>NC_054488.1:22257447-22884320 GCF_017639515.1 Carcharodon carcharias
TCGCTCCTTCAAGGGGCTGGAGCTGGTAGATTAAACCCCATTCATTCAGCTCCTCAGCCTTGTCGCTGTGCGCTATGGACCTGGGCATTGAGTGGTGGAGCGCCAAAATGAAGGAAGCAACAGCAGAATTTTAATCAAATCTATCTGAAAGGGCACAAGGGTCACAGTAAACGGCTGCATAGTAGGGCACCCCGAGCCTCCCTATGAGTTACATTCAAATCAAATTCAATTATGAAGTCAAGGGCATCAATACACGATGAAGGACTAAGAATGGCCCTATCAAAGGTAGAAGGAGGAAAAAGCAGATTAGATATGCAGTAATCATAAAGGAACTGTGCGTTTGAAGAATTGAAAGAATGATGATGTCTACTGAAGTGTAATGAGGATATTAGGATTGAGCAAGTCAGAGGAATGAAAGTAATATGCACAGAGGGCATCCACCATGAAGAAAGTTCAAAACTTTGAATGTGCTCAAGTTTTCAAAGGAAATCACAAAAGGCCATCCTTAGTCCTTCATCATGTATATGGCAGCATCATCATGCTGCCCATACCCTAATTTGAACTTGAGTTCCAATCAGCTATTAACCATATGCTAACCGTGTGCTAGCTGATCTATATTGGTTCCTGGTCTCCAAGTGCTACGATTTTAAAATTCTTAACCTTGTGCTCAAAATCCTCCACAGTCTTGCCTCTCACTCCCTCTGTAACCTCCTCCAACCTTCCAATATCTCCGCACATCCCCAATTCCCATCGCTTGTCCATTTGCAGCCGTACATTCAGCTGCCTAGGCCCTAAGCTCTGGAATTTTCCCCTTAAATATCTCCAACTTTACATGGCTCTTTCTTCCTTTAAGTCACTCTTTAAAAATTATCTTTTTGATCACCTGTCATAAAGGGCGGCATCGTCTTAAGTTTGCACAAAGTGTGGTAGCAGGCAGGTAAAATGACGTTTTACCTGCCGGTCACAATGGAGGCTTTTCACACCATATTGTCCCAAACCCACTGCAATAATTATGCATTCCTGGGATTATTATGACACAGTAGATGGTAAATGCTGAGCTGTTCAAATCCCAGAGGGAAACTTGAAACAACGGTCACAACTAAATTTCAATTTGCATGTTTCGAGATGCAGGCTTTGAATTCAGTAATAAGACCACCCGGTCTTAAGAGGCTTGGTCACTGAATATTTTTAAGGCGGACGTAGATAAATTATTGTTAGGCAAGGGAACAAAGGTTGTCGGGATTAGGTGGGAATGTGGAAATTGAGACACAAGATCAGCCATGATCTTATTGAGTGGCAGAGCAGGCTTGAGGGGCTGAATGGTCTACTCCTGTTCCTTTTTATGTTCTTATGATATGCTGATGTATGACAATGAGCTCCTTGACAACCATTGGTGGGCAGACGATCATGACCTGCCTTCCCGCCATTGCGAAGCTAATTGCGCCATATTGTCCACACACACTGCCAGCGGAAAAGTCTGCCCTTTGTTTCTAAACTTCACCTGGCTAGGTGACACATTTCATCCTTCCTTTGAAAACAATCTAGTCTGGATTATTTAAAATTGTAAATATCCTTTTACAATTTATACTCTAAACCTCCCACATGTTTACCATGTTTATATCAAACCCTTCAGGCCAGCTGCCCTTAATCCAATTAAGTCTCACACGCATACACATACACAGATCCCACTATTTTACAATAAATTCCAAGAACATTATGAGAATTATTATATCTTCCTGACATCCCCCTCCTTATTAAAAAATGAACCGTCATAATTTAAAAAGACAGCTTCATTTTTATTAACCCATCTTATACTATCTCCTATACTTATCTATATACTTACCCTATTACATTACCAGATGTAAATCATTCCAGTTCAGAGTCCAGGCTTTTAAATGTCCAATTTTCCCTTTAAACTTCAAACTCTTGATAAAGCATTTGCAATCAGATTTTCTCATCCAGCGACATGTATACTCTGTAGATTAAATGATTGCAGTAATAAACTCCATCTGAATAGCCTTGCACTTCTGTCTCAAAATTTGTCCAGAAACTTTAAAGGAATGTGGTCTATATAAACAATTGTTTCTGACTAATTGTTTGCCACATAAATTTGAAAATGCTACAACACTAACACCAAACACAAAGTTTCCTTTTTGATCATTGAATATCATCTCAGTTGTACAGTCAACTTTCATGAAAAATACCCTATCAGTTTTTCAATTCCAATGTCATCTTCTTGTAACAGTATGGCCCCAATGCCTATATCACTTGCGTCAATGGCCAACTTAAATTCCTTGAAGTAATTGAGTACTGCGAAAACTGGTGTCGTGGTTAATACAGATTACAAATTGTCAAATGCATTCTGACACTCCTGCGTCCATTGAAACTTCTTGTTTTTTAATATTTCAGCCAGTGGAGTGATCACATTAATACAATTTGGTACAAACTTCCAATAAAACCCACTCACGCTCAGAAATCTCAAAACTTCTCGTTTTGTTGTAGGCACTGGTAAATCCATGATAGCCTTGACTTTCTCATTTCTTGGAGCCACCTTACTATGTTCAATGGTTTGGCCTAGATACGTAACTTGCGCTTTTGCAAATCACTTTTAGCCAATTTCACCACCAAATTAGCTTCTTGTAATCTTCCAGATGCTGCAAATGCTCCTCCTATGTAGGACTGAAAAATATCAAGTTGCCAATATAAACAGCACAATTGCTCAGACCTGCAATTACTTTGTTTGTCAGCCTTTGAAATGTCACAGCTATATTCTTCATACCAAATGACATGACTTTAAACATCTTTAGTCCATTTGGCGTCACAAAAGCCGATATCTCCTTTGCTCTCTCCGATAATGTTACTTGCCAGTATCCTTTTAGCAAGTCAATCTGTGATAAATTTTGATTTTTAAAAATTTATTCACAGGATGTGGGCTTTGCTGGCTGGGCCAGCATTTGTTGCCCATCCATAGTTGCCTTTGAGAATGTGCTGGTGAGCTGCCTTCTTGAACCGCTGCAGTCCCTGTGGTGTAGGTATGCCCACAGTGCTGTTAGGAAGGGAGTTCCAGGATTTTCACCCAGTTACAGTGAAGGAACGGTGACATGTTTCCAAGTCAAGATGGGAGTGACTTGGAGGGGAACTTCCAGGTGGTAGTGTTCACATCTATCTGCTGCCCTTGTCCTTCTAGAAGGTAGCGGTCGTGGGTTTGGAAGGTGCTGTCTAAGGAGCCCTGGTGAATTCCTGTACTGCATCCTGTAGATACTACACACTGCTGCTACTGTGCATCGGTGGTGTAGGGAGTGAATGCTTGTGGATGTGGTGCCAATCAAGTGGGCTGCTTTGTCCTGGATGGTGTCAAGCTTCTTGAGTGTTGTGGGAGCTGCACTCATCCAGGCAAGTGGGAAGTATTCCATCACACTCCTGCCTTGAGCCTTGCAGATGGTGGACATGCTTTGGGAAGTCAGGAGGTGAGTTACTCGGAGCACAATTCCTAGCCCCTGACCTGTTCTTCTAGCTACAGTATTTATATGGCTAGTCCAGTTCAGTTTCCGGTCAATGGCAACCCCTAGGATATTGATAGTGGGGGATTCAGTGATGGTAATGCCATTGAACATCAAGGGGCGATGGTTAGGTTCTCTCTTGTTGGAGATGGTCATTGCCTGGCACTTGTGTGGTGTGAATGTTACTTTCCACTTGTCAGCCCAAGCCTAGATGTTGTACAGGTCTTGCTGCATTTGGACATGGACTGCTTCCCACTTTCTCAATGCAATCTTCCAACCTTGGTATAAGGTAGGAATCTGCTTTTGTCACTGTATTCACCTTTCAGTAGTCCACACACAGTCTTTGTGTTCCCTCCGGTTTCGATACCAGTACAATGGGAGAACTCCAGTTACTGGAACTGGACTCAATTATATCATTTTGAAGCATGAAGTCAATTTCCTTCCTTACTTGTGATAACTTTGCTAGATTTAATCTATAAGGGTGTTGCCTAACTGAAGATGAAACTTCTACTGACATATCTGTCCTCCCCAACTTATTTCCACAAATAGGTTTGTGTGACTGCAATAGCTTTTCCAAATCACTTTGTCTGGAAGGTAATTCAATATTCATAATGTAATATTTTCAAACACCCCCACATTATCCAATTTGATTAGAGGAAAATCAATTTCAGAATCCTGCATTTCTGATTTTCAACTACCACGAATACCTCCTTTTGGTCCTTTTCCCTGTCAAAGTGATTTGTAAACATATTTACATGACACGCCCTCTGTTTCTTTCTTCTATCTAGAGTACTTATTAAATAATTTACTTTACTCAGTTTCTTTTCAATCCTGTAAGGCCCACTAAACCTTGCCTTTAATGAGTCACCTAGTACTTGCTAACAGAACTAGCACTTTCTCTCCAGCAATAAAATTCCGAGCTGTAGCTTTCCTGTCTGCTTTCACTTTCATCACTTGCTATGATATCTTTAAATGTTCCCTAGCCAATTCACATGCTCTGTCCAGTCTCTCTCTGAAGTTTGATACATAATCCAGGAGGGTAGTTTCTGAATTTTGACCCACCAATTTCTCATAAACCAATTCCGGTGGTCCCCTTACCTCATGACCATACACTAGTTCGAAAAGACTAAATCCAGTCAATGCAGTACCTAATTGCAAATAACAAGAATGGCATTCCTCTATCCCAAATCTATTGATAATCATTTGATGCCATCTTTCCAAAGCCCCTTGTGACTCAGAATGATAAGCTGTTGACTTAAATTGTTTTATCCTTAAGTTGTTCATTGCTTCCTTAAACAGTTATGACATGTAATTTGAACCCTGATCTGATTTTATTTCTTTAGGTAAATCATATTTTGTAAAAAAAAATTAGTTAACTCTTCCACAATATTCTTTGTTGCAATATTACTCAAAGCAATCACTTCAGGAAACCTGGTAGACACATCCATTATTGTCAATAAATGCTGATCTCCACTGTTAGTCTTAGGGAGGGGTCCTACACAATCAATCATGACCTTAGTGAAAGGTTCTTCAAATGCTGGAATTGGAATTAAAGGTGCTGGCTTAATCACTGCCTGTGGTTTCCCTATCAACTAACATGTGTGACATGTTCTACAGAATTTGACTACATCCCTATGCAATCCAGGCCAAAAAAAATGTCTTTGTACTTTCGCCCGTGTCTTTCCAATTCCTAAATGTCCCCCCATTGGAGTTTCATCAGCTATCCTCAGATCTCATTTCTATACCCTAATGCTATTACAATCTGATGTACCTCCCTCCAGCTTTCATTTGTTAAAACATGGTACGTCCTCCATTTTCTCATTAAAATATTACCCTTCATGTAATAACATTCTAGAATACATTTTGCCTCTGTATCTGAGTAAGCTGTTTGATATAAATGTTTTACTTTTCCTGTAACTCTACTAACCTCCTTGAATTAAACAGTTCAACTGAATTGTCTTTCAGCCTTTCTTCCTGAACAATGTTATCAAACACAGTGTCAGCTAATTAGACTTCAACACTTTCTCCCTGCCTTTGAACTTCCTGTTATTCTTGTTTCAACCCATGAGTGTGTGATCATTATCACACAATCTGGAAACAATCGAGGATGTTCTCTCTGCAACACTTCTGTTGAAGACACTTCTACGGGCTACTCAACTTACTATAGACATCAGTCACATTTGTGATCCAGCTATATCATTACCCAAGATAAATTGAACTCCTGCAATGGGCAACTTTTCCACCACTCCAACAGTAACTTGGCTTGTTTTCCACTTACTCTTTAAATTTACCTTCCAAAAAGGGATTAGGTTTAGCATCGTCATGAATCCCACTTATTATCAGCTGTTCCTGCAATACTACCTCTGAACAACAAATATCACTCTCCACAACATTAAAGATTGACTAGTCCCTGTGGGCTGGATTTTGTTGTCAGTGACCAGGGGGCGGGGCCCACTCACCGACACGTAAAATAACGCGGGATGATGGGGGTGGGGGCCCCCGATGTCATCCCGCCCCATTTAAATTTTCAGGAAGCTGGGCCTGCAGCAAAATCAGCTGTCTGCCCACCAACCTGTCAATGGCCAATTGAGGCCATTGACAGGATCATTGAAACAATGAAAGGACCTGCCCGTCCAACCTTAAGGTTGGCGGGCAGGCCAGGAGCCTCGGCGGGCAATAGAAAAAACATGAAACCTCATCCACCGGCGGGATGAGCTTTCGTGTTGGGATTTAAAAAGTTTAATAAAGTTTTAGTGTAATTTACGAACATGTCCCATCTCATGTCACATGAGGAGGGCATGTTAAGGATTTTTTTTTCTATTTTTAATGTTTTTAAAAGTGTCAGCAATCTCCCTGAGGCAGCACTTAGCCTCAGGGAGATGTGCGCTCTTTCGTGCGCATGTGCGAAAGTGCGCACTCTCGGTTTTGGAGAATCCCCCCCCACCCACACAGGAAGTGCATAGCACTTCCCGGCGGACATCAAGCTGGGTGGGTTTTAATTGGCCCGCCCACGTAAAATGGCGGTGGGGCCCGCTTCTCCGGCAGAGATCAGCTCCCCACCCGTCGGAGATTGGGTCGGGCCTGCCCGCCAGCCCGGCAGGCAGAAAATTCTGCCCTGTGTCTCTTAAAATTTTAACATCTTTACCTACTCCACCCTGTACACGTGGAAAGACTTTCCCTTCGCATACAAAATCTTTAAACATCTCTGCAACATGCTCCTCAGAACTCTCTTGGGTAAATTGTGAACGCGTTCTCACTTCTTTACCTATCACTGATTTTTCATGTTTTACCTGCATGGAAACCATTGGTTTTTGCTGTGTCTAAATCTCAGAACCCACAGTACTTTTACTTCTAGAACTTTTCTGCCTCATAATACCCCTATAACTCCAACAGATTTTCCCTGCAATTTCTATAACACAGATTTCATATGTCCAACTTTATTACAATGAAAACACCTCAATTTTCGAAGGTAATTTCTACCCTCAGCACCTCCATTTTTATTTTGAAAAAAAATATGGGAATTTCCAGCTACTCCTTCTCTTCCCTGACTACCCAGCTTCTTTCACCTTCCCACTTCCTATCCTTTTCTGATTTGAAACGATGAGGGGAAAAAGGTTTAGCTCTATGAACTAACTCATAATCATCAGCTATCTCTGTTGCTTGCTTTACAGTTCAACTTTCTGTTCCTCCACATGAGTTCTCATTACCAAAGAAATTGAATCTTTAAATTCTTCCAAAAGAATTACGTCTCTAAGAGCTGCATATGTTGTCTCTATCTTTAATGCCCATATCCACTGGTCAAAATTACTGTTTTACTCTCTCAAACTCAATATAAGTCTGCCCAGGCTGTTTCCTCATATTCCTAAATTTCTGCCTGTATGCCTCAGGAACCAACTCATATGCACTCAAAATATCCTTTTTTACCACATTATATTTCACCGATACATCTTCTGACAGCGAAGCATAAACTTCATGTGCTCTACCTACCAACCTGGATTGTAACAACAATGCCCAGCTTTCTTGTGCCAATTTCATCAGTTTAGCTATCTTCTCAAATGAAATAAAGAATGCTACATCTTTCCTCAAACTTTGGATAAGCTTGTACAAATTTAAACATCTCCCCCACTGGGTTCTGATCTGGAAATAAGTTCTTCCTCACCTCCTGGTATCTCTTTAATTATCAGCATTTTAAGCTGGAATTCTCTGTCTCTCTTTTCTCTTTCCTGCCTTTCTGCCTGATCACTTTGAAGTGCCCTTTCTCTTACCTTTTCTTTTTCTGCTGCCTTGAGCTCCAATTTTTTCATCTGCAACTAAATTTGAGCTCATTCCAGTGAACCACCCCTTGGAGAGCTTGGTCCCTCAGGTATTCCTTCCAATTTCAATTGTTGTGCTATACCTTCAATTATGTCTGATTTCCTCACTGAAGGGTTCTCAAAATTCCCACATTTTTCATATCATCAACAAGGATATGACTTTTGGACTTTTATGGCAGAGGACCCAACTGCTGAGTTAAATGTAGAACCCTGCAGACAGGAGGCTAGGCCCATGTAGGCCTGGGACTCGACAGGTCCGGGCTTGCTGAGTGCAGTGTGGATTTTTGCTTTAAACCAGACGAGTGGAGACAGAATACGCATTCTTCCCTTTAAAACAACACAGAGAAAGACTTCATCTTACACGAAACTAAAGCCCATCAAAATCTTGCATAAATAATCGTTACTAACTACTAAGGCAGCAATCAATGCAACTATGCAAACCCATCAATACTCCACATATACAATGGCTTTCAGTTCAAGACTAGTTACGGGGACAGGAAGACAATGATAAACATCATGCAAGCCCATTAAAAATGACAACAATCACCTGAAGAAGCCCACCAAAAATCCGACAAAGAACTAACCTTGATTTGAATTCAGATAAGAAATTCGAAAAACAGTATAACTGGGCCACCAGTTACGAAGGAGGAGGGTGAGCAGTTTTTGGAGCAGTTGAAGCAGAGTTTAAGCAGGTAGAGGTAGCTGAATCAAGCAGGCGGAGGAGATTAGGAGGTTTGCAGGCCCGCAGGCAACATCACAGTGAGGGGCACAGGGTGGCAGGCTCAACCAAAGACAACAAGGCCGCAACTGCAGCTCTCCATGAAGATCGACCACCCACAACCGCGTCCTCCACCCAACTGAAGAATCTTCGCAGATTTCACAGACCAGGATCACGTGGGGATGGCAGGCCCCAGAGGACATAAAGAGCGTACTCCAAAACTGCAACCGGCTTACCTGGCTGGATTTCGAACTGTCAAGGAACCCTGGTTGGTGAGCATGATCCCTGACCTCTCCTAGTTCAATTTAGTTAGGTTTTGGGGGTGGGACAAAGGTAAGGGGATTAGTAATGTGAATTTCCCTTGTTATACTGTGTTTTCCCCATTCTTAACTAAATGTACTTTGTAGGTCTGTATAATCTCAGTGTAATCCTAATGTTATAAGTTCATTTGTGACTTCAATAAGCCCAGTTGTTTTTTTTCTTGCACCAAAACCAGTTGTCTGCTGCACTTTGTCAGAACCCCCAAATAAGTCCAAGGTCAAGAACCCGGGAGTGGGAGCGATTCGGACCACTCAGAAGTCGGAGGTGAAGCTGATACACACCACCACCCGCTACATCACCCCTGCAGGTATTCCTAATTGTAATTTATCTGTCAATTCCATTAACTTAATTTTATTTACCTTTTGTAAACCAACCAAAGTTATAACTTCAACTCCCTGACAAGACTTAGCAATTGCCAAAGCCATTTTACAGTCTCACCACTACAAAAAAATTCACACCAACTCCTGAATTCAAAGTGCTTCTCATAATCATCACGTTAAGATTCACCAATTCTAAACCAATCAAGGAATTTAAAATATATCCCGCAAAGAGCCCCCAAATTTTATTATGTCACAGCAGATGGTAAACGCTGAGCTATTCAAATCCCAGAAGGAAACTTGAAACAACTGTCACAACTAATTTTCAATTTGTATGGCTTGAGATGTGGGCTTTGAATTCAGTAATAATAAGACCACCAAGTCTTGAGATTTTTATAAAAATAAATTAAACATTTATTAATAAAATAAAAAGTTTGTAAGCAGATGCATATGGCTACAAATTACTGCTGCAATAATTTTTAAATCCCCTAGTTAATATGATTCCTAATTACACCTTCATTAAGATAACAGTAAAACACATAGGGAAAAATTTTCCCCCTGTTGAGGGGGAAGTGCGGGAGTGGGAGCAGGCAGGCACTCTTGCGGTCAGTGCCCCCAACTGGGGGCACGCCGCTTTTTTACATGGGCCAGCCAATTAAGTCTGCCAGGAAGTGCTAGGCGTTCCATGAATTGGGACATATCCATAACTTTAACTGAAACCTTTAATAAAAATTTAAATACCCTCATGAAACCTTATCCCGCCCATGGATGAGATTTCATGCTGTTTCTGAAGACTGCCACGGCTCCCGGCCTGTCCGCCAACCTTAAGGTTGGACGGGCAGGTCCATTAATGATTTTAATTAGTTTTTCAATGTCCTCAATAGGCCGTTGACAGGTTGGCGGGCGGGTAGCTGACTCGGCTGCGCCACCGCCGACCTGAAATTGGACATGACACAGGGTGACATCGGGAGTTGCACCCAAAATCATCCAGCGTCATTTTACGTATTGGCGAGCAGGGCCCGTCCCTGCTTGCCGAGTGGAAGATCCTGCCCATAGGGGAGTGGGGGCAGGGCCCGCTTGCCGAAGTGTAAAGTGACGCGGGGTGACGTCGAGCATGCGTCCTGATGTCACCGAGCATCATTTAGATTTTCAGTTCAGCGAGCACACAGGCGATTCGGCTGTGCGCTCGCTGAACTGTCAAAGGCCTGTTAAGGCCATTAATGAACTAAGTAAGCTTATTGAGAAAGCTGCCTGTCCAACCTTAAGGTTGGCAGGCAAACGAAGAGCCCAGGCAGCCCTTCACGGTGGGATGAGGTTTCGTGAATAATTTTAAATTTTCAGAAAAATTTTTATTAAAATTAATGCACATGTCCCAGCTCATGTGACAGTTTCACATGAGAGGTCATAAGAATTTTTACAACACTTTATTATACTGTTTAAACTTAAAACTAATCTCCCTCAGGGAGATTTCTGGGCTCTTCTGCGCGCATGCGCATCACTCCCGACTCAGGGAACACCCCCCCACCCTTCACACAGGGAGCGCATAGCCCACCCATGCCCAACCCTGCAGAACAGCCCCAATGGGGGGAAAATTCTACCCATAGATTTTAAAAGACCCAGGCAAAATAAACGATACCCTGAATAGCCGAATTCAAAATGAGTTCTCTTAACTTCAGTCCCTGAAGGCAGTAGTATGGTACATACAGACTGAAGGCATTTCACACTTATTGAATCTTAGACTGCTTACCCTTACACACAACTTTTGATTTTTTATATATATTTTCCCCTTTGAATACAAATATCCATTGTTTCACTATGTCTTTGGACTTTACCTTCCTGATAATAAAAATCTCTCATAGCACTAAGTTTTACCGGTAATCTTTGGGAAAAATAAACATACTGGGGATGTGGGGGGGGGGGGGGGTGTTTAGGCGGTGGGGGATGGGGTTGCGTGGGAGTGAGCGCATACCCTATTGGCAGCCACAGTCGGGTCTGTGCCGCCATTTTACATAGGTGGGCCAATTCAGGCCTGCCCAGTGTGATGTACAGGCGGAAAGGATTCCCTGAGTTAGGGCCTGCACCCTTTCGCACATGCGTGCAGAATCTGGGTACCTCAGGGAGATTAGTTTAAGTTTCAAAAAGCTGAATAAAAGAATGAAAAAGATTTAAGACATGTCCCCTCATGTGACAACATTACATGACATGGGACTTGTCAATGCATTTTTAAAAAAAATTTTATTCAATTTGCAAACACTTCATGAAACCTCATCCTGCCCGTGCGTGATGTTCCATGAAAAATGCAAAGGCCCCCTGGGCTCTTCGCCTGCCCGCCAACCTTAAGGTTGGACGGGCAGCTCAGTTTATTGGTTTAATTAGTTTTTAAATGGTCTTAATAGGCCTTTGACATTTCGGCGGGAGTGCAGCTGTGTGCCTGCCGAACTGAAAAGTCAGGACGCCCGTCCGACATCGCCACATATCGTTTTATGTCCCTGCTCGCTGACCCGAAAACTCTACCCACTGTTTCTAAACTTCACCTGGCTAGGTGGCACATTTCACTCCTCCTTTGAAAACAATCTAGTCTGGTTTATTTAAAAATGCAAATATCATTTTACACTTTACATTCTAAACTTCCCCCACATTTACGTCGAAGCCTTCAGACCAGCTGCTTTTAATCCAATTAAATCACACATAAACACACACACACCCCCACTATTTTACAATAAAGTCCAATAACATTATAAGAATTATTATATCTTCCTTTTCGATGGTGGGTGGACTCCGTTTAGCCTGCTGCGCTGTCACCTCACTACTTCGTCATGCTAGGCACCACACTTAAAGTAAAGCCACGCTCAATGCTTTTAGTACAGGACTGCAGCAAAGAAGATCTGGCCCTAAATGGCAAGAAGACTGCAGCCCTCAAACGTATTTTGGATGCCTGCTCTGATGTCTTCTACCCCCACTCTGGCCGCAGGAGGGAGAGCTACATTACCACTCAGGCTTGATAGGCAATGGCAGCGGTGATCAGTCCAAATGTTGCACAGAAAAGGTTGCCCATCCATGCAGATAGAGGTTGAATGATCTCATCCATGCAGCTAGGGTATGGCAACCATCTCATCACTCTAAACTCACACACTTAAGCCCATCATACATTCGCTGACATCTCACGCATTGCCAACTGAAGGGACATTGCCACCCATTCTCACACACATACCCTCACGTGTCCATCTGGCCTCATCTCCTCTGGAAACTGCCTCCTCAGCCCTCAACATCTTGAGGCCATTTGCACAAATCAACATGTGCCCCCACATGTGCCCTAAGATACCCTCCTTCCCCAGTAGAGTTCTCATCCTGCAGCCTCTTCCCTTGCCTGAGGCCACTTCTCCTCCTTCCCCAAGCAAGATCTTGCCCTGCAGCCATTGAAAAGCCACCCACATATAGTTGCTCTGGTAAGTAGAGACCTACCCATGAGCCCCGGTAAAAGTGACGTAGTGCTGTCTATGAAGCCTGGCGCTGATGACTGTGAGTGCTGACCAAAGCAAAGTCGGCAAACAAACCTTGAAGTCCCAAGCAAGGTGCAGCCAGCCATGTGCATGCTATATGCTGTTGTGAAACACGTTGGCATGTTTTCCCTCCGTCGTGGGCGGATGATCAGTAGCAGGGAATGAGTCCGGTGGGCTGGCCTTATAATGATATGCTGATGTATTACAATGAGATTCCCAACGTCTGATCATGGGGAACACAGCCCGCCATCGGCAGGCGGAGCAGAGGATCGCAAACTGGTTTCATGACGTCATGAAATCGATTTTTTGCCTCCTCGCCATAATGTCCGCTCACGCCACTGAACACACCCAACACTGGCAGGCACGGAAAATCCCAGCCAATAAACGTCAACTCTTTTCTTCTCCGCCGATGCTGCCAGACCTGCTGAGTTTTTCCAGGTAATTCTGTTTTTGTTTTTGTTTTGGATTTCCAGCATCCGCAGTTTTTTTGTTTTTATCTCTGTAAGTGGCTTAGTCAATTTTTGTCTGGTTACACTTCTGTGAAGCATTTGGGATGCTTTACTAGTTTAAAGAAACTACATAAATGCAAGTTGTTGTTGCTATTTGAGTAAAGAACTCGCTTTCTATATTCCTTATGAGACAGAGAGTAGACAGCACTGAAGGCCAGCAGTTTATGTTAATTCTGGTATTTAACAGGTTGCCAGGAATATTCTATTAAGGAATGAATTGAAAGGTTACTTTCTGGTTTTCTATGACCAACACAGTACAGTTGTCAAACTGTATGCACTTAATTAGGGACTGGAGACATGGATGACACAGTATCATCTCCCTCCTTTCTTTACGTTATTTTCTTTTTACACAAGTGTCACTGGGCTGGATTCACTGGCCAGGTGACTTATTGTGACACCTGCACCAATGCTGCTCCACAGTTACCACTAGGAAATGTGCAACAACCAGAGGCATCAGCGTTTAGCATATCCAGTTGGTGCATGAACAAAGCTGTGGAATCCTGAGCTGTTGACTGGACATGTTAAGATGAACAATGTAGGGTTGCCAAAGCAAGTGGTTTATAGAGAATTGGTGGACGGCAGAAGACAGTAAGGTGCATAGCTTTGAAAATGTTTGGGCTCTCCATTCTTGAAAGGAGGGATTAAGAGGGAAGTTCAAAGGAACAGACCAGACAATAAACAGTATTTTAGAAAGGTAGATCCTGTTTCAAGGCAAATTTTGGAAAAAGGGTAAAGGGCACAATTTCAAGCTGGGCAAGGCAATTTGAGAACAAATAACAGTAAACCCTTCTTCACATGATGAGTGAGCAATATGTGGATTGGATTTCCAAATTAGATTGTCAAGACAAAAAGCCAAGGATCATTTCAGAAACAGTTGGATTACTGTCAGTGATGCTATAAAAGGAATGCGTAACACACCAATACCAAACTCCTCTCCATTTGTTACATAGCTGTTAGCCTCATTTCTCTCCTTTAGGGGAGTGGAGAAGGGAATAAAAGCTGTGGGCTTTTACTCCATGGTACTACATGTAGGTGCACCAACAACCTACTTTTGCATTTCTGCCAAATGGAATTTTTATTGGAACCCACTAGAGGTCTTGTGGCTCAGTCGATAGCACCCCTTACCCTGAGCCAGAAGTTTCAAGTTCAAATCCAACTCCAGGACTTGTTGGCCACAGAAGGACTGGTTGGGCAGAGTTCAAGCATGTTGATAATCAGCCTGCTAATCCTTCCAATGCTTTCCCACAATTCCGCAAAGAGAAAAACGTGTTTGTGAAAGTACAAAGCTAACAAACAATTAGAAACCTCTACAATGATAGCTTGTATTTATATAGCACCTTTAATGTAATAAAACGTCCCAAGACGCTTCACAGGAGCATTATAAAGCAAAATATAACACTGATTGACACAAGGAGATACTATGAAAATATGCTGCCCATGTATAATACAGTTGGTGTGAGCAGGTGAGTGGGAGTGTGCAGGTAGCTTTTGTGGCCTGGATAAAAAAACAGTGGGAAAGAAGGGGAGGGTGCCCTGTGTGCATCAGGGGCAACGCCTTCCTCCCAAGATGCCACCCCTTACTTTCTTCCTCACTGCTAATCCTTCCAATGCTTTGCCAAAATTCTGCAAAAGGAAAAAAGTGCTTGTGAAGGTATAAAGCTAACGAACAATTAGAACCCTCTATAACAACGGCTTATATTTATATTGTGCCTTTAATGTAATAATATATTTTTATTACAATAAATGAGCAATATGTGGAATCTTGGTCAATGACACAGGTTTTACGAAGTGTCTTAAAGGAGCAACGCAAGTGAGAGAGATGGAGAGGTGTAGATATGGTACTGCAGAGCTTTTGGCATAGGTAACTGAAGATGTGTCCACCAAAGGTGGAGTGATTAAAATTCAACAAGAAATGGAGGGCAGAATTAGAGAAGCACAAATACCTCAGAGAGTTGTGGGGCTAGAGGAAATTAGAGATGGGGAGGGGTGGGGCCACTGGAGGGATTTGAAAACAAGGATGAGAATTTTAAAATCAGGACATTGCTTGACTGGGAGCTAATGTAGATCAGGAAGCACAGCAGCGATAGGGGAATGGGACTTGCATATTTTACAGGGGATCGGACTGCTCATCTCCCAGAAGGAAAGCCTGCCCCGCAGCCATAACATGCTGGGGATGGGCTAAACTAGCAGAGAGTGGGGCTTCTGCCCCGCAGTGGGATGAAGTCCCACCCTTGAGAGCTGCATATCAATCAGATTGGCCAGCAGTTCTATCAACTGTGGACTGCAGGAAGGAGCATGACGAAGAGCGATGGCTGCTGCAGAAAGGTAAATCACAGGCTTTCAGGGCGGGAAGGGATCAGAGAGCTGGGGGAAGAGGGGTGGGTAGGGGGCCAGGTTCTGGAGGGCAGGTGTTGAGGAAGGAAGCAGGGGGTGGCATCTTGGGGGGGAGTGGGGGTTGCCCCTGATGCACACAGGGCACCCTGAATTAGATGCCTTCCACTTCTTTCCCACTGTTTTTTTATCCAGGCCACAAAAATTACCTGCACACTCCCAGCCGCCTGCCCACACTAACTGTATTATGGCGTGGGTGGCATATTTTCCTGTCAACAGGCTTTATCACAAACCTAACTGGTCTTTTGTTATTCATTTAAAAATGGTGGGGAGGTGACCGATTTTGGCACCCTCCCACCTATCATTTTATGGGGGTCAGTTCAGGAGTGGATTGGAAGTTGGTGGGCTAGCCACCCAATAGGCAGGATTTTTAGGTTGGCGGGCAGGTGCAGTTGACAGGTCCAGGATTAGCCGGGAATCAGCCAATTAACAGCCAGCCAGCATGAAAGGCTCAGCTTTGCTGGGATGGGGAGGGAACAGGGCGAGCACTGATGTCAGAGTGAGCGTGGGCGATTGCACACAGAAAGCTCCCTGAAGGCAGAGAGCAGCCTCAGGGAGCTGAAGACCTAAACAATCTAAAATAAAGGTCAAAGAAACAGAAAAAAAGTGTCCACGCTTCAAAATCAGTCACCTGAAAATGTAGATAATGAAAATGTTGCCCACAGAAATGTATTTTTATTTTAATATATCACAGAAACCTCATCCTGCCCATGGATGAAGTTTCCTGAAAAATGCAAAGGCTGGCTGGGGGATTTGCCCGCCCACCAACCGTAACGTTGGACAAGCCATGAAAAATCTCTGTTAATTGCACCATTAACGGGCTTAATTGCCGGCGGGCGTGCTTCCAGGTTTACCGTGCGCCTGCCGACCGAAATATCATGCGAGTGTGCGATGATGTTGGGATGCTCAGCCAACGTCATCACATGCTATTTTATGCTCAAGCAGGTCGGGTGCAAGCCTGCACACTCAGTGAAAAATTCTGCCCAATATATTTTACGTGTTCCCCCCTCGCCGAAAATATGCCTGGTGGGGGCCCATAAAATCCAGCCCTTGGTGCAAGATAAGACATGGGCAGCAGAGTTTTGGATGACCTCAAGTTTACGGAGGGTAGAATTTGGGAATTCAGCCAGAAGAGCATTGGAATCGAGTTCAGAGGTAAAAATGGTAATGAGGGTTTCAGCAGCAGATGGGCTGAGAAAGGGGAGAAGTTGGGTGATTTAATAGAGGTGGCAATAGGTGGTACTAGTCGATCTGCTTGCACAGGAACAAGAGAGTGAGCACATCCTGAGTGGGGCACAACCAGAGTGGGTATTCAGAATTTGGTGCAAAGCAGGAACCCGGTACATAGGGGATGAGTTGCTCTTTGCATTTTTTCCTTGCTATCCAACATCTTAAATCTTCAGAGCGTGCGGAAACAGTAGAGGCTACAAGGGAAAGGAATCACTGGTAAGTAGTGGGTAAGGTATTTACTACTTTAATCGCTTATAGTTTAAGGTATTTTTGTGGTTTACAGTTGGTATACTCTACAGTAACGAGGATTAGGAAAGAAGGGCCCTAGAGTAATTGACTTAAAAGGTTGAATTTAAAGGGCTAAGTCATGGCAGGAGCTCTCAAAGCCGTGGTGTGCTCCTCATGCTCCATGTGGGAAGCCGGGGACATTTCCAATGCCCGGGACCAGCATGTGTGCAGAAAGTGTGTCCAGCTGCAGCTCCTGGAAGCTTGAGTTTCAAAGCTGGAACGGCGGCTGAAGACACTGTGGAGCACTCGCGAGTCTTGGAGCATCGTGGATAGCACGTTTAGAGAGGTGGTCACACCACAGATGAAGGGACTTGAGGAAGGGAGGGAATGGGTGACCACCAGGCAGTCCAAGAGAAACAGGCAGGTAGTTCAGGAGTCCCCTGGGGTCCCGCTCGCAAATCGGTATTCCATTTTGGAGGCTGATGAGGGCACTGGTTCCTCCAGGGAGTGTGGACAGAGCCAAGCTTCTGGCACCACAAGTAGCCTCTCTGTACAGGAGGGGAGGAAGGGAGGAAGAGCAATAGTAATAGGGGATTCTATAGTCAGGGGAACGGATAGGCGATACTGTGGCCGTCAACGTGGCTCCAGGATGATGTGTTGCCTCCCTGGTGCCAGGGTCCGGGATGTCACTGAATGGCTGCAGGGCATCCTGAAGGGGGAGGATGTTAAGGCAGAGGTCATGGTACATGTTGGTACCAATGACATAGGTACAAAAGAGGGATGAGTTCTTGCATCAAGAATTCAGGGAGTTAGGCAGTAGACTAAAAAGCAAGACCTCTCGGGCCGTAATCTCTAGATTACTCCCAGTGCCACGTGCTAGCGAGCACAGAAATAGGAGAATACCGCAGATGAATACGTGGCTTAAGGGTTGGTGCAGGAGGGAGGTTTTTAGATTCCTGGATTACTGGGACCGTTTCTGGGGAAGGTGGAACCTGTTCAAGCGGGACGGTCTACATCTGAACCAGAAAGAGACTAACATCCTTGTGGGCGTGTTTGTTAGTGCTGTTGGGAGAGAGTTTAAACAAATTCAGCAGAGGGAGGGGACACAAAATGTTAGCAGAATAGGGACACATCATAATGCAGTAAAACATTCAAGTCGGAGGGAGTACAGCTGCAATAAGCTTCAAGGGAGTAAGGCAAGGCTGGATGGCCTCTACTTTAATACCAGGATGATTTAACAGTGAGGATTGACACGTAGAATTGTGATATAGTAGCCATCACTGAGATGTGGTTGAAGGTACAGGCAGGATTGGCAGCTCAGCATTCTGGGATATAGAATCTTCAGGCGAGACAGGGGAGGGGGTAAAAGAGAGGAGGCGTTGCATTATTAGTTAAGGAGTCAGTAAGGAGAGATGATATCTTGGAGAGGGTATTGAATGAAGCTTCATGGGTAGAGCTTTGGAATAAAAAAGGGGCAACCACGTTATTAGGTGTTTATTATAGACCCCCAGATAGTCAGTGGGAAATTGAGGAGCAAATATGTGCACAATTTGTGGAGGTGTGTAAAATCGATAACAATAGGGTAATTATATTAGGTGATTTCAACTCTCCCAACATTAATTGGGATAGACATAGTGTTAAAGGCTTGGATGGAGTGGATTTCTTGAAATGTGTACAGGAGAACTTTTTAGGTCAATATGTAAAGGGTCCAACAAGGGACGGTGAATTGCTGGACCTAATTCTGTGGAATGATTCCGTTCAGGTGGCTGAGGTGGTGGTGGGCAAGCATTTTAGCGATAGCGACCCCAACATGGTACAGTTTAAGATTGTTATAGACAAAGAAATCGACAAGTTGCAAAAAAATGTTTTGGATTGGGGAAGAGTGGATTTTAGTAAAATAAAGCAGGATCTGGCCAAGGTAGACTGGGAACAGCTACAGAGGAGCAGTGGGGGGTGTTCAAAAAGGAAATGGGGAGGGTACAGGCTCAACATATTCCCTCTAGGGTGATAGGAAGGAGTAGTAAGCCCAGAGAACCATGGATGACTAGACATGTCAGGGTACGACGAGAAGGAAAAGAGAGGCTTTTAGCAAGTACAAGGGGAGCAAATCAGCAGAGGCATTAGTGGAGTACAGAAAGTGCAGGGTGGAGCTTAAGAAAGCAATTAGGAGACCAAACAGGGGATATGAGAAAGCTCTGGCTGGTAAAAGTAGGGGAAATCCCAAGATATTCAGAAATATATCAATGGGAAGAGGATAACCAGGTAAAAGAGTAGGGCCCATAAGGGACCAAGGGGGCAATCTATGGGCAGAGCCAGAGGACAGCAGTAGAGTGTTGAATGAATATTTCACATCCGTCTTCACCCAAGAGAATGAGGAAGAAGGTATCGAACTCGGGAAGAGAGACTGTGAGGCTCTTGAGCAAATTGATATAGGGAGTGACGAGGTATTGCAGGCGTTGGCAGGCTTAAAAGTGGACAAATCTCCAGGTCCAGATGATTTGTGTCCCAGACTGCTGAGAGAGGCAAGGGAGGAGATTCCTCTCTGGCCATGGGGGAGGTGCCAGAGGACTGGAGAACAGCTAATGTGGTACTGCTATTTAAGAAGGGTTGCAGAGATAAGCCAGAGAACTACAGACCAGTCAGTCTCACGTCAGTGGTAGGGAAACTATTGTAGAAAATTTTTAAGGAGAGAATCTATCTCCACTTGGAAAGACAAGGTTTGATCAGGGATAGTCAGTGTGGCTTTGTCGGAGGGAGGCCATGCCAAACAAGTTTGATTGAATTTTTTGAGGATGTGACCAGGTGGCTAGATGAGGGTAGTGCAGTTGATGTAGTTTATATGGATTTCAACAAAGCCTTTGACAAGGTCCCACATGGGAGACATACAAAGAAGGCAAATGCACATGGGATAGAGGGTAATTTGATCATTTGGATTCAAAATTGGCTTAGTTGTAGGAGACAGAGGGTTATGGACAGAAGGATGCTTTAGTGACTGGAAACCAGTGTCCAGTGGCGTGCCACAGGGATCCGTGCTCGGTCCCCTATTATTTGTCATTTATATAAGTGACATAGATGACTATGTGGGGGATAGGATTAATAAGTTGTGAATGACACAAAGGTTGGCCGGATGGTTAACAGTGAGGATGAGTGTCTTGGGCTACAGAAAGATATAGACGGGAAGGTCAAATGGGCAGATAAGTGGCAGATGGAATTTAAATCTGAAAAGTGTGAAGTGATACAATTTGAAAGGAGTAATTTGACAAGGAAGTATTCAATGAACAGCATAACACTAGGAAGTTCTGAGGAACAAAGGGACCTTGGCGTTTGTGTCCATAGATCTCTGAAGGCGGGGGGGGCTTGTTCGTGGGGTGGTGAAAAAGGCATATGGGACACTTGCCTCTATCAATCGTGGCATAGATTACAAAAGTAGGGAAGTTATGCTGGAGTTGTATAGAACCTTGGTGAGGCCATAGCTGGAGTACTGTTTGGTCACCACATGATTGGAAGGATGTGATTGCACTGGAGTGGTTGCAGAGGAGATTCACCAGGATGTTGCCTGGGATGAAACATTTAAGTCATGAAGAGAGGTTGGATAGACTTGGGTTATTTTCATTGCAGCAGAGAAGACTGAGGGGTGAACTGATCAAGGTGTACAAGATTGAGAGGCATGGACAGGGTGGATAGGGAGCAGCTGTTCCCCTTAGCTGAAGGGTCAGTCATGAGGGGAGACATGTTCAAGGTGACGGGCAGGAGGTTTAGGGAGGATGTGAGGAAAAAATCTTTTACACAGAGGGTGGTGACGGTCTGGAATGTGCTGACTGGGAGGGTGGTGGAGGTAGGTTGCCTCACATCCTTTAAAATGCACTGGATGAGCACTTGGCATGTCATAACATTCAAGGCTATGGGCCAAGTGCTGGTAAATGGGTTTAGGTAGGTAGGTCAGGTGTTTCTCATGTGTCGGTGCAGTCTTGATGGGCTGAAGGGTCTTTTCTGCACTATGTGATTCTGTGAATTGCTTCCACTTCTGGACACCACACTTTAGGAAGGATGTGAAGGCATTAGGCAGATTGCAGAAAAGATTCATAAGAATGCTCCCAGAGATGAGGAAATTCAGTTGTGTAGATATATTGGAGAAGATTGGACTATTCTCCTTGGAGAAGAGAAGTTTGTGAGGAGATTTGATAGAGGTATTCAAAATCATGAAGGGACTGAACAGAGTAGATAGGGAGAAACTGTTCCCATTGGTGGACGGATCGAGAACCAGAGAACACAGACTTAAGGTAATTGGAAAAAGAAGCAATAGTGATATGAGGAAAACCTTTTTTAGGCACCGACCAGTTAGGGTCTGGAATGTACCACCTGAGAGTGTGGCAGAGGCAAACTCAATCATGGTATTCATAAGGTAATTGGATCATTATCTGAAACAGAATATTTTGCAAGACTATGGGGAAAAGGCAAGAGAAGTGGCACCAGGTGAACGGCCCTTGTAAAAAGCCAGCACAGACAATACGGGCCAAATGGCCTCCTGTGTTGTATCCGTTCGGTTATTCTATTTGGAGGGGACACACTGGGAACAGTGGTACATATAGAAGAGATGTATTGGGGAACACTTGGAAATATGGTGGGGACACATTGGGAATAGTAGGATATATAGAAGGGACACAGGGAGGAAGAGTAGGATGTATGACGGGTACAGATTAGAAACAGTGAGATAACAGACAGTCTGTACTGGGATATAAAAATATAAGAAATAGGAACAGGAGTAGACCATTTGGCCCCTCAAGCCTTCCCCGCCATTCAATAAGATCATGGCTGATCTGCTCCAGTCTCAACTCCTCTTTTGTGTCAGTTCCTCATAGCCCTCAACTCCCCGATATTTCCTCTTTAAATACTTTCAGTGATCTAGCCTCCATAACTCTCTGGAGTAGAGAATTCCAAATATTCACTACCCTCTGAGAGAAGAAATTCCTTTGCATCTCAGTTTTAAATGAGTGTCCTCTTATTCTGTAACTATGACCCCTAGTTCAAGATTCCCCCACTAGTAGAAACATCTTCTCAACATCTACCCTGTCAAGCCCCCTCAGGATCTTGCAGGATTCAATAAGATCACTCCTCATTCTTCTAAACTCTAATGAATAAAGGCCTAACCTGTTTAGTTGTTCTTGATAAGTCAACCCCTTCATCCCAGGAATCAGCCTAATGAATCTCTTTCGAACTGTCTTCAATGCCAGTGTATCCTTTCTTAAATATGTGGACCTGTGACATCCAAATATCATCCTTCACTTCCCCTTGATAGTCATTTCTCTGTTCTGTTGTTATCATGAGATAAATATCTGAACGTTGTCCTAAATCTTCATTGGGAGAAGCATTAGCAACCATGTAAAGGATAGATTTAAGTAGATTAGACAATCATCAGAACATGGAGACGTAAGGAAAGCCCAGAATTTTCCATCAAAACAGCAAATACTGCTCCCTAAAGGCAAAAGTCGTGGGGTAAACGTAGAACAACAAATCCTTTTGTGAGGAGAATATTGTAAGAGGTTCACAGGGTTACTTAAGGGCTCACTGACATGCTAGGTTATCTGAAAGGCTTCTTATCATTATACAGCAGGTTTCCTTAGGGAGGGTGGCTGTAGAGCAGGAGCAGGTAAGGTCAAAGTTTTAATGATCAACAGAGACAGGATTGCAGATACAGGCTGACTTTCATTTTCAGCTTTAAATCCATTCAAATTGGTCAAAAACTGGTGCAAACCACTGGCCGAAAGCCAAGTGCAAGCAGCACTCACTTTCCCTATGCCAACTCACTTGCATAATTATTCACAATGGTAGGTGCAGACTCAGGTGAACCCAGGGGAGACACAACGGCTGGGAGTAGAAACTTTTTACCAGCAAATTAACTTTAAAAAGAAGGGACAAATAAAGGCAGTGTCAAAATAAGGGGATAAAATTTCAGAAAACCACCGGAGAGCTTGAAAAGGTATCTTGAGCCATGTTTCCTCAGGTTGAAGAGGCAGGCGGTTAAGAAGTGGCAGGCACAGGGAAAGGGAAGGGGCATTCTGAGCTTAAGCACCAGTCTGCAATCCAACATTGACTGTTGGCTATGAAGAAGGGAAATACAGACTTGAAAAGTTAACTCTGCTTCTCTCTCCACAGATGCTGTCAGACCTGCTGTGTTTTTCCAGCATTTTCGGTTTTTATTCACTGTTGGCTGACCATTAAAGTTCAGGTGGTGTTGCATGAGGAGTCTGCTGAGTCAGCTTCCTTTATCAAGAGGACTCCCAACAGCACCATGTCTGTCAAAGCCAAGGTAATGTCACCTCTTTCTGTGGATATGGACGTGCAGGTGCTAATGGGTGGGCATGGAGTACCTCTTGGGCAGATTGACTTTCCTGGAATCACTCTAAATGACCTTTTCTTCTTTCAAGAATGCTAGCTCAGAGGTTTCCCATTGGGAATTTCAGTAGCTCTAGTAAAGGAGTCAAAAAATAATAAATAGTGGGGCTGACATTACGGAATTCATGAAATGCTACACAGCATCAGGGGAGAAAATATAACCAAAATGGTGTAGTCTAAAACATTTAACTTTCAGAACCCATTAAATGATCAAAACAATTTGAGGATGCCATGTGCCAACTGTTGAGTGGTCTTGTCAAACCGCAACTTGAGCGCTATGTCCAATTCTAGTTACTGAACGGTGTCTTTCAAGACCTGGAATTGGATTTTAGGGCATGTGTCAACCACACCACCTTCCTGCCCACCCACAAGCTCACCCCCATAACATGGGTGGGTACTGAAATCAGCAGCTTGCCAGCCATATTTAACTAAATAATCAAGCATCAATTGAGCTTGTCAACAAGCCAATTGACCCCTGATAATATGCAGCCCATGGCATTGTACAGTTGGCATTGGCAGTCAGGTGAGAATGGGCAGACAATTTTTTAAAAACTTTTTCAAGGGGTAGGAAGTAGGGGGTACAATCTTTGAGGGGTGCCTTGGCACATCAGTAGGCAGCTCCCTAACGATAATACCCCTACTTTCTTCCTACCCACCTGCTTGTTGTGGCTGCGGGCAGGCCAGCGTGGAACGAGTTGACTTCACTCTCACTTTGCTTCCGGTGTGCGAGCTATCTGCGCTCCCATTAAATGCAGCCCCTGGAGTTGATGCAGAAAAGATTCATAAGACAAGCTCTTAGCATCAGAGGGCTGATTGCAAGGATGAAAGAAACTTTAAAAATTTGAATGGCATTTGACATGACATACAGTTCAGAGTGTAATACAAGGGCTGCTAACAAGAATGAAGGACTTTTATTTTGTTTGAATATTAAGGCTAATGCCATTAAGGGCTTGGGGAACTTTACCGCATCACTGTCACAAATATCACAAGATGGATTTCGATGAAGAATTCTTCCAGATCACATTATTTCACCATTCTGGAATACCAGCTCCAATATGGGCAGAATTTTATGGAAGACGTGCAGGTGGCGGAGCCCGCACATCCGCACTTAAAATGGCACGCGTTGACGTCGGGCAAACGTCCCGACGTCAGCACGCGCCATCACGATATTTAGCTGGGCTGGTGCTATGAAGTGTGATGCGCGCCCGCCATTAATTAAAGGTCTTGTTAAGGCCCTTAACTCGGCAATCGATGCCGATTTTTAGGAGCACGTGCGATCTTCGCCTCGGCGCACGGACGCAACGGACAGGCAGGTAACTGATTTTTTAACATACCTCATCCACGAGCAAGACATGTGGGCTCAGAGGTTGCTAATGTTTCATGTGAAGTATTTATTGCAGAAAGTGTTTTAAACTTGCCCGTGTGATTGTTAGCAGTTCAGTTCGATTTCCAATAGCTTTCTCTGTACTTTGAAGCTTCAGCTCACCAGTCCGCAGACGGTAATCTTTCTCGGACCTGCAGCTTTCCGAAGGCCTCCATTTAGCCTGGGGGTATGGGTTCTGACATCTCCACTGGAGGCAAATCCTCTGAGGAGGAAGGGAGAGATAGAATAAGGAGGAGGCCAAGACTAGACAATCAGCAGCCAGGGGAGCCACCTTTGGGAGGGCAGGCACAGGCACAAGGGACACAGGACCAAGAGGTTGCCCAAGGTGGAAGGGGCCGCAGAAGACACCACTATCCTGCTGCCAGGGTATACAGGCGGCGAAGCAGCTACCTCAATATGACTAAGGTGCAGTGCCGAAGGAGGCTCTGACTGTCAAAGGGGACAGTGAACTATATCTTTCAGATGATTGGCCCTGAGATCGCCCCCTAACTGTGTGGGTGGACACCCCATGCCAGTGACTGAAGCTCACAGTTGCCCTCCACTTCTATGCCTCTGGCTCCCTCCAGGGGTCGGTGGGTGATCTTTGTGTGTCTCCCAATCAGCTGTCCACATTTGTGTCAAGCAGGTTACAGACGCTCTGGTCAGACGTGCATTGAACTTCATCCACTTCTGCTGGGACCAGGCAAGTCAGGCACAGAGAGCCAGAGGCTTCGCGGCCATTGCTGGCTTCCCCTGTGTCCAGGATGCAATAGACTGTACACACGTGGCCATCAAGGCGCCAGCAGATAGTGTGTAATCACAGGATGCTGATTCTACAAGTCTGTGCAAGGTACCCAGACAGCTCCTACGATGCTTACATCCTCAGACACTCCCAGGTGCCGGGGCTCTTCAGTGCTCCGGCTCAGCTGGATGGCTGGCTGGTGGTTGACAAGGACTATCCCCTCAGAAGGTGGCTCATGACGCCTCTCCGCCATCCAAGAAAAGAAGCTGAGCAGTGGTACAATAGGAGGCACGGCACCACAAGGGCTGTGGTGGAGAGAGCCATCGGTCTTCTCAAAATGCGGTTCTGTTGCCTGGACCGCTCAGTGTGCGCACTCCAGTACCCCCCCAGATCGCTTCAGTGTGATAGTGGTAGCATGCTGCGCTCGGCACAATTTTGCACTGGAAAGGGGGGATGCAGTTGACGATGAAGACCTTGACGCAGTGGATGAGGCTGCGTGTGATGAATCCAACAGTGGTTCAGAGGATGAGGAATCACAGGGCAACGAAGAGGGGCAACACGCCGACCCGCTACTATACCAAGGAGGCAGGGACATCCGGGACACTTTAATCCAATGAACCTTCAGCTAGCTCCACACACATGGATCAGCAGGACCAGCATTGCCTGGCGCTTCCACACGTGACACTTAGGCGCTACATCTTCCACCTCATCACTACAACTAAGGGCTTAGTACAGAAACATCAATGCCCAGTGGAACACTCATGGTATGTCTGTGAAACATACAAATGCAGCACAAAGGCAACACCCTCAGCCATCATCAGAAATGTGGACCTTATTGCCACCAAAATAAGCAACAAATGTCGCTCTGACGCAGATAACGAAACATTCCCTAATCTAGGGCCAACACAAAATCACTAGTGCCTAACTATGCTTACGTTTGCAGGTGCTATGTCTTGGTGCCGCCCCATCGTTCGGAGTGGCTTGTGAGACAGCCTGCTGACTCTGCTGACCTGTTGGCCTCGATGACCTTAGCAGCCGTCCTGTGGCCCGTGGAGCCTGTGTTGGCCCCGCCTGGGAGGGAATGGCCAGTTGCAGAACTGGCACATCCCCAGTTGTCGCATCTTCAACGGATGCAATAGTCACTGGCAGAGGGGCGGAGGAGCTGCTGCCCTCATCCGGAATGCCCTGAGAGGAGCTCACAGCGATGACAGGCAACTGCTGCGCCGACATGAGGTCACATTGGACCTCCCTGCTCACCGCAGATGGATGGGCACCGGGCTGCCCAGAACATCTCCCACATTGGCAATGACCACCCGTGGCCATTAGCACTGTGAGGGCTTGCAGGTCAGAGCGTAACCCAATCAGATGATTCTCAATCTGTTGGAAGCCCCTCTCCATGAGAGTCGCCAATCTCTCAACGAGGAAGCTGGAAGCTCCATCCTGAGGTTCATGTCATCACTGACACTCTGCCTGGATTCCTCCACCACAGAGACCAATTGAAGCACAGCCTCATGCAACCCTGCCAGATACTCCCGCGCACCCTGCTGCTTGTCCTGTAGCTGCTGCATGGTTGACATCACTGCCCGACACAGCATGTGCCTGGTCCCCAGCAATCCTCCGGCTGCTGGCGCCATAGGCACTCTGTCCGTGCCATCTCCTCCAGCGATTGTGAAGTGTCCTTTCCACTGTGCCCCGGGACACTAGCTGACGTCATAATTCCCACCGATGTGGTAGCCACGATGTTGGTGCCTGGCTCATTGAAATGATGTGACGCAAGTTGCAAGTGATGCCCCTCAGGTGTGGAGGGGAGTGCTCTGGACTTGTTGGTGGCAGCCATATGGTGGTGAGGCTGAAATTAACAACAAGGACAGTGCATCAGTTAGCATTCAGTCAGTAACACCATTCATCCCTTTCCCCCACCCCAAGGCTCATAATGCGCTCAGCCTTCAAGAACTTAAGGAGACCAACATTGGTGGGGTGGTAAATAGTCAAGAGGAGGCCCAAACATTACACGTGCATACAGACAGGCTGGTCAGATGACCTAAGGAATGCCACATGGAATGTTATGTGGATAAGTGTGCGGTTAAACACTTGGGCAAGACAAACAAGGTACGGGAATATATGAGTAATGGTAGGACCGTGGAAAGTCACGATGATTACAGGGACCTTGCTGGGCAGACCAGTTAAGGTAGCATAAGGCATTTAACAAGGTCAAAGCCAGACTTGCCTTTATTAGCTGAGGAATAGAATGTAGGAAAAGGGAGGTCATGTTGCTAGTGCAGAAAACGCTGTCGAGGCCACATCTACACTTCTGCATTCAGTTGAGACCTGCACTTCATGGGAGGGATGGCATTGGAGTGGGGAGAGTGCAGAGGTTCCTGACCTGGATGCATGCTGGCCAGGAGAGTTGGAGTTATGAGGAAACATTGCATACACTTGCGATATTTGCTGTGGAGCACAGGAGATTGACAGGTCACAGTATTGACCTTCATACCGTTATGAGGTGCATAGAACAGGTGGGCAGAAGGCAACATTTCCCCTTGGCGCAGGGACGACTAACATGGTGGCATTTATTTAAGTTGAGTGCCATCAGGTTGACAGGTGAGGTGCTGAGGACTTTTTGGACAGAGTAACGTGGGACGCACTGGCTGAAAGGGTGGTGGAGGTACAAACCTTCCTAAGATGCAATAAGTCTTTGCATGTGCAGCAGCGATGCCATTGCATGTAAGGCCATGGGGATAGTGGTCACAAATGGGATAAGGCGACGTTGGGAGGTGCTAGAGACGCTCCTCCTCAAGGGGATGAGGGACCTTTGTGCATGACCCACATGTTTTACTGTATCAATCTGTGAATGAGCAGTATTGCTGCATTAACGATTGCAGCAATCATCAGTTCTTTGAATGGTGGGGAGACAAAGTGGATGGGACTGTGTCCCTCTAATACCTGGCTGCTGCACCCCAGCCTCGCCGACACCTGCCAACCTGACCGCTTGCCTCCTCCCCAACTCCATGGCCTACTTCTCATATGTGGTTGGGTGCTGCAGCACGACGTGCCCACCACCAGTCCGCAAACGCTCCCGGCTATTGTGCTCTGTTTTTACCTGCAGAACAAAGAAGAGCATTTATTGGGGCTTATCGCTCATGTACTCTGCACGCGCATGTCGCACCCCAACCATCTGAGGCCTCCAGCGGCTCCTGTCCACACAACTGGTGATCAGTCACCAGAAGGTAGTACGGCTGCTCCTAAACCCCTCCCCCAATGGCCACCTTGAACACATTCGGCATCCATCACTTTGAATAACACACAGGTCTTAGCCCCCATGGCAAGGAGGCGCAATTAGGTGCAGCACCAAGGCCAGCAGATGGCTCTTGGCACGACACCTTGAGGCTCCCCTTCCACCATCTCATCACCATCAATAAGACGTGTTGGAGTTCTGAGTAAGTGTCTAGCGGCCTCCCCTGCAGGTTGCCCCCAGACTACTCAAATGCGACAAACACCAACATATGCTGCAGGGAGAACCCATTTTCTCCTCAACCACTAAGGCTGATGTAAGCATGGTCACTATCTGTTTGTCCACCCTGCGTGCACCAAATGCCCAATGCAGTAATGACACCAAGACATGGGGGGGGGCCTCAAAGGCTAAGGCTACCTGCTGGGTAAAATAGCCAAGGCCGACATGGTACTCACCCTTCCGGAGCGCAACAAGTCATTGAAGCGTTTGTGGCGCTGGGTTCCTGTGCGCCACACAGCATCTTGAGAACTTACTGCCTCCGCCACCTCCTTGCACACATGCCTGGTCACGTGGGGGGCCCTCCTCTTCCCATCCTCAAGAAACAGCACCTCCCGACGATTTGATAGCTCTTCGAGGAGGGCAGCAAGGCAGGCACCAGGAACCAAGGGGCACATTGGCCCCTTGCTGGCCTACCCTGCAGACTGCCCCCTTTCTCCTCCTCCTCTGCCCTGACCTCCTCTGGAGCCCAGTCACTGGCCATTGTGAACAGCCTAAAGGAGGCTGCCTGGCCCTTCTTTATACAGACTGCCGGTTCCCCATTGGAATCGGCGGTCTGTACATGCCTGCCGCACATTTGAATTTCCCGCTGTACACAGGAGTCTGAAACGCGCTGGGCGGGCCTTAATTGGCCTGCTCGTGCAAAATGGCGGCATGGCCCGTTTTGCCGGTGGCGATCAGCTCTGCACCTGCTGCTGATTGGGTCGGGCCCGCCCACCCGACAAACATAAAATTCTGCCCCATATTCCCATTGTGGCATGGTGCTGTTTCTTATATCTGTCATGCTCTTGCCACAATGCCCTTTGTAACAGCCCTAATATAACCACCAATCTGCATTAAGAAACTAGCTCTTCATAGTCAAAGATCTGTGTTGTCTTCTGCTGCTACACCTTTACGTGGTGCTTGGCGTCTAGTTTCCCTGTCACATTAAGTAACTCATTTTGCTCAGCAGCTCTGATTTCCTCTTGCCTCAAACACTGAAGATCAGCTTCATTGGCCAGCTCTACTCTGCTTCAAGGCCTCTTTGCTCAGGCTCATGAAATCATAAAATCTGATCACTGTTACCTTATTGCTGCTCTATGTTAGCAACTGATTATTAAAATGATCAGTTAGATTTTACTGCAGGTGGATTTAACATGTCTGAGGGGACCTTATAAAAACTGTCTTCTCTGCTCATAGAAAATCAATTTTCCAATCATTCAGGCCATAAATCCCCAGGTTAGATTATCCAAGAAGGAACTCTGAAAGCAAAACTCTGAGAAAGAATAAATTCCTCCCTGCATTTAAAATTTTTAAATGTTTTGAATGTTATTGTTAAAAGTCATGTGCTGTGCCACTAATGATGACATGAATCATGCCGTTTCAATCCACCACATGTCATGGAATGGTCTCTGCAATAAAACCTGTTATGGACAGGAGAGAGGCAGCTGAACTTCTTTATCTTCTCCCTGACTGTCCATAAGCAGAGGTGTTTTTGAATTATTTTTAAAGTAGGCTTTGGCGTGTTTTCCCCAAATTTGTGGTCCGATTTTATAGGTAACATGCAGCAAACTCTCTTTATGATTAACTCAGAAGATTGGTTTATTTCACATTTGAATTCAGGGGGTTGGGGTGGTGGGAGAGGTGGGACTGTTCGTAACCTCATGCACAGGCATATACAGTAAAGGGGAATAGAAAAAGGGAGTTTTTACAACTGTGGATGATAACCATAAAAGAACCACAGAAATGGATATTAGTTCACGTGATTTGTAAAGCCTAGAAAAAAGCCAAAGTCCAGAGAGTGTTTCCTTCATGGGAGCTCAGCCCAGATGAGTTCCTGGCTGGATACAGCAACAGGAAAATCCTTGAAATGGACGATGATGCAGCACAATGGGATTTCTGTGCTTAGACTGCTTGGCGGTCTAACAGGCTTTGAGGAGTTGAGACACAGTGATCAACTGCCGAGTCAGCTGGGAATTGTGCTGTAGGTGTGTTCGATTAATTGGTAATTTAGCAGACTGAGAGTTTCTCCATTCTCAAAGGAAAATGGAGATTTCAAAATGGTTACTTGAGCCATTTGACTTTCTTCACCGTGATTTCAAAAAGGGTGTTTTATCTAATGTCTGGGACTGGCTTTGGTTTCAGGACTGATAATGTCCCAGCCATTAATTTTTGATAGTGTTATCATCCATATGGAGGTTCTTGTTTCAGGAAGCTATTGCCTAGGCAGACCCCCTGACTCTGCTAGAAGGGTAAGCTTATCAAGTTCCAACTGATGTCCACTGTCCCCTCAACGGTCCCCTTTTGAAATAAACCTGGACAGTCCCAGGTGTGAGATAGGTTTGTTAACAACCCCACAGGAATAATTAGTTTCGAACTGTGAGACCCTTGGTTTCTTGATTACATCTTATATAATTAGGTGTGAGATTCCAAGATGATGAAAGGATTATTTTATTGTTTTTGTAAATCCTGTTGGTAGCTTCCAGAACAAAGGGTCAATCCTGTGGTCATGTGACTTGTAGCAGCCATCTTGGGCTCAGCAGAATGTCTATGTTAAAAATAGAAAAAAAAGTCTGATGTACACAGTTTGGATTTCTTTCATGTCTTGTTGACAGGAAAAAAAGGGTGCAATAAGGGTTAAGTGGTAAATACATTCCTCTCAACAGTGGATGAGCTTCTGACCTCATATTCGTGCATCAGAATCAGAACTACAGTGCAGAAGAGGCCCTTCAACCCACCGAGTCTGCACTGACATGTGAGAAAAACCTGACCTACCTACCTAATCCCATTTACCAGCACTTGGCCCATAGCCTTGAATGTTATGATGTGCCAAGTGCTCTTCCGGGTACTTTTTAAAGGATGTGAGGCAGCCCAACTCCACCACCCTCCCAGGCAGTGCATTCCAGACCGTCAACACCCTCTGGGTAAAAAAGGTTTTCCTCAACCCCCCCTAAACCTCCTGCCTCTCACCTTGAACTTATGCGCTCTTGTGACTAACCCTTCAGCTAAGGGGAACAGCTGCTCACTATCCACCCTGTCCATGCCCCTCAGTCTTTTCTGCTCCAATGAAAACAACCCAAGTCTATCCAGCCTCTCTTCACAACTTAAATGTTTCATCCCAGGCAACATCCTGGTGAATCTCCTCTGCACCCCCTCCAGTGCAATCACATCCTTCCTATAACGTGGTGACCAGAATTACACACAGTACTCCAGCTGTGGTCTCACCAAGGTTCTATACAACTCCAACATGACTTTCCTACTTTTGTAATCTATGCCACGATTGATAAAGGCAAGTGTCCCATATGCCTTTTTCACCACCTCACTAACATGCGCCCCTGCCTTCAGAGATCTATGGACAACACGCCAAGATCCCTTTGTTCCTCAGAACTTCCTAGTGTCATGACGTTCATTGAATACTTCCTTGTCAAATTACTCCTTCCAAAGTGTATCACCTCACACTTTTCAGGGTTAAATTCCATCTGCCACTTATCTGCCCATTTGACCATCCCGTCTGTATCTTCCTGTAGCCCAAGACACTCAACCTCACTGTTAACCACCCAGCCAATCTTTGTGTCATCCGCAAACTTACTAATCCTACCACCCACATTGGCATCTATGTCATTTATATAAATGACAAATAATAGGGACCGAGCACAGATCCCTGTGGTACACCACTGGACACTGGTTTCCAGTCACTGAAGCATCCTTCTGTCATCACCCTCTGCTTCCTACAACTAAGCCAATTTTGAATCCAAATGATCAAATTACCTGTATCCCATGTGTCTTTGCCTTCTTTATAAGTCTCCCATGTGGGACCTTGTCAAAGGCTTTGCTGAAATCCATATAAACTACATCAACTGCACTACCCTCATCTACATATTTGGTCACCTCCTTAAAAATATTCAATCAAATTTGTTAATTTAGCCATGTCGGCTATCCCTGATCAAACCTTGCCTCTCCAAGTGGAGATAGATACCCTCCTTCAGAAATTTCTCCAATAGTTTCCCTACCACTGACGTGAGACTCACTGGCCTGTAGTTCCCCTGGCTTATCTCTACAACCCTTTTTAAATAGCGGAACCATATTAGCTGTTCTCCAGTCCTCTGGCACCTCCCCCGTGACCAGAGAGGAATTAAAAATCCGGGTCAGAACCCCTGCGATCTCTTGCTTGCCTCCTTCAGCAGTCTGGGACACAAATCATCCGGACCTGGAGATTTATCCATTTTTAAGCCTGCCAATACCTCCAATACCTTGTCATTCCCAATATCAATTTGCTTAAGAACCTCGCAGCCTCTCTCCCCAAGTTCGATACCTTCATCCTCATTCTCTTGGGTGAAGACGGACGTGAAGTATTCATTCAACACTCTAGCGACGTCCTCTGGCTCCACCCATAGATTGCCCCCTTGGTCCCTCATGGGCCCTACTCTTTACCTGGTTATCCTCTTCCCATTGATATACTTATAGAATATCTTGGGATTTTCCCTACTTTTACCAGCCAGAACTTTCTCATATACCCTCTTTGCTTTCCTAACTGCTTTCTTAAGCACCACCCTTCACTTTCTGTATTCCACTAATGCCTCTGCTGATTTGCTCCCCTTGTACCTCCTAAAAGCCTCTCTTTTCCTTCTCAACATAACCTGAATATGTCTGGTCATCCATGGTTCTCTGGGCTTATTACTCCTTTCTATCACCCTAGAGGGAACATGTTGAACCCGTACCCTGCCCATTTTCTTTTTGAACAACCCCCACTGTTCCTCTGTGGATTTCCCCACAAGTAGCTGTTCCCAGTCTACCTTGGCCAGATCCTGCCTTACTTAACAAAAATCCACTCTCCCCCAATCCAAAACAATTTTTTTGCAACTTGTCGATTTCTTTGCCTATAACAAACTTAAACTGTACCATGTTGTGGTTGCTATCGCTAAAATGCTTGCCCACCACCACCTCAGCCACCTGAATGGAATCATTCCACAGAATTAGATCCAGCAATTCACCATCCCTTGTTGGACCCTTTACATATTGACCTAAAAAGTTCTCCTGTACACATTTCAAGAAATCCACTCCATCCAAGCCCTTAACACTATGTCTATCCCAATTAATGTTGGGAGAGTTGAAATCACCTAATATAATTACCCTATTGTTATCGATTTTACACACCTCCACAAATTGTGCACATATTTGCTCCTCAATTTCCCACTGACTATCTGGGGGTCTATAATAAACACCTAATAACGTGGTTGCCCCTTTTTTTATTCCAAAGCTCTACCCACAAAGCTTCATTCAATGCCCCCTCCAAGATATGACCTCTCTTTACTGACTCCTTAACTAATAGTGCAACGCTTCTTCCTCTTTTACCCTCTCGCCTGAAGATTCTATATCCCGGAATGTTGAGCTGCCAATCCTGCCCGTACCCTCAACCACGTCTCAGTGATGGTTATTGTATCACAATTCCACGTGTCAATCCTCACCCTTAACTCATCCGTTTTACCTGTAATAATCCTGGCATTAAAGTAGAGGCCATCCAGCCTTGCCTTACTCTCTTGAAGCTTATTGCAGCTGTACTCCCTCTGACTTGATTGCTTTACTGTACTATGAGGTGTCCCTATTCTGCTAACATTTTGTGTCCCTCCTCCTACCGAATTTGTTTAAACTCCTCAGCACTAACAAACCCACCCACAAGGATGTTAGTCCCGCTCTGGTTCAGATGTAGACCGTCCCACTTGTACAGGTCCCACCTTCCCAAGAAATGGTACCAGTGATCCAGGAAACTAAAATCCTCCCTCCTGCACCAACTCTTAAGCCACGTATTCATCTGCGGTATTCTATTTCTGAGCTCGCTAGCACGTGGCACTGGGAGTAATCCAAAGATTACAGCCCGAGAGGTCTTGCTTTTTAGTCTACTGCCTAACTCCCTGAATTCTTGATGCAAGACCTCATCCCTCTTTCTACCTATGTCATTGGTACCAACATGTACCATGACCTCTGCCTTAACATCCTCACCCTTCAGGATGCCCTGCAACCGTTCAGTGACATCCGGACCCTGACACCAGGGAGGCAACACACCATCCTGGAGTCACGCTGACGGTCACAGTAGTGCCTATCTGTTCCCCTAACTATAGAATCCCCTATTACTATTGCTCTTCCTCCCCTCCTGTACAGAGAGGCTGCTTGTGGTGCCAGAAGCTTGGCTCTGTCCACACTCCCTGGAGGAACCAGTACCCTCATCAGCCTCCAAAGTGGAATACCGATTTGCAAGTGGGACCCTGAACTACCTGCCTGCTTTTCTTGGACTGCCTGGTGGTCACCCATTCCCTTCCTTCCTCAAGTCTCTTCAGCTGCAGTGTGACCACCTCTCTAAACATGCTATCCACAATGCTCTCAGACTCATGGATGCTCCACAGTGTCCCCAGCCGCCTTTCCACCTTTGAAACCCGAGCTTCCAGGAGCTGCAGCTGGACACGCTTCCTGCACACATGCTGGTCCCGGGCACTGGAAATGTTCCCGGCTTCCCACATGGAGCACGAGGAGCAACCACGGTTTTGAGCTCTCCTGCCATGACTTATCCCTTTTAAATCAATTATTCCAGGGCCCTTATTTCCTGATCCTCATTACTACAGAATATACAAACTATAGACCACAAAAAAGACCTTAAACTATAAGCAATAAAAGTAATAAATACGTCCCCGTCCTTACCCACTACTTACCAGTCATTTCTTTCCCTTGTAGCCTCTACTGCTGCGGGCAAGACCACTCTGAAGATTTAAGAAGTAGGATAGCAAAGATAAAATGCAAAGAGCACCTCTTCCCCTCTGCACCAAATTCCCACTGTGCATCAAATTGCCAATACCCAAACTCACTCTGACAGTGTCTCACTCAGGATGAGGTCTCTCCCCCGCTCGTGTGCCAGCTCAATTGTCCAGTGAGATTGTGGCACATTGGGAATGTCTGGACTGGTAATCCAAAAGCCCAAGCTAATGCTCTAGGGACATGAGCTCAAATCCCACCATGGCAGCTAGTGGAATTTAAATAGGAATTGAAAGCTAGTCTCAATAATGGTGACCATGAAGCTATCATTAAGTGTTGTTAACAACCCCATCTGGTTCACTAATGTCCTTTTGGAAGTCTGCAATCCTTACCTGGTCTGGCCTACATGTGACTCGACATTGACCCCCCCACAGCAATGTGGTTGATTCTGAAATGGCCTAACCACTCAGTTCGAGGGCAACAAATGCTGGCCTTGTCAGCAATGTCTATATCCCATGAAAGAATAAAGGAGCTGAGGCTGAACCAGTGTTTATGCAGGTTTATCATAACTTCCTTGCTTTTGTACTCTATGTCCCTATTTATGAAGCCCAGGATGCCACACACTTTATTAGCCACATTCTCAACCTGTCCTGCCACCTTCAATGATTCGTACACATACACCTGTATATCCCAAGGAGATCCCTCTCCTGCATTCCCTTTAGAATTGGACCTTTTATTTTATGTTGTCTCTCCACATTCTTCCTTCCAAAAAGAATCACTTCATATTTCTCTGCATTAAATTTAATCTGCCACTTGCCCGCCCATTCCACCAACTTGTCTATATTCTTTTTAAGTTCATCACTACCCTCTTCACAGTTCACATTACTTCCAAGCTTTATGTCATAAGCAAATTTTGTAATTCTGCCCTTATAGCAAAGTCTACGTCATTAATATATATCAGGAAAAGCAGGGGTCCATATACAGAGCCCTGGAGAATTCCACTCCATTCTGAAAACAACCATTCACCAGTATTCTGTTTCCTGTCACTCAGCCAATTTCATATCCATGTCACTACTGACCCTTTTATTCCATGAGTTCTAACTTTACCCATAAGTCTGTTGTGCAGCAGTTTATCGAATGCTTTTTGGAAGTCCATTTACATCACACCCATTGCATTACCCTCATCAGCCCTCTGTTAACTGATCTAAAAACTTCAGCAAGTTAGTTAAAAACAATTTTCCCTTAACAAATCCATACTAACTTTCCTTAATTAACCCACAATTGCCCGAGTGTATTAATTTTGTCCAAAGTCATTATTTCTAAAAGTTTCCCCATCACCAAGGATAAACTGACTGTAGTTGTTGCACTTATTTTTTGCACTCTTTTTTGAACAAGGGTGTCACATTTGCAATTCTTCAGTCCTCTGGTATCACCCCTATATCTAAGGAGGATTGGAAAATTATGGCCAGTGCCCCTGCAACTTCCACTCTCAGTTCCCTCAGTATGCTTGGATGTATCACATCTGGTCCTCGTGTCTTATCAGTTAAGTATAGTCAGCCTAGCTAGTGCTTCCTGAGGTATAACTCACGGTTCCTCAGTTTGTCCCCTCCATATATCCTACTGTTCCTCAGTGTGTCCCTTCTATATAACCCACTGTTGTCCTCTGTGATGTAAATATTCAATCAATTTGTTCCTCATTTAACCTTTACGTTATTCCCTAATTGGCATTACCTGTTGTATTTTGATTTCTGCTCTTTGCGCTTATTCCCCTGTCTCATCGGTAAGCAGATTTGCTCTCCTAGTTTCTATTGCTCTGTGGCTGGCTCTACCTGCCTGTACAGTTTCAGCACGCACATGCTAATGCAGAGCTCGGTACTCGTGCATGGAAAGGATGTTAATCCTCCTCCTCAGTGAGCACTCCGCCTACTTGTGCATTCTGGAAGAGCAATGCTTCAGTCATGGGTTGCCCAGCTACAGAGATGAATCCTGATGTAGATTGATGGGCTCTGCCACAGCGAGACTGCTGGTCTCTCAGACATTTTAATAACCTGCAGTGGCAGCTTGTGCGTAAATGCCCAACTTCACCAGCTTTTTCCTACATTGTTCTGTATATGAAATGAAATGTCAGTGAGCTCCTGCTTGCTCTGCCTTGGGTCTGTGGAGAGGAGGCTCATACTAGATGAATCCTTGACCCAGGCTGGCTTGCAGGAGTGTTGATTAACATTGCAACAAGGGGAACAAACCTCCATCATGTACTTTGTATTCTGTTTGCTGATCTAGTTTTTCACACGTACAGCAACAATTTGTAATTACACTCACCATCAAGGTAATAAAAACCTCCAGGACATTTCACAGGAACGTAATCAGACAAAACAATTGACATCGAGCCACAAAAATTGATATTCAAAGAGATGACCAAAAGGCTTGATCAGAGAGGTAGGTTTTAAGGAATAAAAACCGAAAATGCTGGAAAAACTCAGCAGATCTGGCAGCATCTGCAGAGGAGAAACAGAGTTAACGTTTTGAGTCCACATGGCTCTTCTTCAGCTCAGTTAACTCCGTTTCTCTCTCCACAGGTGCCGCCAGACCTGCTGAGTTTTTCCAGCATTTTCTGCTTTTATTTCAGATTTCCAGCATCCACAGTATTTTGCTTTTATCTTACACTTTAAGGAATGTCTTGTCACGACAGCGGATCACAGCCACGAATTAATTACAGATATATTGAACTTTTTAAGGAAGACATGTGCTTTTTAAAAAGACATATAAGAAAAAGCTGGCTGAGAATGTAAAGTAACTACTTTCTGGAAAATTCTTATGTGGATTATACTTGGGCGACTCATCCATAGAGGCCATGAAATGTCTAAAAATGTGTCAAGGCCTACTTCAGATAGAGACACTTGAAAGGAAGAGATGCAATGCAAAAAACTGAACTTTAATCTCCTCTGTTTGCGGAGACAATGGAGACTGATCTCAGCAGAAACCATTTCCTATTGAATTATATCTCAGAATGTGGAAATGGTCTGAGTTGAAAGAAAGCAGATTCTAGGCAAAAGACATGTTTGTTTTTCCTTCTAGGGATACACAGGTTAAAAAGCTAGCTGCAAATTTGATCTGTGTGTTCTACTTCTCTTGTGTTATTGTGTGCTATAAGGGTCACAGCAGAAGAACATCAACTAGGCATCCCTGCAGCTTGCAGGTAAAAGGCTCTCTCTCTGGCTGGGGGGCAGGACAGCAATGCCACAGTCAAGAAGGAAATAGCCCAGCTCCTTCGGCTAACCTGCAGAACTAAGGGTCTCCAAACCAACTGCTCAACTGCCAAAATCAGCTCCACCAGAATCACCCAACTTAACGGATACATTAACAATGCATGCGCGGGAATTACTCTGAATCACTGGCAGGGCGGCATCTGATTCGCTCCCCCTGCCATCCCCTCAGGCCTTCACTAATCCGGGTGCCATATTTAAAGAGCGCCCCTGCACTGAGCTAGCACTCTTTAGGGGATTGAAAGCTGCTGCGAAGTCATGGCTGCCAGAGGGAGGAAACATGCTGCCCTCAAATTTAGTGACACCTTCCTTGGGCACCTATTGGGTGCACTGAAGGCCGGCCGTGAAGTCCTCTACCCTCGCTCTGGGTGAAGACCACAAGCAAGGTAATCAATCTAACATGGGAGGCAGGGGCAGCAATGGTCTGTACCATCGCCCTGCAAAAGAGGACAGACACCCAGTGCCAAAAGAGGATGAATGATCTCCTCCATTCCGCTAGGGTAAGTCACTCTTCCCATCACTCTCAACTCACATACTCACAAACCCAACACACATCTACAGGGATCTCACTCAATGCCAGGTCAAGGGACATCACCATTCACTCTCTCATACTCACCTTCATCTGTCCGCAGACCGTGTCCTCATCCCATCCATGGCACCACTCATCACCCACACATCCATCTCATCTGGCCTGGCAGGCATCCTGTTTACACTCTCTTCATCTGTCTTCATGCAGGACAAGCTGGCACACAACAAAAGGGAGAGGTTGCAGACTGGTGGATGAATGCCCAACATCAAGGTCCTTACAGATTTTCAAGACAGAGTCAGCCAGCTGGCCGGTGATGATCTGGGCCATTCCTGTGCCGATGGTGCGGTCGGCGGTGCTCAACCAAGTGAGGGTCCAGCAGTGTAACATCCATCAGGCAACCATGCTGTGAGAGAGTTCCCCTGTTCAGCAATCCCCTGCCATGCACTAATTATCCCTCCTTGCAGGCACATCTGGGAAGCAGCCAAGGGGATCCACGAGCCAAATCCTTGACTCAAGCCCCAAAGACACCTTGGAAGAATCTGATGACACCCTAACTGACAACCTATCACAGTGCTCCCCCACAGCCTCCACCAGCACAGAGACACACACCTCAGTGGGACCTAGTTCTAGAGTAGCATCGGGATCACAATCTGGTAAGCACATCGCACCGTTTGATCCCCAGCAGACAGCGGCAGGGACTTCCCAGGTTTCTGGTACTCGGAGGATTGCTGGAGGTTAGAAATCTGCTGAGTCCAAGTCAGGCGAGGAGCCTCTGGACTCAGTCATGTCACAGTTGCTGGAGTTGCAAAGGCAAGCTTGGGAACATCAGAAAGGGATGTCCGCTGCACTCCTCAGATTGCAAGGTACGATGGAGGAGTCTGTCCGCCTTCACTTTGAGGTGATAGCGTTGGCATGCCAACACATCAAGGTCAGTGCAGGTAGGATGACGACTGCCATGGAGATCTTGGTCGAGGACATTAGTCCTGCACTGCTGCACTGGCTGAACTCCAGTGCTGATGCCAAAGTTGGCCTCGAACAGTATCAATGCGAGAAGGGTGCAGGGTGGCTCAATCTTACTCCAGCTTCCCCTTCTTCTCAAGGAGTCAGCCAGGGGCTGTCAGGCACCCAAAGGGATGAGGACATGCAGCTCGACACCTCAAGGCCATCCACCCAGGTGACTCCAGAATGTCCAGCTGATCCAAATCCCCTCTTCCTGTGACCCATGCAGCTCCAGCTCAGGATGCAGCTGGCCCACAACAGGACATCCAAAGCAGGCCAGACCCTCCAAGTCTCGGCCCTCCAAAGGACATCTGCTAAAGTCATCACAGATAGGGCGTGGCAGTCAGCAGGCTGCCTCCACCTCCGCTGTGGATGTCGGGGGGGGTGTGGTGTGTGCACCAAAACGTAGCAGCAGGGTTAGGAAGGTGTTAATCATTTGTATATAATGTTCACTATTTTAAATAACCTCCCAAGAATGTCTCCTTGCCTTAAGCTCCTTATTATTATGAGCAGTGTTCCTGTCACTCAGGTGTGAAACCTTCGTTCCTGCGCAAGATAAAGGCAGGTGTCTCAGTCCAGGGGCTCTTCCCTGTGCACTGTGTAACCTTCAGAACAAAGTGATGGTCCGGCTTCACACTCACTGGACACATTAGTGAAGCCTCAATGGTGTTTGTCATTGCAGCCAGAATGTCATGGGCAGGGGTCACAGATATCTGTCATTCTCTCTGTGTGCTCTTAGCCACTGTGGCGGGGCTGGCCCCCATTTCTTCAGTATCTGTGACCAGTGACGCTGTGCTCCTGAAGGGGACATGTGCTGAAGTCTGACAAAGGATCAGGTGCATTTAAAGTTTCACAGCTGCATCTCCATGATATGACCCTGAACACAGAATGCAAGCGAGCTGCCTTCAGCCAGACAGGAGTCAGACATTCACAGAGACAATGTGAAGATCTATGGAGCGACCTCACTGCATGTTGTCATCATCATCCTGGAATATTGCGCCTATTTGGGCCTCCACTGCGTCTCCATGACATGAGCCTGAGCACTGAGGGCATGTGCGCTGCCATTAGCCACACAGGAGTCAAATGTTCAGATGCAAAGTGAGGATGTCAGGACTGTCCTCACTGCATCTCACCATCATCCTCCACGAATCATGCGACTATGAGGGCCTCCTGCTGTGCTGTAAACGTCTATGAATCTGTGAGTTTACGAAATCAACCAATAGCTAACCTGTAAGTAGTTGATGATCCCTTTAAATAGCAGTGGTGTGGGAGTCATTCCTACTGTTTGATGCATGTTCAGCAAGGTTACAAGGGCATTGTCTGGAGCATTAAGTTTCAAAATAACAGCACTGGTGTCAAATCAGCATTGCACACTAATTGACACCATGATCCATCTGCTCTGTCATGATCTGTCAGCCAATGATAATGGCGCAAGTTATTGCTATTACCAAGATGGTGTCCACCATACTTCATGTCAGAAGTCTGCGCACATGCTGCAGATGCCACCCTAAGCACTCACAGTGACCAAACAATAAATGTTACCTAGCCACTTTTTTTGGGCTGTATTTTAACGTGGATTTCGGGACAAAATGTGAGTCCCAAGGCCGCATTTGCTGGCAGAGGAATTGGATCAGCTATTTTACCCCAGATGGCCTCCCTAGTTGGACTCCATTAGGCTCACCATCCAATTAAGGATGGTGGGCTTGCTCCTGATGCTGCTGGTCTAATCAGAAGCCTCAGCAGCTCTACAGAGAGAAAGGTGAACACTGCTGGGGGAGGCCAGGGATGCAAGAGTTCCTCAAAGTGGGGGTGCCCTCAGGGAGGGAGGTAAAAAATTAAAAATCAGAGGGGCTAAGCAGACAGGCTGCCTAGATGACCCATTGGGGCCATGGGTCGGCCTTCCCTGCCCATAGCCTGCTCTTTGGAGCATGGAGCCCCCACCTCCAATGGCCCCCAGGATGGCCATGGAGAGGCCACCTCCATAATACTGGTGGCTTCATGACATTGCCAGGGATTACTCCACTCCACTATCATCAAAATGTCAGCCCTTTGTAGAATTGACCCTAATAGTATTCCTATATATTGAAATTGGCTGCCCACTTCCATTCATCAGGCAGTCTCTCCCCATCCAGTCCCGCTCTTGGGAAACTTCCCCAACAGTGGGACTACGTAAGGGAGCCATCCCGACCCAGCTCCCCACTACTTCCCTGTTCTCTCCTGCCTCCCAGCCTGACACCCTGTTGCAGAGAAAATCCTGCCCTTTGTCTCTCCGTACCTCTCTCACCCTCTCAGTGTCTCTCTCTATACCTCTTTCATTTTCTCTGTCTCCCATCTTTTCTATTCTCTGTATCTCCTGACCTGCTCTTTTCTTCTCTCTGTCTCTTGACTGCCTTCATTTTCTCTGTCTCTCCCGATCTCTTTACCTCTGTTTCTTTTGACCACCTTCACTCTCTCTGCCTCTCTCTTCTTTTCGCTGTACTTTTTTTCAGTTTATTTCTCCTGTCCCTAACTCAACTTTTATGGGACTAAATCCCATTCCGAACACCCTCCCCCCAACAAACCCTCTCAAACTCTAAGTCTGATCTGTCATACACACATAACATATTGAGCTTAGATGAGTTCTAAGCCTGTAATCAGTGGGATTGATTCATCCTATTAAAAGATGAGGCCTGGGTTTTCAGTTTGAATGATGGCTTATCCTTTGTACCTTTTGTAGGGCATGGACTGTAGCCTATTTATTAGTCAAGTAAGTCATTTCCTTGCGCTGACTGAATGAAAAAAGAACATTCATCATAAATCAAGAGAAATGAAAATAAATTCATTTTAGCTAAAAAGGTACTCATTATATGGTTTATAGGATGTAATGATTCAATTCCATGTCAACATGCATTCACCTCTCTCTCAACACTGAAGCCTATTTGGATATAAATGAGATATTATTCCCCTCAATTTCTAAAGATTATTGGGAAAAACAAACTACCTCCAACTGTAAGTGACACTTCAGACGCTATGATCCCACTTGAATATCTGTTACAGCACCGAGTTGGGAAATTTACATATCCAGCATAGAAATCACTTTGAATCACAATTCAGTGTGCATTTAGAGGGTGATTGGATTGTTGCTCCCACTCACCGTACCTGACGATAATCTAGCTCCTTCACACTGTCACTCAGTAACCTAGCACTCTGTGTTACTGTCTGTATCTCTGACTGATATTAAACCAGTTCGCTCACACTATCACCCAGTAATATCTCCCCAGCGCCTATGCTACTGACTGTCTCTCCAAACGTTAATCCAACTCCCTCACAATGTCATTCAGTAAACTAGCGCCCCTGTGTTACTGTGGCCAGAATCTTATGTTGATTGGGTGGGCATGCGCCCAACCCGAACGCACATGAAAGTGCGCAAAATGACGTCGGGCATGTGTCCCGAAATCATTGCGCACGAGAGCAATATTGAGGTCAGCTGGCGCACGTGGGAGTTGGAGCCGCGCCCACCAGCAATTAAAGGCCATTAAAAACCTTACCGTCCATGATTTTACATTGCCCGTGCGATTTCGCGCTCATTGCATGGGCAAAACAGGCAGGCGGGCAGCCCGTTTTTTAGCGAAACCTCATCCAAGGGCAGAATGAAATATCCAAGGTGAAGTATATTTAAAAATGATATCTGGGGACTGATGTTTTTTGAGTTCTGCTGTCAGGTGCTTGAATGTGCCGCATAGACACTGCTGCAATTTTTTCTTCTCATTTAATTTGTACAGGTCTGCAGCTCCCTGAGGCATCTCCTAGCAGCTGTCTACCTTCAGGGAGCCGCCTGCAACCTCACTTTTGTCAGCGCTCGCCCTCCCCCCACCCCGGCAGTGCTGTGGCTTTCTCAGCATGTCTTTCACACCGGCTGGCCGCTAATAGGCCAGCCAGCGTAAAATTGCATTCAGGGACCGATCACGGGTGGAAGCGCATTTCGCATCTGCTTCCAGGCCCACCGACTAGGCGCGCATGCCAAGCGTGAAATTCAGGCCTGTATCTCTGACTGATGTTAATCCAACTTTATCACGTTGTCCTCCTCAGTAATCTCTCCCCCTAGCAGCCTGGGCCTTGATCCCACTCCCTTACTGACTCTAGAGGCAGGGGTGATATGCACTGAGCAGAGGTCACTGACATGAATGATATCTTAAATGTGTTAGATACACTTACAATCCTTGACTGTCTGAAATCACTTCGGAATTGTGTAGAGGGAGGCAGTTAGTTACACAAGTGAGTAATGTTCCAGGAATTGGGATTTTGGTGATTGACCAGGTGTGGAATACAAAGATCAGCAGGTAGAACTGAATATACATAATAAAACATGGAAGTGAGGTACTAAAGATGCTGGCTGAGCATTTTGGCCTCACTCCAGATTTGGAAGAGGTGGAAGATATAGGACCTTAAACAGACCAGGTTACCTTAGCCAAAATTTGTTTGGAAGAGCAGAGGCAAGAGTTAGAATTTCAGGCAAGAAAATAAAGGGAAGAGATAGACTCAAGAGGAAAGGCGAGTAGAGAAGACATGTGCATCAAACCCCAACTTTAAAAAGAAAGAGCCTGGAAAGTAAACTAGTTGGAAGCTGCCCTGCTTGCTTCCAGTGCGGAAAACCAGTCCTCATGAAAGAAAACTGTTGACTCACCAGAAGACCAATAGGGGGAGCTGCGGTCAGAACCATGTCCATAGCCTGGAAGGTACTGAGCCCAGGCACAAGTGGAGCGGGACAGAACAGCATGCCTGCCAAGGTTTCTTGAACAAAGGGAAAATGACTCCTTTTGTATCACAAGCTCCAAGAAGAGAAATAACTATTGAGATACAGGGTATTTTCAACTTTTGCTGGTAGTGAGGGTTGCAGAGATGCCACCTGAAAGCAGAACAAACACCACAGTGCTAGTAAAAGGGCTTATCGATACATGTTGAAAGGGTCCCCTAGTGAAAATTCACCTGCAGAGTAAATGTGTCACCGGCAGTAGTGACGTTCCGGGTTGTTCTGAGCTTGGCCATAAAGGAAGAGGATCTATTGTTGGGAAATGACTTGGTGGGGTACCAGGTACTGTGCCCAGAGGGTCAAAAGCAGTCCACGGAGACGGGGGAAATGGGAGGGAACCAGCAAAATTCTGTAGTGCTGGAGAAAGCTGAGGAAGTCCCTAACATCCTACAGGGGGCCATAGAGCCAATAGGATTAGCGAAATAGAAGGTAAGCCAGAGGACTTTCCAGAGGTCAGGCGAGGGCCTACCGAGGTATAAAGAGTCAGGATGGAACCCACAAAACTTAGAGACCGAACCCAGGGCAGTAGAGTATAAAGAGGCCAACGCAAGACCCAGGAAATTTAAAAAGGAAAAAAAGACTGAACTAGAGGACTGGTTAGCAGTCACCTTCTTCCCTGATTTAAATAAGGATAGAGAAAGTTCCCAAGTCAACAGACAGACAATGAGGAAGACACCTCACCCAGTCAAAGTGCCAAAGGGCAGTGCAGCAGAAGCTTGCCAGCCATCTGTGGTCGGTAGTGTCCCAAAGGACATGGGGCAGATTGGGGACCAAGCCATCCCCAAAGTAACAAAAGGGGAAGGCAATCCACTTTAAGGTGTACCACACTTGTGAAAGCCACAAGTGAAGGCCCAAGTGCAGCAAAAGTAGAATTACCCACTAAACCATTACAGGATCAGGTTCAAACCTTAATTCTACCTAAACCCAGCAGTTCAACTCTAAAGCCAATTGAGGATAAGGTACAGGGGAAGAACATAGGCACCACACAGAGGTTTAAGTACAATATACCCCACACCATTACCCTAGAAATATGAATCATCAATGGACCAGAACCTGAGTTATCAGGGTCATAGGGTAGAATCTTCCACTTTGATGTCTAAGCTCACTGGTGGATGCAGAAGTCGGTGTGATTCCTGCTGCGGGGTGGGAAAACTGAACACACATTACTCATTACTTATCAGCTCATTACTTATGCATCCTTGTGGAGATGGACAAATCTCATGGTGGGGGTGGGCGGGAAGTCGCTGTCCCCACTGTTACCTCATGGGGGTCAAAGGTCTGGGTGCCATATTCAAAGGGCACCCAGACAGCCATCACTCACTGCAGGCCAGGAGCTCTGGATTCTGCATTCACAAAATGTTGCAGAGAAGACAGCAGCATGTGGCCCCACGGTTCAGTGATGTCTCCCTGCAGATTCTCCTCCAGGCCATCCAGGAAAGGTGAGAGGTGCTGTTTCCCAGCGATGGCAGCAGGAGGCCCTCCTGTCTGACCATGGTGGCCTGGATAGAGGTCGCAGCAGACGTTAGCACCCATGGTGCCCAGTGAAGAATCACCCAGCAGTGCAGGAAGAGGATGAATGATCTGCTGTGCTTTGCCAGGGTAAGTAGATTGTCTACTCACTTCAAACTGACACTCTCATAAGGGCATCAGGCAGGGTAAGTGTGCAAGTGCACAGGGATGTTACAAATGAGTTTGGGTTTCAGCATTCTCCAGCAGATGGGACATCTGCACTGAATGTGTGCCAGCCACTTCATGCTCTCAATCCCGTTACAGTTGCAGGACAAATGGTTTCTAAATCACTTACTGGGCAGGGCTCAGCAGCTGTCATAGGCATGCATGCTACTGAACTGCTCATACAACCAATCCTTCCATCTTTCTGCAGGAGAATAATACCTAAACAAGCAGAATCACTCCCAAACCGGAGGGGAAATTACTGATATTCGAGACCTCACCCTGAATGGGGAAATGGCCACCAAGCTAGTGGGAGAGAAGCAGGACAATGCCTGTGCTAAGGGTGAGGCAGGATTCCCCAGGAAACCAGTGAGGGTGCCTCTAGTCTGTAGTTGTCAGCTGCAACCACTGAGTATGAGATGTAAGCAAAAGATAAAAGCAAAATACTGCGGATGCTGGAAATCTGAAACAAAAACAGAAAACGCTGGAAAATCTGGCAGCATCTGTGGAAAGAGAAACAGAGTTAGCGTTTCAAGTCTGTATGACCCTTCTTCAGAGTATGAGATGTATTTAGTTAAGGAACATGCTTAGTCAATCACTAAATCTTTCTTTTCTCTATTCCAGGTACCAGCAAGAAACGGGGAAAGGCAGAAACCCAAACCAGCCATAGCCCCAGCCCGAAACTCATATCTGAGGTGATTATCTCAGAATCCTCAAAGGATGCACCGTCATGGTGTTCACCTACACCCTGCACCACAGATACACTCAGCTCGGTGGGTCCAAGTTCTAGAGTAGGCTCAGGATCACAATCTGGTGAGCACCTCACAGACATGGCTCCACAGCTGGCGGAGGCAGTGACAGCCGAGGACTCTGACACTTGGAGCACTTCTGGAAACCAGGCCCCTGCTAAGCCCCAAGCAGATGACTAACCTCTGGAACTCAGCCCTACAAGACTTGTTGAAGATGCAGAGACAGGCAGAGAACTATCAGGCAAAGTTGCCAGAAGCCATGCGCAGACTGAACTGATGGCTGGAGCAGTCCATCCATGTTCCGTCTGCTGTCATGGCTCCGGCATATGAGTGCTTGGCTGCCTCCATAGAAAGAGTGGCAGCCACCCTGGAGACTCATGTCCAGCAGAATGCACGGTGGCTGCCGGGAAAACGCTTGGACCTGCACTCCATAGCCTAGCCATAAGTGCAGTGCAACAGTGGCTAGGTGAGACGGGGATAGGGCACATCAACCTCCCTCCAGGTGCCCCTTCACTTCAAGGATAGTAGAAAAAGAAAGATAAAGAAGCTTTGAAGGCACACAGGTGGCAAGCAAATATAACCATTGTATATGTTTTTAGCACTTGTAAATCACTTGCACAGTTTGGAAGCATCCTAGATTCCATCTTGCTGCTAGTTGCTTCAATGGCCAAGGGCATTTAAGGGTGTGGAATCTGGACCCACATCAGAGTCCAAGAATGAATTCCTATAGGTTCACTTCTTTCACATTATCAAAGTGATTACTCAATAATCCCACATGTGCATGATTAAGCACTGGCCATCGTTTGTGAGTGTGCGGCCTGGGCATGCATCATGCAAGCCATTAAGCTTGGCCTAAATAGCCAAGTGGTTATGGTACTGAGTTTGTAACCCCAAGATCAATAGTTCAAATCTCACAATGGCAAACTATGAAACAATGCAAGCCATTACTTGCAGCTCACTATATTCTGAGCTCTGAAAATGTGTTCAGCGAGGTCATTGCATCTCCTGCTACTGTTGCTCTGATGTGAGATGTGGGTGGATGCAAGGAGTACTCAGTGAGTGTTAAACAAGCTATGTGAGTGGCAAGGAACACTGTTGATGCAGTTTCAGAGTTGAAAGAATGAGGCTCTACACTGTTTTATTAACAGTAGAAAACCAGAGGCTTCCCTATATGTTTGGAGAAAGCTGTGGTGGGCACGTTCAATCATTAGTGGCCTTCCTCGTTGATTTGTCATTTTGAGCTAACATGCAGGTGAAGGCTGCAAGTAAGAAGGCAACAGGCAAGTTAGCCTTGACTGCAAGAGGAATTGAGTGTAGGATTAAAGAGGTGTGTATCGACTTAAGCCTTTTTCAGACCTCACATGGCAATTTGTTTGACCTGCTTTTCTCCTTATCAAGGGTTGCAATACACAGCACATAAAGGGTTTGCAACCAAAGTGCAATGGACTTCACTGAAGGACTGGAGTCTTAGTCCATGAGGTGAGGGAGAATAAAACCGGGCTGTGTGCTGGACCATGCCGAAGACTGTGAGGCTATCTATGTGAAGTATCAGCAGCTCTAACAGGCCTCTGCAGAGTCTAGCCAGGAAAAATCTTTACCTTGGCTGGGGTGTCCACAGTGATGGATCATATTCTCACACTAATGCTAAGGCTTTATGAGACTTGTAGGAGTCTCTGCGATTGGAGGGTCCAGTGTGCTTGCTCTCAGCAATTCATAGCACAGGTGAGGCATTCTCAGTAAGTGGACTTGAAAGTAACCTCGAAACTTTTCGGCATGATAATGAGGTTAAGGGATATGGGTTTACTATGGGCGATTAGGGGGGCAGGAACATGATCTTCCCTGATCAATTTGCATGGAACAGCGATCTCGAGGGGCCAAGTAGTCTTCTCATGTTGCTCCTCCCTGTGGACCCATATAATTGGTTCCACCTGACAGAGCTCTCTGCAAGGTCTGCCACCCAGTGGGCAGAAGGGCAAAGGTGACATGAGTGCCCTCCCTATTGAGGTAAGATTTCAAATGGCTTCCAAGTTGCCATGCACACAGACTTTGTGAGGGCATGGAAAATATCTTAATTCTACTTAGAGGTGCCCGAGATTGTGGAAGAATGGAATGCTTTGCAGGTTCTAATGCGTGCATTTAGCACCAGGGCTCTATATATCAGCACAGCTTGGTGCACACAAAGGATCAAACAACCAGCAGGGCAGGTGTTAAGTAGTGCAACTGAATTCAGCTATCATAAATCAAGTTATGTTAGAATAAAGTATAATGTCTGAAACCATAAAAGAACTGGAGTCTTCCAACCAGCAGAGGGTAGAAAACCAAATAATCAAGGAAATGTTTCGGCTGGAATCTGTTAGCTACCAGATTGTTACAGGCCTGTCAGCTGTTTCATACCCTTGCAATGGCCTCTGCATGTGGCTCCATGCCAATTGTGCTGACCTTGAAATCCACTCACCCGAAAAGACCCTCCTCCCAATTTGAGAGATTGCAGTTTCAGAGCAACAGCGTTGCATAGCTGAGAATACCAAAATGGTGCGTGTTACATTTGAGACTTGCTCCACCACCTTCTATCATCCCCTTGTCACCCACCAACATCCCCCCATCACCCTTGACCTACCCAGTATAACCATTCCTCTCCCCTCTGTCACCCTTGAGCCTCCCCCCATTACCCTTACACTTATTACAATCCACCTCAAAGTCTTCTCTCCCTCTGCGCCTACACTTGTAACTATCCCCATGACCGCCCTGATTCTGAACCCACCTGTTATCCGAACCACCTGTTTTATCCGTTTCCATGACCCCTCCCCACCAACGAAACTTTCAGCTACCTGACTATCAGCCTGAGCCTGCCACCCTACTGCATCCCACTCTCTCCTCTCACTGTGACTGTTCCCTCCACTGCCCAGTACCCTCAGTATAACCCTCAAGAGCCCACCATAGACAGCATGGAATCTAATCTCTCTCCCTCACCATTACTGCCTGAAAACTCCATCCCCCACCAAACCACAGGATCCCCAGACTCAACAATCACAGCCCTTCCCTCCAGCCCATGTCCCTGCACCTTTGCATTCCCTCACTGCCTCCCTCCATGCCCTGAACAGTCTGTTTTCCTTCCCCAGGCAGCCTCCCTCCCTGTCACAAACAGTCTGTCTTCCTTCCTCAGATGGCCTCCTTCCCTTCCACCCTTAACCTGTCTCCCATGTTCAGTCTTCATGCAGATTGACCTACAGGTGTCCGATCTGAGTCAAGAGGTTGGGATTTCTGAGCGGTCCCCATGAAGACCAAAGCAATATCTATTCACTGCAAAGTCCAGGAAGAATTCAATCTCACCAGGTGCACACCATTTATATATAGTCATAAAGGTGAATGTCCTAATTTGTCACTGGCAGAGAACTTAATTTGGAGATGGAACTTAATTCTGGCAAGGTGGCCTTTTAATGAGCAAGCATGACATGCAAAAAGGCTTCCCGACATTATTTGTTGGGGAGCTCCATCTGCCTTTAACCTGCCTTTAAAGTCCCAAAAATATAAAGTTCATCCTACCATTGGGAAACTCATTTTTGGCCTCCTACTAAATTAAGTTCCCATGCCTGCCAAGCTTCCCGCTGCTGGCCAGTCTGGAGAAGTCTGCCCAATGAACGAGATACAGAGAACAGGCAACTTGGACTGGAGCTGGCTCTTGAAAGGGAATAATGATTTTATTTGACTATTGCTGTGGCATTAGTTTATTGCCTAGTTTGATCCTGGATTTTTCAAACTCTGGCTGCTTCTTTATCTCCAAACCCAACTAGGCATCAGCAAGAGTTGAAGGAATATTAAACTGCCCCAGGCTTTAAAAACAGGTCAATTTTATTTGAACCTAGAGGTTTCTTGACACTGAGTTAAGCTGATTGAAAAATTGGATCACTTGGTTTTTATACAAGTATACAATTCAATCTGTCAGATATATTTCCTACATGCTAATACAGGCAGGGAATGCCACAACCCCTCCAAGGTCTTTCATAGGTTCTTCAATCTAAGGACAGATTTCTGACAAAGGAGTTTCTTCTTAATATCATCAACAATCAGATCAGAGAGAGGTGAAGAATTAGTCTCATTCTCACCCAGATCTTTCTTGGATTCTAAAACACCAGCGCAGGTGCAACATAGACGAAGCAATCAATGTGCGTTAGGATTACTCTTGTGGCCTTTCAACTCAATATACAGAATTACGCAGACTCTGGGAAACATTACAGATTATCTAAAATATTACAAGGTTGAGGTGAAGTAGGAAACGCCTGGGCTTGAATTTTATCTCAAACAATCTATTAAAGTATCTGTAACAGCATTTGTAAGTTAAGGAAATGCAGAACTGTAGAGTCACTGTTTATTCAGCAGGATAAGGGCCACTCATTGTATGACTATATCGAGTCTGTTTATTCAGAATAAGGATCACTCGTGTAACTGTGGAGCTACTGTTTATTCAGGGTAAAGGTTACTCACTGTATAACTATATCGAGTTACTTGGGGGTTCTGTTTTGCCCGAGTTCAAGTGTATCCTTTTACTCACTAATGGAGCATTTGAAGGCCATGCTGGGGTAAATAATGGTTACCATGTTGTTGGCCTGAAAGATGAATTTCTAGGCATTATTATTACTGTTTCACATGCAGAAGAGCCAGACAGGTGAAGTGGGTCAACACTCAACGTGCTGAGGTACATTTTTAGGTTTGGTCATATGAGGAAGGGCTGGGATAACGTTGTACATAAGATGAAAGCAAAAAACTGCAAATGCTGGAAGTCCAAGACAAAAACAAAAATACCTGGAAAAACTCAGCAGCTGCTCCCAATGCTGTTTCCTCTACACTGGAGACCAAACGCAGACTGGGTGACCGCTTTACGGAACGCCTTCGGTTTGTCCACAAGCATGACCTAGATCTCCCTGTCGCATGCTATTTCAACACTCCACCCTGTTCTCATGCCCACATTTCCGTCCTTGGCCTGCTGCATTGTTCCAGTGAAGCTCAACGCAAACTGGAGGAACAGCACCTCATCTTCCAACTAGGCACTTTACAGCCTTCCGGACTGAATACTGCGTTCAACAATTTTAGATCATGAACTCTCTCCTCCATCCCCAGCCCCTTTCTGATCCCCCTTTTTTCCAATAATTTAAAAAGATTTTTCTTTTCCCACCTATTTCCATTATTTTTAAATGCATTTCCATCCATTGTTTTATCTTTGCCTTTTAGCCTATTTCGATCCCTTCACCCCCCCACCCCACCCCCACTAGGGCTATCTGTACCTTTATTATCACATTCCTTAGATAATATTACCAGCTTCAACACCTCTTTGTCCTTTTGTCTATGACATCTTTTGGTTATCTCCACCTATCACTGGCTCTCTATCTAGCTCTACCTGTCCCACGCCCCCCCCCCCCCCTTAAACCAGCTTATATTTCACCTCTTTTCTATTTTTCCTTTGTTCTGTTGAAGAGTTAACTGTGTTCCTCTCCACAGATGCTGTCAGACCTGCTGAGTTTTTCCAGGTATTTTTGCTTCTGCTTTGTACATAAGATGCCTGGATTCACTGCAGACAGTTAGACATACTGAAGAGAGCTGGATGCGAGGGGGAGGAATGGGTGAATTGGGATGGTTTGTTGCATTAGGAAAAACTGGGTGGAGCAGTAAGAGCCATGCTTACTGGGGAGACAGTGTGTATTCAGGCCCAGGCATGATTAGCTTTTTTAGGATTAATGGTTGGACAAATATGATCAGGCCATTTTCATCAGGACACTAAAGGAAACTATAACTCCTCAGCTATTGCCCTGGCCTGAGGTCAGCAATGACTGAGGCTGGGACCTGGGACTGATCTGGTGTAATGACTCAATGTCACATCAGCTAAAGCTTTAAATAGGAATAAGCAATTCACTTCCTGATTAGCTCAATCATTGCTCAAAAAGCTGATATGAACTATTGTTTGCAGCCCAGTGCGCTTTTGAAAATGCATAATGCACATTCAGCCAAATCTATCCATTCAGCCTGAGGATAGAAATAACAGCAGAAAGAAGATAAGTTTTGTTGATTGAAATGGGGGCGGAATGAGATCCTGTAGCTGTTAATTGTTGTGTGACATACCTAGAAGCGGCATGAGTCAATGGAACTGAAACAAATACGAGTCTCCGTGGGGAACTCAGCACGGTGTGTCACAGCTGATACCCTTTGACTCGCAGCTCCCGTGCACTCAGCTGTCTTCCAGCTAATCCCTCTTTTGTGTGTGTCTCTCTCTCTCTCTCTCGCCCCAATTCCGCATGTTTAATCAGAAGCGAATGACTGAACAGCATACACAGATGCCACAGGGTCCATCAGGAGCCCAGCACTGTTTCTAACTGCATGGGCAAATGTGACATTAACAGAGGCATGGTGCTCAATGCAAATAAGCCAATCTTATCTCACCACATTAGGACACAGCCATTTGAATCAATATCACAGGGAAACAGGGATAATGGTGGCAAGACTGTTCAACAGGGACAGAATTAATTTCTTAATGTAGTATCTAAGCACATTTGTCATAACAAAAATGAGTTTTAAAACAAACTGCATAAAAATGATGTAGGATTTAATCTGTAAAAACTGTCACTGAAATAAAATGTGGCTTTACAATTTTTTTCTTAATCAGCAGTGAAATGTTAATCCTTACTACATTGCACAAATGTTGATGGGAACTCTCCATGATCCCCCCACCTAAGTGGGTGCCACATGCAGAAGTCAACTTACCAGGAGATGGTGGGTACTTTGCACTGTGACGTATTCTGTCCATTGACATAAAAGGGCAACAAACCTGCCATTTTCCAGTTCCCACAGCATGTAGGTCCTTCCCACAGTGGAGGTCTGAGGAACAATTCAGCCCAGTGTTCCAGTACTGGTTGCCATCCCACTGAAAAAAATGAAACGGTTTACATTTATATAGCGACTTTCATGACCTTGGGACACCCCAAACCGCCGTATAGCCAATAAAGTACATTTAAAGTGTAGTCCCTCTTTCATTGTAAGGAAACACAGCAGCCAATTTGCACATAGCGAGCTCCCACAAACAGCAATATGACGATGATCAGATAATCTGTTTTAGCGATATTGATTGAGGGATAAATATTGACCAAGACACCAGGGAGAACCACCCTGCTCTCCTTCGAATAGTGCCATGGGATCTTTTACATTCACCTGACAGCACAAATAGGGCCTCGATTTAACATCTCATCCAAAAGACAGCACTTCCAATGGTGCAGCACTTCTTCCCTAGGAGACTCTTATAGTTTGACACTGGTTAATATAGCTGAGATTCATATTGATTGATATTCATTGATGTAGGAGAGATTTCCATTAACTGAAACTGAGTAATGTAGGGACCCACATTAACTGACACTCAGTGATGTACAGGATGCCATGAGCGGACCCAGGTTAATTTCCATTCTAGGGTCTTTTACTTTCTTCCTTTGATGTCACTCTATTTTATTCTACTTTATATTTGGTGCCTTCTTGCCTCAGGTGGCAGCTCACCACATTCTTCTCAAGGGCAATTGCGGATGGGAAATAAGCCAGCAATAATTGCCCACAATGCCCAAATCCCACAATGATCACAGGACTGAGCTAGGCAAAATCAGTGTGTGGCATAAATAGATTCTAAGTTTGGCAAAAAGCTGGCACATCAGTGACTCCAGGATGCTATGAACGGACACCAAAGTCATTCTGCCATAGCCTCAAAATAGCAAATCACTCCATTCACCAGGCAGCTGCTCCTGATTCCTTTTTGTGGGGACAGCCATTTCCTAAGGCAATAGTTTATGCTTCAGGAGTCACTGATACCACTTCATTAAAATAAAGGATTACTTTATTTAGGGGTATTTAGGTGCCATCTTTCATGGCCTCAGGATGTCCCAAAGTACTTTAAAGCCAGTTAAATACATTGGAAATATAATCACTGTTATAATGAATGAAACACGGCAGCCAATTTGCTCGCAGCAAAATCCCACAAATAGCAATGAAATAAATGACCAGATAATTTATTTCACTAATGTTGGTTGACGTATAAATATCAGCCAGAACACTAAGGGGAACTCCACTGCTCCTCTTTGAATAGTGTTGTAGATTTTTTATGTCCACCTGAGGTGGCAGATGGGGCCTCAGTCTCATTCAAAAGTTGGTATCTCCAACAGCATAGTACTCCTTCAACACCAGCAGTAAGTACCAGCCTAGATTTTCTTGACTCACGTCTCTGGAGTGGGATAAATGCAAAATATTGTGGATGTTGGAAATCTGAAACAAAAACAGAAAATGCTGGAAAAACTCAGCAGGCCTGACAGCATCTATGGGGAGAGAAATAGAGTTAATGTTTCAAGTCCAATGCCCCTTCTTCAGAGAAAGAAGGGTCATATGGATTCAAAATGTTAACTCTGTTTCTCTCCCACAGATGCTGTCAGACCTACTGAGTTTTTCCAGCATTTTCTGTTTTTGTCTCTGGAGTGGGACTTGAACTCTTGATCTTCTGGTAGAGGGAGAGTGCTGCCAACTGAATTGCAGTTGACACCAAAGCATCACACCTTCTCTATGTATTGGCCTATGTGTTCATCTCATTCTCTGCCTTTCCATTTACTAGGATCTTTGTTTGCATTCTGAAGCACACACACACTTCTCCTGCAAGTGTGTAAAGCCCTGCATCTCCTTAGGCTGAGACGTGACATCAACAACACATTTGACTGCAATCTCACCTCGAAAATGAGAGTGGGACGGTGACCTGGAGTCCAAGGTGATCAGCTCCCATCTCCCACATCAGGCACAGAGAAACATATTCTCATTATTGAGAGTGATCTTTGCAGCTGAAGAAGAGACACTAAAATGAACTCAATTACTCTGGTGCTGTTAGTCCCTTCAAAGCAGTCTCCCAGCAAGACAGTCCCCCATTGATAAGGCACAGGGCAGTCACAAATCTCTGTTTATTGTGAAAATAGAACCAAGAGCTTGCAGCAATAATGGATGGCATCAAGATCAGGAATTTGAACAAGCTATCAATTTGCGATCTATTCGCTCCTACATAGTCCAATTATCACTGCATCAGATTGGCTACCTGAGAAGCAATAGCCACTAAATTTCACACACTTGGCCTCTGATTAGTACTGATGAAGCTGGATATGGTCAAGAAAGCTTCTTGCCTCAGCAGAGCCGAGGATCACAAAGGAATGGCAGTCAAATTCTGAGCTGTTTGCGACTGTGGGATTAGCCCAATGACAAACAAAGTGGAACATCACACTTATGATAGCCATAGCCACAGAGGCAGATAAAACTAGAAACTTTAGTGCTCCTGATGGCAATCTCCCTCTCTTCCAATCTCCTTCCCCACTATATTATGTTTTATTATGTTGTCAAAGGACCGAAACCATCCTCATTTTTATACGTATATAATATAAATATAATTATTTATATTTACTTAAATCTCTATGGGGCTCCAGATGAAGAGCTGAACATCTCCAATGTTGAAAAGAGTGAGAGGGAAGATGACATGAATCAATAGGTGATGATTAGTTAATGCCAAGCTTGCAGGGAAGACTCATTGGCCTGAATTTTCCAGCCCCAATGGCGTCAGGTGTCATGATGGAAATGTGCACACAATATGGCAAGAAAGCCAAAAATTGGTTTCATGCCATCGTGAAGCCAGTTTCCAATCGTCCACTCCACCCATCAATGGCCGCCTTTCCCACCGCCAGCCGTCAGGAACCTAATTTGAATGCATTTGCACCTCATCATCTTGCTTGCTCACCAAAATCATTCCCTCATGTCAAATTTACCGTCCACGTCAGCGAGAAAACATGCCTGGACAAGTGTGATGTGCAGAAGTCAGGATTTACCGTTAAAGCCTTGCTAACATCGCGGACATCCGAGGAGCAGAGGATGCTGGACCCCTACAGCTACCAGATCCTGGAGGAACATGTGCATTGCATGCTTGATGGATTCTCATGGCCATGGTTCTGCCATGAAGCAGCTCACAGAAGGTAGGAGGCCTTCGTAGATGCCTGAGGTCTGCTTTGGGACATCGTAGTCTTGGCCATGGCCTGCTACAGGTGATCGTCGGGGTGCAAGGAGAAAGGTCCAGCTGTGAGTGGGAGAGGAAGATGTACCAGGGGGTGAGGTTGGGAGAGGGGTAATGAAGGTGTTAGGAGAGGGGGTGAGGTTAGGGTTAGGGCGAGGGAGTACAGGGGAGGAGGTTGCAACGGGTGAGAATGCGGCAACTGGAGAGATAGGTAAAAGCGGGGAGGAAGGTGTAAGGGAATGAGTTCAGAGGGGGGAAAGAGCTGGGAGGGGGGGGAAGGACTTCGGTGGAAGGAAGGAGTTCAGGGGGAGGAAGGAGTCCGGTGAGAGGAGGATGGAAGGAGTTCAGAGGGGGGCGAGGACTCCAGTGAGGAGGGACTAAGGGTGGAGGAGGGAGTAAGTGAGGGGTGACCAAGTGAACATGCAAGGGAGGGGTCTGTGGAGTCAATGTGCCTCCTGGGGAGCGAGCTGAGGGTGAGCATGGTAGGAGGGAATGTTGAGTGTGAGGGGGGCAAGGTGAGCTGGGTGGGTGACGGTGTGACGTTAGTGGTAGAAGGGGCGGCGAGGGTGGTTGGTGGGGACTCAGAGGCAGACACAGACCCTGGGGGTGGGTAGGTGGAGCTCAGGTAGGTCAATGTGGATGTGGATGGGATTCTCAGGAAGGTAGGAGATTTGCACATTCACATGGACATCCTGGAAAGAAAAGGGTTCTGGTTGATAGGTGATGGTGGGGAGGTGGAAGATGATGCCAGGGGGCTCAACAGTGATGGGGGAAAGGACATGGGTGACTGAGGGAGGGGAAAGGACTGGGGAGCTGAAAAGAAACCTTACTACAATCATGTTTTTGAAATCGAAAGTGAGAGAAGCCTCGTGTTCAGCAGGCACAGGTGCTGCGTGGGAGTATGATCAGTGGTTGGGCGGAGATGCAGGTCAGCTCAGATGGACAACTGAAAGAGAACCCCAGCAGGAAGCAATGAAAATGCTCGGGACATTGAGATGAGTGTGATGGAGGGAGGGTCCTTGAGCATGGGAGAGTGCATGCGAGAGGCTCCAAAAGGCCCTGACAAACACACACACACACACACACACACACACACACACTTCTCCTTCCAGAATCACCCATCATCCAGCTGCTTGTAACTGAACTGCTAGTGGAGTGGGGTGGTGGGGGGATGCAGGGGAGGGTTCGCGAAGGCTGTGAATGAAGCTGGAGGACACCATTACACATTACTCAGTAAAAAGTGAATATATTTTCAGATTATAAAATAACAAAATGTGTTCACCCATGCAACCACTTCTGATCAAAAATTCTTAACTTTTCTCGGCCTACCACTTCTTCTAGGTGCTGCCCTAATGTCCGCAGGACGGTTGGATACACCTGTGCAATGGTTGACTCTGTTGTCTCTGATGACTTTAGTGTGGATCCTCTGGACAGCCAAGGCCTTGCGGGCCCAGCTTGCTTTGCCTTTCCTCCTGTGGGCCCACTGCTCCCTCTGCGGTGACAGAGTATGGGGCTCAGGGGGGTCACAGGCAAAGGAGACTTGGAAGGAGCGGACAGCTTCTGAGATTCCTGAATGGATGACCCAAGGGTGTCCAACTGCTGCTCCTCCTCCCTTTGGGTGCCTGAGGGCCCTAGCCTAATTCCTTGAGGAGAAGGAGCACCTGGAGTGACATCGAGGTGTCCCATTTCCCTCTCGCATTGTCATTGCAAGAACTCACCAATGGCTACCACAATGGAGTGCAAGTCTGCGTATATCTCCATATTCTGCTGGACCAGGGTCTCCATGGCATCCACCATCCTCCCAAGGAGACCTCAATGCGTGCATATGTGCATCAGGATGCATTACTCTGACTTGCGTGCCACTCTCTTGAGGGCTTCCAACAACTCTGCATGATTTCTCCCCACCTTCTGCTGATTCTCCATGGTCAGGTGGAAGGCCGAATCCAGAGGCTCTTCAGCTGACTCGGACCTCGGCAGGTGCCTCTTCTCCAGCAGTCCTCCGAGTTCCAGGGAGCTCGGCTGAGCCTGCCTGCTCCTGCTGCAGACACGTGTTCATGCGGTGACCACCAGATTGTGATCTCGAATCTGCTCTAGATCTAGGTTCCACCAAGGTGTGTGTCTCTGGGCTGGTGGAGGGTGTGTGTATGTGCTGTGATGGGTCTTCCAGGTTGCTTATTTCCAGCTCTTCAATTGAGGAGGTATCTTGGTTGGAGGTGAGGGCCTGGATGGAGCTGAGGGACTAGCTGGCTGAGGGTGTCGGTTGCTTGGCAGAGCTCCCTGTGAACCAAAGTAGAGGTAATTAATGCATGGCAGCAGAGTCAAAAGCAGGACAGAGAGCACTCACAGTTGCGTTGAGAGAGGGATGATGTGGTGCAGGATCCTCACGTGGGTGTTCGCTGCTGACCTCACCATTGCTGCAGGCATGGTCCACACCCTCACCAGTCAGCACAATGGCATACTCCTCAAAGTGAGTGAGAGGTCTAATGTGGGCCACTCCACACCTGGTCTGGGACCTCTCCTTGCTGTTGTGAGCCAGCTGCTCCTGCATGAAAACAGATGGAGAGAGTTTGAGCAGAATGCATGGCACTGCATGGAATATTTTGGTGGTGAGCAAGGCCATGGGCGAGATGAGGATGTGAGCTCTAGAGAAGCTCCTCTGTTGGAGATGTAAGTGTGTGTGCGAGAGTTAGTGGTGTTGTCCCTTGAGGTGTGAGATCCCTGTGGATGTGTGATGGGTTTGTGAGTGTGTGAGTTGTAATTGATGACAAGAGTGACTTAGCCTGGTGGAACAGATGAGATCATTCATCCTCTTCATGCACTGGATGGTTGTCCTCTTTTGCAGGGCAATGGCGCTGACCACAGCTACCACCACCTCCTATGCTGAATTGGTGACTCTGCTTGTTGGTCTTCGCCTAACGCAGGGGTAGAGGACTTTGCGGCAGGCCTCCACTGCATCCAGTAGGCGCTCAAGGGAGGCACCGCTAAATTTGGCAGTATATTTCCTCCCTTTGGCAGCCATCAGTTCCCAGCAGCTTCCTATCCCTTGAAGAATGCTAGCTGTGTGGTGGGGCACTTTTAAATATGGCACCCGGTTTACTGAAGGCCTAAGGTGATGGGAGGGCGGGCGAATTAGAGGCCATCCCACTAGCGACCAGGCATGTTTCCCAGGATTGCATTATTAATGAGGTGGAAGTCACCGGAAAGGGGGCATTATGGCACAAAAAGCCGCCTTCACAGCCGGCAGGTAGAAGGTCCTTTTTCCTGCCCACTGTCGCACTTAGTGCAAACGTGGGCGATTCTGCCCTCTGTAAATTGCGAGGTATAGATCGACCTGCTATATAAAACCATCCCATTTTTCTGGCCCCAAAAATCATGATTTGTGTATACTCATGTTTAATTCAACCTGAACCATCACCCCACACCCAGCTGCGACATGCTATACTCGCATTAGTAGTCAGCCTTAATTTTTCTCCCCACAAATGCATGTTTTATTTATCGGTACCTTAAAACTGCATGTAAGGGATCAAGCAGGTAACATGGGCTGTGTTGCAAAGGCATGTGGGAGTATAAGACACTCGTTGTGTCAGAAGCAAATGGCATTTCAAATTGGCAACCACCTGAAACATGCCAGTGTTTCACTTTTATACTTGACGTATAAGTCGGCCCTGATTTTTGGCAGTATTTTTCAAAGCTTCAAGGATCAACTTATACGCCACCATCTACAATAGATAGGGCGAGGGAGCCAAAGTTGAATAAAATGTCAGCCCTCTTTCTTCAATGGAACCTCTTACAGGACGTGCCTACAGCCTAGATACACCTATTGTTTATAATAGCAGAGCATTGCCTAAGGCCTTGATATGCTAAACCATTCTGTATTTCAATATAGGCATGAAACAGTTAATTCCACAAATAAAGTAACAAGGAAAGGAATGGCATTAAGCAATTATTTCACTTAAATAGCCAACAGTAAATCCTAGGCCTTTGAGATGGTGAGACTCCAGACGATCCAAGAATACCAGTCACCTTTTCAAACACTAATGTGGGAGTCACGCAGCAAGTGCAGCATCCCATTAGGTTTTATAGATCAGGTGGAAGCAATGTTCCTGCTAAGATGTGCAGTGCATGGCCACGCAGCAGCCTGCAAGGTCCCTCACAGACCTTGCTCTGTGATAAATAATGTGCGTGCGTAGCCAAGCAAAAAAATTGAAAGGGACCGTGCACTGAGAAAAAAGGACTATACACAAAACTGAATTTTAAAAGGAACATAGGGCAGAGATTTGACAGTCAGGCCATGACCTTGTTCCACAATCAGCAACTGCCAGCTGTGTTACCTTACTTTCCCTTCGATTGAAATCAATGGTGGCAACTTTGACTTGGGCAACAGTATAGATGAGTGATATTGGATCTGCTGCCCTTTACACATTTCTGCCTTTGAAACCAATAGAAATGAGAATGAGAAGGATGGGCACTGATCTAATAATATCCAATGTTGCTCAAAGTCAGAATTATCACCAAAGATGCTCCATGGCCATTGGTGAGCGTTCCGGGTCCATTTGACGCTAAGATGAAAGCTGGAATCAATTCTCATTTCTTGTGTATTGCTTCAAAACATCAAAATTGGTATGAGACCAGGAGTTCAAATACTATTTATTTGATATGAATTCGGCAACCCTGAAGGCAGTGTGACAGAAAGCTTTGACGCACTTATATTAACTCAAGCACATGGCCTAGCAATTTACTTATACAACACATGACACACTGCAGGCAATTCACTCATCACTGGCTGACATACATGGTTTAACAGGACATAATTATCTATTTCCAGACTAAAGCTTCAGGCCTGGTCTCATTATAATCAACTAGGCCTGTGGCTGTTGATGTAGAGAGAGCAAATGAGAGAGAGACAGACAGACAGGTAATTTAAGGGTGTGGAGAGTAGAGGAGGCAGAACCAGTAAAAGGCAAATAACTAAATAGACAGAGAAAGCTGAGCCAAGCATAGATAAATTTAGGGAAAGACAGCAAAAGTTGATCCAGGCAGAAGGAAATTAAAGGAGACAGACATATATGGGATTATCTACCAGTACTTTTTAATTGTTTGATGGGATGTGATTGTCACTGGCAAGGCCAGCATTTATTGCCCATCGCTAATTACCCTTGAGAAGGTGGTGGTGAGTCAGTCTTCTTGAACCGTTGCAGCCCATGTGGTGTGGGTATACGCACGGTGCGGTTAGAAAGGGAGTTCCAGGGTTTTGACCTGACAACAGTGAAGGAACGGCAATATATTTCCAAGTCAGGATGGTCTGTGGCTTGGAGGGGAACTTGCAGCTGGTAATGTTCCCACGCATCTGCTTTGAGGTGGTGGGTCATAGGTTTGAAGGATACTGAAGGAAATTGCTAGAAATAAATTCTAGAGGAATGAAAGCTGGATGGTGACCAGATGTATAGGAGGAAAAGAGAGTTTGATCCTTTGAGGAGAAAAATGGTATAATATTCCAGGGTAGGGCATTTATGTAATATTCAAAGGACCAAAGTTATCTTTAGCTGCTGTAATTATTTGAAACTTTACACAAGTTTCTGATGCACATTTAATACTGCAAATAGTATGATAGCTCTCCTAGCCATTTTATATACAACAACCAGGGGCAACATGGATTTAATCTGTCAATCTTTCATCTCCATTTTCCATGGAAGGAGGCTTGGCAAGTTACAGCAGTGCATCTTGTAGATGGTACAGACTGCTGCCACTGTGTGCCGGTGGTGGAGGGAGTGAATGTTTAAGTTGGAAGATGGGGTAACAATCAAGTGAGCTGCTTTGTCCTGGATGCTGTTGGCACAGAATTTATGTGACTAGTCAGGTTAAGCTTCTGGTCAATGGTAATCTACAAGATAAAAGCAAAATCTACAGGATATTGATGGTGGGGATTCAGCGATTGTAATGCTGTTGATTGTTTTTAGGTCCCTCCAGTTTGATCTCTGGTTATTTTGCACCTCGTATTTATGTCTGGTGGCAGGCATTTCAGAGAAATCATTTAAATATTATAAACATAGAAAGAGATGCTGGGCGGTTTCTCATCACTGATGCACACAGGACACAGGCTGTGAATCACACGCAGCTGAAATGGTCACTGTTGGAGGTGCTGTCTTTCAGGTGGGATATTAAACTGCAACCCTGCCTGCCCTTTTTCATGGATGTATATGACTTCATGACATTTTTTCAAAGAAGTGCACCCTCCAGTGCCCTGGCCAATATTTATACCTCAACCAACATCTGTTAAAAAAAGATTAATAGGTCATTATCACATTATTGTTAGTGGGATCCTGCTGTGCACAATTTGGCTACCTTATTTCTCTACAATAAGGACTACACTTCAAATGCATTTTATTGTCCTGAGATTGTAAACGGTGCTATATAATGCAAGTCAACAATTTCTCCTTTAAATCAACATTGAATGCAGCATCACTGAATGGGGGAGGGAGGTATAAGGCTGACATGTGCATTGAGCTGCATTGCTTCAGAGCACACAGGACAAATTCTTCCTGAAGCAATCTTCAACAAACAGTTCCAACTGGCTTGTTGCACTTTTTTTAGACATTGTGCCATAGGCACATAGGAACAGGAGTAAGCCATTCAACCCCTTGAGCCTGTTCCAACATTCAATTAGATCATGTCTGCTCTGCATTTGTACCCTAAAACCTTTGATATACTTAACAAACAAAAACCCATCGATCTTAGTCTTAAAGACTTCCATTGACCCTCAATATCCTTTAAAGCGAAAGAGTTCCAGATTCACATGGCTGTGTGCGAAAACTTGCTTCCTGGTTTTGTTCCCGAATGGCCTGGTTTTAATTATTAAGATTTCTACCTCTTGGTCTTGAGGCGAATATCATTGATATTTGACATATTCAGTTATTTTATTATTTTAAGCACCTTGAACAAATCAAAACCCCCAATCTTCTAAACCCAATGGAATACAAACCAAATATATGCAACATCTCCTTGTAATTTAACATTTTAAGCCTCAATATCATTCTGCCGAATTTGTGCTGCACTCCAAAAGCTGTTCTCCAGATGGGGCCTGAAATAGATCTTTCAAAGAGATGGCATAGGCATGCTGTACTGAATAGTCTCCTGCTGTACTGGATTGTTCTATAATACTATGGTTGGAATTTTCCAGCCCCCACCATGGTGCGTTCCACTACTGCAGGGCCAGCGAGCTGGTGAGCCATTGAAATCTCCATTCACATTAATGGGGCTGGATGATCCGCCAGCATGAGGGGCTGGAAAATTCCGGCCTATGATTCTATGCTGGTATTCAAAGAAAATGAAAAAAATGCAATTACTTTAACGCCGCTATAATTTTTCTCCCAAGTTGCTTTCAGCAGTGTCTGGAAGATTAATCTTTAATTTCTGAAGACTCTAGGTCAATCCTCTAGGATTAGAAATGCTAGCCCTCTCCCCCATGTCCTAGGGATGCTGTAAAAATGATAATATTATTGGCAAATGTTATTGGGTCATTCAATGCACAGCATGTGAGTCAATCACTGTTCAAGGCAAGAAAAGCCAGAGGTTAGTGAGTGGGCTAACAGAAGCCCAAGCATGTGATGGGGAATGTACAATATCACATATTGTTCTGCAAGTGGACTTGGAATGCACATACTGGACTTTTTATAAAGAGAAAGCAAATTGTCCCGCTTCGCACACACAAATCTCTCAGTCAATAGAAAGTAAATAACATGAAGGACATTCTCAGATCCACACTAAAGAATGAGTATCTCTGACTGTTACAGTTACAGGAAAAAATTATAGTGATGTTAAAAACAATCTGTAGATTTTTTTTATTACCTATAGTTGTAAAATACACTGGGGTTGGGGTAAAAGGCTATTAGGCTGGATGGTACAGTTAGAAACTGTGATGAATTTCCAGGATGCGTCCAATCAGAATTGGCAATCCTACTTACAATCCACTCTCATATGGCCTCCTTTTTCAACAAGCTATTGAAATAAAAAAGCCTTGGCCTTAAAGCAAGAATGAAATGGTGTCACAACTGAGATAACTGGCACCATGCAATGGTTGAGTGTGGATTTGTGGTAATTTTGTTTTTCACTCTGAAATTTCCGATCCCGAGTCTGTTGCTGTGGGGATATGCCAGATGAAGGCTACCAGTGTTCCTACTAGCATGGAAGGAAAGTTAAGCGATTGTCACTCTCATATCCCATATGGCAAAGCAACCTTTTGAAGGGCAGCGTTGTGGAGATTTGTGAACAAGTTACCCTCAAGGCCTATCATGATTATGTGAAGCAGGCAACAGGGAGAGGCAAAAGGAACTCACGCCAAGTCCCATTCACACATCAGCTGTATGCCTGATGACCAACAATGGCTCCTTTGTGTTCAAATCCCTCTGTGGCCTTACCCCTCCCTATCTCTGTAACCTCCTGCAGCCCTACAACCTTCCAAGCATTCTACATTCCTCCAATTCTGCTCTCTGGGTTATCCCCCACTTCTGTCGCTCTACCATTGGTGGTTGTGCCTTCAGCCAGCTAGGCCTAATCTTTGCCATTCCCTCCCTAAGCCTGTCCGCCTCTAGAAGCGTTCTCACCTTGGAATCAGATGATTGGTGATTCAAGTTCTACTCCAGGAGGTCCGCCTTTTGCATGGAACGTTACACTGAGACTTCATCTACCCATTGCAGTTGGATGTAAAAGATCTCAGGACATTATTCAAAAAGGAACAGGGGAGTGCTGATGTTTATCTGTTCATTATCAGATGGCTGTTTGTGGAAACTTGCTTTGCGTAAATTGGCTGCTGAATTTCCTATATTGTAATAGTATCTACACATCAAATGTACTTTATTGCCTGTAAAGCACTTTGGGATGTCCTAAGGTGGTGAAAGAGGTTGCAGAAATGGAAATCTTTCTTCTATTTCTTTATCCCTGAGCAGTTTTCAAGGAGTGATTCACCCTTGGTCAGAAAAACAAAGGCCCATAGTTATCAAATCACTGCTGGGCTAATGAACTGCTCTGGCCAACAGGCAGTCAGTCACAGGCCATTTTATTCTTCGGATTGCAATGTGACATCTTTCAACACTCCATGATGTGTGGTGCAGGTGCTTGCCAACACAGAGCAGAGGCAATCATTACACTGGAATACTGTTTGGCAAACAAACTCTGTGCAGCTCAATTCAGAGCATCTCAGCTGATGTTTCCACAAGCAGCTAAATGTAGTAGAGAAATAGGACCACAGTGAGAAGGATGTTGATTCACCATGCTCTGAAGGACCCTTTGTTTCCATTCTGCTAAAGATTTCTAGACAGACAAGAGCATGTAATCATCACTTTCCTTCACCTTAACCCAGGCAGAGATCAACGCTGAGGCTCATATCGACCAATGAACCCTGGTAATGGTTAGAATAAAAAGAAAGAGTTACATTGATACAGTGGTTTCTCACATCACTTACTAATGTAACAAAACATGTCAGTTATGTACCACATAGCAAGATCCCACAAACAGCATTGACATGTTTAGTCATTTTGGGATCTTAGTAAAGTTTGCCATTAGAATTCAGGTAAACTATCAGGGCACAGTAGGCTAGTGTCTGAGTATGTGGGTGGATGTCTGGGTATGTGAGTTGGTACGCATGTGAGTATGCAGGTGAGGGTCCGGGTACGTGAGTGTGCTTTTCGGGTTTGAAGGTTAGATGTGTTAATGTGGTGAAATTTCTCACTATATTGTGGAGCGATCAGTATTCATTTGGAAATGTAGATTTATTCCTTTGGTTGAATAGCCTTGAAGATTTACAATTTGAGGATGGTATAGCATTGTATGAAGCTTCCAACATCAAAAGTCACATGATCCCTGCATAACAATGACAGTGGAATCAACCATAACTTTATGCAGGTTGCAAAACCATTCATTATAAAGCTTAATTAGCATTTTTATTAATTTTTGTGTTATCATACATAATGTATTCTAATGAGTTATATTTGCATTGTTGGAATTCTATTTTTTTGTATGTTTAAACCCTCACACCCTGACAATGTGCCATCCAGTAGTTTGACTGATAGCAGGGATTTAAACACAGTGGAAGACAGAATCCCAGCTGCCTTAGCCCTGTGGCCTGGCCTGTTCTCCAAAGCTGTTCTGTTAGCATCTGGGCATTCTCCAGATCTCTGCTGAGTGATCTTGTGGATCTTCCTGATTCATTTAATGAATTAAATACAGCGTCTGGGTGTGTGAATGACCCCAACAGAACAGGCAGTTCCTAGGATGAATCTCGGGCCTGTGTTGAGTTAGACAGTGCCAGGTTGTCCAAGCGAACGGCCAAACCAGCCATGTGCCAGATATGCTCAAGTCTACACATCCAAGGCTCAAGTGAGGGAAAATGGGGGCCATACTGAAGAGAAGGGCTAGGATGGAAGTGCGGAAAGTTTTACTGGGGAAAATTGGGACCTCGAGGGAGCAGTTGAGGTGATTAACAGCTGCAGATGTATTCTGGTAGATGGACAGTGAAGGGTTAGGCAAATGGTAGCTTTAAAGTGAAAGTGTGACTGATTTATGGGAGATTTTTTTTTCCATTGTGATCCATTGGCCTATTTAAATTAGGGTTTTTTGGGGAGCATTGCATCCATACACAAGCTCTGAGGTCAGTCTCCATGGTAACTAACTGAAATGACAGAAGAAGGGGAATTCATCATCATATAGGAACATAATAGGAGATTTCACTTTGTTGCTAGGCAGTAAAGGAAGGAGATGGTAGCTTCACTGGAATCTCTGAATCCACCCCCCACCTCAGGAATAGCTAAGTCGATAGGTGGGGGTAAGCAATAGGCTGGCCAGGCAGATGTGGGTAGGAGCAGTTCTCTCCCAGAAGCAAGCTACCATAAGAGGAGGACCAGCTCAGTCCCATGAGTCTTAACACGAACAGCCATTCACCTCTCCTAACAACAATAGCCTGAATATAACAACATTAACATACTAAAACATCTCAAGTTGCACAGGAAAGTAATCAGACAAAATTTGACTTTGATCCACATAAGAAGATGTTAGGACATGTGAGGTAGGCTTTAAGGAGCTTCTTAAAGGTGGTAAGATAGGTTGACAGGCAAAGAGGCTTATGGAGCGAATTGCAGACCTTAGGACCTAGGCAGCTGAAGCCATGAGCACCAATGGTGGGGTAAAGGAAATCAGGGAAATGTAAAAGACCAGAGATGTCAGAGGATTGTATGGCTAGAGAAGGTTCAGAGAGATGGCATGAAAGGATTTGAAAACAAGATTAAGAATGTGAAATTTCAGGCATTGCTGGACTGGGAGCTACTGTAGGTCAGTGAACACATGGATGCTGTGATTCCTAATACTGATACTAAGGGTTGCACCTAGGAGAAAGAATGGCATGTTTAGGCACTCAGGTGTGCTCAAGTCCTGGAGTGGGTCTCAAATTCAAAACCCTTTCATTCAGTGTTGAAAGTGCAACCCACTGAGCCATGATGGCTATAGTTATAGGTATTACAGGCAACCCGGGACCCAAAACAAATCTCTAAGAGACTTTACCCATGTGTGGCAGGTCAAAGTCTTGTCCATTTATCACCCTTTCTGCATTCTATTGTCAAGACAATTTTAATTCCAGCCATGTACTCGGCCCTGAATTTCCTGTATCTTTTTCTTCTTTAAAAACCTCAGGTACAGAATAATGTTAAACAGGGTCAGCCACATAAATACCATAGCTACAAGAGTAGGCTGGGAGTTCTACAGCGAGTGACTCACTTCCTGCCTCCCAAAAATCTTCACACCACATTCAAGGCACAAGTCAGGTGTGTGATGGAATACTTCCCACTTGTCTGGATGAGCACAGCTCCAACAAAACTCAAGAAACTTGACACCATCCAGGACACAGTAGTCCATTTGATCAGCATCCCATGCAGCAGCTTAAACATTCACTCCCTGTACCTGGGGAGCAATGGAGCTGCAATGTGTTATTTACAAGATACACGACAGAAACTGCCATGGTTTATTTGACAGTGCCCATCAAAAGCCCGCTTGATTGGCGCTACATCCATAAACATTCACTTCCTCCGCCACTGATGCACCTACAAGATGCACTGCAGGATTTCACCAAGGCTCCTTCAACAGCACATTCCAAACCCATGACCACTACCATCAAGAAGGACAAGGGGAGCAGATAGTAGGGAACATCACCACCTCAAAGTTCCCCTCCAAGTCACTCACCATCCTGACTTGGAAATATTTCGCCGTTCCCTCACTGTCGCTGGGTCAAAATCCTGGAACCCCCTTCCTAACAGCATTGTGGGTGTACCTACAAAACATGGACTGCAGCAGTTCAAGAAGGCAGCTCACCACCACCTTCTCAAGTGCAACTAGGGATGGGCAATAAATGCTGGCCCAGCAAGTGAAGCCCACATCCCATGACGGAATAAAAAAAAAACTCCAACTCCTAGAAGGACAAGGGCAGCCAGTGTGCCACTGGAGCTAACACCTCCCAACCCGCAGCTCCCTTCCAATGCACACACCATTCCGTCATGGACATATATCACTATTCCTTCATTTTCTCTGGGTCAAAATCCTGGTATGCCCTACCTAACAGCATTTGGGAGCAGCTTCACCACAAAAATTGCAGTGGTTCAAAAAGAAGGCTCACTGACAACTTCTCAAAGGCCTTGTCAGCAATGTTCACATCCCAAGAATGAATATTAATTAAAAAAGAACATAATCAAATTCACTCTGAAAATGCCATTAAATTCAACTCTCTCAATAGTCCTTGTCCACAAATTTAATTCTCACCTCACAGATTTCCAGTGGATTTGTGAGACATATCCTATTTTTCCCAAATCATTGTCACTTTTCCTTCTGATCTCTAGGTTCTTTAAAGAATAGAATCTCAGAATCATAGAACAGTTACAGTACAAAAGGAGGCCATTCAGGATGTCATGTTCATGTTAGCTCTCTGTAAGAGCAACTCAGCTAGCCCACTCTCCCTCCTTTTCCCCGTAGCCCTGCAAATGTTTTCTCATCTGATAACTATTCAAATCTCTTTTGAAAGCCACAAGTGAATCTGCCTCCACCACACTCTCAGGCAGTGGATTAGAGATCCTAACCATTCGCTGCATAAAAGGTTTTTCCTCATATCGCCATTGCTTCTTTTGCTGATCATTTTAAATCGGTGTCCTCTGGTTCTTGATCCTGCCAAGGGCAAGAGTCTGTCCAGACCCCTTGTGATTTTGAAAACATGTCAAATTTCCTCTCAGCCTTCTCTTTTCTAAATAGAACAGCCCCAGCTTCTCCAACCTAACTACATAACTTAAATTCCTTATTCCTGAAATAATTTCCATGAATCTTTTCTACACCCTCTCTAAGGCCTTCACATCCTTCTTAAAGTGTGGTGCCCAGAACTGGACACAATAGTCTAGTTGAGACCGAACCAATGTTTTATACAGGTTTACCAGGTTCTCCTTGCTTTTGTACTCTTTGCCCTATTTATAAAGCGCAGGATGCCACATGTTTTGTTAAGCGCTTTCTCAACCTGCCCTGCCACCTTCAATGATTCAGCACATTTACCCCCCAGGTCCCTCTGTTCCTGCATCCCCTTTAGAATTATACTATTATATATTGCTTATATATCGTTCTTCCTACCAAAATGAGTCACTTCATAGCTCTCTGCATTAAATTTCACCTGCCATTGCCCACCCATTCCACCAGACTATCCGTGTCCTTTTGAAGTTTATTACTATCCTCCTCATATTTCACAATACTTCCATGTTTGAGTCATCCTCAAATTTTGAAATTGTGCCCTGTATACCCAAATCTATATGCATCAAGAAAAGCAGGAGTCATAACAGGCCCCTGGGAACTCCACTATAAAGCTTCTTCCAGTCTGAATTCATTGCATAAGCCTCTTTAAATAATGGTTCTTGTCACTCAGCCTATTTCATAGCCATGCTGTTACTGTCCTTTTTATTCCAAGAGCTCTAGCTTTGCTGACAAGCCTGTTATGGTGGCGCTTTGTCAAATGTCTTTTGGAAGTCTTTCCTTATTATCAATTTGAGACTGGATGATAATTGCTTGGTTCATACTTCAGTCACTTATCGAACTTTGGGATAGTATTCATAATCTTCCAGTCTTCAGGTGCAGCTGCTGTACTTATTGAGCACTTCAAAATCTTAACCAAAGTCTCAACCATTCTGCTACACTTTTTCATTCCAAACTATCCCTTTTGGCCTAACCTCCATTCTCTCACTTTATTTTCTGCAAAATGATTGGAAGGTGCTATATAAGAAAGAAAAGTCTTACAATTTTCTAGCATTTTTTACAATCTCAAGACATTTTAAAGAACTTCACAATCAACAAACTATTTTTTGAAGTGTAGTCATTATTGTAATGTAGGGAAAAGCAGCCAATCTGTGCACAACAAACTCCCACAATAGTAATTAAATTAATGTCCACATAAAGCTGTTTTAATGGTGTTGGTTGGAGGATAAATGTTGGCCAGGATTCGCCTTCCTTCTTCAAAGAGTGCCACAGGATCTTTTGCATCCATCTGAGAGTGTAAACAAAGTCTCAATTTAAAATTTAACCTGAAAGACAGCCCTCCAACATGATTGCAGAGGGAATAAACTATTATTTCCACTGTCATCCCTTTGGCATTTGTTCATTTTGAAATACTTTTGGTGGGATTTTTCAGCCCCGTATTTGGTGTCGAATACAATATGGGTAGCAGAGCTTTGGGTGAGCTGAGGTTTACAGAGGACAGAGGGTAGGAGGTTGGCCAGGAGATGATTAGAATAGTCTGATGGCCCGCTCTCCAAATTTTCTCGTCCTGTCCGCGACAATACCCGCCGTTGGCGGAACGGGGAAATCTCACCCTTTATATTTTTTCTCTCCATTTCCAGTCACCTCAAATGCTGGGGAAGCAACCATTACATTAGCAGCCTGAAAGTGCACAAAGCTCACTTATTATTTACATTTAGTTAATGCCCCTCACATGCGACTGGAATCAACAACAACTTGCATTTGTAAAGAACTTTCAACATAAATACACATTCCAAAGCGCTTCAAAGATGTGTCTCAGGCAAAATTCAACAACTAGCTACATAAGGGGATATTAGGACAGGTGACCAAAACTTAGTCAAAGAGGAGAGTCTTAAAGGAGGAAAATGAACTGGAGAAGATTTAAGATTGGGGGACCAGGAATCAATGAATATCAGCAAGGCCCTTGGGCGGTGGGTGTATGGGATTTGGTGTCGAATCGATATGGGCAGCAGAACTTTGGGTGAGCTGAGGTTTACAGAGGACAGAGGATAGGAGGTTGGCCAGGAGATGATTAGAATAGTCTGATGGTAACATGGATGAAGGTTTCAGAAAGTAGATGGGCTGAGGCAAGGACAGGTAATGATTCCAAGGTGGAAGTAGGCAGTCTTTGTGGTGGTGAGATTATCAGATCTGAAGCTCACCCTGGGTCAAACAGTCACATTCAACCTGATTTGGGATGGATTCAATAGCAAAGTTACAAGATTTTGATGCATCTGAACCCAATGGCTTGGGTCCTCCCAATGTTTAAGTGGGGGTGGGGGTGCAGGGGAATGCATCTTATCCAGTACTGGATGTCAGACAAGCAGTCGGTTTGATCTCTTACCTAAACCTAACCCAACGCTAACATACTTCTTCCCATCACAGAATCTAGTTATTTCTTAAGTGGGTCCAATTACCCTTACTGACAATCGTGTCCATCCTCTGTAAAAAGAGATACTTTTTAAGGCTTGTCCCAAGTTTACTCTTCATAATCCTGACCCTGTGCCCTCCTATCCTTCTGTCCTGTTCTATTTGAAGGTACTGAACTGGGCTTACTTCCTCCATCCCACTGTATACCTCTACGTGGTACCCTAGCCAGATATCAGTCTGGGTGCTTTCCTCTGCCTCTATGGAGAAATGCTGGAAATTAGGACCATTTGTATGGAGTAGAAATTGAATGCAAGTGTTGAGTAACAAGCTTATATTGGGCCTTTTACTAAGCTGGGTTCAAACAGACGAGGAAATACTTGAAGCTCTTGATAGGTGGAAGTGATCATTGCTCCATCAACCAATATTCATTCTTCATTTATCTTGGAAAATCTAAGAAATGACTGGGTCATTCTCCTTAGAGCAGGAAAGTTTAACAGGGATTGTTCAAAATTCTGGAATTGTAAATAAGGAGAAATTGTTTCCACTTGCAGGAAGATTGATCGCCCAAGAACACAGGTTTACTTTAATTATCAAAAGAACTGAGGGGAGATGAAGGGCACCTAGTGATACCTTTCAAAAGGGAATTGCATAAGGAACCATTTACAGATCTATGGGGGTCGGACTAATTGAATAGTTCTTTCAAAGATCTGGCACATAGCTACACCGAATGGCCTCCTGCTATGCTATATGATTGTTATGATCTCGGGACAAAATTAATAATAGTGACTTGGGAAAAATGCATATTAGTTAAGGAAAGCCGGCTTGGATTTGTTAGGACAAATCATGTTTAACTAACTTGCTTGAGTTTTTGATGAGGTAACAGTGAGCGGTGATGAAGACTGTTGATGTGCTGTACATGGACTTCCAAAAGACATTTGATAAAGTGCCACACTACAGACTTGTGAGCAAAGTTAGGGCTCATGGAATAAAAGGGACAGTGGCAACATGGATACAAAATTGGCTGGGCAACAGGAAACAGACAGTAATAGTGTATAATTGTTTTTTGGACCAGGGGAATGTTTATAGTGGAGTTACGCAGAGGTTGATGTTAGGACCCTTGTTCTCCTTCAGATATATTAATGACCTAGACAGGGCACAATTTCAAAATTTGCAGATAATACAAAACTTGGAAGTATTGTGAACTGTGAAGAGGATAATGTTAACCTTTGGAAGGACATAGGCAGGTTAGTGGAATAGGAAGACAAGGAGCAGATGAAATTTAATGTATTTTTGTAAGAAGAACAAAGTGAGGCAATATAATATAAAATGTATACTTCTCAAGGGGGTACAGGAACAGACAGGCCTGAGGGTATATCTACACAAATCATTGAAGGTGGCAGGGCAGGTTGAGAGAGCAGTTACCTGACCTTTATAAATAGGGCATAGAATGCAAAAGCAAGGAAGTTACAAGAAACCATACAAAACTACAGTATTGTGTCTGGCCACCTCGCTTTAGGAAGGATGTGAAGGCATTAGAGAGGATGCAAAAAAGATTCATGAGAATGGTTCCATTGTTGAATAACTTCAGTTATGTAGATAGATTGGAGAAGGCTGCTCTCCTCAGAGAATAGAGGATTGAGAGGAGATTTGACGGAGGTTTTCAAAATCATGAGAGGTCTGAAGAGAGGAGACAGGGAGAAACTGTTCCCATTGGTGGAAGGATTGAGAACCAGAAGACACTGATTTAAAGTGATTGGCAAAAGAAGCAATGGCAACTTGAGGAAAAACCTTTTTACAGAATGCACTGCCTGAGAGTGTGGTTGAGGTAATTCCAGATGGGGCTTTCAAATGATATTTTACCTGAAGAGGAAAAATTTGCAGGTCTATGGTGAAAGGCAGGGTAGTGGCAGGGAGCCACAACATAGTATAGCCTCCTTCTATGCTATAATAATTCTAAGATGCAATGAATATATATATATATATGAATAAATAAGATGCAAATTTGTATCAATTCAAATATCATTTGATATTTGTCCATCTGTGAATTTGATAGGTAGCTTATTTTTCATTTTGACAGTTACCAAAATTTGTTTGATCTTTGTCACCTTTCTGAGCCTTTGAATATTTACCAAACTTTCTTGTTCAGGCAAGCAAGACCTGTGGATGAGCAAAGAGATTTGGGAATCCAATTACACAAATCACTAAAAGCTAGTGGACAGGTACAAAAAGCAATTAAAAAGGTTAATGGAATTTTGTCCTTTATCTCAAGGGACAGGAGCACAGAAAAAAGGAAGTTATGTTTCAGTTGTACACAGTCTTGGTCAGACCCTTATCAGGAGTACTGCTTTATGTTCTGGACACTGCACCTTAGGAAGGGCATACTGGCCTTGTAGTGGGTACTACATAGACGTACCAAATATACCTGGGCTAAAGGGGTTGAATTATGAGGGCAAGCTGCATGAAAGTGGTTTGTATTCCCTTCAGCATAGAATATTGAAGGGTGATTTGATCAAATGTTTAAAATGTTAAAATGATTGAATAGGGTAGATACAGAGAATCTAATTCCTCTGGTGGTGGAATCAAGAATGAGGGAACACAATCTCAAAATTAGAGCTCGTCCATTCAAGACTGCAATCAGGGAGGACTTCTTCACACAAAAGGATGCTGGAAATCACTGAAGGTTATGGACGCTCAGGGACAATTGAAACTTTCAAAACAGATTGACAGATTATTAGAGTATCAAAAAATATTTAATAAAGGCAGTTAAATGGGCTTGAGGTGCAAATCAGCCACGCTCACTTGAATGGCAGAACATGCCTGAAGGGTTAAAAGGCTTCCTACTTCCTGTTCTTAAAAGGCTTCCCGTCCTTAAAGATACTATGTTTCTAGAATCTGCCTGAGGACTTTTAAGACAGGTCTTTTAGCTTTTTTTTCATTCGTTCACAGGATGTGCCAGCATTTATTGCACATCCCTACTTGCCTTTGAAAAGGTGTTGGTGAGCTGCCTTTTTGAACCGCTGCAGTCATGTAGTGTAGGTAAGGGTGCTGTTAGGGAGTTCCAGGATTTTGACCCAGCGACAGTGAAAGAACAGCGATATATTTCCAAGTCAGGATTGTAAGGAACATATCTTTTTATTTCATTGGGCTGTTGTAAAGAACATTTTTTTTATTGTCTGTTGGACGATGGATTAAAATTACAATGGCTGCAGATTGAAAGACATGTCCACTGGAACACGATGAGAGATATACACAATGTTGCAGTCCTGGAACAGAGTGTCCCATGAAAGACAGCATCGAGCCAGAAAGGAGTCCTGGACCAAGGAAGCTGCCTGGCAACAATGCTTTAATTGGCACTTGACCAGGTGACCAGATTGTGTGTGAGAGCAGTGCAGCAGAATAGCTCCTAGTCTGAAATGAACAAAACCTAAAACCTCTTTCCCCTATGTGTATCAGATTCCAGTAATTCCACAATAATAGCTAAATGGCTTTTTCTCCTCATATTTCTATATCCTGCGGTCTCTCTGAAAACCCCTGTCAAGAGGCAAAGGGGAAAATCACTGTTAGAGACATTGAAAGACAAGTGCTCAACCAGTGAACTAAAGACTGAAAGTGCTGGAAGACCACCTCGTGTCATCAACAAGAGCTGAAAGGAATTTGGAAGATATCGATCAAAATCAACCCATCGAGTCCTGTTCTCCAAAATTGGTGCTATCCAACTGTTTTATACTACCCTTAAAATCCATGTTTTTGTGTGTCTTATGTGTTTTGTATGTGTGTTGTATAAGGATTTAAGAAGGGGTACAATTTAGGTGATAGAGTTAGAAATTAGCAGCTCATATTTCTTTCTTTTGCCACTGGTTAACAACAATTTGTTCAATAAAGTTATTTACTTATTGGGCAAAATTTTTACCTCGACGGGCGGGTGCGCACCCTACATGCTCAAGCGTAAAATTATGTGCATTTATGTCAGGCGAGTGTCCCGACCTCAATGCGCAGTCGAGCCAGAGTCAGCAGTGCGCCCGTCGACAATTAAAAGGTCTATTAAGGCCATTAACCAGGTTATTAAAATAAATTTTTTACTGCCCATCCAACCTTATGGTTAAAAGGCGAAATGGCCAAGTGGCCTTTGGATTTTTAGGAAACCTCATACACAGGCCGGATGAGGTTTCCTAAAGCAAATAAAAACAAAATATGAGGGGACATGTTTCATTACATTTTTCATTTCTTTACTTGCTTATAAAACTCTTTATCTCCCTGAGGCAGCTCTGTGCCTCAGGAAGATTATCAAGCACGCAAAATTCATGCTCGCTCCACTAACCCCCCCCCCAACACAGTCTGCACTGAGCACTGCCTCTCAGGTTTCACGCTGGGCGGGCATTAATTGGCCCACCAGCGTGAAATCGCCTTCTGCCCTCGATTGCGAGTGGTAGTCGGCTTCCCGACCAACCCCGCCAAGCCCACCCGGCAAAGGCAAAATTTACAAACCTGGTGCTCGTATTCTGTTAACTTAAATTAAACAGTCAGGTAGAATTGGGGCAATCTGGTGGTTTGGTTCAAATTGTTCATATTTGTTGCAGCTTGGGGAACAATGGGGCTTCACATTACAGCGCACTATCCCCAGTGAGTCATGACAGGATGGTCAGTGACTTGGAGGGGAACTTGCAGGTGGTGGTGTTCCCATCTATCTGCTGCCCTTGTCCTTCTAGATGGTAGTGGTCGTGGGTTTGCAAGTTGCTGTCTAAGGAGCCTTGGTGGATTCCTGCAGTTTATCTTGTACATATTGCTGCTACTGTGCATTGATGGTGGACGGAGTGAATGTTTGTGGAAGTGGTGACAATCAGCCGGGCTGCTTTGCCCTAGATGGCATCGAGCTTCTTGAGTGCTGTGGAAGCTGCATTCATTCAGACAAATGGGAAGTATTCCATCACACTCCTGACTTGTGCCTTGTAGATGGTGGACAGGCTTTGGGGGGTCAGGAGGTGAGTTACTCGTCACATGGTTCCTAGCCTTTGACCTGCTCTTGTCGCCACAGTATTTATATGGCCAGTCCAGTTCAGTTTCTGGTCAATGTTACCATCCCCAGGATGTTGATAGTGGGAGATTCAGTGATGGTAATGCCATCAAGGGGCGATGGTTAGATTCTCTCTTGTTGGAGATGGTCATTGCCAGGTGCTTGTTTGGTGCGAATGTTACCTGACACTTGTCAGCCCAAGCCTGGTTATTGTCCAGGTCTTGCTGCATTTGGACATGGACTGCTTCAGTATCTGAGGCTTCGCGAATGGTGCTGAACATTGTGCCATCATCAGCAAACATCCCCATTCTGACCTTCTGATGGAAGGAAGGTCATTGATGAAGCAACTGAAGATGGTTGGGCTGAGGACACTACCTTGAGGAATTCCTGCAGTGATGTCCTGGAGCTGAGCTGACTGACCTCCAACAACCACAACCATCTTACTTTGAGCTAGGTATGACTCCAACCAGTGGAGAGCTTTCCCCCGATTCCCATTGACTCCAGTTTTGCTAGCACTCCTTGATGCCACACTCGGTCAAATGCAGCCTTGATGTCAAGGGCAGTCACTATCACTTCACCTCTGGAGTTCAGCTCTTTTGTCCATGTTTGAACCAAGGCTGTAATGAGGTCAGGATCTGAGTGCCCCTGGCGGAACCCAAACTGGGCGTCACTGAGCAGGTTATTGTTAAGCAAGTGCCGCTTGATAGAGCTGTTGATGACCCCTTCCATTACTTTACTGATGATTGAGAGTGGTCTGATGGGGCAGCAATTGGCTGGATTGGATTTGTCCTGCTTTTTGTGTACAGGACATACCTGGGAAATTTTCCACATAGCTAGGTAGATGCCAGTGTTGTAGTTGTATTGGAACAGCTTGGCTAGGGGTACGGCAAGTTCTGGAGAACAAGACTCCAGTACTACTGCCAGAATATTGTCAGGGCCCATAGCCTTTGCACTATCCAGTGCCTTCAGTCGTTTCTTGATACCACTTGGAGTGAATTGAATTGGCTGAACATCTGTGATGTTGGAGATCTTCGGGGAGACTGAGATGGCTCATCCACTCAGCATTTCTGGCTGAAGATAGTAGCAAATGCTTCAGCCTTATCTTTTGCACTGATGTGCTGAGCTCCCTCATCATTGAGGATAGGGATATTTGTGGAGCCTCCTCCCGCAGTGAGTTGTTAAATTGTCCACCACCATTCACAACTGATTGTGGCAGGTCTGCAGAGCTTCGATCTTCTCAATTGGTTGTGGGATTGCTTAGCTCTGTCTATCACTTGCTGCTTACTCTGTTTGGCAAGTAAGTAGTCCTGTGTTGTAGCTTCACCAGGTTAACAGCTCATTTTTAGGTATGCCTGGTGCTGATCCTGGCATGCCCTCTTGCATGCGTAATTGAATCAGGGTTGATCCTCTGGCTCGGTGATAATGATAGAGTGGGGGATATGCCGGGCCATGAGGTTACAGATTTTGCTTGAGTACAATTCTGCTGCTGCTGATGGCCCACAGAGCCTCACGGATGCCCAGTCTTGTGTTGCTAGATCTGTTCGAAATCTATCCCATTTAGCACAGTGGTTGTGCCACACAACCCGATGGAGGGTATCCTCAATGTGAAGTTGTTGGCTCCACAACAACTGTGCAGTAGTCAGTCCTACCGTGACTGTCATGGACAGATGCATCTGGACAAGCAGGTTGGTGAGGATGAGATCAAGTATGTTTTTCCCTCTTGTTGGTTCCCTCACCACCTGCTGCAGACCCAGTCTAGCAGCTATGTCCTTCAGGACTCGGCCAGCTCGGTCAGTAGAGGTGCTACCGAACCACTCTCGCTGATGGACACTGAAGTCACCCACCTTTCTGCATTCTACACCCTTGTCACCCTCAGTGCTTCCTCCCAAGTGGTGTTCAACATGGAGGGGCACTGATTCACAGCTGAGAGAGGGCAGTACATTGTAATCAGCAGGAGGTTTCCTTGCCCATGTTTGATCTGATTTCGTGAGACTTCTGGAGTCGACATTGAGGACTCCCAGGGCAACTCTCTCCCGACTATATACCAATGGGCTGCCATCTCTGCCCTGAGGGACAGTGATGGTGGTGTCTGGGACATTATCTGTACGATATGATTCCATGACTATATCAGGCTTTTGCTTGAATAGTCTGTGAGACAGCTCTCCCAATTTTGGCACTAGCCCCAGATGTTAGTAAGGAGGACATTGCAGGGTCGACAGGGCTGAGTTTGCCTTTGTCATTTCCGGTGCCTGGGCCAACGCTGGGTCTATCCAGTTTCATTCCTTTTTTGAGGCCATGAATTCAAATTCCTCCATCTGCCATGGCAGCAGATAATAAAAACCTGGAACTAAAAAAGTACATGAAACCATAGTCGATTGTTGTAAAAACCCATCTGGTTCACTAATGCCTCTAAGGGAAATCTACAATCATTACCTGGTCTGGCCTACATGTGACTCCAGACCCCAGATCCACAGCAATGTGGTTGGTTCTTAAATGCTCTCTGAAATGCCATTCAAACCACTACATGGTCTCAAAAAGGAATGAAACTGGACAGACCCAGCATTGGCCTAGGCACCAGAAACGACAACAGCAAACTGAGCCCTGTCGATCCTGCAACCTCCTTCCTAACATCATGGCAGGATTTGAACTCAGGTCCCCAGAGAATTATTAGTCCAGCTATAATACCACTTTGCCATCACCTCAACAGACAATGAAGACCGAGAGAGAACCTTTCCTTCTGAGACTAAGTCAGAATAATCCAAGGCAGGAAGGAAAGTCTGGTTCGGGGGCTGTTGCCCACTGATGGCACTGCAAGCTTTTCCACCAGAACTGACATACACTTCTGTCCAAGTACGGGTGGTTGGGCAATGAAAGAACACAATGTAATTTTTCTCATCACTCACATCCTATTACTCCCTTCCTGGGATTCCATCATTCCCTAAAGCGTGAATGATCCATTGCCTGAATCAAAGAGGAATTTTAAAGCATTGGAGATTGCTAACCTCATTGTGCAGCTGTGCCAATGTTCTTCCTTCTCACCTAGGGTCCTCAATATGTAAATGGATCCTCACCTTAGGGCCTGTTACACTACTGGCAGTGGAGTGGAACCCAAGGAAACTTTAGAGTGTCATTTATATCATAGCTCAATATGGCCATTGTGAGTTAATTATTATTTGCTGCTATACAAGGGGCTGCTTTAGCAAAGGTTAAAATTATATCTTCCGTTACTGCTACTATTTGTTGTTCAATGAATCTGTTTGGCAGTTCTTACCTAATATTGAATTCTAGCGTCATATTATTGTGTCACCTTTTGGAGGCAAGGGTTCATGTTAAAGCAAGTGATAAAACTAGAAACTAACTAAACTGAAGAGGGTTTTCTGTTCATTGTGTGGCATACTACGAAGAGTATTGGGGCTAGTAAAAGCACTCTCTTCCAAGTGCTCCGAAAATGCAATATAGATTTCAAGTGAATGAACATCGCTCAGGCTCAGAAAGAACTCTCTTTGTCTGGTAGTGACACACACATTAGTGCACATATTTACATGTACCAAGAGGTATATATACTCACACTGAAAAAGTACATACAGTATGCAGACACCATATAAATAAAAACAGCAATTTGTATTTAATTTGTGTCTTTAACATGGTAAAACACCCCAAAAATCATGAGGGCTCTAGACACACCGATAAGAAAAAACTTCCCATGGGCAGAAGGGTCGAGAACTAGAGGACACCAAAAAAGGTGAATGGCAAAAGGGGAAAGGGCAGTAGAGAGCAACTAGCTAAGCTGCTCTTGCAGAGAACGGCATGAATTCAACAGGCCAAATGGCCTCCTTCAATGCTGTAACCATTCTATGATTATGTGGTTCTATGATCTACAGAAAGGTTATAAACAAAACCTGACACAGAACCACATAAGGAGATTATGGCAAAGACCGAAAGCTTGGTCAAAAAAAAGGTTTTAAGGAGCATCTGAAATGAGGAAAGAGAGGTGGAGAGGGTTAGGGAGGGAATTTCATAGCTTTGGACTGAGGCAGCTGAAGGCACAATGTCAATATGGAGGAATTAAAATCAGGAATGCACAAGGGGCCATAGCTGGAGAACTGCAGAGATGTCAGCAAGTTGTAGGGCTGGGGGAGATGATTATAGAGGGGGGGAAAGGGATTCAAAATCAAAGATGAGAATTTTAAAATCAAGGCGTGCTTATCCAGGAGCCAATATAGGTCAGTGAGCACAGAGGTGATGGATGACAGGATCTGGAACGACTTAAGATACGAGCACCAAAGTTTGGCTGATATCAGGTTTAGGGAGAATAGGGCACACATACATACTAAAGTACATAGATACATGTACATGTGCATGCATTTACACACACAAATGCAGAGACACAGAGATACATACTTACGTGTAAGTACATAACACACACACACACACAAACTACAGCATCCTAACCATCTGCAGAAAATAGTCTCAGCTTCTTTAAACACAAGAACCTCCAGGCTCTGACAGATTTCAGTCTCCACCACACGTGAAGCAGCAGCTGCCCATTCCCTAATGAGCATGTATTCAGAGCTGTCAATTCCTGATGCTCACAGAAAGAGACAAGAACTAGTAGTTCCTATTAATCTCTTGCCAATTAATAAAAAGCTCCATTTCATATGCAAAGGTTTACATCCTTCGTCAGTATCAGAGATGAAAAAGCTACAACTGTCATCATTCCTAAAGCACTTTCTTGCAGACAAAAGGTTGGAACAATAACTGCTTTACACCACAACATTAAAAAGTCAAACACAGCATTCAAATCAATGTGGCATGTTTTAAGAACAAGCAGCTGATGCTGGAAATTTAAATACAAACAGGAAATATTGGAAACACAGGTCAAGCAGCACCTGTGTAGAGAGAAACATACACAGAAACATATATAGAAAATAGGAGCAGGAGTAGGCCATTCGGCCCTTCGTGCATGCTCCGCCATTCATTATGATCATGGCTGATCATCCAACTCAATAGCCTGTTCCCGTTTTCACCCCATATCCTTTGACCCCTTTTGCCCCCAAGAGCTATATCCTTTTTGAAAATATACAAAGTTTTGGCCTCAACTACTTTCTGTGGTAGCGAATTCCACAGGCTCACCACTCTCTGGGTGAAGAAATTTCTCCTCATCTCAGTGGTCCACCCCGTATCCTCAGACTGTGACCTCTGGTTCTGGACTCCCCCACCATCAGGAACATCCTTCCTGCATTTACCCTGTCTAGTCCTGTTAGAATTTTATAGGTTACTATGAGATACCCCCTCATTCTTCTGAACTCCAGCAAATATAATCCTAACCGACTCAATCTCTCCTCATATGTTAGTCCCGTCATCCCAGGAATCAGTCTGGTAAACCTCCATACCAAGTACGTCCTTCCTCAGATAAGGAGGGTTCATGTTCCAAGTGTGGTCTCACCAAGGCCCTGTATAAGTGCAGCAAGACATCCCTGATCCTGTACTCTAATCCTCTCACTATGAAGGCCATCATACCATTTGCCGTCTTTACCGCTTGCTGCACCTGCATGCTTACCTTCAACGACTGGTGTACGAGGACATCCAGGTCTCGTTGCACATTCCCCTCTCTCAATTTATAGCCATTCAGATAATAATCTGCCTTCCTGTTTTTACTACCAAAGTGGATAACCTCACATTTATCCACATTACGCTGCATCTGCCATGCATTTGCCCACTCACTCAGCTTGTCCAAAGCACACTGAAGCATCTCTGCATCCTCCCACCCAGCTTTGTGTCATCTGTAAATTTGGAGATATTATATTTAATTCCCTCATCTAAATCATTACTATATATTATGAATAGCTGGGGTCCCAGCACCGATCCCTGCAGTACCCCTCTAGTCACTGCCTGCCATTTGGAAAAGGCCCACTTATTCCTACTCTTTGTTTCCTGTCTGCCAACCAGTTTTCTATCCATCTCAATACACTACCCCCAATCCCATGTGCTTTAATTTTACATGTTAATCTCTTATGTGGGACTTTGTCGAAAGCCTTCTGAAAGTCCAGATAAACCACATCCACTGGCTCCCCTTCAGCAACTCTACTAGTTACATTCTCGAAAAATTCCAGTAGATTTGTCAAGCATGATTTCCCTTTTGTAAATCTATGCTGACTCTGTCTGATTCTGCCACTATTTTCCAAGTGCTCAGCTATTAAATATTTTATAATGGACTCGAGAATTTTCCCCACTACCGACATCAGGCTGACTAGTCTAAAATTCCCTGTTTTCTCTCTACCTCCCTTTCTAAATAGTAGGGTTACATTAGCTATCTGTAGGAACTGTTTCAGAGTCTATAGAATCTTGGAAGATGACCACCAATGCATCCACTATTTCTAGGGCCCCTTCCTTAAGTACTCTGGGATGTAGTTTATCACGCCCTGGGGATTTATTGAACTTCAATCCCATCAATTTCTCCAACACCATTTCCCTACTAATACTGATTTCTTTCAGTTCCTCCCTCTCACTAAACCCTGAGCTCCCCAACATTTCTGGTATATTATTAGTGTTCTCCTTTGTGAAGGCAGAACCAAAGTATGTGCTTAGTTGATCAGCTATTTCTTTGTTCCCCATTATAAATTCCCCTGTTTCTGACTGTAAGGGACCTACATTTGTCTTCGCCAACCGTTTTCTCTTCACATACCTATCGAAACTTCTACAGTCAGTTTTTATGTTCTCTATTTTCTCCATGTTAATCAATCCCTTGGTCCTCCTTTGCTGAATTATAAAGTGCTCCCAATCCTCAGGTCTGTTGTTTTTTTCTGGCCAATTTGTATGCCTCTTCCTTGCATCTAATACTATCTCTAATTTCCCTTGTAAGGCATGATTTGGCCACCTTTTTGCGCCAGACAGGAATAGATAATTGTTGCAGTTCACCCATGCGTTCTTTGAATGTTTGCCATTGCCTATCCACCGTCATCCCTTTAAGTAACATTTGCCAATCCATCATAGCCAACTCACGTCTCATACCATCGTAGTTTCCTTTATTAAGATTCAGGACCCTAGTCTCAGAATCAACTACATCACTCTCCATCTTGATGAAGAATTCTATCATATTATGGTCACTCATCCCCAAGGGGCCTCGCACAACTAAATTGCCACTTATTCCTCTCTCCTTACACAATGCCCAGGCTAGGATGGCCTGTTTTCTAGTTAGTTCCTCAACGTATTGGTCCAGAAAACCATCCTGTATACACTCCAGAAATTCCTCCTCTGCGTTATTGTTACTAATTTGATTTGCCCAATTTATATGCAGATTAAAGTCACCCATAAGTACAGATGTTCCTTTATTGCATGCGTCTCTAATTTCCTGTTTAATGTCTTTCACAACATCATCACTACAGTTTGGGGGTCTATATACAACCCCCACTAACGATTTTTTGCCCCTTAGTGTTTCTCAGCTCTACCCATACAGATTCCACATCATTGCATTAATTTCCTCCTTAACCAGCAATGCAACTCCACTGCCTTTTTCTTTTTGTCTGTCCTTCCTAAATACTGAATATCCCTGGATGTTCAGTTCTCATCCCTGATCACCTGCAGCCATATCTCCGTAATCCTGACTATGTCATACCTGTTTACACCTATTTGCACGGTTAATTCTTCCACTTTATTGCGTACGTTCCTCGCATTAAGACACAAAGCCTTAAGGCTTGTCTTTTTAACATTAGTTGTCCCGTTCCCACTATTTTTCGCTGAGGCCCTGTTTGATTCTTGCCCTTGATTTCTCTGCCTATCACTTTTCTTATTCTGCTTTGTCTTTTGTTCTTGTCCTTGATACCCCCTCCTCTGACTCCGTGCATAGGTTCCCATCCACCTGCCATTTTAGTTTAAACCCTCCCCAACCACTCTAGCAAATATTCCCCCTAGGACATCAGGCCCCTTCCTGCCCAGGTGTAACTTGTCCAGTTTGTAGTGGTCCCACCTCCCCCAGGAACGGTCCGAATATCCCAGGAATTTGAAACCCTCCCGCTCATACCATCTCTTCAGCCACATATTCATCTGATATACCCTGCTATTTCTACTCTGACTAGCACGTAGCACTGGTAGTAATCCTGAGATCACTACTTTTGAGGTCCTACTTTTCAACTTACTTCCTAATTCCCTATATTCTGCTTTTAGGGCCTCATCCCTTTTATTACCTACGTCATTTGTACCAATGTGTACCACGACCACTGGCTGTTCACCCTCCCCCTTCAGAATGTCCTGTAGCCACTCTGAGACATCCTTGACCCTAGCACCAAGGAGGCAACATACCATCCTGGAGTCTCATTTGCAGTTACAGAAACGCCCATCTATTCCCCTTACAATTGAATCCCCTTTAACTATTGCATTCCCACACTTTTTACTCCTCCCCTGTGCGGCAGAGCCAACCGTGGCGCAACGAATTTGGCTGTTGCTGCTTTCCCCAGCAAGAGGATTCCCCCCCCCAACCATATCCAAAGTAGACATCTATTTTGCAGGAGAATAGCCATAGAAGATTCCTGCACTGCCTGCCTAGTCCTCTTGCCCTGCCTGGTGGTCACCCATTCCCTTCCTGCCTGTGGACTCTTAGCCTGCGGCATGACCACCTCTCTATATGTGCTATCCACGATACTCTCCACCTCGCGGATGCTCCACAGCCGCTGCTCCAGCTCCAAAACCCAAACTTCCAGGAGCTGTAGCTAGAGACACGTACCAAACACATGCTGGCTCTGGGCACTGGACATGTTCCCGGCTTCCCAAATAGAGCAGGAGGAGCACACCACGGCTTTGAGCTCTCCTGCCATGACTTACCCCTTTAAATTAAATTAAACCTTTTGGATGATACCTAATATCAAATAATATCAATTACTCTAAAGACCTTCTTCACTGCTCCTTGTTGTTACAGAATATAGCACTTACAAACAATGAACTACAAGATAAGACCTTAAAAAGTATGTGATAAAAGTAGTAACTACTTGCCCTACCATACTCACAGTACTCACAGGGTCAGCTTGTTCCCTCCTCACCGAACTCCCTCAGTCACCTCTGCTCTCCCAGCTCCTTTTCAACTTGCGACTCCTCTCGCACTCCTTTTCAACTCTCGACTCCTCTTGCACTCCTTTTCAACTCCTGAATCCTCTCGCACTCCTTTTTAACTCTCGACTCATCTCGCACTCCTTTTCAACTCCCAACTCCTCTCGCGCTCAGAAGAACATAAGAACGTAAGGACTAGGAGGAGTAGGCAATTCAGCCGCTCGAGCCTGCCCCACCAATCATTACAATCATGGCTGATCTCATTTTGGCCTCTACTCCAATTTCCCATCCTCTCCCCATAACCTTTCAACCCATTACTAATTAAAAATCTGTCTATCTCCTCCTTAAATTTATTCAGCATCCCAGCATCCACTGCACTCTGAGGTAGTGAATTCCACAGATTCACGACCCTTTGAGAAAAGTAATTCCTCCTCATCTCTGATTTAAATCTACCACTCCTTAGCCTAAAACTATGGCCTCTCGCTCTAGAATGCCCCACAAGGGGAAACATTCACTCCATGTCTACCTTGTCTATCCCCTTTAGTATCTTATATACCTGAATTAGATCTCCTCTTATCCTTCTAAACTCTAGCAAGTATAGGCCTAAACTGCTCAATCTCTCCTCATAAGACAAGCCCCATATCTCTGGAATCAATCTAGTGAACCTCCTTTGAACCGCCTCCAGTGCAACTACATCCTTCCTCAAGTAAGGGGACCAAAACTGTGCACAGTACTCCAGGTGTGGTCTCACCAATGCCTTGTACAGTTGCAGCAAACTTCCCTATTTTTAGATTCTATTCCTTTAGCAATAAATGCCAAAATTCCATTTGCCTTCCTTATTACCTGCTGTACCTGCATACTAGCTTTCAGCGATTCATGCATGAGGACACCCAAATCCCTCTGCACTGAAGCATTCTGATGTTTATCTCCATTTAAATAATAAGTCCGCCTTTTTATTCTTCCAACCAAAATGGACAATGTCATACTTATCACACTCCTTTTCAACTCCCAACTCCTCTCGCGCTCCTTTTCAACTCCCGTCTCCTCTCTCGATTCTCTTCAACTCCCAGCTCCTCTTGCGCGCCTTTTCAACTCCCGGCTCCTTTCGCGCTCCTTTTCCAGAGAAACAGGTTAATATTTCAGGTTGATCGCCGTTCATCAGAACAGATATATTTAAAGGTCAACTTCCCTTGAACAAAAAGGCAAGGGGATGTTCTGTGAAGATTACAATTCAACTAGATAACCATTGCAGAGTGAAGATCTTTATTCCATGAAACAATTGTGTCGAGAGAGCTCCCTCTTTACACACCCTTGCAGTCCTTGATTGCTCTGTTCTTACTAACAAGACTCCATTTTAAGTTATTTCTTTATGATACCTGTAAATAGGCCATGGTGCTATCTACTGTCAGTTGATGAACATACGATGGCAATGACATTGGACAACAAGCTCAAGAAATTTGGTTCACCAAGCCACCCAGTGGCTAGAGCTTGTAACTACACTGTGACAGCTGACATAAGAAAATTCAATGTGAAACCTTGTCATAGTAATTTACAGTAAAGAAAGAAAGACTTGCAGTCATGTGGTAACCGCATGTATTGCCCCTCCCTCCTGTCAATCACAGGTCACGTGATGTGCAGCGGGAGCTTTGACCAGTGGGCTCTTAGCACAGACAATCCAGGGGCAGAGTCCTTCGGACGAGAGGTCGAGTCTAAGTGCAAGCACTCCTAGATGTCTCCATAATAAAATTTTACTGTTTCTTTACAAAATGTGTCTGCTCCATTGAGTGATCACATTTGGCGACCAGGGTAAAATCAACTTCACCTGTGCACTTCGTCCTGTTACTGTGAGTAAGTTGAATTTAAAAATCTACTCAGCAGTCATGCCACTCTTTTGAAGAATTGATCCATATGTTGCTAATATTGAAGACTGGAGCCAGTACGTCGAGCGCCTCAGATTTTACTTTATAACAAATGAAATAACCGTCGAAGGAAAGCAGAAAGCAATCCTCTGAAGTGTATGTGGCAGTAAAACATACAACCTGACTGCCCCGAGCGTGCCCAATTCCAAGTCATATAATGAGTTAGCGGACCTAGTGAAAGCACACTTACAACCAAAGCCATTGGTGATAATGCAATGCTTTAAATTTAATTCAAGAGTTCATGCCCCGGGATTGTCCATCGCAACCTATGTGGCGAACCTCAAGCAGCTAACGGAATACTGCGAGCATTAAACAATATGCTGCGAGACTGACTGGTATGTGGAGTCAAGGACGAAGCCATACAATGCCGCTTGCTTGCCGAAGTTGATATCAACTTTAAGCATGCCCTAGAAATCTCCCTCGCCATGGAAAGCACCGTGATAGACTCGCAGATTTTGCAACACATGGATAATGGCGCCATGCTTCATATTAGGCGGGAACCTGCTGCCAAGCATGACGCGAAAACCAGACCTTCAGCATTAAAGCGCGATTCAATGTTCACTGTAAGAAACATTAAAAAGCCTCACAGAAATGCTTCATCAGCGACTTCAAGACTAAATTGCTATAGGTGTGGAGGTGACCATGGAGCAGATGCTTGTAAATTCAGGGAGGCAGAATGTCATCATTGTCATAAGAAGGGACACGTAGTTAGGTAATGCCGAACAAAGATGAGACAGCAAACAAACATGATCAAGTTAACGGGTGCAGAAAAGGCTGAAACTGCTGATACTAATGTCTGCTCCCTGCAAATTACAGCTGCTGTGAATAACTGAGCTTATTACAGAGACAGGAGGTCGGTTAGCTTGGATGGCTGGCTTACGATGCTGAGTGATGCCAACGGCGTGGGTTCGATTCCTGTACCAGCTGAGGTCATCCATGAAGGCCTGCCTTCTCAGTCTTGCCCCTTGCCTGAGATATGGTGACCCTCAGGTTAAACTCACCACTAGCCATCTCTCTCTAATGAGAGAGCAGCCTCTGGGACTACAGTGACTTTCGCTTTCACTATTACAGTGACAGTACAAGTAAATGAGAAGCCACTGTGCATAGAAGTGGTTGAAGAGTACACTTTAAAGTAGACATGTCTTCATGAAGGAATAATGTTACTGTTACTGTCAATGCCTGGCCACCATACATAGCTTCGTGCAAGCATTTTCACCTTTGATATGCCTGGATGCACACTGTGGAGCTCTGTCAAGAATGACTCTCTACCTTGTGATGGGACCACAACTCTCGACCCCCACAACAAAATTCCATCTTGACAGCTTAATTCTATGTTTCTGACATGGAATGGCCAAGCCAATAAACTTGGAGCAAATAACTACTAAGTTAAGAGCTTATATGGGAGAATCTATTCAAGTCAAGGACATTGCCACAGTCCTGTTATAAGCAACAGGCAGTCCAACTGCCTGTGATAATCACATAAGGCGAGGGACCCAGTCTTCTAGGTCAAGATTGCTACAGAAGATAAAACTCGAATTGGTCTGAGGTATATTTCACCTAAAATCAGATTGTATTGTAAATACTCCCACTCCACAAGAATTAGTGTTAAAACTGAATTTCTTAAATTCTTCACCTGTGTGTGTGACACAAATTAGAAATTGGATGAACAGAGATCCAATGTTGTCAAAAGTCAGAGACTTTTTTGGCAAGGATGGGCAAACTCACCTGTATCTGAAGAATTGAGACCATTCCATGTCAGAAACATAGAATTAAGCTGTCAAGATGGAATTTGTTGTGGGGGTCAAGAGTTGTGGTCCCATCACAAGGTAGGGAGTCATTCTTGACAGAGCTCCACAGTGTGCATCCAGGCATATCAAAGGTGAAAATGCTTGCACGAAGCTATGTATGGTGGCCAGGCATTGACAGTAACATTAAAGGCATGGTCAAGCATTGCCTCCACTGTCAGCAACAACTGAAGTTGCCTGTTTCAGCTACAATGCATCCGTGGGAGTGGCCTGGTTGACCCTGAGTTTGATTACATATTAGCTATGTAGGACCATTCTTAGGTACCTTGCTCTTGTTAATTGTAGATGAACATTCAAAATGTCTGGATGTATGCAAAGTCAAATCACCAACGTTGAACACAACTATCGAGAAGCTATGTCATTGTTTCAGCATATATGGCCTACCTGAAACTGTCGTTTCTGATAATGGTACAGCCTTTGCCAGAACCATGTTTCAGAAATTTATGGATCTGAATGAAATCCGCCACATAAAGATAGCTCCTTGGCATCACTCATCAAATGGTCTAGCCGAGAGGGATGTACAAACTTTTAAGTCTGGTATGAAAAAATTATCGTAAGGCATTCTGGAATCTCGACTTTCCCACTTTCTCTTAAATTATCATACAACACCACATTTGACCATGAGTTCAACACCATCAGAGTTATTAATGAAACATTGTCTGCATACAGGTTTACATTTAGTGTTTCCGAATTTAGCATGGAACCAGAGTAATCAGAAAGTTAACCATGCCATACACAGTAAAGCTCACACATATAGTGTAGGTGACATGGTAAATGTGCAAAATTTCAGCAGTAGACCCTGTTGGGCTCTGGGAGCCATTGTTTCAGAGACCAATTCATTATCTTTCCAAGTGCAAGTGGGAGATAGAATCATCCGTATGCATGTGAATCACACCCATGCCAGAGGGACATTCCAACAATTAACTGATTGTGATTAACGCCGAACTGTCGACTTCTGAGGTGTGTGATCAACCTAGAACAGATATTCCAGATGTTTCAGAGGAGTTGCCAAATCCTGCACTGCCCAGTTCCGATGATGTGTCTCACAGTGCAGCTCCAAGTCCTGTCAATCCTGTTCGGGGACCTCCAGTGGTAGAGCTACCTCACTCCAGCCGTATACGAAGAGCACCTCAAAGACTTGATTCATAATCACCTGAAATTATATATATGTTTGTTGGATGTTTGAATGTGTTTTGTAAAGTGTAATAGTAAAACCTAAAGGGGGAGGAAATCTGGTAAATGCATGTATTGTCCCTCCCTCCTGTCAATCACAGGTCATGTGGTGTAGTGCCAGGGCTTCAACCAGTGAGCTCTTAGTGCAGGTAATCCAGGGTTTGGAGTCTTTCAGAAGAGAGATCAGCTCTAAGTGCAAGCACTCCTAGATGTCTCCATAATAAAGTTCTACAGTTTCTTTATGAAATCTGCCTGCTCTATTGAGTCATCCCAGTTCATTTAGCACTTTTCTTGACCACCAGACATTTCAAAGCACTTTACAGCCAATGAAGTACTTTTTGAAGTGTAGTCACTGTTGTTTTGAACGAAATGCAGCAGCCAATTTGCTCACAGCAAACTCCCACAAACAGCAATGTGATAATCAGCAGCTAATCAGTTTTTGTTATGCTGATTAAGGGTTAAATATTGCCAGGGCTCATGGGATGGCTCTCCTTCTTTTCATCAAAATGGTGCAATGGGATCTCTTACATCCACCCAAGCAGGCAGAAGGTGCCTCAGTTTAATATTTCATCCAAGCTGTACCTCCGACAGTGTTCCCTTAGTGCCACACTGAAATGTCAGCCTTGATTTTTGTACGAAAGCCCTGGAGTGGGATTTGAACCCAGAACCTTGTAAATAAGGGGCAAGCTTTCTAACAACTGAATTACAGCTGACACACAATGAAGGCTGTTAATTCAAAAATGTGACCAAACATTGTGCCAGCAGAAAGTGAGGTTTATAAACAGGAAGCGCATGCTTTATGCAAGTTTTTTAAAAATATGTAAAACAATGACCCAAATCTTGGTGGAATATTAATGGTGTATCAATGCACAAGTCAGCTAGCAAGGTCAGATGAAGAAATTCATACAGTAGAAATTGTAAATTGCCATAACTTCCTGGTTAATTTATGCCACATACTCCAACTATTGCTTCACACAAAAGGCAGCTCGCCATCAACCTCCCGCTATTTTTAAGAACTCGGTTTAATATGCAAGTTACTTAATAGCCTAAGTCCCTTTTAATGACTGATAATTGTAAATGCAAGGTCAAATAATCTCTCCAGCTGAAATGCAGTAAGACTGTTCAGTCTTATTCCTGCTTGTTGTAAATTGCTCTTAGAGATTTAGAAATTGTCAAATTTATTTTTTTTTAACTTTGTTACTTTTTCTAGCTGTTCTTTTTTATCTCTTTTAATCCAAACTCTCTATATGTTTATCTTTCTGTACCTGATTTGAATCTTAGTCACTTCCCTCTCTGCCATTCTTCAGTTTCTTTCTCAATCCTTGAATATAATTGGGTGAGGAGATTAGACGAGAAGAAACGCTGTTGGTTCCGTCACACATAAATGAGCTTAGGCAGTAAGTGTTTCAAAACAATGAAAGACGCCAGGATTTTCTGGCCCCAAGATTAGGTGGTCCTGTCAAAAGTCCATTGACTTTCAGTGGGACTGGACATTCCCAACGGTGGGCAGGGGCAGAAAATCCTGCCCAGAGACTTGCATTTCTATGGCACTTCTTCTGACCTCAAGGCAACCCAAAACACTTTGCAGCCAGTGACATATTATTTTGAACTGTTGCTACTGTTATAACGTTGAAAACGTGGTGGTTAATTTGCACAAAAAAGGGTCCTGCAAACAGCAATGTAACAAATGACCACATAATCTGTTTAATGAAGGATAACTACTGGCCAAGATACCAATGAGAACTGTCCTGTTCTTCTTCACAATAGCACCGTGGAATCTTTCACTGCAGTGAATTATCAGGCTAGTTAACATGCTAAAGCCCGAGCAAATGACGATTCGACTCAGAGGAAATTGAGCTACCTTAGAGGCAGGGCCATCAGAGAGTTTCTCTAAAGTCAGAAGAGTGACAAGGAAGTGTTGTAAAAACAAAATAACAAAATACTGCAGTGAGTCTTCAACATCCACCTGAAGGAATAGACAGGGCCTCAGTATAATGTCTCATCTGAAAAACTATATCTCGTAGGGGTAAGGTAGCTTAGTAGTTATGTCACTGAACTAGTAGTCCAGGGACCAATGTTCCAGAGACACATTTTCAAATCCACCACAGCAGCTGGGGAAATTAAATTCAATCAATTAAATAAATCTGGCCCTGAATCTTACATTTCCGGGCGTGCGGGAGCGCACACCCAGAAGCAGATGCGAAATGCACTTTTGCCTGTGATCAGCCCCCGAATGCAATTTCATATTGGCTTGCCAATTAACAGTGTCTGGAGGGGGGGGAGGGGAAGAGGACGGGCACTGGCAAAAGTGAGGGTGCAAGTGGGCACTTCTGGCAAGATCCCTGAAGACAGACAGCAGCTGTGGAGCTGCCTAGGGGGCTGCAGACCTGGACAGATTAAATGGCAAGAAGAAAATACACCAAACTGTGTCTGTGCAGCACATTCAAACATCTGACAACAGACCTCAAAAAACATCAGTCCCCAGATATCTTTTTTTATTATATTTCATTCTGGACATTTCATCCCACCCTGGATTGAGGTTTCAGTGAAAATGTAAAGTCTGCTTGGCCGATTGGCCCATCTACCAACTGTAAAAGTGGACGGAACATGTAAAATCAATTTCAATTGCTTCCTTAATGGGTTTAATTGCTCACTTAATTGTCAGCAGGCGCGCTTCCAATTGTTGCGCACATCCACCGAGCGAAATGTCAGGTCAGTGTGCAATGAAGTCTTCTCGCACGATTTCACGCACTGTTGGGTCAGGTGCGTGCCCACACAAACAGCTTAAAATTCTGGCCATCGAACAATTAGCTAGTATCAGCAATGGTGACCATGAAACTGGCAGATTATTGTAAACACTCATCTGACTCACTAATACTCTTTAGGAAAGGAAATCTACTGCCTCTACATTCTGACCTATATGCAACTCCAGACACACAGCAATGTGGTTCATTCTTGACTGCCTTCTGAAATGGCCTTGTAAGCATCTCAGCCGTATTCATAAAGGCAACTCACCAACACCTTCTCAAGGACAATTAGGGATGGACAATAAAGTTTGGCCTTGCCAATGATGCCCTCATCTCGTGAATGAATTTTAAAAAAACTCTGATTCCTATACTTGCTCAGTAAATTATGCGCTCAAGTCTCTGGAGTGGGGCGTGAGCCCATGACCTTCTAACTGAGAGGTGAGAAAGTTACTCAACTGAGGTTTAGCTGACAACAATGTCCATCATAGCCAAGCTGCATGCTCAGCAAGAACCTGTAAGTCCTAGCAGAACTCATCAGACAATGATCTATTCATAAGGTGGAATCTTCTTGGTCACCTGGAGGTGGGCTTGAAAGTGGGATCTGGAAGAAGGTAGTGTGTCAGGTTGTTGGGCTGGTGACTTCCTGCCTCTGGCTGATCCTGCTGGAAGTGGGATTGAAATGGCAAGGATAGCCAATCTGGATCATTAAGTGCCCAATTGTGGGAAGATTTAGAAAGCTGCCAGATGGGCAGGTGCCTTTAGGTGAGCTATGGGTGGCTGGCTGGGAGGCCCGCCAGGTCTCTTCTAATTCCCTTGCCCACTGAAGGCACAGGAATTAGCAGCTCACAACTTCGGCCACAGACCATTCTGTGGTGGGGCTCCCCCTCTTTGGCTGTGGTCTGGCAGCTGTGAACAGTTTATTTTGAAAAAGTAAAAGCATCTTCAGAGGTCAGCACAAAATCACGGTCTCCTTCCTACAGTGGCAGCGACCCACTCTGCCAGTGAGGATGCCTTCGTTCTGATTGGGCCCGCAGCCTCAGGAATCCTCCCCACCATCCTTAATTGGACAGCAGGCTTTGAATCAGCCACCTCTCATAAGATTGAAGTGGGCAATCTGCCACCAAGTGTGGGGTGGGGACGTGGAAATGGTTCCGATCCGTGATTATTTTTGAAGGACAAAGATCCCATCCTTAATTTCTCCTATCCAGCCTGGGGATCTTTACAACAGAATTAGCTGACTCAGTCAGCTGGGGGTGGGAATCTGGGATCAAAGTGCTCCATAGGGCCCAGTGTCAAACCAGGTGGTGACAGTATTGACTAAGGCATGTAAACAAAATTGGCAACACCAATTCCAAGCCCCCTTATCTAGGTGCAACAGATAGACAAAATGGAAGTGGCTGTGTTACAGACTGTAATCCAACCTCTGAGTTCACTGATTAATTGCCGTTCTCTGTATGGTTGCGTTAGTTTTTTGCTCTGTAAATAGAGCCAGTTATCTGCTGTGTGTTACACAGTAATTCATTGCATTATACTCAAAGAAAGCTGTAGGAGTACTGACACAATTAACATTGTGTAACTGTCACACTTCATGAAGTCATCCAGCTCCTTAAATATATTCAAATAGAAATCCTGTAACTCACTTGCACAATTTGGTTATTTATTTAACTAATCAGAAATCAAAAAGCGTTACATTTAACTCACTCCCAGGTTTTATTATTCTATAAACCACCTGAGCTCTTCGATTAGATTCTGTTCAGGACTCCAGTCCCAACTAACCTGTGTGGACAGTGCTTAGAGTGCTATGTACAGTTCTAGTCTCCATACTATAAAAAAAATTGAGACACTAAAGAAGCTGTAAAAAGATTTACAAAGATGAACTCAGAAGACATAACCAACAGGAAGGTTTAAAGAGGCTGGGCGCTTTTTTCAAGAAACTTAAATGGCTTAAAAATTTCATCATTTGTAAATTACATAGAATTAGATAGAATATAGAGCAAGAAACAGGGCATTCAGCCCAGCCAACAGGCCATGCCAGTGCACACAAACCAGTATAAATTATTTGAAACTTTTACAAGTACAACAAAATAAAGAAACCCCTCTCTCCTCCTCCCCCCCACCCGGGCCTTTTAATTTTATTTTGCTTTTATTCAGTGTCTGGGCTCCAGGAGAGTGTTGAACTTGACAACTCACAGCCTAATGGTCCTACTCCTTACTTTGGCAAAGTTTATTTGCTGGCTGATGGGAACAAAATTGGATTTCCTTCATCAATTTATCCACTTATCTCTATAATCAGCAGAGTGCTGAAGGGTCACATCCACCAGGCCCAGGTCCTGGGTCTCAAGTGAAAATGTCAGGGCTGCTTTCTAATATCTCATTGATGAGCCTTTGGCAAACACATGTGGCTTAGGGGTCAAGAGAGAGGCTGCGACATACCTCTATGCTGTTCACACGGGTAGGGAACAATTTGAAGCTCCTGGCAACCTGGCCCCTGACCTCTGGACCCTGGCAAACTAAACCAAAATTTTGATAGCAACAGTGCTTGTTGAAACAATGAGATTGTAACCATAGTAGTGTCTTTAAAATCTGCATGCAAGCCTTGTGAACCCTTTCAATTGACAGCTGTTTATTGCTATTATGCTGACTCTCAATGAGATTGTTTTCCCAGGCTCTGGCCAATGTTTCGTCCCATTCTTCACAAGTAAAAAACAACAATGAATGATGTAAACAGTTCTGTTGAAGGGTCATGAGGACTTCAAACGTCAACTCTTTTCTTCTCCGCCGATGCTGCCAAACCTGCTGAGTTTTTCCAGGTAATTCTGTTTTTGTTTTGGATTTCCAGCATCCACAGTTTTTTGTTTTTATCTCTAATGAATGTTGGAGGGTGTTTAACTGGGATAAGAACCCATTACAGTCAAGCCCCAACTGGACCAGAGACCCAGGGATATAAAAAGGAGAGCTTACATTAGATAACACCTTTCACAACCTCAGGATTGAACACAACTGCCAATAAAGGGCTTTTAAGGTATCATAGTTATTTTGATGTAGGAAAAAACAGCAACCAATTTGCACACAGCAAGATTTCACAAACAGCAATGTTATAATGACCAGATAATCTAATTCAGGAGGTGTTGGTTGAGGGATAAATATTGGCCAGGGCACCGGGGAGCTGCCCTTCTTCAAAATAGTGCCATGGGTTCTTTTATTGCACTGAAGTGCTACGTTAGTTAATGCACTAAAGTTTGAGCCCCTGACCTTCTGACTCGGAGGCAGTGAGCTACCACAGCACTAGGATTTGGAAGCCTAGCTGCAATTCTATAAGGCTTTGGGGAGACCACATCTGGAGTACTGTGTATAGTTTTGATTTCCATCTCTAAGGAAGTATATGCTTGCCTTTGAGACACAACTGCGAAGGGTCACTAGATTAGTTTCTGAAATGACAGGGTTCTGTGATGAGAAGTGGTGTAAATTAGGCCTATGCTCTCTGGAGTTTAGAAACATACAAGGTTCTGAAGGGGCTTGACAGGGTAGACGCTGAAAGGTTAGGGAATCTGGAACAGGGGGACAACTTCAGGGTGTGGTGTCAATCATTTATGACCGAGATGAGAAGGAATTTCTTTACTCAAAGAGTTGTGAACCTTTGGAGTTCTCTGCTCCAGAGGGTAGTGGATGCTCCATCAATGACTGTACTTAAGGCTGAGACAATTAGACCTTTGGTCTCTCAAGGAATGAAAGGACTTGGGGAGCGGGAGGGAAAATGGAGTTAAGGTGGAAGATCAGCCATGATCGTATTGAATGATGGAGCAGGCTCAAGGGGTTAAATGGCTTACTCCTGTTCTATTTTTTATGTTTTTATGGCTGACTGAGACCTTATCTAAGGTCTGATAGGTGATGTGGGAGTGTAGTAAAAGAAGAATCTAGGAACCGATTAAGTATCAGTCATGCACATCTGCTAGTCCATCACCCAAAGAACGTCAGTCAGGCAGATGTCCTTGGAGCACATGGGTTGACCTTCAACGAAAATAGATTAGGATGAGCACAGGCATCCTAAAATCTGAAGGAAGCAGAATTACAACAGGCAAATATGTCACTAATGAAACCAGCTTTAGCCTTGAGATTGAAAATGATCACAAGATGGTAACAAAATCATTCCAGCATTTATATAGAGCAAAGTGTCTGCCTAAGTACTGGATAGAGGTAACAGACGCTCATTCTTTTAAATCAACATTTGAAATAAGATGAGGGTCAAATGGAATGGTTTTGGAAAAGTTTCTTACAACAGCATGCTCTCGAGGCAACAAGGGAGCAGACTATTCGAGACCTGGTAATATGCAATCAGAGAGGATTCATTAATGACCTCATAGTACAGGAGCCCCGAAGTAGCAGTGATCACTACATGACTGAATTTTGTATTCAGATTTTTCAGGGAAATCAGAATTCAGATTCAGGTAAATAGGAGAAATATGTTACAGATTGATAAGCTAAAGACCAGTAGGAAATTTAAAAACTAATTGAAAAATGAATCAAATAAAATAGAGATGCAGGGCCAGGCAATGTGTTGTAGCTGCATGATGTTAGAGCTGGTGGACCCCATCATGTTTCCTAGTGACCACATCTATAACAAATGTTGGTTGCTCAAGGAACTTTGGCTCAGAGGTGATGAGCTGGAGTCTGAGCTTCGGACACTGTGACACATCAGGGAGGGGGAGAGTTACCTGGACGCTGTGTATCAGGAGACAGTCACACCCTTTAGGTTAACTACCTTAAATTCGGCCAGTGGTCAGGGAGAGAAGGGTGTGACTATGAGTGAGGCAGGTAGAGGGATCCAGGAAGTAGCACTGCAGGAGCCCCAGCCCTTGCCCTTATCTGACAGGTTCAAGATTCTTGCTCCCTGTGTGGACGAGAGCAGGGACTGTAGGGAGGATGAGCAAACTGACCGTTTGCACCGTGGTACAGGGAGCCATTCAAGTGGGGGGAGAAAAGAGAAATGTCGTTGTAATCAGGGATAGTATAGTTAGGGGAATAGATACTGCTCTCTGTAGCCAAGATCAAGAGTCCCGAAGGCTGTGTTGCCTGCCTGGTGCCAGGCTAAGGATATCTCATCTGGGCTGCAGAGGAACTTGGACTGGGAGGGGAAAGATCCAGTTGTTGTGGTCCATGTTGGTACCAACGATATAGGTAGAACCAGGAAAGAGGTTCTGCTGAGGGAATACGAGCAGCTAGGGGCTAAATTAAAAAGCAGAACCAAAAAGGTAATAATCTCTGGATTACTACCTGAGCCATGAGCTAATTGGCACAGGGTCAATAAGATTAAAGAGGTAAATGCGTGGCTCAAAGATTGGTGTGGGAAAAATGGGTTCGAGTGCATGGGACATTGGCACCAGTAGTGGGGAAAGAGGGAGCTATTCCGTTTGGACAAGCTCCACCTGAATCATGCTGGGACCAGTGTCCTGGCAAATCACATAACTAGGGTTGTAGATAAGGCTTTAAACAAAATATTGTGGGGGCGAGTTCAGCTGCATGGAAATATAAAAAATCAAAGTTTAAGGAGAGGGTAAGAGTGCAGGTTAGTGACGAAGTTGATTGTTACCAAAAAGTGAAAGGAAGAGACAGACTGTGTGAATGTCATATTGCACCAAAGAATCATATAAGAGTAGGGAAAATTGACGATAGGGCAAACTTAAAAGCTTTCTTTTTGAATACGTGTAGCATTTGGAATAAAATTAATGAGCGCAAATAGAAATAAATAGGTATGATTTGGCGGTGATTACCAAGACGTAGTTACAGGGAGAACAGGTTTGGGAGTTGAATATCCAAGGGTACTCAGTGTTTCAGAAGGATAGGCAGGAAGGAAAAGGAGGTGCTGTAGCTTTGTTAGTAAAGGAAGAGATCAGTACTATAGTGAGGAATGATATAGACATTGGAAAACAAGGCACCGAGTCAGTCTGGGTAGAAGTAAGAAATAGCAAGGGAAAGAAGTCCCTAGTGGGAGTAATCTATAGAGCCCCAAACAGTAGTTCAGCAGTAGGGCACAGTATAAACCAGGAAATACCGGGAGCATGTGAGAAGGCACAGTAATAATCATGGGTGATTTTAATATGCATATAGACTGGACTAATCAAATTGGCAAGGGTAGCCTTGAGGGAGAGTTCATAGAGTGTTTTAGAGATTATTTCTTAGAGCAATATGTGGTGGAATCAACCAGGGAGCAGGTTATTCTGGATTTGGTTTTGTGTAATGAGATGGGATTAATTAATGATCTCATAGTAAAGGATCCTCTAGGGAACAGTGATCATAGCATACTAGAATTTCAAGTTCAGTTTGAGAGTGAGAAACTTGAGTCCCACACTAGTGTTCTGGAGTTAAACAAAGGTAACTACTTTAGCATGAGGGCAGGTTTGGCCCTAGTGGACTGGGCAGGAAGACTGCAAGGTAGGACAGTGGCAGATATTTAAGGAGATATTCAATTCCTCCTAAGTAAAATATATTCCAAAGAGGAAGAAAGATGGTAAGAGGGGGAAAAAGCATCCATGGCTAAGCAAGGAAGTTAAAGATAAGATGAAAGCAAAAACTAAGGCATACCAAATTGCAAAGTTCAGTGGCAGGCTGGAAGATTGGGACACTTTTAAAGATCAACAAAGGGTTACTAAAAAATAATAAAAAGAGCAAAGGTAAATTACGAAAGGAATCCAGCGCAAAATGTAAAAACTGATAGCAAAAGCTTCTACAAGTATATAAAAGGAAAGAGAGTAGCTAAAGTGAATGTTGGTCCCTTGGAGGATGAAGCTGGGGAGTTAATAGCGGGGAACGGAGAAATGGCAGAGACACTTAATTAATATTTTGCCTCAGATTTCACAATGGAGGACACTAGTGCCACCCCAATAGTAACAGGTAGTGCAGAAGGTATAGAGAAGGAGAAACTTAGAACTATCACCATCACTAGAGAAAAAGTACTGAGCAAATTATTGGGATTAAAGGATGACAAGTCCCCAGGACATGATGGTCTACATCCCAGGGTCTTAAAGGAAGTGGCAGTGGAGATAGTGGATGCATTGGCTACAATATTCCAAAATTCCCTGAATTCTGGAAAGGTTCCAGTGGATTGGAAAAATGCTAATAAAATGCCCTTATTCAAAAAGGGGGAGGGGGAGACAGAAAGTAGAAAACTATAGACCAGTTGGTTTAATGTCTGTCGTTGGGAAATTGTTGGAATCCATTATTAAGGAAATAGTAATGGGGCATTTGGAAAGTCAAAATGCAATCCATCAGAGTCAGCATGGCTTTATGAAGAGTAAAGCGTGTTTGACTAATTTGCTAGAGTTCTTTGAAGATGTGACAAGCAAAGTGGATAATGAGGATCCTGTAGATGTAGTATATCTGGACTCCCAGAAGGCCTTCGATAAGGTGCCGTGCAAAAGATTAATACACAAGATAAGATCACATGGAGTTAGAGGTAATATATTAGTTTGGATAGAGGATTGGCTAACCAACAGAAAGCAGAGAGTCAGGATAAATGGGTCTTTTTCTGGATGGCAAGCTGTAACTAGTGGGGTGCCACAGGGTTCGGTCCTTGAGCCCCAACTATTTACAATCTATAGCAATGACTTGGATTTAGGGATAGAAGGTACTATAGCTAAATTTGCAGATGACTTAAAGAAATAAGGAATTTACAAATGGATATATATGGGCAGGTTAGGTGAATGGGCCAAAATTTGGCAGATGGAGTTTAACGTGGATAAGTGTGAGGTTATCCCTATTGGCCGGAAGAATAAAAAGCCGACTTATTATTTAAATGGAGAGAAACTTCAGAATGCTTCAGTGCAGAGGGATCTGGGTGTCCTCGTGCATGAATTGCTGAAAGCTAGTATGCAAGTACAGCAGGTAATTATGAAGTCAAATGGAGTTTTGGCATTTATTGCTAAACGAATAGAGTCTAAAAATAGGGAAGTGTTGTTGCAACTGTACAAGGCATTGGTGAGACAGCACCTGGAGTACTATGTACAGTTTTGGTCCCCTTACTTGAGGAAGGATGTAGTTGCATTGGGGGTGGTTCAAAGGAGGTTCACTAGATTGATTCCAGAGATGTGGGGCTTGTCTTATGAGGAGAGGTTGACCAGTTTATACTTGCTAGAGTTTAGAAGGATGAGAGGAGATCTAATTGAGGTATATAAGATACTAAAGGGGATAGACAAAGTAAGCATGGGGCGGATGTTTCCCCTTGTGGGGCATTCTAGAATGAGAGGCCATAGTTTTAGGCTAAGGGGTGGTAGATTTAAATCAGTGATGAGGAGAAATTACTTTTCTCAAAGGGTCGTGAATCTGTGGAATTCACTACCTCAGAGTGCAGTGGATGCCGGGATACTGAGTAAATTTAAGGAGGAGATAGACAGATTTTTAATTAGTAACGGGTTGAAAGGTTATGGGGAGAGGACGGGAAATTGGAGTTGAGGCCAAAATGAGATCAGCCATAATCGTATTGAATAGCGGGGCAGGCTCGAGGGGCTGAGTTGCCCATTCCTGCTCCTAGTTCTTATGTTATGATTGAGGGAGGGAAGCTTGGGTCTAAGACTAGTGTCTTAAACTTAAATAAAAGCAATTTTAAGAATATGAGGACAGAGCTGTCTAAAGTGAACCAGGAAAGTAAGTTAAGGAATAAGTCAGCTGAGAGGCAGTGGAAGACATTTAAGGATATATTTTAAAACACCCAACAAGATGCACTCCTATGAGAAAGAAAAGCTCTAAGAGAAGGGTACATCATTCGTAGCTAACTAAGGAAGTTAAAGATAGTATCAAATTGGAAGAAAAAGTGTATAATTTCACAAAGGTTACTAGCAGGCCAGGAGATTGGACAGAATATAAAAAACAGCAAAGGAAGAAGTCAGAGTATGAGAGAAAGCTAGCTAGAAATATAAAAACAGAGTGTAAGAGTTTCTTCAAGTATTTGAACAGGAAAAGAGGAACTAAAGTGAGTTTCAGTCCTCTAGAGTGAGTCTGGGAATAAATAAAGGGAAGTAAGAAAATGGCGGATAGATTGAACAGATGCTTTTTCTCTGTATTCACTGTAGAAGACACAAATAACATTCCAGAAATAATTGTAAATCAAGGGACGAAAGGGGTGAGAAACATGGAACAATTACAATCACCAGGGAAAGAATGTGGAGAAAATTATTAGAACTAAAGGCTGACAAGTCCCTCCTAGGTCCTAATGGACTGTATCCTAGAAACTTAAAAGAAGTAGCTGCTTAGAGAGCAGATGTATTGGCTTCAATTTTCCAAAATTCCCTGGATTCTGGAAAGGTCCTATCAGATTTAAAAATAGCAAATGTGGCAACTCTGTTCAAGAAAGTAGGGAGTTAGAAAGCAGGAGACTACAGGCTACTTAGCCTAACATCTGTCGTAGAAAAATGCTGGAATTTATTATTAAGGAGGTTATAGCGGGGCACATTGAAAAAATTAATGCAATCAACATGGTTTTGTGAAAGTGAAGTCATATTTGATTCATTCATTAGCATTCTTTGAGGAAGTAACAAGCAATGTGGATAAAAGGGAACCTTTTGATGTGATGTACTTGGATTTCCAGAAAGCAATTGATAAGGTGCCACATCAAAGGTTACCACACAAAATAAGAGTTCATGGAGAAGGGGTAGCATTATTTTTATATTCATTCATGGAATGTGGGCATTGCTGCCTAGGCCAGCATTTATTGCCAATCCCTAATTGCCCTTGAGAAGGTAGTGGTGAACTGCCTTCTTGAGCTGCAGTCCATGTGATAGGTGCACTCATAAGGCAGAATATTGTGCTCGTCGGGCAGGCACATGCCCGACCCGAACAAGCATAAAATGATGTGTGTTGACGTTGGGCAAGCTTCCCGATGTCATCGTGCACTCACACAATATTTCAGTCGCGGGCGCATGTGTGATTCGGCAGCTCGCCTGTCGACAATTAGGCGGCCTATTAAGGCCCTTAATCAAATAATTGTTTGGAATTTTTTGCTGCCCGTCCAACTGTTCAGTTGATAGGTGGGGGAAAAGGCCAAGCAGCCTTTGCATTTTTGGCGAAACCTCATCCAAGGGCGGGATGAGGTTTCGTCCACTGATCTAAAAAAAAGGTTTTACACTCATATTTAACATATCCCTGCTCGTGTGACAGAGTCACATGAGGGGACATGTTTTCATTATTTTAAAATTCTTTATTTTTATTGTTCAAAATCTTCAGCTCCCTGAGGCAGCACTATGTCTCAGGGAGCTTTTACAGTCCGCACTCGTTTGTATGCACAAACTTAGGCGCTCGTGCTCCTCCCACCCCCACCTCGGCAGCACTGAGCGCTGTTGCGCACCATTCATGCTGGCTGGCCATTAATTAGCCAACCAACATAAAATCAGGGTCAGGGCCTGATTGCAGGCGGCGGTCAGCTTCCTGGCCGCTCACTGGCCCGCCTGCCAAGCCTGCCCGACGAGGCCAAAATTCTGCCCATAGTGTTGTTAGGGAATCAGTTCCAGGATTTTGACCCAGCGACAGTGAAGGAACGGCGATATATTTCCAAGTCAGGATGGTGAGTGGCTTGGAGGGGAACTTCCAGATAGTGGTGCTCCCATCTGTATGCTCCCCTTGTCCTTCTCGATGGTATGGTTGTGGATATGGAAGTTGTTGTCTAAGGAGCCTTGGTGAGTTCCTGCAGTGCATCTTGTAGATGGTACCCACTGCTGTCACAGTGCATCAATGATGGAGGGAGTGAATGTTTTTGGCAGGGGTGCTTTGTCCTGGATGGTGCCAAGTTTCTTGAGTGTTGTTGGTGTTGCACTCATCCAGGCAAGTTGAGAGTATTCCATCATTCACCTGACTTGTGCCATGTAGATAGTGGAGAGACTTTGGGGAGTCAGGAGGTGAGTTCCCTGCCACAGGATTCCTAGCCTCTGACCTGTAGCCACAGCATTTATATGGCTAGTCCAGTTCAGTTTCTGGTCAATGGATGTTGATGGGATGTTGGTGTTGACCAGGAAGTTGATAGTGGGGGATTTAGCGATGGTAATGCTATTGAGTGTCAAGGGATGGTTAGATTCTCTCTTGTTGGAGATGGTCATTGCCTGGCACTTGTGAGGCACAAATGTAAGAAGTCGCAAATGGTGCAGAACATTGTGCAATCATCAGCAAACATCCCCACTTCTGACCTTATGATGAAAGGAAGGTAATTGATGAAGCAGTTGAAGATGGTTAGGCCTAGGACGCTACCCTGAGAAACTCCTGCAATGATATCCGGAATTAAGATGATTGACCTCCAACAACCACAACCACCTTCCTTTGTGGTAAGACTCCAACCAGCGGAGAGCTTCCCCCCAATTCCCGCTGACTCCAGTAGGGCTCCTTTGGTCAAATGCTGCTTTGATGTCAAGGGCAGTCACTCTCATCTCCCTCTGGATTTCAGCCCTAGTGTCCATTTCTGAACCAAGGCTATAATGAGGTCAGGCTGAGTAGCCCCGGCGGAACCAAACCAAGCATCAGTGAGTGGGTTATTGCTAAGCAAGATCTGCTTGACAGCAATGTTAATGACCCCGTCCAGCACTTTACTGATGATCGAGAGTAGGCTGATGGGACGGTAATTGGCTGGGTTGGATTTGTCCTGTTTTTTGTGTACAGGACATACCTGGGCAATTTTCCACATTGCAGGGTAGATACCAGTGTTGTAGCTGTAATTGAAAGCTTGGCTAGGGCGCAGTAAGATTGGAGCGCAAGTCTTCAGTCAATGCCCATAGCCTTTTCAGTAACCAGTGCTTTCAGCTATTTCTTGGTATTACATGGGGTGAATCAAATTGACTGAAGACTGGCATCTGTGATGCTGGGGACCTCTGGAGGAAGTCAAGATGGATTTTCTACGCAGCCATTGGGTGAAGATTGTTGCAACCACAACCACCTTCCTTTGTGGTAAGACTCCAACCAGCATTGTTGCAAATGCTTCAGCCTTATCTTTTGCACTGATTTGCTGGGCTTCCTCGTCATTAAGGATAGGGGTGTTTGTGGAGCCTCCTCTTCCAGTGAGTTGTTTATTTGTCCAGCACCATTCACAACTGGATGTAGCAGGGCTGCAGAGCTTAGATCTGATCTGCTGGTTGTGAAATCACTTAGCTGTATCAATTGCAGCTTATGCTGTTAGGCACGCAAGTAGTCCTGTATTGTAGCTTCACCAGGTTGAAACCTCATTTTTAGGTATGCCTGGTGCTGCTCTTGGCATGCCCTCCATTGAACCAGGGTTGATCCCCTGGTTTGGGGGTAATGGTCGACTGGGGGATATGCCAGACCATGAGGTTGAGTGGTTGAGTACAATTCTGCTGCTGCTGATGGCCCACAGAGCCTCATGGTTGCCCAGTCTTGAGCTGCTAGATCTGTTTGAAATCTATCCCATTTAGCAGAGTGGTAGTGCAACATAACACGATCCTCAATGTAAAAAGAGGGCTTCATCTCCACAAGGACTGTGTGGTCGTCACTCCTACCGACACTGTCACGGACTGATGTATCTGCGGCAGGCAGACCGATGAGGATGAGGTCAAATATGTTATTTCCCTCTTGTCGGTTTCCTCACCACTGGCCGCGGATCCAGTCTAGCAGCTCTCCTCTTTAGGACTCGGCCAGCTCAGTCTGTTGTGGTGCTACCGAGCGATGATGGACATTGAAGTCCCCCACCCAGAGTACATTCTGTGCCCTTGCCACCCTCAGTGCTCCCTCCAAGTGTTGTTCAACATGGAGGGGTACTAATTCATCAGCTGAGGCAGGGGGAGGCGGGGTGGCAGTATTTGGTAACCAGCAGGAGGTTTCCTTGCCCATGTTTGATCTGATGCCATGAGATTTCATGGGATCTGAAGTCAATGTTGAGGACTCACAGGGCAATTCTTCCCTCCCAACTGTATACCACTGTGCTGCAACCTCTGCTGGGTCTCTCCTGCCGGCGAGACAGGACATACCCAGGGATGTTGTTGATGCTGTCTGGGATGTTTTCTGTAAGGTATGATTCCATGGGAATGACAACATCAGGCTGTTGCTTGACTAGTCTGTGAGACAGCTCTCCCAATTTTGGTGCTATTATGCAGGGATATGCATACTAACATGGATAGAGGGTTGGTTAGCTAACTGGAAACAGAGATTGGGAATAAATGGGTCATTTTTGGGTTGGTAAGCTGTAACAAGTAGAGGGCCACAGGGGTCAGTGCTGGGGCCTCAACTGTTTACAATTTATATCAATGACTTGGATGAAGTTATCAAATGTATGGTTGCTAAATTTGCTGATAAACACAAAGATAGATAGGAGAGTAGTTTATGAAGAGGATACAACGAGTCTGCAAAGAGATATAGATAGGTTAAATGAGTGGGCAAAAATATAGAAGTTGTAATATAATGTGGGAAAATGTGAACTTGTCCACTTTGGCAGGAAGAATAGAAAAACAGTATATTAGTTAAATGGAGAGAGATTACAGGACTCTGTGGTGCAGAAATGAATCACAAAATGTTAGGATGCAGCTACAGCAAGAGATTAGGAAGGCAAATAGAATCTTGTCATTTATTGCGTGGTATGGAATATAAAAGTAGAGAAGTTATGCTACAGTTGTATAGGATGCTGGTGAGACCTTATCTGGAGTACTGTGTACACGTTTGGTCTCCTTATTTAAGAAAGGATATAATTCCATTGGAAGCAGTTCAGAGAAGGTTCACTAGACTAATTCCTGGGGTGAAGCAAATGTCTCATGAGGAAAGCGTGGGCAGGTTGGGCCTGTATCCATTGGAGTTAGAAGAATGAGAGGATCTTATTGAAACATATAAGATCCTGAGGGGATTTGACAGGGTGGATACTGAAAGGATCTTTTCCCTTGTGGGAGAGACTGGAACTTGGGGACACAAATAAGGGGTCTCCCATTTAAGACGGAGAGATTTTTTCTCTCAGAGTGTTAACAGTCTGCGGAATTCGCTTCCTCAGAAAGAAGTGCAGGCAGGGTCATTGAATGTATTCAAGGCTGATTTAGACAGATTCTTGACTGACAAGGAAGACAAGAGGAGGCGGACAGGATAGAAGAGGCTACAATCAGATTAGCCATGATCTTATCAAATGGCGGAGCAGGCACAAGAAGCCAAATGGCCTACCCCTGCTCCTAATTCATATGTTCACATGTATGTAAATGAAAAAGCTGCATTTGAACAGTTACTGCTGAGACAGATTCAAGAGAGGACAAATTCCCATGTAGAATCAGTCGGTCATGTGACATTTTAACACATTTTAAAGAATGTAGTTACAACCATGAAAAATTCTGCAACCTTCAACAGGGGTTTGCCCAATGGATTCTCATAGTGTCCCCTCACCCGAGCCTGAATTAAAATGGAAATCTCCCAATCTATTAGCTGATGAAGCTCCTGTAAGTCAAGAGTTTGGAACAACTAAAATCAAGTTCCGAATAAAAATGAGTCCAAAATCCCAGTGCAGTGGTGAATATGCTCATGCAGATGGGGCGATGGCTCGTTGTTTGGATAGTCAACGGAGCTTTACCTCCACCCAATCCAACTAGACCTGAAAGTACTGATGCGCCAGTAACTAGAGAGCATTTATCAGACCTTAAAGTGTTTTAAGGGACAGATATGGGAGCATTTCAGGAAATAGTTAGCTGTGACTTTTTGTTTTATTTTTTATGGATTTGAGCACCACCGGCAAGGCCACCATTTATTGCCCATCCCTAATTGCTCTTGAGAAGGTGGTGGTGAGCCACCTCCTTGAACTGTTGCAGTCCATATGGCATAGGTACACTCAAGAGTGCTTTTAGGAAGGGAGTTCCAGGATTTTGACCCAGCTAGTGAAGGAACATCAATATAATTCCAAGACAGAATGGTACGTGGCTCAGATGAGTGGTGGTCCCATGCATCTACTGTCCTTGTCCTTCTAGACGGTCAAGGTCACAGGTTTAGAAAGTGATGTTGAAGGGGCCTTGACAAGTTGCTGCAGTGCATCTTGTAGATGATACGCACCGCTGCCACTGTGTGTCAGTGGTGGAGGAAGTGAATGTTTAAGTGGACAGGGTAAGGATGAGGTCAGGTGGATTTTTCCCTCATGTTGGTCCCTTCACCATCTGCCGCAGGCTCAGTCTGGCAAATAAGTCATTCAGGAATCGGCCAGCTCAGTCAGTAGTAATGCTTCTAATCTACTCTTGGCAATGGAGATTGAAGTCCCCCACCCAGAGTACATTCAGTGCCCTTGTTACCCTCAGTGTTTCATCCAAGTGCAGTTCAACATGGGGAAGTACTGATCCATTAGCTGAGAGAGGGTATTAGGTGGTAATCACCAGGAGGTTTCCTTGTCCATGTTTTACCTGATCCTATGAGACTTCATGGGGTCCACAGTCAATCTTAAGGATTCCCAGAGCAACTCTCTCCAACTCTATACTGGACATACCCAAGGATGATGATGGTGGTGTCTGGGACATTGTCTGTCTGTAAGGTATGATTCGGTGAGTATGACTACGTCAGGCTGTTGCTTGACTTGTCTGTGGAACAGCTCTCCCAATTTTGGCACAAGTTCCCAGACGTTAGTGAAGAGGACTTTGCAGGGTTGACTGGGCAGTGTGTGCTGTTTACATTTTGATGCCAAAGTTAGTGGCTGGTGATATGTCAGCTTTTCTGTAGTAGTTTAGTACATATGAGTGACTTGATAGGCCATTTCAGAAGGCAGTTCAAAGTCAACCACATTGCTGAGGATCTGGAGTCACACATAAGCCAGACCAGGTAGAGCGAGCAGATTTCCTTCCCTAAAGGACATTAGTGTTTGATCTGTTAGCTTTGGCTCAGTAGAAGACCTTGGATTCAAATCCCACTCTGAGATTTGGTCATATAACCTAAGTTGACACCACAATGCAATGGTGAAGGACTGCTGCACTGTCAGAAGTGTTATGTTTCAGGCCAGCTGTTAAATTGAGACCCAGTTGCCCTCTCCGGTGATTGTAAAAGATTCTGACATATATACAAAAATGTACTTTTGATTGGAGTCTTGCTCATCAAGTGGGGAGATGGAGGCATGTCAAAAAATCATGGGTGCGCCTCCCGTGATGTTCCATGGATTACCTTTAAGGAATGAAGATGGAACAGAGGGTTCCTGAGAGGCGTTGCTGCCATGCTTCAGGCCAATACATTTCCAAAATCGACCCACAAGCTGTTGGGGAATGGGGAGGGGGCACATGTGGTTCTCTGATGTTTGATGTCACAATCCTAACAGAATCGCCAAACAAATAAACTGCAGTCATAGTCCGAGCCACTACCTTTGCAAAGAACAATATTGGAAAGGCAATAAATGCATGGCAGAAACTGATGTTGCTCCAGGGAGTTGGAATGGTCAGAGTAATTTGTGGTAAATTGAACCTAAACCAGTGCCAAGTCAAACAGTGTAGTTTGAGATGGTCTAGCAGCATTAACAAGATGAAAGATGAAGCTGGTAGAGTTTTCCACATTCACACATCTGTACTTAGACGTGTGCTGAGTGATTAATGGGGTAAACACAGCTTTGAGACACTCCCAGAAATATCAAATTTGTGTCATTGAATGTGCTGCTAACTCTACTGGGACTCAATGCTGAACTAATCAGTTTGTTCTCTTTGGAAAAGTAAAGGTTTTAAGGTAATCTGATTGAAATATTCAAGCTCTTATAGTAAAAATTAATCCAGCTTAATTGGGGAAGGATTTAAATATCTATGGACCCAAACAAAATCTTAGATAGGAAATAAGGGAGAAAAAATTCTCTTTGGAAGAAAAGCATTCTGAATGAGTAGATTTATAGTTCAAATTTAGGGAAATTGTCAAGCTATCAATAATAGATTGGGACCAAAGAAAATCGTCCCTTTAGATGATTAAGGATACATCAGGCAGAATTTCTTCCTTCAAAGAATAGATGAGTACATCACGAGGGAAAGATATTGAAGTAAATGAGCTTGCATTTATATAGCACCTTTCAGGACCTTGGGATGTCTCAAAGTGTTTTACAGCCAATGAAATGCTTTTGAAAGTGTAGTCACTATTGTAATGCAAGAAATACAGCAGCCAATCAGTGCAGTGCAAAATCTCACAAATGATATGAATGACCAGTGCTGGTCCAGAGAACGGCTTCTCAAATAGGACCATGATATCTTTTGCATCCACCTGAGATCAGATCCTGCTTAATGTAACATCTGAAAAATAGCAACACTGACAGTGCAGCGCTCCCTCAAGTACAGCACTGAAGTGTCAGTAAATGTTAGATGTTTGAAACCCAAAGTGGAGCTTGAATCCACAACAACAGTTTGCATTTATATAGTGCCTTCAATGTAAAACATCCCAAGGCACTTCGCTGGAATGTAATTAGGCAAAGGGAATCTTAAAGAGAGAAAGGTGCTAGGGTTTAGAAAAGGAATTCCAGAGCTTACACCTAGGTGGTCGAAGATATGCCCACCAACAGTGAGGTAAAGTGAAAGGAGGATGCACAAGAGATCAGAGTTGGAAGGTCACAGAATTCTTGGATAGTTGTGGGGCTGGAGAATATTATAGTGATAGAGAGGGGTGAGACCATGCAATAATCTGAGTGGATTATCTGACACAGTGGCAACAATGCTGCAACTGGGCCATGGCTTTCATCCAGTATAAAAAATATTGTAAATGGATCACAGAGCTAATTGTATGTGCTTTATCAACTCCAACTTGTCCAGGATAAAAGAGCGCGAGTTCAGCAGTGGAGACACAGGATAAAACTGAAAAAGTGATGTCACAGGAAAGCTTGGTAGGAAATCTGCACCAAATTTGAAAAAAAAACACTGCAAAGCTAATTAATAAATTAATTAACTAAGTAGAGATGGCTGGGCAGATGATGTGCTGCAGCTGAATGATGTGGGAGCTGGCAGATCCCATTGCGAGCCGCAGTGACCACATCTGCAGCAAGTGTTGGTTGCTGGAGGAACTGCAGTTCAGAATTGATGAGCTGGAGTCCGTGCTCCGGACACTGTGGCACATCCGGGAGGGGGCAGAGTTACCTGGATGCTTTGTTTCAGGAGGCTGTCACCCCCGGTAGATTAAGTACCTCAAATTCAGACAGTGGTCAGGGTCTGCAGGGTGTGACTGCAAGTGAGGCAGGTAGAGGGATCCTGTGTTCAGGAACAGAGGAGCCTCAGCTCTTGACCTCGTCCAACAGGTACGAGGTACTTGCTCCCTGTGTGGATGAGGAACAGGGCTGTAGGGAGGATGTCAAATGTTAGTTGTCATCAAATAAAGGGAAGGGTGTAGTTAATGGATTTAATGTCTTTTCCTGTTTCTAGTGTTCAAATATTTATGTGCCACTTCATTCAAGGGATGTTGAACAGAATGTTGCTAGGATGGAAAATAACACTGCTTATGCTGGGAATCATGAACACATTGGTAAAAAATGCACTGCATTCTACAAAAGGCTCCATGGATGTCAATAAATTACTTTGGTGGACAAAAAGAGAAGTCATACATTTATAGCACCTTTAACAACCTCAGGTCATCCCAAGGTGCTTTACAGCCAATTAAATATTTTCTGAAGTGTAGTCATTGATGTAATTTAGGAAATGTGGCAGCCGGTTCAAACACAGCAAGCTCCCACAAACAACAATGAGATAAACTACGAAATAGTCTTTTGCAATGTTGGTTGAGGAATAAGTGTTGACAAGGGCATATGTGAGAACTCCCTTGGTCTGCTTACAAAAGTGCAATGGAATCATTCATCTCCAGCTGAGAGGGAAGATGAGAGTCTCGGTTGAACATCTGATCTGAAAGACAGCACTTCCGACAGTGCAGCTGTCCCTCAGTACTGCAGTTGATTGTCAGACTGATTACTTTGTGCTCAATAGCTGGGGTGGGACTTTGAACAATCTTCTGGCATAGAGGTACGAGTGTTATCATTGAACCACAGCTGACACTTTGGCATGTGAGAATGACCAGTTGGACACCTTGGTGGATATAATGGCTAGAAAGGACTGCTGTCAATCAGGAACACTGACATTTAGGGCCAGTCCTTCAATCAGCACTGAGTGAACAGACCTCTGCAGAGAATCTCGGTAAATGTAAGGCTGCACATCCAAGCTGTAATACTGTGAACCATTTAACATTAAAAGGGTCAGTTTACCACTTCAAGGGTCAAGTCACAAGGAAGTTCTATGAAAGCTGCAGCTTGTCCTATTTTAGCTAAATCTGTTGAAAATGAATGGACATTTCTTGGTGATGGCACTGTGGTCACAGCCACAGGTAAAATACTGACCTCAGGATGGAGAGAGACAATACTTTTATTGAATGGACGTGCATTTTATGGGTCGCTTCCTCGCTGGGAGTGCTGATTGAAGGATTGGGCCTAGAGATCAGATCTCCTAACTGGAAACAGTCCAGATTTTCCCGTCATTTAATCCACTGGGCACTCCAAATCGCTGTTCTCACACAGAAGGCAGAATGTCAGCAGCAGTTCCCTGGCTTCTTCTTGGAATTCATCCCTTTAGCTTCTTGAAAGACCACTCCAGACCAAGTGTAAGTCCATCTGGGATCTTTTAAACGTCAATAACATCGGAAATTAGGAACAGGAAAGGCCATTCAGGCCCTTAAGCCTGTTCCATTATTGCACTAGATCATAGCTGATCTGTATCTCAAATCCATTTACCCAACATAGATACCCTTGCCCAATGCAGAAACAGAGGGTGTGAATAATTAATCTTGAAGAGATCAATGAACCTCTCTAGTTGAAATGACTCCAGTCAGAGGATGAGAAGTTTTGTTTTAAATTTTCTTCAACCCATTTACGAACATATGAAATAGAAGCAGAAGTAGGTCATTCGGCCTCTCGAGCCTGCTCCACCATTCAATGAAATCATGGCTGTTCTGTTTGGGCTTCGAGTTCTACATTGCCATCTACCCCCCAATAACCTTTGATTCCCTTGCCTAACAAGAATCTATCTACCTCTGTCTTAAAAATATTCAGTGACCCCGCCTCCAATGCCTCGTTCCAAAGTTGCAAAACCCTCTAAGAGAAAAAATTTCTTCTCATCTCCGTCTATAAGGGCGACCCCTAATTTTCAAACAGTATCCCCTAGTTCTGAGCTCACCCACAAGAGGAAACATCCTTTCCACATCCACCTTGTCAAGACCCTTTAGGATCTTAAACATTTCAATCAAGTCACCCCTCAGTCTTCTAAACTCCAGTGAAAACAAGCCCGGCCGATCCAACCTATCCTCATAAGACAACCCGCTCATTCCAGGTTTCAATCTAGAAAACCTCCTCTGAACCACTTCCAACATATTTACATCCTTCCTTAAATAAGGAGACCAAAACTGCACATAGTTTTCAAGATGCGGTCTCACCAATGCCCTGTATAACTGAAGCATAACATCCTTACATTTATGTTCAATTCTTCTCGAGATAAAGGACAGCATTCCATTAGCTTTCTTGATTATTTGCTGTACCTGCAAACTAGCTTATTGTGACTCAAACAGAACACCTAGATCCCTCTGCACCTCAGAATTCTGCAGTCATTCTCCGTTTAAGTAATACGCTGATTTTCTATTCTTCCTGCCAAAGTCAACAACTTCACATTTTCCCACATTATACTCCATGTGCCTGATTTTTGCCCACCCATTCAACTTATCCATATCTATCTGCAAACTCCTTGGGCAGGATTTTGAGGTCATTAGGCAGGCAGGCAGGCCCAGGAGCGGCCGGGAAACGGTCCGCCGCCCACGATCAGCCCCCGGTGAGGCGGTGGCATAGTGGCATTATCACTGGGCTAGTATTCTGGAGACCCAGGGTAATTCTCTGGGGATCCGGGTTCTAATTCCACCATGACAGATGGTGAAATGTGAATCCAATAAAAGTTTGTAATTAAAAGTCTGATGTCCATGAAACCATTGCTGACTGTCACAAAAACCCAACTGGTTTACTAATGTCCTTAGGGAAGGAAATCTTCCACCCTTACCTGGTCTGGCCTACATGTGACTCCAGACCCACAGCAATGCAATTGACTCTTAAAATGCCCTCTGAAGAAGGGCAATTAGAGATGGGCAATAAATGCTGGCCTAGTCAGCAATGCCCACATCTCATGAATTTTAAAAAGTCACACTGGCGGGCCAATTAAGGCCCACCCAGCGTGAAACGCGGCTCCGCACTGGTTGGGAAGGGCAGACCCAGCAACCTGTTTAAAAACAGCCCAAGCAGCCCCTGGAAGGCTGCCACAGTAGGACATCTCTGCGTTCCCAAATCGAACTGGACACAGCAGATGGGAGGGCAGGTCGGGTGGGCTCTCAGCCCCCCTGTTTTTCCGACAAGTGCCTCACCATCCTCCTGGAGGAGGTGGCTGCCAAGAGGCACACTCTTGTCCCCAGAGATGGGAGAAGGCCTCCATACCTCACAAAAAGGGCATGGGAGGAGGTGGCAGCACTGGTGAGCAGCCACGGCGCAGTGCGACACACATAAATGCAGTGCCAGCAGCGGTTCAATACTTGCTGCACTCAGGAAGATTGAGTACCATGTTGACAGTATGCAGAAGTGTTAAGGTATGGCTATCCCACTATGGACTTCACGGGTGCTAGAGTCTGATTGCCGACTGTCAGTGACGCTGGATCTGGCCAAGAGGGCGAGCCCTGGCTGCTTGGACTGAGTGCCTGGTGGCTCGAGGGCCACGAGGTGGATAGAAACATAGAAACAAGGAGCACGAGCAGGCCATTCGGCCCTTCAAGCCTGCTTCACCATTCATCATGATCATGGCTGATCATCCAACTCAATAGCCTGCTCCCGCTTTCTCCCCATATCTTTTAATCCCTTTCACCCCAAGAGCTGTATCTAACTCCTTCTTGAAAACATACAATGCCTCAACTACTTCCTGTGGTAGCAAATTCCACAGGCTCACCACTCTCTGGGTGAAGAAATTTCTCCTCACCTCAGTCCTAAATGGTCTACCCCGTATCCTCAGACTGTGACCTCTGGTTCTGGACTCCCCCACCCTCAGGAACATCCTTCCTGCATCTACCCTGTCTAGTCCTGTTAGAATTGTATAGGTTTTTATGAGATCCCCCCTCATTCTTCTGAACTCCAGGGAATATAATCCTAACCGACTCAATCTCTCCTTATATATCAGTACTGCCATCCCAGGAATCAGTCAGGTAAATCTTCGCTGCACTCCCTCTATAGCAAGAACATCCTTCCTCAGATAAGGAGACCAAAACTGCACACAATATTCTAAGTGTGGTCTCACCAAGGCCCTGTATAATTGCAGCAAGACATCCCTGCTCCTGTACTCAAATCCTCTCGCTATCAAGGCCAACATACCATTTGCCTTCTTTACCGCCTGCTGCACCTGCATGCTTACCTTCAGCGACTGGTATACAAGGACACCCAGGTCTTGTTGCACATTCCCCTCTCTCAATCTATAGCCATTCAGATAATAATCTGCCTTTCTGTTTTTGCTACCAAAGTGGATAACCTCACATTTATCCACATTATACTGCATCTGCTATGCTTTTGCCCACTCACTCAGCTTGTCCAAAGCACACTGAAGCATCTCTGCATCCTCCTCACAGCTCACCCTCCCACCCAGCTTTGTGTCATCTGCAAATTTAGAGATATTACATTTAGCTCCTAAATGTAATGATCTAAATCATTATATATTGTAAATAACTGGGGTCCCAGCACCGACCCCTGCGGTACCCCACTAGTCACTGACTGCCATTTGGAAAAAGACCCATTTATTCCTGCTCTTTGTTTCCTGTCTGCCAACTAGTTTTCTATCCATCTCAATACGTTACCCCCAATCCCATGTGCTTTTACTTTACATGCTAATCTCTTATGTGGGACTGTGTCAAAAGCCTTCTGAAAGTCCAAATGAACCACATGTACTGGCTTTCCCTCATCAACTTTACTAGTTTCATTCTCGAAAAACTCCAGTAGATTTGTCAAGCATGATTTCCCTTTCGTAAATCCATGCTGACTTTGTCCGATTCTGCCACTGTTTTCCAAGCGCTCAGCTATTAAATCCTTTATATAATGGACTCTAGAATTTTCCCCACCACCGGCGTCAGGCTGACTGGTCTATAATTCCCTGTTTTCGCTCTATCTCCCTTTTTAAATAGTGGGTTTACATTAGCTACCCTCCAATCTGTAGAAACTGTTCCAGAGTCTATAGAATTTCAGAAGATGACCACCAATGCATCCACTGGATGTGCTCCTCAGCTGGGGTTGGCCAGGCCACAATGGCCCTGCAGGTAGAGACTGGACTAATCAATGCTCCTCTGTTCTTTCAGGAGAAGACAAGCCATAACCAAGCAGAGAGGGCACATTCAGGCAGAGGGCTGCTATTGGATCCTAGTCACCAGTTTGCCGGGACTTATGGATCCGAGCTGTACACTTGTTGTGGAATGGCCAAGCATGACAGGCAGTTGATCAGCAGGCTCGTCTAAGATGGAACACATTCTGTTTAGTTACAGAGGTACTCAGCAGTTACACTTGTGTGCTTTCAACTCAAACCCTGTCTCCAAACTACTGACCACCAAATACAGAATACTGACTACAGAGCTAGCCCGCACTACTCCTCTATTGGTTACATAAGATCATATGATCTTCCTTTATAACAAACTCCTTAAAGGCACACTACACATTACGTGAAACCATAATTACCACAGCCGCCCAACAGGTTCGAGCAGTGCATCTTCGAGCTCAAGAGCCAGCATGCTCCCCGTGCAAAAGGGCATGGAGAGGCGGGTGTGCCAGACGAAAGTAATGGCACAGTGCGCAGAGGTGAGACTTTCGTATTGTGCAACCATTCTTGTGTATTCGCTTCACTGATGTCAGCCTCAAACCTGGAGTCCCCATTGATCATTGAAAGACAATGGCACCATGATGCAGGTCTCCATTGTCTCACCAGGGCACCTGGCATGCACAATGACAGTGTGATGACTTTAACTAAAGACATGTCTGTTCTCCCTTAGATTCGCCAGCAGGCGTTTGGTCTGTGGACCCTGCCACCCCTAACGCAGGAGGACCACTGAGCTTCAGTTGCACCTGTGTCACATCCGCTCTCTGAACCAGGCAACAGCGCAGATACCAGCACCTCGGTGGGCATTCAATTGGCAGCTAGTATCTCAGTGCACAGTGGTGAGGGCACTTCACACTCGCTTGAGGTGCAGACAGAGGCAGAGACTGCTCATGGCGTTGGCATTCGGAGGACTGCTGGGGACTAGGATGATGCTCAGTCAAAGGCAGATGATGAGCCTCTGGAATCGTCCAAAAGGCGGCAGATGCTGGATGTCCAGTGGGATGTGCAGGACAATCTGGCGGAGATCCATGAGGGCATGCATACCATGGTATTCATTATGGAGGATTCCATACAGAGCTGAGCAATGCATTGACCCTCATGGCTGAGTGCACTGCCTCCCCCATTGAGTGTGGCGACTCTCATGGAGAGTCAGCTCCAGGAACACAGTCAGGGGTTCCTGGGGTTGCACTCGGACCTGCAAGCCCTCACACAGGCAATGAACTGAAGTGGTCAGTGCCAGTGTGAGAGATGGATGAGGTACCCAGTATCCCCGCTAGGTGCCTCATCCATCAGTGATGAGCAGGGAGGTCCAGAGAAACCTCACGTTGGTGCATGAGCTGCTTGTCATCTCTGCAGGCTCCTCTCAGGACGCTCTGGATAACATCAACAACACCTCTGCCCCTTCACCAGTAACCATCGCATCCGAAGAGGCTGCAATGACTGGGGAGATGCCAGCCAAGGAACTGGCTGCTTCATCCCAGGCAGGGTCATCAAGGCCAAAAAGACAGCAGGGTCAGCAGGCTGTACCCAAAGCCAAAGCCAGCGAGGGAGGAATACCAAGATATAGCACTCGCAAGCATAAGTTAAAGGCTGCTCCTTCCCAGGCAGGGTCATCAAGGCCAAAAAGACAGCAGGGTCAGCAGGCTGTCCCCAAAGCCAAAGCCAACGAGGGAGGAATACCAAAATGTAGCACTTGCAAGCATAAGTTAAAGGCACCATGAGCACAAGAGGGACAGTTCACAGATGATTTTATGTTCATATATGTTTGCTTTATCTATACTGGTCTGGGAATAAAGACCAGAGAAGATTATGTAAATAATTTGGAATTGTGAAAATGAGATCAATTTTGTATCTGTCTTCATGGCCTGAGCATGCTTCACTCTCTTATTTTATTGGTACAAGGTATGCCAGTATGAAATGCTGGGCGTGAGTGGCTCTGAATTTCATTGCACAGACACTGAGTGTTCTTTGGGTTCAAATGAAAGGGTCCTTTCAGATAGCCGGGAGAGAGGCGGCAGCCCTGTCATGCAGATTAATCTAATTTCTGGTAGCCAAGCTGAAGAAGCACTGGATCAAGGCATCCCTGGTGTCTATGGCTCCCTGGAGGTTACCAAGGTCTCCATACAACTGACTACTAACTACAGCCTACTGACTACAGAAGTAGCCCACGCTACTCCTCTATTGGTTGCATAAGATCATATAATCTTCCTTTATAACATCGTTCTTAAAGGCATACAACACATTACATAAAACCATAATTACCACATCCCTCTCCTTTTATTCGGAAACACATTATACATTTACAATTACAATTTCCTCAAAATAGCAAATTCATTACACAGATAAGTAATTTACAAATTCAGTCTTTGTGGGGGTTTCCTTATGCTTGTAGAACGTCTCAGCTCTACAACTTCAGATGCTTTGTCAGGAACCTCCCTTTCTGGAGTTGTCTTAAAATCAGGTTCTTTGGCAGGCACCTACAAATCTGTTTCCTCAACTTTTGCAGGTACAACTGGCACATCTGACACATCTCTATTAGATTGAGTTCTCTCAACAGGAAATGTTGACCCAGTCGTGAACACTGGTGGAATAATTTCTTGGTGGTTTGTTCCTCTCTACCTTAGATGATCCACATGACTCCGTATAACTCGGCCTTCCACCTCCACATGGTAAGATAGGGGTCCAGTCACTGCACTTAGTCCACCCGGTAACCACTTTGGTCCTTCATATATACTGTCTCTCCAATGGTAAACTTCCTGTCACAACTATGCCAGTAATGTCTATTTTCTGACTTTCCTGAGTCCTTTCCACCTTCTCCCATACATTAGGAATTATTAAGCTCAATCTCGTCCTGAGACGGTGTTTCAGCAATAATTCCGCAGGTGTGACACCTGTTGTTGTGTGAGAGGTGGTCCTTTAACGGAAAAGAAAGCGTGCTAGCTTGGTTGTTAGGGAATGTCCAGTTAACTTTTTCATGCCAGGCTTGAACATTTGAACCACTCTTTCGGTCAGTCCGTTTGAGGAAGGGTGGCATGGTGAAGCTTTTACCTGAGTGCTACTGTTGAAGCTGATAAACTGTTGAAACTCAGCACTCGTAAATGCCGTGCTGTTATCAGATACCACCAGTTTTGGTAGTCCACTCATGGCAAAACTTTGACGTAGCTTCTCAATTGTAGCAGAAGACATTGGTGACTTCACCTTATATATGTCCATCCATCTTGAGTGGGCATCAACAATGAGCAGAAACATTGTTCCCATGCAAGGTTCCACATAGTCAATGTGTAACCACATCCATAGCCTTCCTAGCCACTCCCAAGGGCGTAATGGAGCTGTTGAAGGCAGCTTTTGCAATTGCAGACGACGCAGCACACAATTCTTCACTAAGCTCTCTATTTCTCCATCCATCCCTGGCCACCATAGATAGCTGCATAGTATGGTCTTCATTCCGGAAATGGTCTGAGGCAATAGTAAAATGGCGGCCATGTACAAACTGGTGAAATTTCTTGACACCAAAGTGTCAAAGTGTGGGTATCCCTTTTCCGCTGTGGTGAGCATTCTTGATACATATCCTATAGGCCATTCTGATTCGGTGTCCATTCGATGGGAGAGCACTTAGGGGAGGTGATGGTATAGTGGTACTGTCACTGGATGAATAATCCAGATACCCAGGATAATGCTCTAGGGTCTGGGTTCGAATCCTGCCATGGCAGATGGTGAATTCAATAAAAATCTGGAATTAAAAGTCTAATGATGACCATGAACCATTGCCAATTTTTGTAAAAACCCACCTGGTTCATGAAATCTGTTATCTTTACCTGGTTTGACCTACACGTAAATCCACACCCACAGCAATGTGGTTGACTCTGAAATGGGCCTAGCAAGTCAATCAGTTGTTACAAAAGAGGAATGAAATTGGACAGACCACTCAGGAGGGAGTTGCCCTGGGAGTCCTCAACATCGACTCCAGGCCCCATGAAGTCTCATGGCATCAGGTCAAATGTGGGCTGATTACCACATATCTTCCTCCCTCAGCTGATGAATCAGTGCTCCTCCATGTTGAACACCACTCGGACAAAGCACTGAAGGTGGGAATGGTGCAGAATGTATTCTGGATTGGGGACTTCAATGGCTCGGTAGCATCACTACAGACCAAGCCCTACAGGACCTAGCTGCTAGACTGGATCTGCGGCCGATGGTGAGGGAAAAATATACTTGACCTCATCCTTACCAACCTGCCTGCCACAGATGCATCTGTCCATGACAATATCAGTAGGAGTGACCACCGCACAGTTGTTGTGGAGACTAAGTCCCGTCTTCACATTGAGGATACCCTCCATTGTGTTGTGTTGTGTGGCACTACCACTGTGCTAAATGGAATAGATTTCGAACAGGTCAAGAAACTCAAGGCTGGGCATCCATGAGATGATGTGGGCCATCAGCAGAATTGTACTCAAACACAATCTGTAGCCTCTTGGCCCAGCATATCGCCCTATCCCCCACTCTACCATTACCATCAATCCTGATTCAATGAAGAGTGCAAGAGGGCATGCCAGGAGCTGCACCAAGCATCGCTAAAGATGAAACTATAACACAGGATTACCTGCATGCCAAAAAGCATAAGCAGCAAATGATAAACAGAGCTAAGCAATCTCACAACCAACAGATCATATCTAAACTCTGCAGTCCTGCACATCCAGTCATGAATGGTGGTGGACAATTAAACAACTCACTGGGGGAAGAAGCTCCACAAATATCACCATCCTCAAATGATGGAGGAGCCCATCACATCAGTACAAAAGATAAGGCTGAAGCATTCGCAACAATCTTCAGCCAGAGGTGCCGAGTGGATGATCTATCTCAGCCTCGTCTGGAGGTCCCCAGCATCACAGATGCCAGTCTTCAGCCAATCACTCCAAGTGATAACAAGAAACGGCTGAAGGCACGAGATAGTACAAAGCCTATGGGCCCTGACAATATTCCGGCAATAGTACTGAAGACTTTGCTCCAGAACTTGCAGCGGCCCTAGCCAAGATCTTCTGGTATAGCCACAACACTGGTCTCTGCCCAGCTATGTGGAAAATTTCCCAGGTATGTCCTGTACACAAAAAGCAGGACAAAATCCAACCCAACCAATTACCACCAGATCAATCTACTCTCCATCATCAGTAAAGTAATGGAGGAGTCATCAACAGTGCTATCAAGTGGCACTTGCTTAGCAATAACCTGCTCACTGATGCTCAGTTTGGGTTCCACCAGGCCCACTCAGCTCCTGGCCTCATTACAGCCTTAGTTCAAACATGGACAAAAGAGCTGAACTCCTGAGGTGAGTTGAGAGTGACTGCCCTTGACATCAAGGCAGCACTTGACCAAGTGTGGCATCGATGAGCCCAAGCAAAACTGGAGTCAATGGGAATCAGGGGGAGCACTGTCTGTTGGTTGGAGTCATACCTATCACAAAGGAAGATGGTTATGGTTTTTGGAGATCAGTCATCTCAGTTCCAGGACATCACTGCAGGAGTTCCTCAGGGCAGTGTCCTCAGCCCAACCATCTTCAGCTGTTTCGTCAATGACCTTCCTTCCATCATAAGGTCAGAAGTGGGGATGTGCACTGATGATTGCATAATATTGAGCACCATTCGTGACTCTTCAGGTACTGAAGCAGTCCATGTCCAAATGCAGCACTTGGGTTGACAAGTGGCAAGTAATATTCACGCCGGACAAGTGCCAGGCAATGGCCATCTCCAACAAGAGAGAATCCAACCATCGCCCCTTGATGTTCAATTGCATTACTATCACTGAATCCCCCACTATGGGGGGTTACCATTGACCAGAAACTGAACCGGACTAACCATATAAATACTATAGCTACAAGAGCAGGTCAGAGACTAGGAATCATTCAATGAGTAACTCACCTCCTGACTCCCCAAAGCATGTCCACCATCGACAAGGCACAAGTCAGGAGTGTGATGGAATACTCCCCACTTACCTGGATGAGTACAGCTCTCACAACGCTCAAGAAGTTTGACATCATCCAGGACAAAGCAGCCCTCTTGATTGGCACCACATCCACAAATGTTCACTCCCTCCACCAACGACACACGTAGCAGCAGTGTGTACCATCTACAAGATGCACTGCAGGAATTCACCAAGACTCCTTCGACAGCACCTTCCAAGCCCACTACCACTGCCATCTAGAAGGACAAGGGCAGCAGATACATGGGAACACCACCACCTGCAAGTTCCCCCCCAAGTTACTCACCATCCTGACTTGAAAATATATTGCCATTCCTTCACTGTCACTGGGTCAAAATCTTGGAACTCTCTTTCTAACAGCACTGTGGGTGTACCTACACCACATGGACTGCAGCAGTTCAAGAAGGCAGCTCACCATCATCTTCTGAAGGGCAACTCGGGATGGGCAATAAATGCTGGCCCAGCCAGTGAAGCCCACATCCCGAGAAAGAATTTTCAAAAACTCCGCAGGGAGATGCGTCCCATGTCAACACCAATTCTTTCCTCTGGTCTCCATGTACTAATAGGTTGGACAAGTGCAACAATTGCTACAACTTTATGAAAGGTTCTTTCTGGGGTGTCTACCCAGGCCATTGTTGGTTCTCCTTGAGTAGATAATGCAGTGGTGTCAGTTCTGTAGACAAATTGGATAAGAACCCCCCATTATAATTGATCATTCCTTGGAATGATTTGAGCTTGGAGATGAACTTTGGCGCAGCTGCCTCAATTATGGCTCTCACTTTCTCCTCAACCAGGTGGAGGCCCTGTGAATCTACCCAGTGACCCAAATAGATTACCTCCCTTGCTTGGAACGTGCATATTTCTTTTTTTAAATGCACTCTTGCCTCCAAGAAACGTCTTCAGGCTTCTTCTAAGTTCACCAAATGCTCCTTTCTGGTGAATCCCAACACCAGAACATCATCTAAATAAATTACAAAGTGGCTCTCTGGAATATGCTGCAAGCTGAGGAAACGCCAAAAGGCAAACAGGGATATTGGTGCTATTCCTAGTGTGTATTGTGACAAATTCCCGGGATGCATTCTCTAACTCTGTTAATAAGCATGATTCATATCAAGCTTCGTGTAGGTGGTCCCACCTGCCGGCTTGGCAGACAGGTTTTCAATTTTTGGTATGGGGTGTCATCCCATTTAGCCACTTTATTAACTGTCAATTTGTAGCCTCCACAAATTCGAATGCTTTGGTCAGGTTTAAGGATGGGGCCTATTGGTGCGGCCCATTCTGAGAACTGCACAGGTTATACAACACCCAGTTTCTCTAATCTGTCCAGTTCGGTGTTGATCATTTCCTGCAGTGCATCTTTCCTTCATGGATTAGAGGTTTGCCTCTGGATCCACATGAACTTTTGTTTGTAGCCCCTGGATCTTCTCAAGTTCGTCCTTGAAGACTGAGGTGTATTTTTGTAGTAGCTCTGGTAACACACTTGCTCTCAGCTGGAAAATTTCAGCCCATTCTAATTTAATCTCCTTTAGCCAGTTTGGTCCAAGGAGGCTTGGCCCCCTCGCTGTTACCGCCATCAAGGGCAGTTTTATTGATTCCATAATGGACAGTAAGTAACTCTGCATATGCCTTTGACTTGGGTGTCTTCAACCATGTAAGTTTTTAATTTGGCATCAGTTTCTTCCAAATTTAATTTATGTTCGCTGGGGCCTGCAAGGAGTCTTTCGATGCAGACCCCAAGCTGCTCCAGCAAACGGATGTGTCAACGTAATTTTCAAGACTAGGGCAATCTTCCGATGGAGGATCCTGAAGAACTCAGTCAGCGCAGGGAACCTTGGAGGGAGCAGTGGAGAGAATCCATGCAGAAACAACAGTCGTTTTTTACAGCATGAGTTGCCGTATTCTGACATACTTATGTCAACATGATACTGTTGAAAAGGAAGATGCCAAAGTTCACTGGATTAAGTTTAGTTCTTGCTATGATACAGCAGTCGGTAAAGGCTGAGTTGTTTAAATCCCAGAGGGAAACTTGAACAACTTTCGTAACCTACATTTTCAATTGGTATGTTTAAGATGCAGCTCTGAATTCAGGAATAAAGCCACCAAGCCTCAAGAGGTTTCTTATATAAAACTAAATCAAACATTTATTAATTTAACAACTAATTAAACACATACACACATCTATAAATTACTACCATAATAACTTTTAAACAAATTATCAAATTAATCACTCCCAGCTAAATCTTCACCAAGGTGAAAATAACCCATAGATTTTAAACAGACACCAGGCAAAGCACATTTGACCTTACAAATTCAAAATGAGGTTCCCTCCAATTTGCAGACACAGTTGTTGGCTTACAGACTGGTTAGGTCTTAGATGCCTCTGACCTGCACACACAAAACTCCTTTCTGTTTATACCTAGCTTCCCCTTTGAATGTAAATTTTCCATTGCATTACTAGTTTTTTAAATGTTGGCTCTCCTAACAATAATCCTTTCATTCCACCAATTTTATTAGTAATATGAACACATTGCTTAGCGTCTCCCAGCATACATAGGTGCACACATAGACACAGTTATTACAATTCCAATTTAAAAATAATTTCCAATAACATTATACACATTAATATCTTTTAATGACATTCCCCTGAATAAATGTTCTCAAAAATAAACAAATAAATAAATAATTTGAATATTTGAAGGTGTATTCACCAATTACTGTAGCGGAAGCTCCTGTGCCCGCTTCCATTCTAATAGGTCTGCCATTTACCTTCATTGTTATGCATATTCGTTCTGTCTTTCCAACCATCAAATTAATTAACGAATAAATATCTGAATTTGTTGCTTCAGGCTCTTATAAATTGTAGATCTCACAGGGTTTTTTCTTTTGTTTGAAAGTCTGCCTGATTCTTTCCATGAACTGTCTCATTATGTGACATTATTTTAATGACAACAAAAACATTCAATTTTTTTAAACTGCCAATCGTTATAAGGCTGTTTGTTTCCACCTCTGTTGTAATTATTCCTTGTTTTCGTTGCTAAGTAATTTATTTTTATTTTTCTGCTAGCGGTGGCTGTTTCCCACTTCTTAGCAGAGTCTTGCATTTTCGCACCTTTTTTGGCTGGAGCTTCCCACCCAACGTGGAGGACGGTGCCATTTTGCACTCCCTATATGGTTTTTGAATCCTTACTGCGCTTTTCATGGCCACTGCTATCTCTAGCACCTTCTTAAAATCCACATTTGTTTCAGACAGTTAACTCTTCTGAATTGTGTCCTCACTCACACTGCACACTAAACGATCACTGAACATGTCATTTAAAGATGTACCAAACTCACAACGTTCTGTTAACTGTTTCAAACATGCCACATAACAGGCAACTGTCTTCCCCGGGGCTCTATCTCTTGAGTTAAATTTGAACCATTGAATCATTACTGAAGGCTTTGGCTGGTAATGACCCTTCAAGAAGTCCACCAATTCATCAAAACTTTTCGAATCTGGGGCACTGAGTGTGTCAAACTTCGAATCAAGCAATGGGCTTTATTCCCACATGTAGATAAGAGGATCACTTGCCTCTTCACTTTCCCAGTAATGTCTCTCTCTTGGAAAAAGAATGTGAAGCATTCAATATAGTGAAGCCAATTGTCCATGGCTAGATCAAAAGGATCAATTCTTCCAAATTGCGGAATTCTGTGAGGCGATTGCTTTGACAATTAGGACGGAAATTCTACTTATAATTACTGTGCGAGGTGCAACCTGATTTCGTTTCTCTTGAATTCTTCTGTTATCTTGTTTTATTCTTGAAGCCAGTTCACTGTATCTTCACTTTATCCTCACTTTTTCCTCATCGTCAGTTTATTGGGACTTATAGATCCAGATTGCACGCTTGCTGTGGAATGGTCAAGTTGATACGATAGACAGAGTTGATCAGCAGACACTTCTTAGGTGTAACACATTCTGTTTATTTACAAAGGTACTCAGCAGCTACACTTGTGTGTTTTCAACTCAAACCCTATCTCCATACTACTGACTTAACTACAGACTTCTGACAACAGAGGTAGCCCGTGCTACTCCTATATTGGTTACATAAGATCATATGGTCTTCCTTCTTAACATCCTTCTTAAAGGTATGCTACACATTACATGAAACCATAATTACCACAGCCGCCCATTCTCCTGCTGCTCAGCAGGTTCAAGCAGGACACCATCAAGCTCGACAGCCTGCATGCTCCCTGTGCAAATGCGCGTGGAGAGGCGGTGGTGCCAGACGAAGGAAAGAGCACAGTGCACAGAGGTGAGACTTTTGCATTGTGCAATCATTCTTGTGTATTCTCATCCAGGCTACTACCGCCTATTTGATTTTTCCAGTTTATATGTAGATTAAAGTCACCCATGATTATTGTTGTCCCTTTATCACAAGCACCCAATATTTCTTCTTGTATACATTGTGGTTATTGTTAGGGGGCCTGTAGACAACTCCCACCAATGATTTTTTCCTCTACTATTCCTCATCTCCGCCTAAATCAATTCAACATCCTGATCTCCGAACCAAGAACATTTCTAACTACTGCACAAATGCTATCCTTGATTAACAATGTTACCCCTCCTTCTTTACCTAGCTTCCTATTCTTCTTGAATGTCATATACCCCTTGATATTCAGGACCAAATCATTGTCATCCTACAGCCACGTCTCTGTAATAGTTATCAGATCATATTTATTCACTTCAATGTGCGCTATTAATTTGTTTACTTTGTTATGAATACGACCTACATTCAGATAGAGTCCTTAGTTTTGTCTTTTTGTTATCTATGTAATATCTAGTCTTGATTCTTGGTGCATGCTTAGGTTTTTTTGTCTCTGTCCCTTCCTGCCATTCTCCGACGCTCATTTCTCGTATTGTTCTCCTCGCTTACCTTGTCTCTATTCTTTGATATACATATGATATCCACAGTTAATCCCTTGCCCCCACTATTTAGTTTAAAATACTCTCTACTTCCCTAGTTATGCAATTTGTAAGAACACTTGGTCTCAGCATGGTTCAGGTGTAGACTGTGCCAACAGTACAGATCCCAATTATCCCAATGCTGGTTCCAGTGTCCCACAAACCGGAACCCACTTCTCTCACACCAGTCTTTGAGCCATATTTTATGTACTATATGCCGGTCAGTTCGCTCATCCACCCTGCAACCCCTGCTCTCTCCCAAACAAGCTGCAAGAACTTGAAACCTATTGGACAATTGCAGATACTCACACTCCTGCACTCCAGCCCTCTGGGTCCCCTTACTTGCCTCACTCGCAGTCACATCCTCCTGTCCCTGACCACTGACCAAATCAGAAGATCCAAACCTAAGGCCTCCTGGTACAAAGCATCCAGTTAACTTTTTCCCTTCCTGATGTGTCGCTAAGTCTGCAGCTCAGCCTCCACTCAATGACTCTGCGCCGAAATTCCTCGAGCCACAAACACTTACTGCAGACGTATTTACTCTGGATCACAATGGTGTCCAGGAGCTCGTACATGTTGCAGCCTTGACACATCACCTGTCCTGCCATCCTTAATGCGTTTTAATTAACAACTTAATTATATTATTCACTTATTTATGTTACTGTTTTATATATTTTATTCACTTTACCACCAATTTGTGTACTATTTTAAACCTTAGGGATAGAATAGAACTTACTCACTTACACACTTACTAGGTACTCACCAAACAACTGCAGTAGAGTAAGAACCAATTCCTAGAAGGTGAGAAAGATATAAAAAGGAAACAAACACATCCTTCCCCCCTCATGTACTTATCCAGCTTCCTTATAGATGCACCTATGCTATTCACCTCAACTACTCCTTGTGGTAGCACATTCCATAAGCTAGCCACTCTGGGTAAAGAAGCTTCTCCTGAGTTCCTTATTGGATTTCTTATATTTATGGTCTCTTGCTTTGATCTCCCCACAAGTGGAAACACCTTCTCAACATCTATCTTACTGAACTTCATAACTTTAAAGATCTCTATTGGATCACCCTCAGACTTGTCTTTTCTAGAGAAAAGAGCCGCAGCCTGTTCAAACTTTCCTGACAGGTTTAATGTCTCAGCAAACCGCCAGCCTTTTAAAAGGGATAATCAACTACTGGAAGGATAGTTGCTGGATTATTTACTCCGGTTATTGCTGCAATTCTACACATTTTGGGTGTTTTTCCATAGTTTTTTAAAGTTTCAATAATCTACAGGGCGTTAGTTGCTTGCCTGGTGCTGAGGTAATTTTTTGGTGACTTAAAAGATTGTGCACAAATCAGTTGCTTCCAGACATGAGTAGCAAGGTGGCTTCCTCTTGGCATTAACATGACTGGGAGAATAAGCAGAGGCCATAAAGAATAGAACAAGCCACTAGAAGAGAGAGGAGGAGGAGCGGGAGAAGGGATCTCAGCAAGCTTCTAACCATAAAGGCCAGCATTGTTTCCTCCATGAGGTTTAAAAACATGCAGGCACACCTCTCCCCAACCCCATTAATTCCTGCTGTCTCCTGCAAAAAAGAGGGAAGTGTATAAATCTGTTTCATGTAATATGCTTGGAAGATATGTCACTGTTGAATATCTACCAAGCGTACAAGATACAAGCTGTAGATGTGAGCAAGCCTCACAACAGTGCTAAGCGTGTGAAGGTAAGATGAAGTGTGCATCGCTAACTGATAATAGATTGCTGGTTTATGCGTGAAACGAGCAGTTTTTGATGCTAATAGTGCTGTTGAAAGTATATGACAGTTGACTCTGTACTTCTGACCTCGACAGCTCGGGCAACATCGTTAAACTTCTTCCTGAAATGCATCCAGGTCCTTGGGGCTGTTTCAACAATGGCCTTCCCTCCTTCATAAGGTCAGAAGTGGAATGTTCACTGATGATTGCACAATGTTCAGCACCATTCGTGACTCCTCAGATACTGAAGGAGTTCATGTCCAAATGCACCAAGACCTGGACAATATCCAGGCTTGGGCTGGCAAGTGGCAGGTAACATTTGTGCCACACAAATGCCAGGCAATGACCATCTCCAACAAGAAAGAATCTAACCATCCCTTGACATTCAAAAGCAATATCATCGCTGGATCCTCCACTATCAACATCCTGGGGGTTACCATTGACCGAAACTGAACTGGACTAACCATACAAATGCTGTGGCTACAGGTCAGAGACTAGGAATCCTGCAGCAAGTGACTCATCTCCTGACTCCCCAAAGGCTGCTCACCACCTACAAGGCACAAGCCAGGATTGTGACGGAATACTCTCACTTGCCTGGATGAGTGCAGCTCCAACACTCAAGAAGCTTGACACCATTCGGGACAAAGCAGCCCGCTTGATTGGCACCCCTTCCACAAACATTCACTCCCTCCACCACCAACGAACAGTGGCAGCAGTGTGTACCATCTACAAGATGTACTGTAGAAACTCACCAAGACTTCTTAGGCAGCACCTTCCAAACACACAACCGCTACCATCTAGAAGGACAAGAGCAGCAGAAACATGGGAACACCACCAGCTGGAAGTTTCCCTCCAAGTCACTCACCATCCTGACTTGGAGATGTATTGCCGTTCCTTCACAGTTGCTGGGTCAAAATCCTGGAACTCCCTCCCTAACAGCACTGTGGGCGTACCTACACCACGGGGAGTGCAGCAATCCAAGAAGGCAGCTCACCACCACCTTCTCAAGGGCCATTAGGTATGGGCAATAAATGCTGGCCTAGCCAGCGAAGCCCACATCCCCTAAAATGAATCTTAAAATCTCCTGGTATTGACCTCCACACCTACCTTGTCCCACAGCCCTCTGAACTCATTTCTGGTGGGCCTTTGCTCCCTCAGAGGACAAAGGGACATCTCTCCTTCCCACCTCTTCCTCAGAGGGCTTAAGTGTGGTGTATGCTCTCATACTCTGAAGGCATAATTTAGGAGTTTTGATATCAACTTCAAGTCCTTGGAGTAGCACACCCAGGATCGCTGCACCTGGCACAACTGAATAAAAATTGTGCAGCCTCCTTCAAAAGCATGGGAATATCAGAGGCAGAGAGAAAATGCAAGGAGAGGAAATCCTAAGCCAGCAACTCGTCCAAAGCTCAAACGCCTGCGGCACGCTGTCCTTTTTATAGCAGAACCTTCAGGGTGCAGATCTGCCTTAGCAATCACTATGTACCAACCAGAAGCTTACCAAACATCCCAGATGATGAACGTGGGCTGATACTTTCTGGTCATGCTGAAAGTCAATGGACTTTTTGCTGGCTTGCCAAATTTTCCATCCTGTCCGCAAAAGGGCCCATCGCATGTGGGACCGGGAAATCCCAGCCATGGTCACCTTTGCCTGGAAGGATGAACAAGAAGGAGAGCAATATCTCCAGTGCAGCATCTGGTAGTACATATTGTCTGTCATGGTCAACTATTGTTAATTCTCCCGCAGCACAATATGCAGAAAGATCTCAGCACCACCAGCAGCCCACAATATACCTCCCCTTTTAAATGGTACAGACTAACTTTAACTAGCACTGGACACTCATGATTCTGGGACCCTGCTAATGCATGCAGCCAGTGAAGAGTATGGCTGCACTCAACAATCATGGAAATGAGCTGGCTGCATGAAGTTGGCATCCTACCAACATTGCAATCAACAGGCAATTTCTCCTAGCCTAAGAAATTTCCAGATAGATACAACAAAACTTTGTCTCCCACACTCCCACAGAACAGGATGTTGGCTGCTGAATGATGAAGAATAAATGTCACTAGACGAGAGGTCAGATGTCACAGTTCCTCATTGTGCCAGCACAGCAGGAATCCTGATCCATGAGGTGACCTGCTCCCACATGCATAACGGTGATTGAATGGTGCGCCAGAGTTTAGCTGTACACACTATCAACGCATGAGAACACCAGGCAAGGATTAACCCTCTCACTGTAGCCAAAGGAACAGGAAGCACTTGGATTGTAGTTGTTTAAATGCAGAGATAAACAATGCAATAAAAGAGATTTCTTTCTACCTTCTCACTTTTTAATTATTCCACTCTAACCTCTCCCAAGAGAACTATTTTCATGCCTTTTATCTTTCCAACACGGCAGTCATTCCTACATGCCTTTAATTGCCTTTAAAAATTTCTTAAGTCTATGCTTTCTTGCCTTGGTCATTCGGACATTTTATAAAGTTTCTTATATTTGTTCTCCTATCATATATACATAACTCTCAAAAGCCTAGGGCCCACATATTATCCCTCTCTCTGTTACATCAGTCCACTGAAATCATTCATAATTTTGAACACTTCTCTTATACCTCCCTTTAACCTTATCTCCTCTAAAGAGATCAAGATTCTCTAATATCTGCACATAACTGAAATATTTCAACCCCAGTACCATTCTAGTAAATCTTCTTGGACCCTCTCCAAGGCCTTGGCATCCTTCCTAAAATGCAGTGCACAAGTGATTTATAAGCGTTTAGCTTAAAATCTTTGCTTTTGTTCTCTGTTATTAAAGCACATGATCCCATTTGCTTTTATAATCAGTAACCTTTCCTTCAACTGATGCAGTGCTATATTGGTCAAAAGTTTGATTAGGCTAGAGTGTTAATTAGCTGGAACATACACAAACACACCCCTCCCTGTGAGAATGCCAGGCACATGTCCAATTGCATCTCAATTTTGGTACAAGGTCCTCAAGTGTTGATTTGGTTGTGGATTGCACAATGAGTGGGCCAACACTTCCACCCACCCAATTACATCAGCAGGAGGCTTGAATGATTTCATTCATCAAGTCTCATTTAAATAGAAAGGACAAGCTGGTGGCGTTATTCGTTGTTATTGCCCCATGGGAGGGTGAAAAATCTGGTGCACCTGCCTCCAATTAAAGCTAGCCTGCAGCTCTTAAAGCAAAGTTGTTCAGAGGTCAACATGTTACCAAGGCAACAGACAGGGTGCCATCTGACATGGCACACTCTGATTCTGAGATATTGCCTTGAAGGTCACTGAGAAGCATGTGGGAACCAGGAAAGAAGGCTTCTGCAATAAAAGCAAAATACTGCGGACGCTGAAAATCTGGAACAAAAACAGAAAATGCTCGAAAAACTCAGCAGGTCGAACAGCATCTGGGGAGAGAAAAAACAGTTAGCGTTTCGAGCCCGTATGGCTCTTCTTCAAGAAGACTTATCCCCTGGCAATGGGGGAACAGGCACCCAAGAAAATTAATCAACAGTAATAGAGGGAACAAAAACAGAATTACCTGGAAAAACTCAGCAGGTCTGGCAGCATCGGTGGAGAAGAAAAGAGTTGACGTTTCGAGTCCTCATGAGGTAGCTTAGCAAGTCAATGATAACAATGAATTTTCTAGACCTGGCTGCAGTGCAGGAATAAATTTAATAACCTTATCAGGACTATAAAGGCAAGACTTCTATTCACATCTCACTCTGCTCAGGCTTGTGTCATTAGATTTTAGCCCCAACACTTACAATTTTTCCATCCTCAGCTGCACAAGTCTCTCCTCTATTCACAATGGGAGAGTGCACTACACCTCCCTCTGCTCACACTCGCTCATTCAGTCCTGCTATCACAACTACATTTTCCCTTCCTGACACCTGATGGTTATTTGACCCAGGATTAGATAGTTACCCACACGCCCAAGGATTCTGTGGTTATTGAACTTGGGGTGAGACAGTGAAACAGGTCCCAGTATGAGATAGTCCCAGTACTCACAGTAGAAAACTTCTTGGTTGTTGGATTATACTGAGGAATGACGCAGTGTGACTAAAACATCCTTAATCCGGAGAACTAGCAGCCACAGCTGTCTCCCCTTCACTGCTATTAATATTGAAGACAGGCATTCATTAATCACTTGATGGATATAATCCCACCGAAAAACATCTCAGAAAAGATTATTGGTAATTGCTGACTAAAGACTCTTCACATAGACAGTCCTATCACTGAATCCTGACATCAATTTATCCCCTAAATCTTTCTATATCCATTATATATAACATCAGAATCAATTACGCCAGTTATGTCTTTCTTCCTTTGCTCTAAAAATTTCATCTTATTTTTATTTTTTTCATTTCAATTTTTCAGTCTCTTATTTTTCACATGCAACTTTGCGCATTGCCTACATGGCAAGTTTTGCTAGAGCAATCCAAGTCTCAATGCTTTACACTACTCTTTCTTGACTTCTAATATTTTCCAATTTAATGGATTAATGGTCTCTGCCTCAACCACTCCCTGTGGAAAAATATTTCAACCTCTAACAACCTTCTGAATAAAGTTAATTCTCTGAACCTTTCCCCACTTCCTTAGTGGTATCTTTAAATTGGTGATCCCTTATTACTGACTACACAATGAGAAGAAATTATTTTCCTCACTCAATCTATCAAAACTTCCATCATTTTCTTTAAAAGCCTCCAATTAATCTCCTCTTAACCTGCTAAGCTCCAGTGGAAATAGTCCCAATGTCTTAAGTCCTTCCTTGTAACTATAGTTTACCATACTCTGTCATCACTCTGGTGAATCTAAGCTCTTGGTACAGGTATTTATAAAACTGTGGTAATCTGATGTGTAATTTACCTTTAAGGTATACCCTCCAGGTATTTATAAAACTGTGGTAATCTGATGTGTAATATACCTTTAAGAAGAATGAAATAATGGAGGATCACATGATCACAGTATCCAATAGTGGAGTAGCGTGAGCTACCTCCGTAGTTAGTAGTCTGTAGTCAGCAGTTAGTAGTAGTAGTGTAGAGATAGAGTTTAAAGTGTTAACGCACTTTTAGTTGCTGTTGAGTACCTTTGTAAATAAACACAGAATTTCTACATATGAAGTATCTGCTACTCAACTCTATCATGAGTACCAAATCGTGAGTGCCCCTTACAACAAGCGTGCAAACAGGATCCAACAAACTGGCGATGAGGATTAAACAAGTTAAACAAAAGCAAGCAAGAGAAACAAAATTGGCACTGTACCTCGCACAGCAATTGTAAGTAGAAGTTCTATTTAATTTATCGAAGTAACTCCCTCACAGCATGCCGCAATTCAGAAGAATTGACCCTTTCAATCCATTAATGGACAATTGGTACCACTATATTAAACGTCTCTTGTTCTTTTTACAAGCAAATGAGATTTTGTGGCAAGAGAAAAGGCAGCAACTCTCTTAAGTACATGTGGGAATAAGACTTATGGCTTGATTCGAAGTTTGGTGGCACCTAGTGCCCCAGACTCGAGAAACTTTGATGAATTAGTGGATGTGGTGAAAGGCCATTACCAACCAAAGTCCTCAGTAACAATGCAAGGGTTCAAATATAATTAACAAATTAGAGCCCCTGGGGAGACATTTGCAAGCTATGTGGCAAGCTTGAAGCAATTGAATGAGCATTATGAGTTTGGTACATCCTTAAGCAATATCCTTAAGAGATCATTTACTGTGCGGTGTGAATAAGGACACAATTCAGAAGCGATTGTTATCCGAAATAAGTTTGGATTTTAAGAAAGCACCAGAGATTGCACTGGCAATGGAAAGCGCAGTTAGAGATTCGAAAGCCATACAGGGTGTGCAAAATGGCGCCATCTTCCACATCGGGCAGGAAGCCCTAGCCAAAAAGGAAATGAAAATGCAACACTCTACAGAGAGGTGGGAAACAGCCCCTTCTAGCAGGAAAATGAGAAAAAATGACTTAGCAGCGAAAACAAGGAATAATATCAATAGAGGTGGAAACAAACAATCTTTTGACAATTGGCACTTTAAAAAAAGAGAATGTTTTTACAGTCATAATGTAAGGTAAGAGTCAAGCAGACTTTTAAAAAAAAAGTGAGATTCACAATGTAGAAGAGCCTGAAGCAACACATTCAGATATTTATTCACTGTATAACTTGAAGGTTGGAAGAACAGAACCAATCTATGTAACAGTGAAAATGAATGGTAGACCTTCGAATGGAAGTGGACAATAAGATCTTCCACTGCAGTAACTGGAGAACATACCTTCAAATATCTGAGTAATGGGGAACATCAATTAAATTTGGAAGAAACAACTGCCCAATTAAAAACATACGCGGGTGAAGACATCCAAGTCAACGGCATAAATAGTGTAGCTGTTAATTATGGAAACCAATTGGTAAAGCTATCCTACATGGTACTATCAAGCAAGGGGCCAAGCCTCCTAGGGCAAAACTGGCTAAAAGAGATCAAGTTGGAATGGGCTGAAATTTTCCAATTGAGAGCAGGTGGGTTACTAGAGCTACTACAAAAGTACGCCACAGTCTTCAGGGATGAACTTGGGAAGATCCAGGGGCTGCAGGCAAAAATTCATGTGGATCCAGAGGCCACCCCCCGATTCATGAAGGTCAGACCAGTATCGGTGTCTCCTCAGCTTCTGGCATATTCCAGAGAACATTGGAAAGTTTACTGCAGGGACTACTCCACATTGTAGTTTATTTAGATGATGTTCTGGCGACAGGACTCACTGAAAAGGAGTATTTGGCGAACTTAGAAATCTTAAGACTTTTCTTGCAGGCTGGAGCGTGTTTAAAAAAAGAGAAGTACACGTTTCAAGTGAGGAAGGTAATCTATTTGGGTCACCAGATAGATTCACAGGGCCTTCACCCAGTTGAGGAGAAAGAGAGAGCCATAATTGAGCCACCTGCGTCAAAGAATACCTCTGAGCTCAAATCATTCTTAGCAATGGTCAATTATTATGGATGGTTCTTTTCATATTTGTCTACAGAACTGGCACCCCTGCATTATCTGCTCACAATGAACCAATGTCAGTCTTGGGAGCGCTCCAGAAAGAAGCTTTCAAAAAGGTCAAACAATTGTTGCATTCATCCAACCTTTATGACCAGAGGAAAGAATTAGTGTTTACTTGTGACACATTCCCATACGGAGTGGAAGCAGTCCTCTCCCATCGGATGGACGATAGCACTGAACAGCCTATTGGTAATGTTTCAAGAATGCTCACCAAAGCGGAAAAGGGTTACTCACAGGTAGAAAAAGAAAAAAGGCCCGTCAATCATCTTTGGTGTTAAGAAATTTCACTAGTACATACACAGCCACCATTTTACTATCGTTTCAAACCACAAGCTATTGCTAGGATTGTTCAGCGAAGACAGGGCTATACCACCCATAGCCTCGGCAAGGATACAACGATGGGCTTTAATCCTGGCAGCGTACATGGTTACTTTCATACATAGGCCTGGAAATCGAATTGCAAATGCCGATGCACTTCGTGGTTAGCCTTTACAAGAAAAAGATGTGGATCCTTTTCACATCCACAAAAACTTATATTGATGCTACATTTCTTCGATTCAACACCGGTATGTGCTCAACAGATCAGAGACTAGACAAGTCGGGACCCAGTCCTATCACAAGTAGGAGAACAAGTACTTCATGGTTGGTCACAAGAGCCTGTATCTGACAAAATGAAACCCTACTTTAACAGTAGACATTAAATATCCAGCCAGGATGGTAACTTATTGTGGAGAGCATGTGTGATAGTACCTCCAAAGGGAAGCGAGCCATTGCTAATTAAATTACACAGCGCACATCCAGGAATATCCCGAATGAAGACCATAAGCATGCAGCTACCTATGGTGGCCTGGGATGGATGATGAAATAAGAGTTCATGACTCACTGGGGATAGTGCGCTGCAATTTCAAGCCCCGCTCCTCCCCAAGCCACGACACATGTGAAAAGTTTGATAAACTCACCTGATTGTTTCATTTAGGTTAACAGAATACAAGCACCAGGTTTGTAAACTTAATAAGTAAATAACTGTTTCTGTAACAAATTGTCTTTAACCATTGGCAAAAGAAAGAAATATGAACTGCTAATTTCCAATTCTATAACCTAAACTCCACTCCTTCTTAAGTCCCTATACACACACACACAAGACACATAAGACACACAAAAACATGGATTTTAAGAGTGGGATAAAACAGTTCAATAGCACCAATTCCGGAGTACAGGTGTCGATGGGTTGATTTTGATCGATGTCTTCCAAATTCCTTTCAATTCTTTGTTGATGACACGAGGTGGTCTTCCAGCACTTTCAGTCTTTAGTTCATTGGTTGAGCACTTGCATTTCAATGTCTCTAACAGTGAATTTCCCCTTTTCCTCTTGACAGGGGTTTTCAGAGAGAGGACAGGTTATAGAGATACGAGGAGAAAAAGCCAGCTAGCTATTATTGTAGATGTACTGGAAACTGACACACACAGGAGGCAGAGGTTTTAGGTCTTTTTTCTTTTCAGCCTAGGAGCTATTCTGCTGCACTGCTCTCGCACAAACTCTGGCACCTGGTTAGGAGCCAGTTAAAATGCTGTTGCCAGGCAGTTCCCCATTAGACCAGACTCCTCCTCGGCACCACCCTGTCTTTCATGGTACATTCTGTTCCAGGATAGCAACATTGTATATATCTCTCACACTGTTAAAGTAGACATGTCTTTCAAACTGCAGCTGCAGTTTGTAATTTTTGTAAATTCAACTGCGATTGTAATTTTAATCCACAATCCAACATAAATAAAAAGATACATCCTTTACATGAGTTTAATGAAGAATTGTATGCAAGGTCGTCAACTGCAAAAGTTACCTTCAACAGCTCCATTACACTTTTAGGAATGGCCAGGAAAACCATGGGTGCAGTTACACACTGACCATGTTAGACCTTTTATGGGAACAATGTTAGAGTGCTCACTGTTAGTGCCTCCTCAAAATGGATGGATATATATGAGATGAAATCACCAGTGTCTTTTGCTACAATTGAGAAGTTACGTCAAAATCTTTCCATTAACAGATTACCAGAAGTAGTCCTTTCTGATAATGGCAAGGCATTTACAAGTGGAGTTTCAACAGTTTATCAGCCTCAGCGGTATCGTTCAAAAGGACTGGCCAAAAGGGCAGTTCAAACATTCAAGGCTGGCATGAAGAAATTAACTGGAGACTCCTTAACAACCAAGCTAGCACGCTTTCTTTTCCATTATAGGACCACCCCTCACACAACAGCAGGTGTCACACCTGTGGAACTATTTATAAAATGCCGCCAAAGGATGAGATTGAGCGTAATAATGCCAAATTTAGGGGCGAAGGTGGAAAGGAGTCAGGGAAGTCAGAAGACTAGACACGGCTGACATAGTTTTGAGAGGAAATTTATTATGGGAGAAACGGTATACAAGAACTTCAGAGAAGGAGCTAAGTGGTTACCGGGTGAAGTTAGTGCAGTGACTAAACCTCTATCTTACCACATGGAGGTGGAAGGCCGAGTCAATCGGTGACATGTGGATCATCCAAGGAAGAGAGAAACTATGCACCAAGAAATGATTCCACGAGTGTCCAAGACTGGGTCAGAGTTTCCTTTGAGAAAACTCAACCCAGTTCAGATGCATCAATGTTCCTTCAAGAGTTGAGAATACAGATCTGCAGGAGCCCACCGAATCACCTGATGTCCAGGCAACGCCACAAAAGGAGGTTCCTGACAAGGCATCTGAAGTTGTAGAGCTGGGACGCTCTACACGCATAAGGAAACCCATAGAAAGACTGAATTTGTAAATTACTTATCAGTGTAAATATTTTGCTATTTTGACAAAAATGTAATTGTAAATATAAAAACTATTTCAGAGTAAAGGGGGAGGGATGTGATAATCTGATGTGTAATATACCTTTAAGAAGAATGTTATAATGGAAGATCACATGATCTTAGTATCCAATAGGAGAGTAGCGCAGGCTACCTCCGTAGTTAGTAGTCTGTAGTCAGCAGTTGGTAGCAGTAATAGTGCAGTGATAGAGTTTGAAGTGTTAGCACGTTTAATTTCTGCTGAGTACCTTTGTAAATAAACACAAAGTTTCTACCTATGAAGTGTCTGCTACTCAACTCTATCATTAGTACCAAATCGGCCACTCCTTACAATAAGTGTGCGAATAGGATCCAACAAACTGGTGACTAGGATACAACAAAAACCCTAAAATCTATTGACTATCTTTGACTATGAGCTAACATTTTGAGGCATTTAAATATTTGAACTTCTGGGTCTCTTTCAACAACTTGCTATTGGGTGCGTGCTTACATTCTTCATTTTTCTTGACGAAATGCATGACTTAACATTTATCTGCATTAAATTACACCTGGCACTTGTCTCTATATTCTGATAGCACGTCTGGGTCCTTCTCAAGTCATTTACAGTCCTCCCGTTGTTTGTCAAACCCATGATGTTTGTGTTTTCATAAAATTTCAATATGCTTCTGGGTACACCACTCCCAAAGCTTCCCCAGTCTGTTATAGGCCTTTTAAACCTAACCTTTGTCTCCTGACTCTCCTGACTTTCTACCCATGCTGCTATATTTCCTAGACTTCCACATGCCTGAATTTATGTATCAATCTTCCTGGGAGAAACCTCATTGAAGGCTTTCTGAAAATCCTTTTGCACCATATTACACCTCATTATCTGTGTCTATTCAATCTTTCATTTCTTCCCAAAAGCTCTTATTAAATTGCTCAATTGTATTGGTTAGTGTTATGTCAAAGTCAAGTGGCAGGACATTGGACTTTCCCTAAGTTCCCTGGACATTAGATAAGTGGAGAGGGAGAGGCTTTGCACTCATAACGACAATAGAAACGTGGCATTTTTTTACTCATTCATAGGATGTTAGCATCACTAGAAAAGCCAGCAATATTGCCCATTTCTAATTGCCCTTGAGAAGGTGGTGGTGAGTCGCCTTCTTAAACCACTGCAGTCCATGTGGTATAGATACAACCACAGTTCTATTAGGGAGGGAGTTCCAAGATTTTGACTCAGTGACAGTGAAGGAATGGTGATATATATCCAAGACAGAACAGTTTGTGACTCAGAAGGGAATTTTCAGGTGGTGATTTTCCCATGCATTTACTGTCCTTGTCCTTCTAGATGGTAGAGGCAGCGAGTTTGGAAGATGCGGTCACAGGAGCCTTCGCATGTTGCTGCATTTTGTAGGTTGTACACATTGATGCCATTGTGCAAGGATGATGGAGGGAATAATGTTTATGGTGAATAATGGGGTCCAATCAAGGGGCCTGCTTTGTCCTAGATGGTATCAAACTGTTTGACTGTTGCTGGAGCTGCATTACTCCAGGAAAGTGGAGAGATTTTTAAAATTTATTCTTTCATGGGAAGAGGGAATTCCTGGGTAGGCCAGAATTTATTGCCCATCCTTAAGTGCCCTATAGAAGGTGATAATGAGCTGCCTTCTTAAACCATTGCAGTGCATGTGGTGTAGGTGCACCCAATGCAGTGCTATTAGGAAGGGAGTCCTTGGATTTTGACCCAGCAACAGTGAAAGGATGACGATATAGTTCCAAATCAGGACGGGGTGTTGCATGGAGGGGAAGTTGCAGGTGATGTTCCCATGCACGTGCTGCTCTTGTCCTTTCAGATGGTAGGGGTCGTGAGTTTGGGAAGTGCCTTTAAAGGAGCCTTGGTGAGTTGCTGCAGTGCATTTTATCGATGGTACACACTGTTCCCACTGTGTGTCGATAGTGAATGTTGAAGGTTGTGGATGGGATGCAAATCAAGCAGGCTGCTTTGTCTTGGATGGCATAGAGTTTCCTGAGTGTTGTTGGAGGTACACTCATTCAGGCAAGTGGAGAGTATTCCATCACACTCCTAATGTGCCATGTAGACCGTGGACAGGTTTTGGGGAGTCAGGAGGTGAGTTACTTGCCACAGAATTCCCAGTCTCTGACTTGTTCTTGTAGTCATAGCATTTATATGCTGGTCCAGGTCAGTTTCTGCTTAGTGGTAACCCTGGGATGTTGATAGTAGGAGTTTCAGCGATGGTAATGCCATTGAATGTCATGGGGAGATGGTTAGATTCTCTCTTGTTGGAGATGGTCATTGTCTGGCACTTGTGTGGCACGAATGTTACTTGCCACTTACCAGCTCAAGATTTAATGTTGCCCAGGTCTTGCTGTACATGGACGTGGGCTGCTTCAGTATCTGAGGAGTTGCGAATGGTGCTGAACATTGTGCAATCATCAGCGAATATCTCCACTTTTTACTTTATAATGGAGGGAAGGGCATTGATGAAGCAGCTGAAGGAGGTTGGGCCTAGGACACTACCCTGAGGAACTCCTACAGAGATGTCCTGGCACTAAGCTGATTGACCTCCAACAACCACAACCATCTTTGTGCTATGTGTGACTCCAACCAGTGGCAAGTTTTCTCCAATTCCCATTGGCTTCAGTTTTACTTGGACACCCTGATGCCACACTGAGTCAAATGTTGCCTTGATGTCAAGGGCGGTCACTCTCGCCTCACCACTTGAGTTCAGCTCTTTTGTCCAGGTTTGGAACAAGGCTATTATGAGATCAGGAGCAGAGTGGCCCTGCTGGAACCCAAGCTGCACGTCGATAAGCAGGTTATTGCTCAGCAGGTGTCGCTCGATAGCACTGTCAACGACCCCTTCCAGCACTTTACTGATGATCAAGAGCAGACTCATGGGACGGTAACTGACCAGGTTGGATTTGTCCTGCTTTTTTTGGCAGACATACCTGAGCAATTTTCCACATTTTTTGTAAATGTCAGTGTTGTTCTTTTACTGGAACAGGATAGCTAGGAGCATGACTATTCTGGAACACAAGTCTTCTATATAATTGCTAAATTACCAGGGCCCATAGTCTTTGCAGTATCCAGTGCCTTGAAACATGTCTTGATATTGTATGGGGTGAATCAAATTGGCTGAAAACTGGCATCGGTGCTGGGGACTTCAGGAGGAGGCTAAGGCGAATCATCCACTCGGCACTTCTGGCCGAAGATGGCTGTAAATGCTTCAACCTTATCTTTTGCACTGATGTGCTGGGCTGCTCCATCATTAAGGATGGGGATATTTATGGACCCTCCTCCTCCGGTTAATTGTTTAATTGTTCACCACCATTCATAACTGGAGAGCAAGACTGCAGATCTTAGATCTGATTCATTGATTGTGGGATCACTTAGTTCTATCTAGTGCACACTGTTTCACTGTTTGGCATGCAAGTAGTCCTGTATTGTAGCTTCACCAGGTTGGCACCTCATTTTTAAGTAAGCCTGGTGCTGCTCCTGGCATGCTCTCGTTCACTCTTCATTGAACCAGGGTTGATCACCTGGTTTGATGGTAATGGTAGAGTACGGAGATACGCCAGGCCATGAGATTGCAGATTGTTGTTGAATGCAATGCTGCTGCTGATGGCCCACAGTGCCTCATGGATGTCCAGTTTTGAGCTGCTAGATCTGTTCTAAATCTCTCCCATTTAGCAGGGTGGTACTGCCACAGAACACTATGGAAGGTATCCTCAATGTGAAGCGATTGAGTCTCCAGAAGGACTGTGTGGTGGTCACTCCTAACTATACTGTCATGGGCAGATGCATCTGTGACAGGTAGATTAGTGAGGAGGAGGCCAAATAGGTTTTTCCCTCTTCTTATTTCCCTCACCACCTGCTGCAGGCCCAGTCTAAACACAGAAACAAAGAAAATAGGAGTAAGTCAATCAGCCCTTCGAGCCTGCTCCGCCATTCAATATAATCGTGGCTGATCCTCTATCTCAACATCATACTCCTGCGTTCTCCCCATAACCCTTGACACTTTTGGAGTCCAGGAATCTATCTAATTCCATCTTAAATATATTCAGTGACTTGGCTTCCACAGCTTTCTGTGGTAGAGAATTCCATAGATTCACCACCCTCTGAGTGAAGAGGTTTCTCCTCATCTCAGTCCTAAATGGTATACTCCGTATCCTGAGACTGTGACCTCTTGTTCTAGACTCTCCAGCCAGATGAAACATCATCTCTGCATCCAGTCTGTACATCCCTGTCAGAATTTTATATGTTTCAGTGAGATCTCCTCTCATTCTTCGAAACTCCAGTGAATAAAGACATAGCCAGCCGAATCTCTCCTCATATGACAATCCTGCCATGCCAGGAATCAGCCTGGTGACCTTTCGCTGCACTCCCTCTATGGCAAGTATATCCTTTCTTAGGTAAGGAGGCCAAACTGCACATAACGCTCCAGGTGTGGTCTCACCAAGGTCCTGTACAGCTGCAATAAGACATCCTGGCTCCTATACTCAAGTCCTCTCGCAATGGGAAGGCCAACATACCATTTGCCGTCTTAACTGCTTGCTGCACCTGCATGCTTACTTTCAGTCACTGGTGTACAAGGACACCCAGATCCCTTCCTACATCAACATTTCCCAATCTATCACATTTAAATAATACTCTAGCAGCTATGTCCTTTAGGACCCAGCCAGTTTGGTCAATAGTGATACTGCCAAGCCACTCTTGGTGATGGACATTGACGTCCCCCACCATTCAATGCCCTTGCCACCCTCAGTGCGTCTTCCAAGTGGTGTTCAACATGGAGGAATGCTGATTCATCAGCTATATAGGAGTGGGATGGAGGTGGGGAGCAGAAGGAGGTAGGTGGTAAGCAGCAGGAGATTTCTTTGCTCATGAGACTTCATGGGATCCGGAGTCAATGTTGAGGGCTCCCAGGGCAACTCCCTCCCAACTGTATACCACTGTGCCATCACATCTGATGGGTCTGGACAGACCTAGGGTTGGTAATGGTGGTGTCTGAGACATTGTAAGATATGAATCTATGAGTATGACTATGTCAGGCTGTTGTCTGAGTATTCTTTGGGACATCATTCCCAATTTTGGCACAAGCTCCCAGATGTTAGTAAGGAGGACTTTGCAGCATCAACAGTGGAGTGTGCCATTGTCATTTCCAGCATCTCGGTCGATGACGAGTGGTCCATCTGGTTTCATTCCTTTTGACTTGTAGCAATTTGATACAACTGAGTGACTTGCTAGGCCATTTCAGAGAGCAGTCAAGAGTCCACAATATGGTCTGGAGTCACATGTAAGCCAGACCAGTGCTATGGACAGGAGGGGCGATTAATTTAAACCATAGAACCATAAAAAAGTTACAGCATAGAAAGAGGCCATTCAGCCCATCGTGTCTGCACCAACTGAAAAAAACACTAGCCGCCCATTTTAATCCCACCTTCCAGCATCCGGTCCATAGCTTTGCAGGTTTTGGCATGTCAGGAGTAGATCTAGGTGTATTTTAAATGATTTGAGGTTTTCTGCCTCAACCACCAATCTGGGAAGCGACTTCCAGAAGACACCTACCATCCTCTGGGTGAAAAGATCTTTCCAAATATCCCCTCTAATCCTTCTACCAATCATCTTAAATCTGTACGCCTCAATCAAGTCATCCCCTCAGCCTCCTCTGTGGGCTTCACTTGAACTGTGCTGGGACTAATGTCCTGAAGAATTGAATAACTAGGGAAGTAGAGAGGGCTTTAAAATAAATAGAGTAGGGGAGGGTTCTGGAGAGGGGATACATAGGTTTACAAAACAAAATATATGGCAGCATTGCAGGACAGCTATTTAGGTAATGATTCCAAGAGTGTGACAGGAAGGGACAGAGTGTACAAACATAATAATACAGTAGCAAATAAGTCAAAGGGGAAAAAATGGTAAAAAGGCAAAATTAATTGTTCTTTATTTAAATGCATGTAGTATTCGAAACAAGGTAAATTACTTAACGGCACAAGTAGAGGTTAATGGGTATGATCTTATAGCCATTACAAAGAGATGGTTACAAGGAGATCAAAGCTGAGAACTAAATATTCAGGGGCATGTGATTTTTCGAAAGGACAGGCAGCTTTGTTAGTACAAGATGGAATAAGCACAATAGCAAGAAATTATCTTGGATTGGAAGATGTAGAATCCAATTGGCGGAGGTAAGAAATAACAAGGGCAAGAAAACACTGGTGGGAATAGTCTATAGGCCCCCTAACAGTAGCTTTACTGTAGGACAGAGAATAAATCAGGAGATAATAAGGGGATGTAAAAAAAAGGCAGTGCATTAATCATGGGTGACTCTAATCTTCATGTAGATTGGGAAAATCAGATTGGCAGAGGTAGCCAGCCACAAGCAAGAATTCATACAGTGTTTTCGGGACAGCTTCCTAGAACAATATCTTGTGGATCCAAACAGGGATCAAGCTATTTTGGGTCTGGTAATGTATAATGAGGCAGGTTTAATAAATGATGTCAGAGTTTAAAAATCCCCTAGGAAAGTGTGACCATAACATGGTAGAATTTAGCATTCAGTTTGAGAGTGAGAAACTTGGGTCAGAAACAACTGTGTTAAACTTAATTAAGGGTAAGTACAAAGGAATGAGGCCAGAGTTGGCTGGAATAGACTGGGAAAGGAGTTTAGCAGAAAAAATAGCTGATGAATAATGGCAGATGTTTAAGAAAGTAATTCATGACTCACAACAAAAATATATCCCAATGATGAAGAAGGATTCTAGGAAAGGGGTAAACCAACCATGGTTAACCAAGGAAGTTAAAGATAGTGTCAAATTGAAAGAAAAAAAAACATACAATATGGCAAAGATTCGGGGTAAACCAGAGGATTGGTAAAGTTTTAAAAACCAACAAAAGAGGGCCAAAATAAATAAAGAGGGAGAAAATAAATTTTGAAGGTAAACTAGCAAGTAATATGAAAACAGACAGTAACAGCTTCTTTAAATATATAAAAAGGAAGTGAGAGACCAAAGTGAATATATGCCCCTTAGAGAATGAAGCTGGGAAAATAATAATGGGGAACCAGGAAATGGCAAAGGAGTTGAAAAAATACTTTGCATCAGTCTTCACGGTAGAAGACACTAATAGCATTCCAAAAATACTAAAAAATCAAGAGGCAAAAGTAGAAGGAGGAAATAAATACAATAACTATCACAAGAGAACAAATACTAGGGAAGATGTTATGGAGTATTTTGAACCAACACTCAACACAGGGTATTTTGTTCAAACGTCAAACAGTCTTTATTTTTTACACTGGTGGCAAGACAATCTCTACTGATAAACCAGGAGACTTCTACAACAACAGAGTTTCACGTAGTTTAGATACTATTCTAATTGCATAAAAATCACAGTGCCTCCTGCAACAGAACCGATACCATTAAGAAGAACTGGGATTTAGGACATCACAACAATTACACAGGATAACCACCATCATGTAATCTAATTAAGAAGTGGAAGAGGCCATTGTCACAACCAAATGGCCCTAGACAACATCCATTCACCCAGTCATGGAAGGAGACAAATACTTTACATAAAGACCAACTTTGGAGCCAGGGACAACTCATCTTGGTAGGATCCATTGTTTTCAATTGTGGAAATAACATCAGCGCTGCGCAGGTCTGTCCAGAACAGACTTGATGGATCAAAGTGGGTGCTAAGCACCTATCGTCCAGCAAGATGACCTCAGGAGATACATTTGTGATATTGTTTACTGAAACAAACCATGTGACTCACATGTCTGCAATAAAGTTGCTTTGTTGCTTTTGCATCTAATAAGCTTACCATTCGAGAATCATTTTAACCCCATAATTGCTGTACAAAAGCCCCTCTTCAGGCCCCCCTTTTGGTACTTGGGCTACCCTGCCCAAGTAAACTAACCTAATCCTATGATGTCCCAGTTCCTCTGCCCTGTTGTCATAGAGTCATAGAGGTCTACAGCACAGAAAAAGGCCCTTTGGCTCATCGAGTCTGCGCCGGTCAAACAAGTACCAAACTATTCTAATCACCTTTTCCAGCACTAGACCCATAGCCTTGAATGCCATGGCATCGCAAGTGCACATCCAAATACTTCTTAAATGTTATGAGCGTTTCTGCCTCTACCATCCTTTCAAGCAGTAAGTTCCAGATTCCCACCAACCTCTGAGTGAAAAAATTCTTCCTCACAACCCCTCTAAACATCCTGCTCCCTCAATCATGTCCCCCCTCAATCTCCTCTGCTCCAGAGAAAATAACCCCAGTCTATCCAATCTCTCCTCATAAATAAAACTCTCCAGCCCAGGCAACATCCTGCTAAATCTCCTCTGCACTCTCTAGTGCAGTTACATCCTTCTATAATGCGGATTCCAGAACTGCACACAATACTCTAGGTGTGGCCTAACCAGCGTTTTATACAGTTCCAGCATAACCTCCCTGCTCTTATACTCTATGCCTTGGCTAATAAAGGCAAGTATCCCATATGCCATTTTAACCACCCTATCTACCTGTCCCACTACCTTAAGGGGCCAGTGGACATGCACACCAAGGTCCCTCTGATCCCTGGTACTTCCCAGGGTCCTACCATTCATTGTATATTACCATGCCTCGTTTGTCCTGCCCAAGTGCATCACCCTACACTTATCCGGATTAAATTCCATTTGCCACTGATCAGCCCATGACCAGCCCGTCTCTATCCTCCTGTAATCTAAGGCTATCCTCCTCGCTATTTACCACCCCACCAATTTTCATGTCATCCACAAACTTACTGATCAACCCTCCTACATTCAAGTCTAAATCGATTATATATACCACAAACAACAAGGTTCCCAACAGCGAACCCTGTGGAACCCCAGTGGACACAGACATCCAGTCACAAAAACACCCCTCGACCATCACCCAGTGCTTCCTGCCACTCTGCCAATTCTGGATCCAATTTGCCAAATTGCCTTGGTTCCCATGGGCTCTTACCTTGGTTATTGGTCTCCCATGTGGGTCCTAATCAAAAGCCTTGTTGAAGTCCAGGTAGACTACGTCAAATGCATTGCCCTCATCTACACACCTGGTCACCTCTTCGAAAAATTCAATCAAATTAGTCAGACGTGACCTCCCCTCAACAAAACCATGCTGACTGTCCTTGATTAATCCCTGCCTCTCCAAGTGTAGATTAATTCTGTCCCTCAGAATTGCTTCCAATAGTTTCCCCACCACTGAGGTTAGACTGACTGGCTTGTCGTTCCCTGGTTTATCCCATCCTCCCTTCTTGAATAACGGTACCGCATTGGCTGTCCTCCAGTCCTCTGGCACCTCTCCTGTGGCCAGAAAGGTATTGAAAATTATTGCCAATGCCCCTGCTATCTCCTCCCTTGCCTCACTCAACAGCCTGAGATACATTTCATCTGGGCCTGGAGACTGATCTACTTTTAAGCCTGCCAGACCACTTAGAACTTCCTCCCTTTCTATGCTAATTTCTTTATTTATATCACAGTTCTTCTGCCTGATTTCCACAGACACATTGTCCCTCTCACTTGTGAATACCTTGACAAAGTATTTATTTAGAACCCTACCTACATCTTCTGGCTCCACAGACAAATTACCACTATGGTCCTTAATGAGCCCTACTCTTTCCCTAGTTATCCTCTTTCTCTTAATGTACTTGTAAAATAACTTTGGATTTTCCTTAATTTTACCTGCCAATGTTTTCTCATACCCCATTTTTGCTCTCCAAATTTCCTTTTTAAGTCCCCCCTACACTCCTCTAGGGCTTCCGCTGTTTTGAGCCCTCGGTATCTGCCATAAGCCTCCCTTTTTCTCTTTACCCAATCCTGTATATCCCTGGACATCCAGGGTTCTCTGGATTTGTTGGTCCCATCCTTTGTCTTTACTGGAATATGTTGGCCCTGTACTCTCCCTATTTCCTTCTTGAATGAGTCCCACTGCTCTGATGCAGATTTACCTAAAAGTAGCTGGTCCCAATCCACCCTGGTCAAATCATATTTGATCTTATTAAAATCGGCCTTCCCTCAATTTAGAACTCTGATTTCTGGCCCATCCATGTCCTCTTCCATAACAACCTGTATCTAACGGAGTTATGATCACTATCTGCAAAATGCTCCCCCACTGATACCTCTACCACTTGCCCAGCTTCATTCCCTAAAATTAAGTCCAGGACTGCCCCCTCTCTTGTAGGACCTTCTACGTACTGGCTTAAAAAGCTCTCCTAAACCGGCTGTGTTCCGAGTATGTAATTGCAGGTTATTCGCATTTCTCTCAATTTTTCCCAAAAGAGTTCATTGCTCTGGCTGGGGGTGGGCGGGGTGAGGGGGGGGGGGGGGTGTCAGTTTTGGCAACATTTCCAACAACTTGATTTTGTCACTCGGGGAAAACGGGACGTATGTTATTCTTAATCGGTCCTGTCCCAGTTGGCCTTGGGCATCCAGGGGTCCAGGCACAACTTCTACTTTAATTGGTGCCACTCCAACGGCACCAACATATGCCGGAGGCAAATGCTTTCCTTCTTTGCCTTTTTCATAATTATACGCCTCACTATATACATCCCAATCATCTGGACCTTTGGGCCTGTATTGAGGGGCTGTTGGTAGTTCTGGGTAAATGTTAGCTATGGCAGATGTGTTTCCGCACCTTTTGTTCAGATCCCAGTATGCCCTGGCTATTAACGAGCATGGAGGAAAAAAAGAAAAGAAACAAATAGAAAAAAAGGCCACTGGGACAGGTCCGATTAAGAATAACATATGTCCCGTTTTCCCTGAGTGACAAAAATCAAGTTATTGGAAATGTTGCCAAAATTGAGAGAAATGCGAATAACCCGGCAGGGTCCAAAAGCCTGGCAGGATGGCCTTTTAATGATATGCTGATGTATTACAATGAGCTCCCTAACAACCATTGGTGGGAAACGCGGCCTGCCGTTAGCGGGCCGAGCGGACGATCGTGAACTGCCTTCCCGCCATCGTGAAACAGGTCGCGCTATATTCCGCCCAACATCTAGAGCTGACTCCCTCTCATTGGGCTTATTACGTACTGGATAAAAAAGTTCTCTTGAATGCAGTTTAAGAATCTTGTGCCCTTCACACTGTTCGTTTCCCAATTGACATATGGATTTCAGCAAAGCCTTTGACAAGGTCCCACATGGGAGACTTTTAAAGAAGACAAATGCACATGGGATACAGGGTAATTTGATAAGGTGGATTCAAAATTGGCTTAGTTGTAGGAGGCAGAGGGTGATGACAGAAGGATGCTTTGGTGACTGGAAGCCAGTGTCCAGTGGCGTACCACAGGGATCTGTGCTCGGTCCCCTATTACTCATCATTTACATGACCGAAATAGATGACTATGTGGGGGTTAGGATTAGTAAGTTTACGGATGACACAAAGATTAGCTCGGTGGTTAACAGTGAGGTTGAGTGTCTTGGGCTACAGGAAGATGTAGACAGGATGATCAAATGGGCAGATGGAATTTAACCCTGTAAAGTGTGAGGTAGTATACTTTGGAAGGAGTAATTTGACATGGAAGTATTCAATGAACCACATGACACTAGGAAGTTCTGAGGAACAAAGGGACATTGGTCTGTGTCTTTAGATCTCTGAAGGCATGTTCATGGGGTGGTGAAGAAGGCATATGGAATACTTGCCTTTATCAATCGAGGAACAGAATATAAAATTAGGGAGTTGTATAGGTGAGGCCACAGCCAGAGAATTGTGTGCAGTTCTGGTCGTCACATTATAGGAAGGATATGATTGCAATGGAGGGGCTACGGAGGAGATTCACCAGGATGTTGCCTGGGATGAAACATTTAAGTTATGACGAGAGGTTGGATAGACTTGGGTTGTTTCTATTGGAGCAGAGAAGACTGAGGGTGACCTGATCGAGGTGTACAAGATTATGAGGGGAATGGACAGGATGGATAGGGAGCAGCTGTATCCCTTAGTTGAAGTGTCAGTCACAAGGGGACACAAGTTCAAGGTGAGGGGCAGGAGGTTTAGGGGGGATGTGAGGGAAAACTTTTTTACCCAGAGGGTGGTGACGGTCTGGAATGTGCTGCCTGGGAGGGTGGCGGAGGCGGGTTGCCTCACATCCATTAAAAAGTACCTGGATGAGCACTTGGCACGTCATAACATTCAAGGCTACGGGCCAAGTGCTGGTAAATGGGATTTAGGTAGGTCAGGCATTTCTCACATGTCGGTGCAGACTCAATGGGCCGAAGGGCCTCTTCTGCACTGTGTGATTCTGTGATTTTAGGGTAGTTGAAGTCCCCAAATATTACTACCCTATTGCTTTTGCACTCAGGAATTTGTCTACATAATTGTTCTTCTATCTCCCTCTCACTATTTGGGGGTCTATAGTGCACTCCTAGTTGCTGCCCCTTTTTTATTTCTGAGCAAAACCCAAATGGCCTCAATCAATGATTTATTTAATATATCATCCCTCCTCACAGCTGTGATTGATTCTTTAACCAATAATGCCACACCCCCACCTTTTTAGCCCCCTCTCTATCCTGTCTGAACACCATATATCCAGGGATGTTGAGCTGCCAATTTTTCCCCTCTTTAAGCCAAGTTTCTGTTACAGCAATGATATCATGCTGCCCGTGTGTCTATCTGTGCCTCAGCTCATCGCCTTGGTTTGCTATATTCCTTGCCTTTAAATATATACCTTTTAACACTGCCAAATCCACCTTATAAACTTTACTTCCTCTGTCTTGGTACAGTCACTTGCTAATTTTTTGTCTCCCTCCTCTGAATTTGTCCTATCTGAATCTGCTCTCAGGTTCCCAACCCCCTGCCAATCTAATTTAAACCCTTCCCAAAAACACTAGAAAATCATCCTGTAAGGAAGGATGTTTGTCCCAGTCCAGTTCAGGTGTAGACCATCTGGCTTGTAAAGATCCACCTTTCCCAGAAATGGTCCCAATGCCCCAGAAAACTGAAGCCCTCCCTCCTGCACCATCTCTCCAGCCACTCATTCATCTGGTGTATTCTCCTATTTCTATACTTGCTAGCATGTGGCCTTGGGAGTAATTTGCAGATTTCTACTTTTGAGGTCCTGCTCACTAATCTCTTTCCTAACTCTTTACTAAACAGTCCTGACTTCTCTCACCACCCATTCATAAGCAGAAAGATGTTTTCATCCTTTATAAGCAGTGGCAAATTTTCCCCAATCCCTCAGTTTTGGTGGGATCCAATTTCTATTAACAACTCACAGTAAACTCAAAACAGGATAAAATCAGAGGGTTAGCTCATGTTGCTGTTATGACCCATGCAGTTGGTAAAGCGGAGTTATTTAAAAATCCCAGAGGGAAACTTTAAACAACTGTCATAATCAATAATTTTAAGTGTTATGTTTGAAACGCGACTCAGAAATCAGACCACTAGTTCTCAAGTTTTTACATTAAGCTAAATTAAACATTTTATTAATTAACACAATTTAAAATTTATGTACATATGACCACAAATTACTACAATCATAACTTTTAACAAATTCCCAAACAAATCTCCATTAAGGCAACAACAACCCATGGACTTAACCAAAACACCAAGCAAAGCATTTTCACCTTACAAATTCAAAATGAGGTTCCTTTCACTGTGGAGCCAATTGTACCAGTTGGAGGCTTGCCGCTGCCTTTTGATCTTACATTGCCTCTGCCTGCACACCCAAAAAACTATTGAAGGTATACCTACCAGTCCCACTGAATGTTAATTCTCATTGTATCAACAACCTCTTTGAACTTCACCTTTTAACAATGAAACCCCTTTCATAAAACTAATTTTATTAGTAATATAAACAGTAGCTGTTTGAAAGGTGTCAACTTTCACCCCACTCCTTGAATGCACTATTCAAAAAATGCAAATGCACGCTATCTCACTGTTTACATCTCAAATTAGTACATCAAAGCACCCAGACTAGCTGGCTTTAACCTGATTAAGTCTTACCCGCAGACCAAACCACTGTTTTAAAAAAAATATTTTCCAAAATATTATATACTTTAATAGCTTCATGACATTTACACACACTCAACGCAGAAAGAGGGTTTGCCATGCTCCCCCCGCCCCTGCATTCATATTGTAAAAGAGGGCTAAAAAAAAGTACAGAGCAAAGACCACAGAGGAAATAAGAATTATTGTTTCATGTGAGTCCAGAGTCCAGAATCAAAGTCCAACGGTGAATAATTGATTGAAGACTGATGCTGAATAATTCACTTTTCCCATGGAGATGACTTCCACGATGAGATGGGCACGTGGAGTAAATTAGTCTTGTAGGTGCTGGTACAGAAGTTCCAGTAGAATCAGCGTAGATGGGGGCCAAACATTCACCTGGACCAAGCCCTTGTTCTGAGCTGCTGCTTGCTAGATGGAAGGTAGCAGTCTGAGCTTTGCAGCTCCACAAGGCAATATTACAGGTTCCAGCAGCATTTGGGGGAAGGCGGGGTGGGGTTATGCGACTCCCAACCCTCCACTTTGGCTTGGACAAAGGATGTATATTCCTTCGTCTGGAATCTTGAGATTGGTAATGTTTCAACCATTAATAATTTCAAAAGAGGTTACAGGGTCCTTTGTCCTTGCAGCATAATCATTTCCATTGGCCAGGCCTTAGCTTTAGAAATGTAAATGGTCTTTGTACAATTCCCTTGGATTTGATTTCTGCAGTCCCAGGGTCAATAGCATCTCGTTAAAAATAACAAAGTGGCAATTGACCTGAATGCCAGGAAGTTCCTTTTGTTTGAGTCATAGCTGGCAATGGCTTCAGTCATTTTAAAGACCTCTGCTCAGTTTTAAAATATATATATTAACTATCCATGATGATATATATGTATAATTTTTATAAAACTATAGATGAGGTCTTAACTCTGGGACACCAGGTAAGATCGGCAGATTTCCTTCCCTAAAGGGCATTAGTGAATCATGATAGCTGTCATGACTAGCTTTTAATCCCAGATTTATTAAATTGAATTTTAATTCCACCAGCTGTCATGGTGGAATTTGAACCCATGTCCTCATGGGACCTCTGGATTATCAGTGACATCATCACCACGCCACTGCCTCACATTCCATCATACTCCCAATATGTGTCTTGTACATGATGAACAGGCTTTGGAGAGTCAGGAACCACAGTATTTACATGATTTATCCAGTTAAATTTCCGGTCAATGGTAACCCCCATGATGTTGATAATGGGGAGTATTCAGTGATGGTAATGCCACTGAATGTCAAGGGGATTGGGTTAGTTTCTCCCTTGTTGGAGACAGTTATTGCCTGCCACTGTGTGGCATGAATGTTACTTTCCACACATCAGCCCAAGCCTGAATGTTGTCCAGGTCTTGCTGCATCTGGGCAAGGCCTACTTCAGTAACTGAGGAATTGTGAATGATACTGAAGACTGCGCTATCATTAGCAAATATCCCCACTTCTGACCTTATGATAGGGAAAAGGTCATTGATGAAGCAGCTAAAGATAGTTGGCACTAGGACGCTATCCTGAGGAATTTCTGCTAATGTCCTGGGCTAAGGTGATTGGCCTCCATCAATCACAATGTGTCTTCCTTTGTGCTAGGTATGACTTCAGCCAGTGGACAGTTTTCCCCTGATTCCCCTGAGTTCAATTTTACCAGTGGTCCAGATATCAAAGGCAGCCTCTCTCACTTCACCTCTGGAATTCAGCTCTTTGTCCATGTTAAGACCAAAGCTTTGATGATGTCTGGAGCCATGTATTGGTGGAACCCAAACTGAGCATCCTGAGCAAATTATTGATGAGTAAGTGCTGCTTATAGCACTCTTCCTTCCATTTTTCACCACAATGAAGATCACTGAGAGTAGACTGATGGGACGGTAATTGGCCAGAATGGAAAATTCTAACTTTTTGTGAACAGGACATATCCGGGTAATTTTCTACACTGTCGATAGATTCCAATGTTGTAGCTGTACTGGAACAGCTTGGGTAAAGATGTGGCTAATTCTGGGGCACAAGACTTCAATGCTATAGTTGAGATGTTGTCAGGGTCCATAGCCTTTGCTGTACCCAGTGTCTTCATTTATTTCTTGATATTATGGGAGGGAATTGTACTGGCTGAAGACTGGCTTCTATGATGCTGGGGAGCTCAGGGGGCTGAAATCATACATCCATTTGGCACTGCTGACTGAACATGATTGCAAATGCATCAGTCTTGCCTTTTGTGTTGATGTGTTGGGTTACCCCAACTTGAGGATGGAGATGTTTGTGGAACCTCCTCCTCTGGTTAGCTGCTTAATTTTCCATCACTATTCATGATGAGATGTGGCAGGGCAGCAGAGCTTTGACCTCATCTCTTGGTTGTGGGGTTCCTTAGCTCTGGCTGCAGCATGCAGCTTCTGCTGTTTAGCATACATGTAGTTCTGTGTTGTAACTTCACCAGGTTGGCACCACATTATCAGGTATGTCTGGTGCTGCCCCTTAAATGCTCTCCTAAACTTCACATTGCACCAGGGTTGATCCCCTGGTTTGACGTTACTGGCAGTATCATGATACAACAGAGTCATGACAGAGTGATACATCAGGTAATGAGATTACAGATTGTGGTTGAGTACAAGTCTATTCCCCCTCATGAATGCCCAGCTTTGAACTGCTAAATCTGATTTGAATCCACCTCATTTAGTGCAGTAGCACCACATGACACAGTGGAGGGTGTCCTCAATGTGAAGGTGGGACTTTGTCTGCACAAGGATTCTCTGGTGCTCCTAACATGCATTTCACAATCATTTGGTTTGATCATAAGATATAGTAGCAAGAGTAGATCATTTGGCCCTAGGTCCCGCTCTACCATTTAATTAGATCATTGCTGTTCTCATTGTGGCCTTAACTCCACTTTCCTGCCTGCTCCCCATAACCTTTCACTCCCTTGTTCATTTAAAATGTCAAAACTCAGCCTTGAATATCTTCAATAGCCCAGTTTAACTATTCCACGTGCAAGAGAATTCCGAAGACTAACGACCGTCTGAGGGAAGAAATTTCTCCTCATCCCAATCTTAAATGTGAGACCCCTTATTTTTAAACTGTACCCTCTAGTTCTAAATTCCTTTTTTATTCATTTACGGGATATGAGCATTGCTGCCTAGGCCAGCATTTATTGCCCATCCCTAATTGTCCTTCAGAAGATGGTGGTGAGCTGCCTTCTTCAACCGCTGCATCCCCTATGGTGTAGGTACACCCACAGTGCTATTAGGGAGGCAGTTCCAGACTTTTGGACTTTTTTCACGTCAGGACGGTGAGTGGCTTGGAGGGGAATTTACATGTGGTAGTGTTCCCATGTATCTGTTGACCTTGTCCTTCTAGATGGTAGCAGTCGTGGATTTGGAAGGTACTGTCTAAGGAGCCTTGGTGAGTTTCTGCAATGCATCTTGTAAATGGTACACACTGCTGCCACTGTGCGTTAGTGATGGAGGGAGTGAATGTTTGTGGAACAGGTGCCAATCAAGTGGGCTGCTTTGTCCTGGATTGGGTCAAGCTTCTTGAGTGTTGTTGGAGCTGCACTCATCCAGGCAAACGGACAGTATTCCATCATACTCCTGACTTGTGCCTTGTAGATGGTGGACAAGCACTGGGGAGTCAGGAGGGGAGTTACTCGCCACAGGATTCCTAGCCTCTGACCTGCTCTTGTAGCCACAGTATTTATATGGCTAGTCCAGTTCAATCTCCGGTCAATGGTAATCCCCAGGATGATGATAGTGGGAGATTCAGCAATGGTAATGCTATTAAATTTCATGGGGCGATGGTTAGATTCTCTCTTGTTAGAGATGGTCATTGACTGGCACTTGTGTGACACGAATGTTACTTGTCAGCCTAAGCCTGCATATTGTCCAGGTCTTGCTGTATTTGGACATGGACTGCTTCGGTATCTGAAGAGTCGTGAATGGTGTTGAACATTGTGCAATCATCAGCCAACGTTCCCACTTCTGACCTTATGATGGAAAGAAGGTCACTGATGATGCAGTTGAAGAAGGTTGGACCTGGGACATTACTCTGAGGAACTCCTGCAATGATGTCACGGAACTGATATGATTGACATACAACAACCGTAACCATCTTCCTTTGTGCTAGGTATGACTCCAACCAGCAGAGAGCTTCACCCCTGATTCCCACTGACTCCAGTTTTGCTAGGGTTCCTTGATGCCACACTCAGTTAAATGCTGCCTTGATGTCAAGTGACCCTCACCTCACCTCTAGTATGATGGTGTTCTGAATCAGGGGAGATGAGAATTTCTTTCACACAGTGGATCCAGTGAGGTGCAAAGGTTTACGATTCTATGATTGTAGCCTATAGTCAGACTGTCCATAGGAACAGAAAGAAATAGAAGCAGGAGTACACCATCAGCCGCCTGAGCCTGCTCTGCCATTCAATAAAAATATGACTGTGTCATCTCTCAACTCCACTTTCCTACCACTCCACATGTCCCTTGATTCATTCAGTGATCAAAAATCTAGCGATCCCCAACTTGGATATAAGCAATGATGGAGCATCCACAACCCTCTGGGGTACAGAATTCTAGAGATTCATAATCCTCTGAGTTTCTCTCCTCATCTCAGTCCCCTAAAATGATCAACTCCTTACCCTGAGACTGTGTCCCACGTTCTAGATTCCTCAGCAAGAAAAAACAACCTGTGTCTACCCTCACAAGCCCCTTCAGAATCTTGTATGTTTCAAAGAGATCACCTCCCATTCTTCTGAACTCCAGAGAATATAGGCCCAATTTACTCAGCCTCTCATCATAGGGCAACCCTATCGTCCTAGGGACGAATCTAGTGAACCTTTGCCGCAACAGCTTCAAGGCAAGTATACCCTTCCTTAGATATGGAAACAAAACTGTAAACCGAAACTTTCAGTACTCCAGGTGCGATCTCAGAAAATTCCTACAGAATTGAAGCAATTGAAGAATTGAAGAATTGACTTCGTTGTTCTTGTACTCCAATCTCCTTGCAACAAAGGCCAACATGCCATTTGACTTCCTAATTATTTGCTGTGCCTCTATGCTAACTTTCTGCGTTCCTTGTACAAGTGCACCCAAATCACTCTTTCTTTGACTCAAGAAAGCCTGGTTAAATGGGCTCCTTTTAAAACATAAATACATTTGGAGTGGGAAAAGATATACACGAGGAAAGGAATCCATTTTTAAAAATTAACTTTCTTGCGACCAACCAAGGGGGTGGAATAAAGAAGGGGAGCCAGTTCATCCCTCCTCACCTGGGAGCAAAACAATTTGGCGTATCTCGTCTGGAATCATAGCAAATTAGGGGACCTCGCCCAGGGACCAGTCATAACAAAATCTTTGGGCACATGGGACAGGATTTGCTTCTTTCTCTTTCCTTCTCTGCCAAAATTCTATCTCATCATAAGACATTGGGACTCAAAACGTGATGCAGTTGATTGACAAATTGTTGCCATTTTGAATGACTGATAGCAATCTCATCCCAGTCATTAATGTCAATGTTGCCACATTTCAGGGGTAGCTTCAGAGTATATTGAAACGCATTCTTTGTCCTACCTGGAACGTTGGCCATTTGAGAGTTGAGAGAACAAGAACTAGTAGAGGGGAATCCCAATATCTGACCTTGGATTGCTGCCTGATTAAGTATGTCACTGATTCAGCAACCACAGCTCTTTTTCACACAGTGTTGTTCATGTTGTAGATATTATTTCATTAACCACTTAATGGAAATTATCTTGTGGAAAATACCACAGAAGTGTATATTACACTTTGTTAATAAACTAATTGCTGAAAGCTTTGTTTACTAATGAAAACCTGTTGTAATAAAGTTTCCTACAGCGCACTCATCTCTGGCCATCTGAGGGGTGACCAGCCAGCACTCTCTGGGAAGCGTTAAGGGGCGGTCACACAGGGCCAGGAAAGGTACTAAGTATAGCCATGATAACCACGTTGCTCTTTCTTTCATGCTGCAGGAGGACCATGCCAGGATCATGGATCCTGGTGACCTGGCTATATGTCCGATAGCCTACAGAGACTGCAAGAGACTGAGGAGAGAGCGACTAAGGCTCCTGGCTGTGCAAAGGCAGGAGCAGCAACCTCATGAAGAAGGGACAGCAGGGGCTCCCACACATGTTGCCCAGGAGCGACAGCGAGCTGTGGCTGGTCAGCGCCTAGCGACACCCAGGGTCTATGGAGGTCGCCTGCCATTCCTACAGATGACTGAGAACCAGTGTCGCCAACGACTGTGCATGTCTAGGGACCTGGAGGCTCTAATCTGCCACTTACTACAGGACTTGTCGCCAACGGGACAAGGAGGGCATTCATCATCAGTGGCTGTGAAAGTGACTGTGGCGCTCAATTTCTATGCCAGTGGCTCCTTTCAGGGCTCCACAGGTGACCTCTGTGGGATTTCACAATCTGCTACCCACAAACACATCCATGAGGTCACGGATGCCATCTCCTCCATGGCATACAGCTTTGTGCATTTCACCTGGGACCAGCACAGCCAGGATGCAAGGGCCATTGGATTCACCCTAATCTTGGGATTCCCATAGGCGCAGGGTGCGAGTGACTGCACTCATGTAGCACACAGGTCTCCGTCGCTACACTCAATGGGCTTCATCAGTCGAAAGGTTCCACTCACTGAATGTGCAGCTGGTATGTGACCACCAGAAACGCAACCTACAGGTGTGCACACGGTTTCCAGGGAGTGTGCATGACGCCTACACCCTGAGTCTGCTCGCAGATACCTGCAGTCTTCCAGGGTCCACAGAGGCTGCAGAGTTGGCTTCTTGGGGACGAGGGCTACCCGCAAAGGCTGAGGCTGATGACACCCGTGGGGCTGCCTCAGACTGCAGCAGAGCGACGCTATTATGAGGCTCATGCAGCAGCTCACAACTTGGTGGAGCAGACCATCGGGATGCTGAAGATGAGGTTCCATTATCTAGACCGGTCTGGTGGAGCCACAGAGAATGTCATACATCGTCATCGTCTGCTGTGTCCTTTACAACCTAGCACTCCAACAGCAAGACGAGCTGGCTGAAGAGGAGACGAAGGAGCTGGAGGCCTCCTCAGAAGAGGAGGACGCCAACAGGGATGAGGGTGAGGAAGCCCTCAGTGGTGACAATGATGGAGATGAGGCTCTCGCACTGGCTAGATGAGGCAGGCGTGCTTGGGAGGCCGTCATATCTGCCAGATTGGTGGAGGATGATGACGACATGCAGTGAGGTATCCCCATAGATCCTTACATCACAGTTGTGAATGTTTAACTCCAGTCCAGTTTAAGGCAGCGCCAATACCTTCTGTGTGAATGCTCCTGTCATGGAGATACAGTGGAGGCCCTAATAGTCGCCAATGGCAGGAGGATGACGACAACATGCAGTGAAGACACTACATAGATCTTCACATGGGCTTTGAGAATGTCTGACTCCTATCTGGCTGAGGGCAGCTCGCTTGCACTCCATGATCAGGCTATCTCAGACGTAGCCATGAAACTTTAGATGCAACTGATGCTGCGTCCACCTTCAGCACCTCACCCTGTCAGGACCTGGTGCATAGCATCGCTGGCCACAAATGCTGGTGTGATGGGAGCCAGCCCCACCTTAAAGGTGCTGAGAGCACACAGACAGAATGAGAGAACTCTGTGGCACCTGCCCACTACATTCTGGCAGCAATGACCAGCACCACCAAGGTGCAGGCATCAATAATGTTTCCAGGGAATGTGAGGCTGGGCCATCATTGTGGTGTGAAGGCTGCACAGGGAGAGGCCCTGGACTGAGGCACCTGCCTTTTATCTTGTGCAGAAAGGTTTCACATCTGAGTGACAAGAACACTGCTCATCAGAGTAAGGAGCCACAGGCAGGGAGATATTCTTAGGAGTTTGTTGACAAAAGTGAACAGTATGTACAAGTGATCAACACCCTTGCCCAGGCTGTGCAACTACTTTTACTTAACTTTCCTAACCCTGTCGCTACATCTTGGTGCTCCCCGGACATCCACAGCAGAGGTGGAGGCAGCCTGCTGATGGTGACGCCCTGTCTGTGATGACTTTGGCAGGTGTCCTCTGGAGGGCCGTGACTTGGTGGGCCCAGGCCTGCTTTCGGGGTCCTGCTGTGTGGCAGTGACACCCTCCTTGGCCTGTGAAGCTGGATCTGGGGAGGTCACATGAAGAGGGGATTCAGATGGGCCGGTCGTACCCAGAATCACCTGGGTGGATAGCCCCGGAACATGCACCTGCTGATCCTCCTCCCTCTGGGTGCCCAAGGGACCCTGGCTGACTCTGTAAACGGAAGGGGTAGCTGGAGTGAGATCAAGCAGCCCAGCACCCTTCTCACATACACACTGTTGGAGGCCAACTATGGTATCAGCGATGGAGTTAAGCCCGTGCAGCAGTGCAGGAGTGATGTCCTGAATCGTGGCAGCCGCCATTCCGCCAATGTTAACCTCAGTGCGTTGTAATGCCACGCTATGACCTTGCAATCTGAGGAGTGCAGCAGACATCCCTTCCTGATGTTCCTTAGCTTGCTTTTGCAGCTCCAGTAACTGTGACATGACCAAGTCCAGAGCCTCGTCACCTGACTTGGACTTAGTTAAGTTCTGGCCTCCAGCAGTCCTCCAAATGCCGGACACCTGGGAAGTCTCTGCCTCTGCCTGCTGTGAATCAGAAAATGTGATGTGCTCACCAGGTTATGATCCTGAGGCTACTCTAAAGCTAGGTCCCACCGAGGTATGTGTGTCGGCGCTGATGGAGGGTGCGGGTGAGAGCTGTGACGGGGCTTCAGGTGGATGCCTCCAGATTCCTCTTCAGAGGTTTCTTCGGGGCTTGACTGGAGGCCCTGGGTCATGGACTCTGTCAGCTGTTTGGCAGATGTGCCTGCGAAAGCAAGGAGAGATAAGTACTGCATGGCAGTGGCCTGTGACAGAGGACACATCACATGGTTGTCTGATGGACTGCTGGATCCTCACTTGGTTGAGCAGCACCGACCTCACCGTCAGCACAGGGCTTGTCCCAGTCATCACCAACCTGCTGGATGGCTCTGTTTTGATCTCCAGCATCCCTCCACCTGTCTGTGGCCTTTCCCTCCTGTTGTGTGCCAGTTTGTCCTGCATGGATAGAGATGGGGAGAGTGTATCAGGATGCCTGCCAGGCCAGATGATAAGTATGCCTGGCCTGTGTGGGTGGTGAGTGGTCCCATGGACAGGTGAAGACAATGACGGTGTGTGTGAAAGAGTTAATGGTGATGTCCCTTGCACTGGCAGTGAGTGAGGGTCCTGTGGATCTGTGATGGGTTTATGAGTGTGTGAGTTGAAAGTGATGAGAAGAATGATACCCTGGCGGAACGGAAGAGATCATTCATCCTTTTGCGGCACTGGGTGGCTGTCCTCCTCTGCAGGGCGTGTGCGCTGACCATTGCTGCCAGTGTCTCCCAAGCCAGGTTGGTGACTTTGTTGCCCATCCTGTAGCCAGAGCGAGGGGAGAGCACAGCCCAGCGGGCCTCCAAGGATCCAGCAGTTGTTCGAGGGACCCGTTGTTGAAGCAGGGAGGGCAGCAGTCTTTTATCCTTTGCTGGCCACATCTCCCAGGCAGCGGTGGTGAGCTGGTGGCGATGAGCGCTTTGCTTTTAAAGATGGCGGCCGGCATGATGTAACAGTAGGGCGATGGTGGGCAGGCGAATGAATGTCTGCTCACTATGGAAACATGTGTTTCGCGGGAGTGAATAAATAATGAGACAGGCTCAGGACCAAACAGTGTGAAAACCTGCCATTTTCATCGGCGGGTAGGACTCCATTTTACCCGCCCACTAGTGTACTTAGTACAATTCTGGGAAAATTCCACCCCTGGTTTCACTTTCAAGTCCAAAAATGGCAGACATTCCAGTAAAATGGCACCAATTGACCTGCAATAACGTACTATTTCTATGTACATAAATGGGTTTTGTTAACAGAAAAATTACACCTTGCTTTGAGTGATAAAGAGTTTCTCATTTTAAACTGCAACTAGTCACACTTACAAATGCCCAGCATGAAGCAAAAAAAAAGAGGAGAAAAGTACTGCAGATGCTGGAAATCTGAAATAGAAACAGAAAATGCTGGAAATACTCAGTAGGCCAGGCAGCAATTGTGGAGAGGGAAAAGAGTTAATGGGCAGAATCATCCCAGATTTGCACTAAGTGCGGTAGTGGGCGGGAGAAACAATGTTTTACCCATCGGCTGCAATGGCAGCTTCTCATGCCATATCGTCCCAACTCACAAAACCATCACACATCCACAAGGATCTTACACCTCAAGGGACAACACCACAATCTCTCACACACACCCTCACATCTTCCTCAGACTCATATCCTCTGGAGCTCGTATCCTCATCCCGTCCAGGTCTCCGGTCACCACACAAACATTCCATGCAGTACTATGTGTCCTGCTCGCACTCTCTCCATCTGTTTTCATGTAGGAGAAGCCTGCTCACGTGAGTAGGGAGAGATCCCAGACCAGGGGCGGGGTGGCCCACATAAGGCCCCTCGTTCACTTTGAGGAACGTGTCATCACGCTGACTGGTGAGGATGTGGACCCAGCCTGCTGCGACGGTGAGGTCGGCAGTGAACACCCTCGTGAGGATCCTGCACCACATTATCCCTCTCTCAACGCAAATGTGAGTGCTCTCTCTCCTGCTTTTGACTGCACTGACGTGCACTAATTATCTCTACCTTGGTTCACAGGCAGCTCTGCCAAGCAACCATCACCCTCAACCAGACTTCCCTCAGCTCCATCCATGTCCTCATTTCCAGCCAAGAGGACTCCTCCATTGAAAGGCTGGAAATAAGCAGCTGGAAGACCTGTCACCCACACCCTCCACCAGCACAGAGATACACACCTCGGTAGGTCTTAGATGTAGAGCAAATTCAGGTTCAAAATCTGGTGGTCACTGCGTGTGTCCACAGCAAGAGGAGGCTGGTTCAGCTGAGCCCCTGGCACTTGCGAGGGCTGCGGGTAAGAGGTCCGATTCAGGTGATGAACCTCTGGATTTGGCCTTCCAACTCATCCTGAAGAGTCGGCAGAAGGCAGGGGAACATCACACAGAGCTGTTGGAAGCCCTCAACAGAGTGGCAAGTGAGGAGTGTGTCTGCCTGCTCTCTGGTAAAGTGGTGCCCACATATACAGGTCTCCAGGGAGAGGATGGCAGATGCCATGGAGACCCTGGTTCAGTAGAACATGGAGATGTGTGCAGACTTGCACTCCATCGCAGGAGCCACGGATGTTCTGGCAGTGATGACGCAAGAGGGAAACAGGGCATCTCAACATCCCCCCAGGGGCTCCTCCCCCTCAAGGAGTCAGGCCAGGGCCCCGGGCATCTGAAGGCAGGAGGAAAGCAGGAGAGAGAGCACTCACATTTGCATTGAGAGAGGGATAATGTGGTGCAGGATCTTCACGAGGGTGTTCACTGCTGATCTCACCGTCACAGCAGGCTGGGTCCACATCCACACCAGTCAGCGTGATGGCACGTTCCTCAAAGTTCCCCTGGGTCATCCACTCAGGAATGTCAGAGGCTGTCCTCTCCCTCTATATCCCTCTGCCTGTGACCCTCTCAAGCTCATCCTCTGTCACCGCAGAGGGAGCAGCTGGCTTACATGAGGACAGCCAGGGCAAGCCGGGATCCCCAAGGCCTCGGCATCAGAGGCAACAGTGCTAGCCATTGCACAGGCTATCTCCAACCCTGCTGTAGATGCCAGGGTAGCAATTAGAAGTCTAAGGCATTCAAAAGTTAATAAATTCTGACCACAGTTGGTTGCATGGGTGAACACATTTTGTCACCTTACAATCTGGAAAAGTATGCACTTTCACTGAATAATGTGTAATGGTGTCTTTCAGTTTCATTGACAGGCTTCGCGAGTCCTCCCACTGCACTCTCCTCTACTAGCAGTTCAGCTGCACACACCCAGCCCACGAGTGATTCTGGAGGGAGAAGTGTGTGTGTATGCATCTGTCACCGCAGAGGGAGCAACTGGCAAACAAGTGATCCTGGAGGGAGAAGTGTGTGTATGTGGGGCAAGGTCTTTCAGAGCCTCGTGCAAGCACTCTCCCACGCATGTGGATCCTTCCTGTGTCACAGTCATCTCAATGTCCTGAGCATTTTGAATGCTGCCTGCTGGGGTTCGCTTTCAGTTGGCTATCTGAGCTGTACTGCATCTCTGCCCACCCACTGATCACACTCCCATGCAGCACCTGATCTCACCCACTATGATTCTCATTTCACTTTTGATTTAGCCAGCATAGTGGTAAGAGTTTTCTTTTGCTCCCTATCTTTACCCCTCCCCCAGTCACCCCCATTTACTTTCCCCCATCACTGTTGACCCCCCCGCATCAACTTCCACGCCACCTCAGTGACCTACCAGCCACAACCCTTTCCTTTCAAGGAGGTCCAGGTGTACATGCACATTCCCTTCCTTCCTGAAAATCCCACCCCCATCCACATTAACCTCCCCGACCTCCTCCTTCCCACCCCTAGGGTCCGCATCCGCCCCTGAGACCCCACCAACCGCCTTCACCATCCCTTTTACCAATACCGTCAAACCCTCACCCTCCCACCCCACTCTATCCTCAGTCATTCTCACCATTCCTTCATACTACCCCCACCCTCAGTTCGCTCCCCAGGAGGCAGTCATAGACTCATCAGAGCCCTCGCTTGCATGTTCACCTGGACATGCCCCCTCTTCCAGACTCCTTCCCCCCTTGGAACCCCTTCACCCCTTGCAACTCCTCTCCCCTTGAAACCCCCTTCCCCCCTTGGAGCTCCTTCCCTCGGAACTCTTTCCCCGCCCCCCACCCCCCAGTATCGCCCCCCCCTCCCCAACCTGCTTAGTCCTTCCCCCTTCCTGAGTCCTTCCTCTGGCCTTACTACTTCTTCCAGCCTTATTTCTTCCTCCAGCCTTACTCCTTCAGACACCCTTACTTCTTCCTCCCCTCAGACTTCTTCTTCCCCATGGACTCCCTTCTCTCTCTGCACTCCTTCTTCCCCCAGACTCCTTCTTCCCCTTGGACTTCTTCCGCTCTCTGCACTCCTTCCCTTACACGTTCCAGCCCCCCGAAAGCTACCTTCCCAGTTGCTGTCTTCTCCCCGTTACCCTCTCCTCCCTCCATAGTCCCTGCACCCCAACCTCCCCTGACACCTTTATTCCCCCTCCCAACCTCCCCCAATAGCTTTGGTTCCCCCCCACCACTTCACCCCTCCAACACTTCTTCCTCTCCCGCCCCGCTGGTACATCTTCCTCTCCCAAACACAGCTGAACCTTCCTCTCCACCCCCCCGACCATCATCCACTGTGAGCAGACTCTCAAGGGTGACTTTCCACCTTCCGTGAGCTGCTCACAGCAGAGCCATGTCCATGAGAATCCACATTGCATGCCATGCATGTTCTTCCAGTGTACTGTTGCTGTTGGGTTCCAGCATCTTCTGCTCCTTGGACGTCCACGATGTGAGAAAGACCCTGGCACTAACTCCCAACTTCTGCACATCACACTTGTCAAGATGTGCTCTGCATCGGCATGTTTTCCCACTGACGTGAGTGGACAATCCAGCATAGGGAGATGATTCTGACGGCCTGGCCTTATAATATGCTGACTGAGGTTCCCAACGTCTGACAGCGGGAAACGCAGCCCGCCATCGACAGGCTGAGCAGACGATCGCAAACTGGTTTCACATGTTGTGAAACCGATTTTTGGCCTTCTCGCCATATTGTCTGTTCACGCCACTGAACACGCCTGACACCAGAGGGCACGGAAAATTCCGCCCAATGTTTCAGGTCCACGATCTGCATTAGTTCTGACAAAGCATCACTGACCTGTTTCCCACTGCACAGATGCCTCCAGATCTGCTGAGTATTTCCAACACTACTTCTTTCTACTGGAGCAAAATTAACTCCTTTTGCCAGCCCTCCAAAAAGCAATCAGACTCTTATGAGCCTATCGTTTTCCTCAGCATGAAACCCAGCAACAGCTGCCTGAAATCTTGTTTGACACAACATTAAACACGAATTTTAAAAAAAGTGAAGGTACGAAGAAAACATAAACAACTTACTGAGTGAAAAAATCAATGCCAAAGGAATAAATTGTTAATTTACAGAAGAATAATTAATAAAATGACCATTAAAAGGTGGCAAGCAGCAGAGCTCACTAATAAAGCCATTTTTGACTTTTCGCTTATGAATTCAGTTTAGCTACCTTGCATTCGCCTCTGATGGTGCACACTTTGAGCTAGCCTCAGTGGAGTTCATATGAAAGTCAGGGTCAGAAGTAGGTTGCCTTTCAGTCTGGGTTTTTCATCCTGTCTGGCCGCGGGTATAGATTCGTTTTTAAGGAGGATGGTGGAGGAGGCGGTGAGTGTGTGTCACTGCACCGAACAGCCTGCGTGCACATGTATGTGTCCAACTCACTCTCAGATTTAGGTTTCACACATGCTTGCTCACTCTCACACTCAAACACAAGTGCTTGCTCTCACATTCACTCGCTCACTCTCTCACATGCACACACACTCACTCAAAGACACACTCGCTTACTCTCACACACATCTGCTCACTCTCACATACATTCACTTGCTCTCACACACACACTCGCTCTCACACACACAGTTGCTCGCTCCCTCACACACATTCACTCGCTCTCACACAAACATTTGCTAGCTCTCACTAACAATCGGTCGCTGTCACACAAACTCACTCACTCTCACATACACAGATTTGCTCGTTCTCACACACACACTTGCTCACTCTCACTAAATAGCAGCTGTGATTTCCCTCCTAAGGCTTTGTGGTGAACCCAACCTGTCAGGTGGAACTGTGCCCTAAGGAGATAGTGGCCAATTTGGGAGGGTAAGGGAAGGGCTCTTGACGATGGTGTCTGTGGGCCGGGGCCCTTCCCCTCCCAACCTCTTCTCTAAGTCTTTAAGTCCTCCCTCAGTCTAGTCCCAGGGGAAAGGCCCTGGGCCACAGACACCACTGTTGATGGCATTGAGATACTGGACTGCGGGAGGACTTCAGGACTCAGAGAAGACCCCAGGAGGAAAGGGCCTCAGGGGGAAGGCAAATTAAGTATAAGCACTTACCTTGCGTTCCAGCAGCCTCCAGGCTCCAGCCAGGAAAGAAAGCAGCTCACAAGTCCAACAAAACCCAAACAGAAGTCCACGAGGAGGTAGGCAAGCAAAGGAAGGACTGCGGAATCTGGCACTCCCTACTGGGCCAATGGCTGCTGCTGTTCAGAACAACAGCAATTATTGGCTGAGTAGCCTGTCAATCAGGATAGTCTACATGCAGATTGGCTGCTTTGGATACTGACTATCCAGAATGACAGGCTACTCAGCCAATGATCTCAGGCCCCCCTAGAGTACGGGCCCCAATGATTAACACCGTCTGCACCCCCCTCCCCAGGGCCCTGTTTAGGACTGTACTACATTCAAATTTCAAGAGAGCACAACTGACTACAGGATGTCCATGGAAGCCTAAGGAACATATTTAATGTCTAGATTTCCATTCTCATTAATTCGCAAATAGCTCATATTGCTTGCGTCAACAGATTCTAATGTTCTGATCTAAGGTTGCTTCTTGAACCAGGAGGCAGGTGAAGAGGTTTTTTTTAAAATTATGCAGTGAATTGCTGTGATCTGGACTGCACTGCCCGAAAGGGTGGAGAAGTTGATTCAAAAGGAAATTGTAAAGGAAAAATTGACAGGGCTTTTGTTGAAAGAAAAGGGCGGGGGGAACTATACTGGATAGCCCTTTCAACAAGTCAGTACATGCTCGATGAGCCAAGTGGCCTCCTTCTGTATTGTATAATTCTATGATTAATCCAGGCTAGATTCAGATGCCAGAAAAAATCTAACTCATTACCCCATCCCCTCCAAGAGTTTATACTTGCCAGCCTTGGCTTGGTGGTATGGCACTCTTAGCTCTGAGTTACAAGGTTGTGAGTTCAAGTCCATTTCAGAAACTTGAGCACCAAATTCTCGGCTGAGGCTCTAAAGCAGTACTGTGTGAGTGCTGTTGCAATTGCTGTCTTTCAGATGAGATACTAAACTGAGGCACTGTCTGCCTTTTAATGTGAACATTAAAGATCCCATGGCACTAGTCAAAGAAGAGCCAGGCAATTATCCCTGGCCAAATTTTAATCCTTCAATTAAATCAACTAAAAAGCATTGCTATTTGAGGGAGTTTACTACGCACAAATTGGCTGCCATGTTTCCTACAATACACAGTAACAACATATTACATGTACTTAGTTTTCTGCTGTATAAATGCAAGTCTTTCTTTTGACTTGAGTGGAATTTGATTATGATGGATGTGGCTGATGTAACATCAGGAAGATACTTCCCAGTCTCAGAGAGAGGGAGCTCCAGTACAAACACTTTATTACCGAGGCCATAACTCAATAGGGAAAGTTGCTAAAGTTTAAACATCTCTCTCAGCTTGAATTAATTTAAACTAATTAAATGCCCATTATTTTCTTTTTCCATTAATTATTTCATGGAAAATTTAAAAAGAAAATGTGGAACTAGTTGATAGCCGAACAAATTCTTCAAACAAGTCCTTAGAAAGCTGCATACATGCTCAATGTCCATGTCGTCCCTGTGCACTCTTTGTATTTGAAGTACATTTACTGCAGTTGCCTGTTACCATAGAAACAGCTCTGTAATGATCGGTTAATAAGATGGTGTGATAATGGTGAACGATGGGCATCTTGTATGAGAGATGGCAATATCTGAGTGTCAATCAGCACAGGGTCACAAAGCACACAAAAATGCATGCACACAAACACACTTATACACACCCACAGATACAAACACACAGACACATGCACTCATACATATACACAAGTGCTTGCACACATACTTAAACAGACAGGCACACACAAGCACACATGTATGCACACATTCGCACACACATACATACATACATGTAGGAATGGAGTCCATACCACCTGAGTATACCTGAGTCCATACCACAATGAGCTGGGCAGCCTGTGGGATCAGTGCACTATGAACTACAACAACCTCCTGCGAAAAAGAGGTTGTAAGCTATGTCTTGTGTAAGAGGGTATTTGGCAACAGTGCCACCTCAGATGAGGGTATTAGATTCTGTGAAAGTCACTCAGCCATGTATGCGATGGTTTGGAATATGTTAACTTGGTCACTTGTGTTTAAGAGATCCAAGACTGAATTTAAGAGGGCATGTAACCATGGTAACAACATGATTGGAAGAGATTAAGAAGGGTTAATTGCATTTTGCTGGATCCATGTTTGTTATTCTGCTTGTCTGTATCTTAGCTTCATGCTTTATTGGTGGTATACATGGAACGTTATGGTCAAAGGCAAAAATAGCATATAAAGTTTAACTGTATTTTAGCAATCAAATCATGAGGAATGGTATCCCAATAAATATCTGATCCGCCATTGTTACAATTGTGTGTGATTCACTGTTTAAGGTAATGGGATAAAGTTGAATGAGTAAGCTGTCTAACAACACATAAGCACACGTACACATGCAAACACTCATGGACGCACACACATGCACAAACATACAGACGCACAAACATGGTGACAAACACAGATGCAGTTGCATCCACACGGATCCACGCAAGTGAAGAAGTAGGAGTAGGAATAGGCCATATGGCCCATCAAACCTGTTCCACTATTCAATAAGATCATGGCTGATCTTCTATATCAACTCCACTTTCTTGCCCTAGCCCCTTGTCACTTGTATTCCTTAGTGTCAAATATACCCATCAACTGAGCAGCCAACAGGCCTTTGAGATAGAGTATTCCAAAGCTTCACAATCCTCTATGTGAAGAATTTTTTCCTCATCTCATTTCCTCTAGTCTGAGTCTATGACCCCCTAATTCTAGACTCTCCAGCTGGGGGAAACAGCCTCTCAGAATTCCCCCTATCAAACCTTCCAAGAATTTTGCAAGTTTCAATGAGATCATCCCTCAATTTTCCAAATTCCACAGAAGATAGGCCCATTCCATTCAATTTCTCCTCATAGGATAGCCCTCTCATGCCAGCAATCAATCTAGTGAACTGTCATTGCACTCCCTCTAATGAAACTATATTCTTCCTTTGATAAGAAGTGGACACTCAACTTGGCACTCCACAGCCTTCTGAACTTGACATTGAGTTCAGCAATAACCTCTACCTCCATCTTGTTCTTTTTTTTTGCTGGTTTGGCCTTGTCTTGTTTATTTCTTTACCCCTTTCATGTTGCACTCGGACAGTTTCTGTGCAGCCATCCACACCCCATCTGGCTATATCTTTTCTTTCTTTACTATATCCATTTCAACTCTCTTTGGTTTTTGCACCATGAAACCTTTTGTCATTCAATGTCTCCTGCTCTCCACCCTATCACAGACCTTCCCTTTTACGTACAAACATACGAATTAGGACCAGGAGGCCATTCAGCTGCTTCAAGCCTGCTCCATCGTTTAATAAGATCATGGCTGATCTGATTGTGGCTTCAGCTCCATATTCCCATCTGCCCTCAAAACCCTTTGACTCTATGCTTTTGTTCTTCCTGTCTCCTCCCCTTCCTAAACTGGCTTAAAACCTATTACATTTCTATCTTTCTCCAGTTCATTGACCTGAAATGTTAACCCTGTACTGGATTTTATATATCCTGGTGGTGGGCAGAAATCTGTTCCAGCAGTCGGAGGCTTGCCAACTCCCGCATCACCGCCCTTGAAAATTTCTGCATAATAAGCAAATCGGCCAATTAATGGCTGCCGGGCAGTTTGCCAGCCAACAGCATTAGAGGGTGGTGGCCTTCGTGTCCAATGGACTAATGAGGAAGGGGCACCTGGGCAGAGAGATGGCAGGCCGTGACCCAGAAGCAAGTCACAGCTGCCCAAAGGGAGGCCTGGATCCCCGGGATGGGGAGATTGTTTTCATTTACACTTGGTAAACATGTGTGTTAAGATGGCTGGGGAGGGGAGGGTGCATGATGTCTGATGTGCTGTTACAAAAGAGGCTTTGATGATTTGGGAATTTGAAGGCTCTCAAGCATCAGGGAGTAAAGAGTGACTGAAAGTTGGAAGTTGTAATATGCAAGTAATGAGTAACATCTCACAATGAGGATGCCAATGAAGAAATTTGTTTCTCATCTGGAGGTAGAACATGATCTTAACAATCCCTATTTTTGTTTCCTGAATAGGTACAACTTCGACTGCTACTGAAGCAAGCCTCTGAGGAGGAAGAGGAAGCCTCAGAGGATGCAGCATCCTATCCTTGCTATGCACCCAGCACCAGTGCAGATACTACATCTCGGTGGTATGCACACCTCAGGATTAAAGGAACTATCAACTGGTGAAGGCACATCACAGTTGCATGTACAGCTGCCAGAGACTGACATGGCGCAAGCATCTGGCAGTCAGAGGTAACTGGAGGTAACCAAGATGCTGAGACCCATTTGAATGATGAGTCCTTGCATTCGTCCGTAAGGTATCAGAGCTGGACATCCAGCCTAAGGTGCGAGAAGGTGTGGCGGAGATGCCAAAGGAGTTAGGCGTTCTGGCAAGAACTTTGGAGAAGTCCAGCTATGTCATAGGTGATGTGATCACCCACTCTATGGCTTCCTCTACGGACAGACTAGACTGGTGACTGGCTTCGAGGACCATGTCCCTAGATTACTGAAGCGATTGTGGGTATGTGTTCTGACCTCCATCAGTTTGGAGTGTTTCTGGGCTCAGGGGCCCAGAGCCAGGACAACAGGAGGTTGAGGCGCCTGGACTCATATCCAACTCCTGGCCCCTCTCAAGAAAGCTAGGAAGGCCAGATGAAGCTCATGGCAGAGGTTGAACAGCAGCTGATGCCATCTGAGGGCACATCCCAGGGCACTTCTGATGGGGACAGCCTCTCCTGTGCTGCTCAGCCATTGACACATATACCCTTGTGTGCCACATCGACAGATGGGCCTCCTGCCACTCTGCAGGAGACTACCACCAAACTGGAGCCCTCACAACCCTAAGTGACCAGAGGATAGTCACCAAAGTCATCACAGATAAGGGGGCGCAAGGGTCAGCAGTCTGTCTCCACCTCACACACAGCAAGGAGGCAGCATCACACCACAGTACCTGGAAAAGGTGAAGAAAACCTCACATTAGTCATGCTTGGGTGCACATGGGTGCATGTTAGTGAATCACCATGTACATAAACGATTTATTGTTTCAATATCCTCCAGAAGATCACTGGTTCATTCACTGTGCAAGAGTGCCCGGATTCCAGAGATGGTGCTGATTGAATGTGCAGTAATGTGCATCCAAACAGTGACATTGTTGGGATTTCTCAATATTTTCAGGATAACAATCTGGTTTTCTTCCAAATGAGGGTGAAGGAGGAAACACTGGGCCAGACTCAACTATTGGAATCGTCTCAGGATTAGAACGTCCCCTGTCTCACACCCATCAAGACGCTTCCTGGCAGGGACTTGCACATCTGGCTGTATTGGTTCTCCCTCTTCCTCCTCTAACTCCTCATCAGAGGAACAGTTGAACTTCTGCGACTCATCCTCCAAAAAGAAATCCCCTCTCTGTAGCACCAGATTGTGGAGCACAAAACAAACAACGATCATAAGGGACTGCCTTGATGGCACGTACTGAAAAGATCTGCCAGATCGATCAAAGCATCTAAATTTCAATTTGAGCAGACCAATGATCTCATCATATCTGCCTCTAGCTTCAGTCCTAGGACCTCTAGCAGGTGTCATAAGCTATTTCTTCAGAGGATAGCCTTTGATACCCAGCAGCCATCCTTTCAATGCTTCAGGTCCACAAAACATTTCTGGTACCTGGGAACGCCTGAGGATGTAAGAGTTGGAAGGTTTTAATTTCAAGCATCACGACTCTCCATTGAGCCTTGAGCACAAAATCTAGACCCCCTATCCAGTCCTGTGATGAGGGAGTGCTGCACTGTCAGAGGTGCTACCTTTCAGGTTGCAAGTTAAACCGAATTCCCCATCAGCCATCTCTGGTGGATGTAAAATATTAAATGGCACTAGAAAAGAAGGGGAGCTCTCTGTGGTTTAAAATCAGAAAATGCTGGAAATTCATTTTATAAGTAATATAAATATATTGCTTGGCATTTGCTAGCTAGGTGGTAGTTTTCATCCCACTTCTTCAATGCTCTACTCAAAAAATGCAAATGCATGCTATCTCTCTTACATATCAAAACTAGTACACTATGACCAGTCAGGTAATATCTGTGGCAAAAAACAGGGTGTTTAATTCTTTGCTCTGAAAATGTTAACTTTTAAATCTGACTACATGTACAGGATCCACCTGGCCAATCTAGGAGGGCAGTAGAGTGATGCTGACACAGACAACAGTGATTGGCATTGTAAAATAATGAACTATAATGTACAATGTTAGACTGTGTGCAGTAAAACATATTTCATCACTATTCTCCTACATGTCCTTTAATAGAGCGGTTTCACATGATCCACAATATATTGGAGGAAAGGAAAAAGAAAATTATTGCTAGCAAATTTGGGAAGATGTGGCAAAACAAAGGGTAGAGATGAAGCAAGAGAGAAAGATATTAATATGGGAAATGATAAACAGAATGTGACAGGAAGGGATAGCGAGTACAAATCTAAGAGTAAAACATCAGTCAAGGCTAGAGGTTACAAAAATAATAGAAGGACAAAACTAAAGGCTCTGTACCTGATACTCATTACAAAGACATGGCTGCAGAATGACATAGATTGGGAGCTGAATACTGAATGGTACTTGACTTTTAGGAAGGACAGGAAGCTAGGAAAAGGTGGAGGGTGGCTTTGCTAATTAATGATGTTATTAGCATATTAGAGAGGGATGACCTAAGTCCAGGAAACCAGGATGTAGAAGCGGCGTGAGTTGAGATGAGAAATGATAAGGCAAGGATCGGGACTGATGTCCTAGGGGGAATATTTGCTAGAGTGGTTGGGTAAAGTTTAAACTAAAATGGCAGGGGGATGAAAACCTATGCAAGGAGTCAGAGGAGGGGGAATCAAGAACAAGAACAAAAGACAGAAAGGGGAATAAGAAAAGTGATAGGCAGAGAAATCAAGGGCAAGAATCAAACAGGGCCTCAGTGAAAAATAGTGGGAACGGGACAAGTAATGTTAAAAAGACAAGCCTTAAGGCTTTGTGCCTTAACGCGAGGAGCATTCGCAATAAAGTGGGTGAATTACCGCACAAATAGATGTAAACAGGTATGACATAGTTGGGATTACGGATTCATGGCTGCAGGGTGACCAGGGATGGGAACTGAACATCCAGGGGTATTCAGTATTTAGGAAGGACAGACAAAAAGGAAAAGGCAGTGGAGTTGCATTGCTGGTTAAAGAGGAAATTAACGCAATAGGGAGGAAAGATGTTTGTTCCGACGATGTGGAATCTGTATGGGTAGAGCTGAGAAACACTAAGGGGCAAAAATCGTTAGTGGGGGTTGTATATTGACCCCCAAACTGTAGTAGTGATGTTGGGAATGGTATTAAACAGGAAATTAGAGATGCATGCAATAAAGGGACAACTGAAATTATGGTTGACTTTAATCTGCATATAGATTGGGCAAATCAAATTAGGAATTCCTGGAGTGTATATAGAATGGTTTTCTGGACCAATACATTGAGGAACCAACTAGAGAACAGGCCATCCTAGATTGGGTATTTTGTAATGAGAAAGGAATAATTGGCAATCTAGTTGTGCGAGGCCCCTTGGGGAGGAGCAACCATAATATGATAGAATTCTTCATCAAGATGGAGAGTGATTCTGAGACTAGGGTCCTGAATCTTAATAAAGGAAACTATGATGGTATGAGGTGCGAGTTGGCTATGATGGATTAGGAAACGTTACATAAAAGGATGATGGTAGATAGGCAATGGCAAACATTCAAAGAGCGCATGGGTGAACTGCAACAATTGTTTATTCCTGTCTGGCACAAAAGTAAAATTGGAAAGGTGGCCAAACCATGGCTTACAAGGGAAATTAAAGATAGTATTAGATCCAAGGAAGAGACATACAAATTGGCTTAAAAAAACAACAGAACTGAGGATTGGGAGCAGTTTAGAATTCAGCAAAGGAGGGCCAAGGGATTGATTAAGATGGGGAAAATAGAGTACGAGAGTAAGCTTGCAGGGAACATAAAAACTGACTGTAAAAGTTTCTATAGGTATGTGAAGAGAAAAAGATTGGTGAAGACAAATGTAGGTCCCTTACAGTCAGAAACAGGGGAATTTATAATAAGGAACAAAGAAATGGCTGACCAACTAAATGCATACTTTGGTTCTGTCTTCACAAAGGAGGACACTAATAACATACCAAAAATGTTGGGGAACACAGGATTTAGTGAGAGGGAGGAACTGAAAGAGATCAATATTAGTAGGGAAATGATGTTGGAGAAATTGATGGGATTGAAGGCCAATAAATCCTTAGGGCCTGATAATCTACATCCCGGAGTACTTAAAGAAGTTGCCCTAGAAATAGTGGATGCATTGGTGGTCATCGTCCAAGATTCTATAGACTCTGGAACAGTTCCTACAGATTAGAGGGTAGCTAATGTAACCCCACTATTTAAAAAGGGAGATAGAGAGAAAACAGGGAATTATAGGCCAGTCAGCCTGACATCGGTAGTGAGGAAAATTCTAGAGTCTATTATAAAAGATTTAATAGCTGAGCATTTGGAAAACAGTGGCAGAATCGGACAGAGTCAGCATGGATTTACGAAAGGGAAATCATGCTTGACAAATCTACTGGAATTTTTCGAGGATGTAACTAGTAGAGTTGATGAAGGGGAGCCAGTGGATGTGGTTTATCTGGACTTTCAGAAGGCTTTCGACAAAGTCCCACATATGAGATTAGAATGTAAAATTAAAGTGCATGGGATTGGGGGTAGTATATTGAGATGGATAGAAAACTGGTTGGCAGACAGGAAATAAAGAGTAGGAATAAACGGCTCTTTTCTAAATGGCTGTCAGTGACTAGTGGGGTACCGCAGGGGTCGGTGCTGGGACCCCAGCTATTCATAATATATATTAATAATTTAGATGAGGGAATTAAATGTAATATCTCCAAATTTGCAGATGACACAAAGCCCGGGTGGGAGGGTGAACTGTGAGGAGGATGCAGAGATGCTTCAGGGTGATTTGGACAAGCTGAGTGAGTGGGCAAATGCATGGCAGATGCAGTATAATGTGGATAAATGTGAGGTTTTCCACTCTGGTAGCAAAAACAGGAAGGCAGGTTATTATTTGAACGGCTATGAATTGAGAGATGTGCAACGAGATCTGGGTGTCCTCATACACCAGTCGCTGAAGGTAAGCATGCAGGTGCAGCAGGCGGTAAAGAAGGTAAATGGTATGTTGGCCTTCATAGTGAGAGGATTCGAGTACAGGAGCAGGGATGACTTTCTGCAATTATACAGGGCCTTGGTGAGACCACACTTAGAATATTGTGCGCAGTTTTGGTCTCCTTATCTGAGGAAGGATGTTCTTGCTATAGAGGGAGTGCAGCGAAGGTTCACCCGTCTGATTCCTGGGATGGTGGGACTGACATATGAAGAGAGATTGAATCGACTAGGATTATATTTGCTGGAGTTCATTAGAATGAGGGGGGATCTCATAAAAACCTATACAATTCTGACAGGACTAGATAGGGTAGATGCAGGAAGGATGTTCCCGATGGTGGGGGTGTCCAGAACCAGGGGTCACAGTCTGAGGATATGGGGTAGACCATTTAGGATTGAGGTGAGGAGAAATTTCTTCACCTAGAGAGTGATTAGCCTGTGGAATTCGCTACCACAGAAAGTAGTTGAAGCCAAAACATTGTATGTTTTCATGAAGGAGTTAGATATAGCTCTTGGGGTGAAAGGGATCAAAGGATATGGGGTGAAAACGGGAGCAGGCTATTGAGTTGGATGATCAGCCATGATCATGATGAATGGCTGAGCTGGTTTGAAGGGACGAATGGCCTACTCCTGCTCCTATTTTATATGTTATCTATGTTTCTATGAAGTCACTTGTGGGAGTGATGTACAGGCCTCTTAATTGTAACTACATGGTAGGACAGAATACAAAGGAAGAGATAATGGGAGCTTGTCAAAAAGATACGGCAATAATCACATGGCATTTTAATCTACATCTGGCTGGAAGATCAGATGGGCAAAGCTAACCTAGATGAGGAGTTCATAGAATACTTTCGGGATTGTTTCTCAGAACAGCACATTCTGGAGCCAACCAGAGAGCAGGGTATACTAGACTTGGTATTGTGCAACGAGATAGGATTAATTGATGACCTCATAGTGAAGGCCCTGGGTAGTAGTGACCGTATTATGATTGAATTTTACATTGGCTGGGATTTTCCAGCCCCGTCGTGGCAGGATCTGCCGTGGGAGATTTGGTGGCCCAGCCAAAAGTGGATTGACTTTCTGCAGGACTGGATGATCCCGACGGCAGACGGGGCCAGAAAATCCTGTCTATTCACTTTGAGGGAGAGAAGAGTGGGTCCAAGATTAGAATTTTAAAGTTAAGTAAGGACAATTATGTGGGAATGAAAACAATGCTAGCTAAAGTGAACTGGAAGATGAGGGTAAGGGACAGGTCAACAGAGGTGCAGTGGCAGCATTTAAAGGGATTTTCAGAACCCAATGAGGAAGAAAAAGTTCAAAGGGAGGAGCTAATATCCATAGTTAACTAAAAATGTTAAAGGCAGTACCAAACTTAAAGAAAAAGCACATAATTGCACAAAGATGCATGGCAGGAAAGAATATTGAACAGAATATAAAGAACAGCAAAGGATGACAAAAAGGGGTAAATAAGGAGGAGAAAAATTAGGGTACGAGAGAAAGCTAACGTGAAATATAGGGCAGAATTTTGCCCTCGGTTGGCAGATGGGCCCCACCAGCTCGGCAGCAGGCAGGCAGCCGAACTCCGCCACTGAAGCGAGCCCCACTGCCATTTTAAGTGGGCGGGCCAATTAAGGGAAGGGGGGGGAGGGATTCCCCATCTGACAAAGTGCACTCTTTCGCACATATGCGTGAAAGAGTGCACTGTCTCCTGAGACTAAGTGCTGTCTCAGGTAGATCAGTGAAAGTGTTACAAAGTTAAAAAATAGAAAAATAAAAAAATTATTAACATGTCCCCCTCATGTCACGCGAGATGGGACATGTTAATAAATATCACATAAAATTTATTAAAGTTTTTAAAAACGGACATGGAACCTCATCCCACCAGTGGATGAGGTTTCATGTATTATCAGAAGCCCGCTGGGGCTCCTGGCCTGCCCGCCAGCCAGCCTTAATTATCTTAATTACCCTGTCACTGGCCTCAATTGGCCATTGACAGGTCAGTGGGCGGACAGCTGATTTCGCTGTCCGCCTGCTTTCCTAATGATTTAAATGGACTGGGGGTTCCTCCCGACGTCATCCCGCATCATTTTCCCGTGTACAGCATTCATCTCTTTATTTAAGGAAGGATATAAATGTATTAGATGCAGTTCAGAGAAGGTTTACTAAACTAATACCAGGAGTGGATGGGTTGTCTTATGTGGAAAGAGTAGACAGGCTAGACTTATATCCACTGGAGTTTAGAAGAGTAAGAGATGATTTGATTGATACATATAAGATCCTGAGGTCTTGACAGGGTGCATATGGAGAGGATGTTTCCTCTTATGGGAGAATCTAGAACTAGGGGTCACTGTTTAAAACTAAGAGGTCGCCCATTCAAGACAGAAATGAGAAGAAATTTTTTCTCTCAGTGAGTCTTTGGAACTTCCTTCCTCGAAAGGCAGTGGAAGTAAAGTCTTTGAATGTTTTCAAGACATAAGTAGTTAAATTCTTGACATACAAGGGGTGAAAGGTTATCAGGGGTAGGTGGGAGGTTACAGTCAGATCAGCCGTGATGTTATTGAATGGCAGAGCAGTCTCAAAGGGCCAAGTGGCCTACTCCTGCTCCTAATATGTATGTAACAATTTTTGAATTACACAGTCTACCATAAGAAGTTGAAAGGAGCATATTACATACAAACAATAAAATGAAAAAAGAGCCTCAGAATTGTGTGGGTAGCTTCTTGGCAATGATTTCTTCTTAAATACAATGATAAGTGCTCTGGTCTCTTGCTCCCACTGAGTGTTTGAATGATCAGTCAGGCTCACACTATTGTGGCCCTACAACAACCCTTAGAACATGGGCCCAATAAACTAACCTCATCATGTGAAAGACTCAGGAACAGTGAAGTCAATTGCTTAAAGTACTGCACTCTAATTACACTGATGTAATTGGTAAAGAATAAATAAACAAAGTATAAAAGTAACAAAGTATAAGTAGTGTTTCAGTGATTAGAACATAAGAAGGAGGAGCAGGAAAAGTCATTTGATCCCTCTGGCTAGCTCTGCTATTCAGTACAATCATGGCTGATCTGACTGTAGCTTTAATTCCACATTCCTGTCATTCCCATAACTCTTGACTCCCTCGTAGATCTAAAATCTGTCTAAACTCAGCCTCAAATATATTCAATGACCCAGCCTCCACTGATCTCTGGGGAAGAGAATTCCAAAGATTAATGGCCCTCTGAGAAAAGAAATTCCTCCTTACCTGTCTTAAATGGGAGACCACTTATTTTAAAACTGTTCCCTCTAGATCTAGATTCCTCCACAAGGAGAAACATCTTCTCAGCATCTACCCTGTCCAGCTACCTTAGGATCTTATATGTTTCAATAAGATCACCTCTTATTCTTCTAAACTCCAATGAGTACAGGACCAACCTGTTCAACCTCTCCTCATAAGGCAACCCCTTCATCCCAGGAATCAGCCTAGTGAACCTTCTCTGAACTGCTTTCAATGTAAGTATATCTCTTTTTAAGTAAGAAGATGAAAACTGTACTCCGGGGCGGTCTCACAAATGTGCTGTACAGTTGTAGCAAGATCTCCCTACTTTTATACTCCATCTCATTTGCAATAGAGGGCAAAATTCATGTGCCTTCCCAATTACTTGCTGAAACAGCATGTTAACATTTTGTGGTTCATGTACTAGGACAGATCTCTGTACTGCAGAATTCTGTAGTCTCTTTCCATTTAAATAATATTCTGCATTTCTATTCTTCCTGCTAAAATAAACACCACTCCATCTACCAAATCAGATCTCTTGTGTCTGAGACAGAAGAGCAAGGGCTTATAGCATACTCCAGAGACTTAAGCACATAATCTAAACTGATACTGCAATGCAGAGAAGTACTGACAGAGTGCACTGTCAGAGGTACTGTCCTTCAGATGAAAAGTTAAACGAAGGCACTGTCTGCTCTCTCAGCCCTATAAGAAATATCCTATGGTATTACCTTGAAGAACCAGAGTTCTCCTCGCTGTCGTGATCAAAATTCATTGCTCAACCAATATCACTAAGTAGATGAACTGGTCATTATCTCATTGCTGCTTGTGGGATCTTGCTATGCAGAAATTGACTGCTGTGGTTCCTACAATACAACAGTGACTACAATTCAAAGGTACTTTATTAGCTGTAAAGCACTTTCGGATATCCTGAAGTGGTGAAAGGCACTACTGAAATGCAAGTTCTTTCCTTCTTTAAGCATGATGCAGCAAAGCAGAAGGCACGTTTGCAGACCTGAGCTATGCTTTTGAGCAGGACAAATCACTTCTGAATTGCTTTAAAAATTGTCGATCAGAATTACAGCTCTGTGTAATCACTCCTTGACTGAACGTTTCAGAAATGTATCCTCTCTTTCTCTGTACACTGAGTCTTGTCAAAAAAAGAGCAGAAACTACAGATGGTAGCACAACAATAAAATGATGCTTGTAAAAATTAGATAGGAGCACTGCAGGATAATAAAACAAAAACTATATATGATAGAAAAACATGGATGCAAAGGTCCCAATCCAATGTCACCTGGATATATTCATAATTTTTTAAAAGCCTCAAGAGACAAAACGATCAAAGATAAATTGCAGAAGATGGAAATCAGAACAAAAATGCTGTTAATATAAAACGGAACCACAGGCATCTAAAAGAGAGGGAGGACAGGTTAATGTGGCAATTGGGAGACCTTCAATCAAAACTGCTAAAAAGCAAGAATTTCCACTAATGGAAAGTGTGTAGGCTGACACAGGGTTCAAATGTTGAAATCAGAAGTCATCGCACAGGCGAGAGGACTACCCTGCCCAATCTTGTTCACCCTATCCACCCTGCCCACCTTGCACCACCTTAACCACACTGCTTCACTCTGTATACCCTGTCCATCTTGCCCACCCTATCCACACTGCCTCACCCTATCCATCTTTCCCATCATGTCAACAATACCCTACCCTGTTTGCCATGACCAATCCTCCCACCTTGTCCAGCCTGTTCGCCCTGCCCACCTGATCAACTTCAGCTGATTACCACCCACAGCCTTCCCTCAACTGACAACTTAGTACTTCTCCATCTTGAACACCATTTGCAAGAGGATAGCAAGGGCATTTAATGTATTCTGGGTGTGGTCTTCAATGTCCATCACCAACAGCAGCTCAGTAGCACCACTACTGATCGAGCTGGTTGAGTCCTTACAGACATATCTGCCAGACTGGGCCTGTGATATGTGGTGAGAGAACCAACACAAGGGAATATCTACTTGACCTAGTCCTCACCAATCTACTGTCACAGAATTATCCATCCATTTCTGTATTGGTAGGAGTGGCCACCACACAACTCTTGTGGAGATGACGTCCTGTATTCAATAGATACCCTCCATTGTGTTACGTGGCATTACCACAGTGCTAAATGGAATAGATTCAGAACAGACTTTGTAGTTCAAAACCATGAGGTGCTGTGGGCCATCAGCAGCGGCAAAATTGTATTCAACCACAATCTGTAACCACACCTGAACGTGGAGTGCAGGAGAGCAGCAGGAGCAGCACCAGGTATATCTAAAAATGAGGTGCCAACTTGGTGAAGCAACAAAGGATTAAGTGCATACTAAAAAGTTGAAGTAGCACGCTTTAGACAGTGCTAAGCAATCCCGTGACCAACAGATCAGATTAAAACTATGCAGTCCTGCCACATCGAGTTGTAAATGGTAGTGAAAATTAAACAACAAATGGGAAAAGGAGGGTCCAAAAGCATCCGTATCCTGAATAATGGGTGATCCCAGTACATGGCAGCCTTCAGCCAGAAGTGTTCAGCCTCCTGCTGAGCTCCCTGGTATCATAAAAGCTAGTCTTCAATCAGTTCACTTCACTCCTGTGGTATCAGAAAATGGCTAAATACACAAAGGCTATGGGCCCTGACAACATCCTGGTAGTAGTACAGGAGTCTTGGGCTCCAGAACCAGCTGCACCTCTAGCCAAGCTATTGCAGTATAGCTATAACACTGGCATCTACCAATTGTAGGAAATTATGCCTTATCCACTAAAAGCAGGACAAATCCAATCTAACCAATTACCGCCCTATAACTCTACTCTCAAATTGGTGGAAGGTGTCACCTAAAGTGCTATCAAGCAGCACTTACTCACCAATAATCTGCTCATTGTTGCACAGTTTGAGTTCTTCCAGGACCACTTGGCTCCAGCTCTCATGCAGCCTTGGTCCAAACATGAATAAAATATTTGAATACCAGAAGTGAGGCGAGAGTGACTACCCTTGATAACAAGACAGCATTTGATCAGTGTGGTTTCAAGGATCCCCAATAAGATTGAAGTCGATGGGAATCAGAGGAAAAACTATCCAGTGATTGGAGTCATACAAAGCATAAATGTTATTATTGTTGGATGCCAATCATCTCATCCTCAGGAGTTAGCTGCAAGAATTGCTCAGGTTAGTATCCTAGGCCCAACTGTTTTCAGCTGCTTCATCAATAATCTTCCTTCATCAGGTCAAAAGTGGAGTTGTTGGCTGGTGATTGCACAATATTCTGTTCTATTTACAACTCGTCAGTTAATAAAGTATTCTCTGCCTGCGCTTGGAAGAGCCCAGACAATATTCATGCTTGAATTTATGAATGGCAAGTAACATTCACACCACACAAGTGCCTGGCAATGACCATCTCCAACAAAACAGAGTCTAACAATCTCCCACCGATGGCATTATTATCGCTGAATCCCTCACCATCAACATCCTGGGGATACCGTTGCAGAAAAGGGAAATTAGGGATGGGCAACAAATGCTGGCCTTGCCAGCGACGCCCATATCCCATGAAAGAATAATTAAGAGAAAAGTGACGAGACCAGCAATATAAATACTGTGACAACAAAAGCAGTTCAGAGGCTGGAAATTCTGTAGACAGTGATTCCCCTCCTGGCTCCCCAAACCTTTCCATATCTACAAGGCACAAATCAGGAATTTGATGGTTTACTCTCTATTTGCTTGGATAAATCCAAGTCAAAGTGACTCACTTGATTGATACCCAATCCACCACTTTAAATATTCACTCCCTCCACCTCTGGTTCACAGTGGCAGCAATCTGCTCCATATACAAGGTGCATTGCAGTAACTTGTCAAAGCTTCTTTGTCAGCAACTCCAAATCCATGACCGCCTTTAAGGAAAAGAGCAGCAGCTGCACACAGACACCACCATCTGCAAGTGCCCCTCCAAGTCACACACCATCCTGACTTGGAATTATATTACCATTCCTTAATGGGCCAAAATCCTGTAACTCCCTCCCTAATAGCAGTGCTGAGGGTACCGTTGCCACACTGACTGCAGCAGTTCAAGAAGGCGGCTCACTACCACCTTCTGAAGAGCAATTAAGAATGGGTAAAAATGCTGGTATCGCCAGTTGTCTTCACATCCCATGAACAAATCAAAAAAAAACAAGGATGACTATTGAAAATGGTTAGTGTTTTACAATTAAACTCAGTACCATATATTAGCAAGTTGCTGCTTTCACTGTCTTGTATTTATTGTAGACATGAGGTAATTATTTGATTATGTGCCAATGGCAGGGGTGGGAGGGGGCTGATGATGGGAGGGTTTCACTCACTGGCTGCACATATTGGAAAGTAATTGGTGCACTATGATGAGACCTCACTTCAGTCTTTCCACAGTTAGTAGCTGACATGAGCCTTGTTTACAAGGCAAGACAGTTGCATAACTTTCAAAACTTGGCAGAATATAAGAGCCATATTCTGTCCAGAAAGGATTTGCCTTCGCAGAGGCTGCTATGTGCTGGGAGATGTGACTCAGCAAAAATATTATACAATAGGAATCAGTGATAATGGTCACATGGTAGTCAGGAGTGCTGACGTGGGCTGGTTCACACATTGCAAAGTAGTACAAAATAGCCATGTTTGTGGGCGATGTGAGCCAGCTCATAGAAGGCACAGAAAGCATCACACCATAAGGACACCATATCAGTAAGCACGGAGTAGCGTTCTGTAAAGGCAGGGCCCCGCAAAATATCATGCTGTAATGTTCTTTTTTACAATTAACATAAATTAACTTCCAGTACTAAAAGGCTGTTTGATTTTAGTACTGGTGAGGTATTAGTTGGTCTGTGCTCATACTGGTTGATGTGTGTTGGTATTGGCTGATGTGTGCTGGTACTTGTTGATGTGTGCCGGTAATGTTGTTGTCTGCTGGTACTGGTTGGTACATACTGGTATTGGCAGTGTGTGCTGGTATTGGCTGGTGCATGCTTATGTGCTAGTATTGGCTAGTGTGTGCTAGTATTGGTTGGTGTCTGCTGGTATGGTTGGTGTGTTCTGATATAGTTCGTGCGCACTGGTATTGAACTGGCATGTGCTGGGTTTGAACTGGTATTGATTGATGTGTGCTGGTATTATCTGGTGCATGCTGGTATCGATTGTTAAAAATTTGTTAATGGGATTTGGGTGTTACTGGCTAGGCCAGCATTTATTGCACATCCCTAAATGCCCTTGAGAAGGTGGTGGTGAGCTCCAGTCCACGTGGTGTAGGTACACCCACAGTGAAGGAACTCCTGTGCTGGCATTAGCTGGTGTGTGCCAGCATGTTTTTAGTAAGCACGATATTAGTAAGGGAGACTTTGCAAGTCAACATTGCTACTGCCAAGAAGCTAGGACCAATAACCAGCAGGATGATAGTGAGATGGCTGAGACAGTCAGTGCCAGGTACATCACCCAAATGGCCTGGATTCAATGTAGATAAAGATTCAATGGCCTCACAAGAGCAGCAAGGATCACCATTGCTCTTCTTCTAAATATCAGCTGGCAACAATCCTTTCACACCCCACCGTCTGTCTCCCAACCATGTCTACAACTGTCAACATTCCACTCCCCTCCTTCACATACATCACATCACAAGATCACATGGAGCCACTTCTCATTTCCATTCCAAACAAACTCACCTCTTACTGTTGCAATCACAGTAGGCATAATGTGCTACTCATGCAGCAACTCGCAAGGCTCCTTCTTCCCTTCACATTTCAGTTATTTGCTTTCTATTTATCATTTCCACATGTTGCTTCCATCTTGCTTCCTCTCCTGCTCTTAAAAGGTAGACTTTTTTTTCCTTTATTCTTTCATGGGATGTGGTTACCGCTGGCAAGGCTAGCATTTGTTGCTCATACCGAGTTGCTCTTGAACTAAGTGACTGCTAGATCATTTCAAAGGACAGTTAAGAGTCAATTACATTGCTGTAGGTCTGGAGTCACATATAGGCCAGAACAGGTAAAGATGGCAGATTTCCTTCCCCAAAGGGCATTAGTGAACCAGATAGGTTTTTACAACAATCGATGATAGCTGTCATGGTCACCATTATTGAGACTAGCTTCATATTCGAGATTTATTAATTGAATTTAAATTTCACCTCTTATGGTGGGATTGTACCCATGTCCCCAGAGCACTAGCCTGAGCCTCTGGATTACTAGTTCAGTGACATTACCATGCTTTGGGAGATAAGGAATGCTCAACATCACTGACTGGCTTGCAGCTCTCTCAAGGCAAGAGTTGCACCTGAATGAGAGGATGAAGGCCTGGCTCCTGGCAATTAACGCTCTTCAGAGTGCTAAACGGCTGTGGTGCCTCCCTGATCACGAGGTGATGTATTGCCACTGATTTCTCTGGTGGCAGAGGGGGAAACCCCACAACTAGACACATGGAGTTCCACATCAGGAGTAGCTGGAAGACTGCAATAAGAAGCGCATAAACCTTTAATCTACCTTTTCTCTCATGCACAGCAGGCAGAAGAACAGAGAGCTGTAGTGTCCAGGTGACAGCTACCTGCCTCTGAGGAGGAAGAAGGAGCCTTAAAGTAGAGCCCTGGTGTACAGGGAACAATTTCAAAGTTTGTGGATGGTACAAAACTGGGAAGCATTGTGAACTGCGAAAAGGACAATGTAGAACTTCAAACGGACATAGACAAGTTGGTAGAATGGGCGGACAAGTGGCAGATGAAGTTCAATGCAGAGAAGTGTGAAATGGTTCATTTTGGTAGGAAGAACACAGAGAGACAATATAAAATAAACAGTACAATTCTAAAGGAATTGTATGAGCAGAGGACCTGGGTGTATATGTGCATACAGTCATTGAAGGTGACAGGACAGGTTAAGAGCACAGTTAATAAAGCATATAGTATACTAGACTTTATTAATAGGGGCATAGAGTACAAGAACAAGGAGGTTACTTTAAACTTGTCCGGCGTCAAATGGAGTGTTGCTTCAAGTTTTGGTGCCACATTTTGGGAAAGATGTGAAGGCATTAGAGAGAGTACAGAAAAGATTCACAAGAATGGTTCCAGGATCAGGGACTTAGTTATGTAGATGGATTGGAAAAGCTGGGACTGTTTTCCTGGGAGAACAAAGGTTGAGAGAAGATTTGATAGAGGTATTCAAAGTCATGAGGGGTCTGGACCAAGTAGATAGGGAGAAACAGTTCCCACTGGTGGATGGATCGAGAATGAGAGGGCACAGATTTAAGGTAATTGGCAAAAGAAGCAATGGATACATGAGGTGAAACTTATTCACACAGCAAGTGGTTAAGATCTGGAAAGCACTGCCTGATAATGTGGTGGAGGCTGGTTCAGTCGAGGTATTCAAGAGGGAATTGGAATATTATCTGAAGAGGAAGAATGTGCAGACAAGGTTACGGGGCGAAGGCGGGAGAATTGCACTAGGTGAATTTCTCATAAGCAGATCCAGCACAGACACGACGAGACAGAGCCTCTTTCTGTGCTGTAACAATTCTGCAATTTTATAAGTAAAGCAATAAATATCAGAAGTAATCTGCAAACATTCTGATAATGCAAACAGATCAATGGCACATAGATCACTAGCATCTGATTGCTTGCTGACGTGTTCCCCTTTGAATAGTACTTCAAAGGGCTTCCATTCATTAATCCTGCAGGATTTTCCCAACCCATTCCATTAGTACCTGTTTCTATAATCTCCCCATTCCTTGTTAGTACTTATTCCTTTAATCCCTCCATTCTGTTTGCATCTGTTGTCTTCCAGCAGGGAATAGTAATAACAACCCTGACCAGTTCTCCCCACTGTAGTTCGGTGACACTGACCCTAATCATAAACTTGGGTCGACTTGCGAACTCAGCCCAGTATGGGGAATGGACCTGGGACTAGCCACCACTTTAGGCCAGAACACCATGTGCATGCACAGCGCTGAGGCAGCACATAAACCTGTCTAGCTGACAGCTTAAAAGGAAATGTTGTAGGTATGAAAACCATTCCCTCCCACCAAGACTGAGGCAGGTGTTATAGGCTGAGTTTAATCGCTGCTTCTGCTGCAGTAGTTCCTTGTGCCTGACAGTAAAATCACAATGAAGAGCATTTGCCATGGTCTGCAGCAACTGTGCTTCTCATATTAATGTGATGACACTGAGCAAAGCAAAATCAATGAAGTTGGATGCTTTCCAGAATACAAAATTCACTCTGATCTATAAGGAGCACTTAGGATTAGCATCCCTCCAGGAGTGTCCTGGCCTCTCCAGAAATTAAAGATTAATCTCCCAAACACTGTTGTGAGCAAATTTATAGTGATATAAAATTGGTGTTTGTCATTTTCTTTGAACACTTTCATTTATTAGTTAAACAAGTATTTAAGGTTCAGAATAAAAGGTTTTCTGAATGGGATGGGAGGTCATATGATGGGGCTTTTTACAACATTAAAGTCATTATATAAATACATTTTGCAGTTGAAGAAACCTCCAGGAATACGGCCAACAAGTGTTGGCAATCCTAGTGGCTTTGGCGTTTTCCATGTAAACAGAGGCCTAATAACTATAAAGGCATATCGATCAAAATTACAAGGCCCATTTGTAAAGCAGGGTTCCACATTTTTTTTTGTCCTAAACCAATTCCAATGGGGTTGCATTTTACTGAATGCGCCAATGAATTGGAAAAAGTTAAAGGTGATATTTGATGGATAGACCTCACCTGCCAGCCAGGCTCTAAGTGCAGGTAAAGGCCTCATGTTCTCGTGAACATGAAATTGCCTTCTTTATCAATCCATTAGTTCTGATTTAAATTCACAGAAAATCAACTGGTGTTAGAAAGAAACTAGGCTTTTAATTCAGAGAGCTGGGGTGGGGGGGCAATTAATTCCCAGCTGAATGTTTCAATGTCTGGCACAGTAAGGTCTCTAAGATATTTCATATGAAATATTGAGATGCTATTCAGCTGATGTTAAATGTTTTATAATGGAGACATATCACTTTGCTCTGACTGAAAAATTAAGATTGTTATTTAAGTACTTCAGCTGGCTATAAATCACAGAACTTCTCTTTATATCCATGCGTCAGTCGCCTCCTCTAATACTCCACCCAACAGAAAAGTCAATGCTTTCAAAATTGTGTATGCCCCTCCCTTCTATATTATCACCCACATGCCTGACCTCAGTGTCCTCCATTGGTCCCTCCAAGCCCTAAAATATAGATTTCAAACTCACTGTCCTGATTTGCAAATCATTTCAGTGCCTCTCCCCAACTCTGTGATTTCCGCTGTGTGGATATTCCATTAAACACTCTGTACACTTCCAACTCTGCCCTACTATGCATCCTCCCTTCACTTCAATCCATTTTATTCAGCAACCTAGAATTCTAGGAACCTGTTCTGCCATTTTACCATATCATGGCTGATCTGTAGCTCAACTTCATTTTGCTGTCTAATCTCCATATCCCTTGATACCCTTACCTTACATGAATCTACTGACGTCAGTCTTCAAAACACCAATTGACCCCCAGTATCCATTTTGGGACAGAGAATTCCAGACTACCATTCACCTTTAAGTGCTTCCCGATGCTACTCCAGAACAGCTTGGCAGCCTGAGGTAACAGAGAGATAGTAGATGAGGGCAATGCTGTTGATATGCTGTACATAAACTTTCAAAGGCATTTGACAAAGTGCCACACAACAGACTTGTGAGCAAAGTTACAGCTCATGGAATAAAAGGGACAGTAGCAACATGGATATAAAATTGGCTGAATGACAGGATACAAAGAGTAGTGTTGGATGATTGTTTTTCAGACTAGAAGTAACTTTATTATGGAGTTCTCCAGGAATCACTGTTAGGACCCCTGCTCTTCCTGTATATATTAATAACCTAGACCTTGGTGTACAGGGTACAATTTCAAAATTTGTGGATGATACAAAACTTGGAAATACAGGTCAAGTATCCTTTATTCGGAACCCTTGAGGCTGAATGTATTCTGGATTTCTGATCATTTCGGTTTTCGAATACAGCATATAAACTTACATTACAATAGCCTAATCCTAGGCTAGCTATAGTCTACAGTAAATATAATGGCTAGAAAAGGAAGATGTATCACTGAATAATAAGTACGGAGTACCTGTATTAGGTTTCTTTCTGATATGATCACCACACTAAAGGTCCTGCGCTAAAGATCAATGAGGTTCAAAAAAGTGGAGTTTTTGGAAGTGTTTGGTTTTCGGATTTACGGATAAAGGATGCTCGACCATGTGAACAATGAGGAGAATCATGTAGAGCTTCAAAAGGACTTAAGACAGGTTGGTGGAATGCACAAACAAGTGGCAGATGAAATTTAATTTAGACAAGTGTAAAGTGATTCATTTTGGCAGGAGGAACACAGAGACACAATACAAAATAAAGGGTACAGCTCTAAAGGGGGTGCAGGAGCAGAGTTACCTGGGTGTATATGTGCATAAATCACTGAAGGTGGTAGGACGGGTTGAGAGGAGATTTGATAAAGGTATTCAAAATCATGAGGGGTCTGAACAGAGTAGAAAGGGAGAAACTGTTCCCATTGGTGGAAGGATTGATTACCAGAGGGCACAAATTTAAGGTAATTGGCAAAAGAAGCAATGGCGACATGAGGAAAAACATTTTCAAGCAGCAAGTGTTTGGGATCTGGAATGCACTGCCTGAGAGCATGATGGACAAAGGGTCAACTGAGGCTTTCAAAGGAACTGGATCATTCTCTGAAAAGGAAAGAAATTTCAGGACTATAGAAAAGGCAAAGGAGTGGCACTAGGTGAATTGCTCCTTCAGAGGACCAGCATAGGCACAACGGGCCAAATGGCCTCCCTCTGTGGTGTAACTATTCTATGGGTGGAATTTTCTGTGCCTGCTGGCATCGGGCATCATGGCGGGTGTCGGTGGACAATATGGCGGGAAGGCCAAAAATCGGTTTCAAGCCATCATGAAACCACTTTACAATCATCCTCTCCACCCATCAATGATGGGCCACATTTCTTGCCACCGCACGTCAGGAACTTCATTGTAATACATCTGCATATCATAAGCCCAGCTCGGCGGAATCATCCCCCAAAGCTGGATCATCCAAGCATGTCGGCATGATTGCATGCCAACATGTTTCACAACTGAACATAAGTGACATGCACTTGACAAACTGCACTTTGCTCGGGACTTCGAGGTTTGTTTGCCTTCCTTACTTCAGGCAGCACTTGTGGTCATCAGCGCTAGGCTTAACAGGCAGCACCACATCACTTTTAGGGGGGCTCAGGGGTAGGTCTCTACTTACAAGACCAGCCATAAGGCGGGGGTGGCTTTTCAATGGCTGCAGGGCTATGGCTTGCTTGGAGAAGGGGGAAAATTAGCCTCAGGCAAGAGAAGAGGCTGGGGCATTACTGGGGAAGGAGGGTATCCCAGGATGTGTGTGGGGACACATGTTGATTTGTGCAAGTGGCCTCAGGAGGGTGAGGGCTGAGAGAGCAGTCTCCAGACGAGATGAGGCCAGGTGGAGATGTGGGGGTTTGTGTCAGAGAGTAAGTGGTGGTGTCCCTTGAGCTGGCAGTGAGTGAGGTACCAGTGAATGTGTTTAAAGTGATAAGATGGTTGTCTTACCCTGGCAACAAGGATGGGGTCATTCATCCATTTTCTGCACTGGATGGCCGACCTCTTAAGTGTTGGCACTGACAACCTCTGCCACCACCTCCCAAGCTGGAGTGGTGACACTGATGGGCCTCCTGCGGCCAGAGCAGAGGTAGAGGACATTGTGGCGGGCTCCAACGATGTCCAGAAGGCATCCCAGGGATGAGTCACTGAATCGGGGGGTACAGTCTCCCTGCCTTCAGGGCCATATCTTCTGTGCAGTAGTCCTGGGCTGACAGCACTGAGAGGTGTGCGGGCAACTGCACTTTACACATGGCTCCCGGGGTTAGGGAGTGATGAGGTGACAGCATGGTGAATCGGAGGCAGCCCACCAGCGAAATGGCGTGTTCCTGCGAATGCATAATTAATGAGGCAGGATTGGGACAATGCAGCGTGAAAAGCTGCCATTGCGGCCGGCAGGTAAAACGTTTTTTTACCCGCCCACTACCGCACTTAATGCAAAGCTGGGATGATTTCATGATTCTATAACTTTAAGATTATGCCCCTTTGCTCTGGTTCCTCCCACCAGAGGAAACAGTTTCTTTCTACCTACCTGGACAGAGATGAAAATGGTTTTGGGGTTGATAGCTACATTAGTTGACCCGAATTTGCATATATTAATGCACTTCTACAAGGTCAATGAGGAATATGGAGCAGGGGAGGAGTTGTTGTAACAACTCTTTTATGTCTCCACTGAGCTGTACTTCCACCCTCCACCTACCCCCGCATGTTGCCAGAGAATGTACCCTTATGATGGGACTGGCAGTGAGGGTAGGTAAAAGGGCCACTGTCAGAGAGGTATCAGCTAGAGTGCATCTTGTGATGTGCAGCAGGGCCCCACTGGTAAAACAGGTTTCAGCCACAATCCCACCTGAAATAAACCATCAATAATTGTGTTCGTACAGAATGTGATCACTATCTCATACACCTACAGGACATTGCAGGAGTACATACAGCTGCCAGCTTGGGCCAGCATGACTAGGCTCATTATAATGTAGTGGGCACAGGTAGAAAAATGGAAGCAGCCATGGCTTTATTGTGGACCAACTCATTTTAAAACTTAATAAGCATTTACTGATATCCATAGTATAATTAATAATGAGTTAATAACAATGAATTGTATGAAATTGCAGTTTATATCGATATAAATCATTAACCCTGCTAACTAACTTCATTCACCTTTGTACCTTTGATTTATTGAAATACTGATGGCAGACTCTCGGTAAAATGGATGAGATTTAAGGAGATTAGGGTATGATAATGACACCAGCAAGATAATGTTGGGAGAGAGGAAAGGTTAATGGATTTGCTTTGATGTTGATAGGATTAGGCTGTGTGACACCACACAAGCCAGAGCAGCACAGACTATCAAAATCACAGGCATCAAGCCCCCCATGGTAGCCCAGTGAGTAACTGCACCAGCAGGTTTTGCAATGAAATATTGAGTGTTCAAAGATGGTCTTTTACCTATTAGCACAGGTCAATGAGTATTGAAACTGAGCAAAGTTCGTTACCACCAGGCTAGTTTCAAGAATCCATTCATAAAGCGGACATCATTAATGAATAAAAGTGTCTGACAATAAACCTTTTAATAATGACATGTTCAATTTCTGTTGATAAACAGTCATCAGAGGTTAGTTCAGTGACTAACAATACTTATATTAGTTTTGGTAAGTAATTTAGTGACAGTTCCTTAGCAATCAGCAGCAGACAGCATTAATTACACAACAACTTGCATTTACATAGCACCTTTAATGTAGTAAAACATCCCAGGGCACGGCACAGGAGTGTTTCACACAAAGCTATTGACACTAAGCCAAAGATTAGAGACACAAGACAGGTGGTCGAAGAGGTAGGTTTTAAAGAATATCTTAAAGGAAGAGAAAAAAGTGGAGAGAGGAAGAGGTTTGAGGAAGGGATTCGAGTGAATATTCCAATGGATAGGGCCCAGGCAGTTGAAAACATGGCTGTCAATGGTGGAGCAAAGGAGTGGAGAATGCATAAGAGACCAGAACTGGAAAATTGTAGAAAACTTGGAGGGTTGTAATGTTAGAGGAGGTTACAAAGATAGGGAGCAAAGAGGTGATGGAGGGACTTGAACACACAGCTGAACATTGTAATTAATGGCATTGATTGACCAGGAGCCAATGTAGATCAGAGAGCACATAGGTGAACTGAATTTGGTGTAGGTTAGAATATGGGCAGCAGAGTTTTGGATAAGTTCAAGTTTATGAAAGATGGAACTTACGTTGTCATCCAGGAGAACATTAGAAGAGTTGAATCTAGAGATAACAAAACCAATACGGACTGCTCCAGCCAAAGACAGGGAAGACGGAGTTAGTTACTGTAACCTTATTAAATTTATTCTTAGATTACAAAGACTAAAAACTTTACTCAATCTAGTGTTGGACCACAACAGCCAAAGGTTCCAAGTTCAATCCTGGTCTGAGCTGATTTCAGCCACAGGACACCAGCACAATTGGCCTAAATTCCTCCAGATCAATGTCTGATCCTTCCAGAGGAAGGATCAACTCAATTGCTGTCCCTGGATCTAGGTGGATATTCAGGTGAGGACAAATCAGTCTGTGAGTGAAACATCACCCAAAGTTGAGTGGCCCACCAACACTCATGAGGGCCGGATTTTTCTTGAGGTTATCAGGACCCCATCATCATGGTCAAATGGGGTGTCCAAAGCCCAATCTATGGGGAAACAATCATCCAGCTGTGATGTTCTCTGAATTAGCCAACTAAAGGCCGGGGGGGCAGGCTCACTCTCCAATTAAGGGCAGGCTCTAAAAGCTGGAGGGCCAAGAGCAGGGACCCCAATACTAAAAAAGAGCAGGCTAAGAGGATGGCATCACCTGTATTTTGAGGTTCCCTCTCCTCTGCAACGTTTTAGTTAAAGAAAAAATAGCTTCGGCAACTGGGTCACCACTGTGCGACGGGGGAACCTCTCCGCAGGGTGGCCAGTGGCTGCTGCTGAAGCCAGGCAGGCAGGCAGAGGCTGGGAATGGGTGGAGGGGCAGTCTCCAAGCTTACCTGGAGCACTGCATCTCCCACCCCCATAGCCTCCAGCCAGGAGGTCACCTCCAGGGAGCTGCAACGTCCTCCACCGTCATCAGGGACCTGGAGGCCAACTGGATAATTCAAGTAGGCTTCTGGATACAGAGAATCAAAGGTTATCAGTGTACGTGGGAGTATGGAATTTGAAACAAAACGTATCAGCCATGTTTGCACACGAACAGGGAGGGAGCTCATCCTGAGTGAGGCACAGCCAGAATGGGTATTGGCAATTTGGGGCACAGTGGGAATTCGGTGCATAGGGGATGAGGTCTCTTAGCATTTTTTCCTTGCTATCCAACTTCTTAAATCTTCAGAGCGTAGGTCTTGCCCTGCTACAGCAGTAGAAGCTGCAAGGGAAAGGAATGACATGTAAGTAGTAGGTCAGGCATTTACTACTTTAATCACTTATTGTTGAAGGTACTTTTCTGTTTTATAGTTTGTATATTCTACAGTAACAAGGATCAGGAAAGAAGGGCCCTAGAGAAATTGATTTAAAATGTTTAATTGAAAGGGATAAGTCATGGCAGGAGCGCTCAGAGCTGTGGTGTGCTCCTCCTGCTCCATGTGGGAAGGCTGGGACATTACAAGTGCCCGGGACCAGCACGTGTGCAGGAAGTGTGTCCAGCTGCAGCTCCAGCTGAGATGTGGTTCAGGGAAAGGCAGGATTGGCAGCTCAACATTCCGGGATATAGAATCTTCAGACGAGACAGGGGAGGGAGTAAATGAGGAAGAGGCGTTGCATTATTAGCTAAGGAGTCAGTTACTGCAGTAAGCAGAGATGATATCTTGGAGGGGGCATCGAATGAAGCTTTGTGGGTAGAGCTTAGTTATAAAAAAGGGGCAGCCACATTGTTAAGAGTTCATTATAGACCCCCAGATAGTCAGCAGGAAACTGAGGAGCAAATATCTGCACAATTTGTGGAGGTGTGTAAAAACGATAACAATAGGGTAATTATATTAGGTGATTTCAACTTTCCCAACATTAATTGGGATAGACATAGTGTTAAGGGCTTGGATGGAGTGGATTTCTTGAAATGTGTACAGGAGAACTTTTTAGGTCAATATGTAGAGGGTCCAACAAGGGACGATGCAGTGCTGGACCTAAATCTGGGGAATGCAGCCGGACAGGTGGCTGAGGTGGTTGTGGGTGAGCATTTTACTGATAGCGACCACAACATGGTACAATTTAAGTTTGTTATGGACAAAGAAATCGATAAGTTGCAAAAAAAATGTTTTGGATTGGGGGAAGAGTGAATTTTAGTAAAATAAGGCAGGATCTGGCCATGGTAGGCTGGGAACAGCTACTTGTGGGGTAATCTACAGAGGAGCAGCGGGGAGCGTTCAAAAAGAAAATGGGGAGGGTACAGGCTCAACATGTTCCCTCTAGGCTAATAGGAAGGAGTAACAAGCCCAAAGAACCATGGATGTCTGGAGATATTCAGGTTACAATGAGAAGGAAAAGAGAGGCTTTTAGCAGGTACAAGGGGAGCAAATCAGCAGAGGCATTAGTGAAGTACAAAAAGTACAGGGTGGAGCTTAAGAAAGCAATTGGGAGGGCAAAGAGGGGATATGAGAAAGCTCTGGCAGGTAAAAGTAGGGAAAATTCCAAGATATTCTAGAAGTATTTCAATGGGAAGAGGATAACCAGGAAAAGAGTAGGGCCCATAAGGGACCAAGAGGACAATCTATGGGTGGAGCCAGAGGACATCGCTAGAGTGTTGAATGAATATTTCACATCCATCTTCACCCAAGAGAATGAGGATGAAGGTACTGAACTCGGGGAGAGAGACTGTGAGGTTCTTAAGCAAATTTATATAGGGAATGACAAGGTATTGGAGGTGTTGGCAGGCTTAAAAGTGGACAATCTCCAAGTCCAGATGATTTGTATCCCAGACTGCTGAGGGAGGCAAGCGAGGAGATTGCAGAGGCTCTGACCCAAATTTTTAATTCCTCTCTGGCCACAGGGGAGGTGCCAGAGGACTGGAGAGCAGCTAATGTGGTTCCGCTATTTAAGAAGGGTTGTAAAGATAAGCCAGGGAAACACAGGCCAGTGAGTCTCACCTCAGTGGTAGGAAAACTATTGGAGAAAGTTCTGAAGGAGAGTACCTATCTCCACTTGGAGGGGCAAGGTTTGATCAGGGATAGTCAGCATGGCTTTGTCAGAGGAAGGTCATGCCTAACAAATTTGATTGAATTTTTTTAGGGAGGTGACCAGGTGTGTAGATGAGGGTAGTGCAGTTGATGTAGTTTATATGGATTTCAGCAAAGCCTTTGACAAGGTCCCACATGGGAGACTTTTAAAGAAGGCAAATGCACATGGGATACAGGGTAATTTGATAAGGTGGATTCAAAATTGGTTTACTTGTAGGAGACAGAGGGTGATGACAGAAGAATGCTTCAATGACTGGAAGCCAGTGTCCAGTGGTGTACCACAGAGATCTGTGCTCAGTCCCCTATTATATAAACTACATAGATGACTATGTGGGGGGTAGGATTAGTAAGTTTACGGATGACACAAAGATTGGCCATGGGGTTAACAGTGCGGTTCAGTGTCTTGGGCTACAGGAAGATATAAACGGAATGGTCAAATGGGCAGATAAGTGGCAAATGGAATTTAACCCTGAAAAGTGTGAGGTGATACACTTGGAAGGAGTAATTTGACAAGGAAGTATTCAATGAATGGCATGACACTAGGAAGTTCTGAGGAACAAAGTGTGTGTCCATAGATCTTTGAAAGCAGAGGTGCATGTTCGTGGGGTAGTGAAAAAGGCATATGGGACACTTGCCTTTATCAATCGAGGCATAGATTACAAAAGTAGGGAGGTCATGTTGAAGATGTATAGAACCTTAGTGAGGCCATAGCTGGAGTACTATGTGCAGTTCTGGTTGCCACATTATAGGAAGGATGTGATTGCACTGGAGGAGGTGTAGTGGAGATTCACCAGGATGTTGCCTGGGATGAAACATTTAAGTTATGAAGAGAGGTTGGATAGACTTGGGTTGTTTCTATTGGAGCAGAGAAGACTGAGGGGCGACCTGATCGAGGTGTACAAGATTATGAGGGGCATGGACGGGGTGGATAGGGAGCAGCTGTTCTCCTTCGTTGAAGGGTCAGGCACAAGGGGACACAAGTTCAAGGTGAGGGGCAGGAGGTTTAGGGGGGATGTGAGGAAAAACCTTTTTACCCAGAGGGTGGTGACAGCCTGGAATGCACCGCCTGGGAGGGTGGTGGAAGCGGGTTGCCTCACATCCTTTAAAAAGTACCTGGATGAGCACTTGGCACGTCATAACATTCAAGGTTTTGGGCCAAGTGCTAGTAAATGGGATTAGATAGGTAGATCAGGTGTTTCTCACTTGTTGGTGCAGACTCAATGGGCCGAAGGGCCTCTTCTGTGATATGATCTTAATGAATGGCAGAGCAGGCTTGAGGGGCCGAGTGGCCTACTTCTGCTCCTATTTCATATGTTCATATGTAGGCCCTAATAGGCCCGACATCAGGGCCCAACAGTAGGACAATTGACTACTCGCTGAAAAGCTTTAAGTTTTGAGCCTTTTGTTCTGTGAATTCAGTCTTCTTGGGGAAATAAGCTGAGCAGGAAGGCCACCCTAACCAACTCTCTCTGCCTTGGCTGAAATTCCGTGTGTGGTTATAAACCTGTAGCTACAGAGTCCTCATCTAAGTGCAACCTGTCTGCATTTTGGACCTGCAAAGCTGTGACAGAAGAATTGGACCAGCTCTATATACTCCTCCATTAGTGAGAACCTTCAGACATCTAATGGAATCAGCAGCCAGTTTTCACACAAGGGAGCTCCAAATCGCCAACATCGAACCTCTGTGAACTTTATGCTTTTCTTAAAATGTTCTTTCCAACTGCCCATCTCTGCAGGGGCCACTTGTGTGTCCTTTGTTTGTGTATGTATGTGTCTATGTGTATTCGGGGGGATTTTTAAGAAGCAGTAAACAGTTATACTTCCAGATTGCAATTGTGTGTTAACCAGTTCTTGCAACTTGTTAAAGAGAAGTTTTGTTTCATAATAAATCAATCATTCTGAGTTTATTGAAAGAAGCCTGGTTAAAGTCTCTTTTATTCTGGGTACCAGTAGTGAAGGTAAATAATTGACCATTTTGGTGAGTAAATTAAACTTTTAAACTAATGCTATGACCTGCGGAGTAGTAGGGCTAGATAATCCGTTCACTCCTCCCATCCCGGTCAAAACAGATATTTCAGAAAGCTCACAACGCAATGTCATCGTTGCCTCTGAGTCAGAAAGTTATGGGTTCAAGATCCATTCTAGGGACCTGAGCATAAAATCAAGGCTGACAATCTGGTGCCATTACAAAGGGAATGCAGCAATATTAAAGGTGCTGGCTATCAGAAGAGCTGTTAAACACAGACCCCATCTGTCCTCTCAGGCGGACGTAAAAGATCCTGTGGCACTATTTCAAAGAACATAAGAAACAGGCATTAGAAATAGGAATAGGCCTTTTACCCACCACCGCGCCCCCCCACCCCACCGCCACCGAGCCTGCTTCGCCATTCAATAAGATCATGGCTGATCTGATCTTGATCTCAACTCCACCTTTACACCTCCCCCCATTACTCGTAGCTCCCCTACTGTTCAAGATTCTGTCTACCTCGGCCTCGAATATATTCAATGATTCAACCTCCATAGCTCTCTAGCGTAGAGTAGAGAATTGCTAAGATTCCGAAGTTTCTGAGTGAAGAAGAGGAAAAAGAGGAGCGTTCTCCCCAATGTCCCCAGTCAATATTTATCCCTCAATCAAATCACTGAAAGATATGATCACGTTGCTATTTGTGGGACCTTGCCATGTGCAAACTGCTACTGTGTTTCACAACACTGACTAAATTTCATAGGTGCTTGATCGGCCCCAAAGCATTTTCAGATGTCATCAAAGTTGACATCTAAATACAAGTTCTTTCTTTTAAGTGGGCCAGACGGAGCTGTGACCGTCTTGAATGGATGTAACACTCATGCTCACAGTTCATCCCTGTGTGAAGGCTATGCATTACCACAAGCCCAGGTGAATCAGACAGCCCCTCGATGAATTATTGAAGCCACAACAAAAAGCACTGAAATGTAAAAAGATTGGAGGGAAATGAATTTCATGCCTCCCTGAAGATTAACATCCCCCCGGGCGAGAAATTGGTAAGAGAGGCTTTGAAAATCAGCCTAACAGAATGGGGAGTTGATTGAGTCATAACTAAGACATAAAACCAGCCGCTGTAACGATGCCTGCTTCTGCGTGACAAGCAATAGAGCTAGTATTTAATTCTCAGTAATGGAGCAATAAAACCATGTCACTGCTGGGAGCAGATCCCAGACAAATAGCTTGCTAGATTATCAAGAGAAAGTGCATTGCTCAGCAGCAACCCCATTTCAGACATTGGTTGTGTGGAGGAACAACAGGCTCAGTTTGGATTGTTTGATTTGCTCCATTAAAGCAATATTGCAACCTAGAAATTGGATAATGCATGGGTGCATGAGAGGAGTCAGACACAAAAGCAGAGAGTCGAGATAAATGGATCTTTTTCTGGATGGCAAGCTGTAACTAGTGGGATGCCACAGGGTTTGGTCCTTGGGCCCCAACTATTTACAATCTATAGTAATGACTTGGATTCAGGAGTAGAAGGTACTATAGCTAAATTTGCAGATGATACCAAAATAGGTGGGAAAGTAAGTTGCAATGAAGAAATAAAAAATTTACAAATGAATATGGACAGGTTAGGTGAATGGGCCAAGGTCTGGCAGATGGAGTTTAACGTGGATAAGTGTGAGGTTATCCATTTTGTTTGGAAGAAAAAAAAGGTGACTTATTATTTAAATGGAGAGAAACTTCAGAATGCTTCAGTGCAGAGGGATCTGGGTGTCCTCGTGCATGCATCGCTGAAAGCTAGTATGCAGGTACAGCAGGTAATAAGGAAGGCAAATGGAATTTTGGCATTTATTGCTAAAGGAATAGAGTATAAAAATAGGGAAGTGTTGTTGCAACTGTACAAGGCATTGGTGAGACCGTACTTGGAGTACTGTACACAGTTTTGGTCCAGAGATGCGGGGCTTGTCTTATAAGGAGAGATTGAGCAGTTTAGGCCTATACTCACTAGAGTTTAGAAGGATGAGAGGAGATCTAATTGAGGTATATAAGATGCTAAAGGGGATAGACAAAGTGGACGTGGAGCAGATGTTTCCCCTTCTGGGGCATTCTAGAATGAGAGGCCATAGTTCTAAGCTAAAGGGTGGTAGATTTAAATCAGGGATGAGGAGGAATTACTTTTCTCAAAGGGTCGTGAATCTGTGGAATTCACTACGTCAGAGTGCAGTGGACGCCGGGGCGCTGATTAAATTTAAGGAGGAGATACAGATTTTTAATTAGTAATGGGTTGAAAGGTTATGGGGAGAGGGCAGGAAATTGGAGTTGAGGCCAAAATGAGATCAGCCATGATCGTAATGAATGGCGGGGCAGGCTCGAGGGCCTGAATTGACTACTCCTGCTCCTGGTTCTTATATTCTTATACCCACGCCAGTTAGTACAAATGCAGGTAGCATTCACTATCTGTGTTGCCTGCTGATTGCAATGATTTGTGTGTGCTCTATTCATTAATACCCGCTCTATTCATTGGTGGTCAGGCAAGCAGCCAATATCAGGAGTTCAGGATGAAACTTAAAGGCAATCATTATTCTTATTAAGGGGGCGCATTCAGGTTGCAATGACTGGGACAATTTGTTAATGATACGGTTGAAGGAGTGAGACAGCAAGCACCAAGATTCTCCACAGGGAACAGGAACCCTTCAGGTATAGGCTCAGGAATCTGTGGGAGGAGACCACTGAGGACATTTATCTCAGCAGCACTGCCCAAAAAACAGAGCTGCAATGCAGGACAAAAATTCAATGAGCTACGTAGAGTCACCATGGTACAGAAGAATCATAGAAAGTAAGAGGAGTAGGCCATTCGGCCCTTCAAGCTTTCTCCGCCATTCAATATGATCACGGCTGATCCTCTAATCTCAACGCCATACTCCTGTGCTCTCCTCATATCCCTTGATGCCTTTGGAGTCCAGAAATCTATTTCCTTCTTGTGGCAGCAAATTCCATAGGTTCACCACCCTCTGAGTGAAGAAGTTTCTCCCCATCTCAGTCCTAAACCATCTATCCCACATCCTGTGACTGTGACCCCTTGTTCTAGACATCCCAGCCAGAGGAAATATCATCCCTACATCTAGTCTGTCCATCCCTATTAGCATTTCATATGTTTCAATGAGATCTCCTCTCATTCTTCTAAACTCCAGTGAATACAGACCTCATCGGCCCAATTTCTCCTCATACAACAATCCTGCCTTCCCAGGAATCAGTCTGGTGAAACTTTGCTGCGCTCCCTCTATGCCAAGTGTATCCTTTCTTCGGTAAGAAGACCAAACCTGCACACAATACTTCAGTTGTGGTTTCACCAAGGCCCTCTATAGCTGCAGTAAAGCATCCTTGCTCCTGTCCTCTCGCAACGAAGGCCATCATATTATTTGCCTTCTTAACTGCTTGCTTTCAGGGGTTGGTGTACAAGGACTCCCAGGTCCCTTTGTACATCAACATTTCCGTATCTATCATCAATTAAATAATACACTGCCATTCTGTTTTTCCTACCGAAGTGGATAACTTCACACTTATCCATGTTATACTGCGTCTGCCATTAATTTGCTCACTCAACCTAAATTGCCTTGAAGCCCTCCTCATCACTCACATTCCCACCAAGTTTTGTGTTGTCAGTAAACTTGAAAATATTACATTTGGTTCTCTCATCCAAATCATTGCTATATATTGTGAATAGCTGGGGTGCAAGCACTGATCCCCAAGGTACCCCACTAGTCACCGCCAGCCACTCCATTTATTCCCACTCTCTGTTTCCTGTCTATTAAACAATTCTCAATCCATGCCAATATGCTACCCCAAATCCCATGCGCTTTAATTTTACACACTAACCTCTTATGTGGGACTTTTATCAAAAGCTTTATGAAAGTCCAAATAGACCACACCCACTGGTTCTCCTGTATCTATTTTGCTAGTTACGTCCTCAAAGAACTCCAGTAGGTTTATCAAATATGATTTCCATTTCCTAAATCCATGTTAACTTTATCTAACCCTGTTGATATTTTCTAAGTGTCCTGTTATCAATCCTTTGTAATAGGCTCTAGCAGTTTCCCTACTACTGAGGTTAGGTTAACCGGTCTGTAATTCACTGTTTTCTCCCTCCCTCCTTTTTTAAATAGTGGGGTTACATTTGCCACTCTCCAATCTGCTGGGACCGTTCCAGAATCTAAAGGATTTTGGAAACTGAAAACCAACGCATCCACTATTTCCATGGCCACCTCCTTTAGTACCCTGGTATGTAGATTATCAGGCCCTGGGGATTTATAGCTCTCAGTTCCATTAATTTCTCTAGCACTATTGTTTTAATTATGCTAATTTCCTTCAATTCCTCCTTCTCACCAGACCCTTGGCTCCCTAGTATTTCTGGGAAGTGTTTTGTGTCTTCCTCTGTGAAGGCAGAACTAAAGTAGCTGTTTAGTTGCTCTGCCATTTACTTGTTTTCTATTATAAGTTCTCCCATTTCAGGCTGTAAGGGACCTACATTTGTCTTCACTAATATTTTTCTTTTTACATACTTATAGAAGCCTTTACAGTCTGCTTTTATGTCCCTTGCAAGTTTACTCTCATACTCTATTTTTCCCCTCTTAATCAATCTCTTGATCCTCCTTTGCTGAATTCTAAACTGCTCCCAATCCTCAGGCTTGCTACTTTCTCTAGCAACTTTATACAACTCCTCTTTGGATTACCTTCCAGGGGCGACAGGACTCAGGCCTGCATGGGAACACGTTCCTGGGCCTTGAATAAAGAGAGGCCAAGGCTTGGGGCCTTTCACTTACATTCCAGGGGCGAGATGAGTCAGACCTGCGTGGGAGCTCCCTTCCTGAGCTGCTCGGTGGATTCAAAAAAAAGTGAAAGAGTGACATCACAGAAAAATCATGAGTTGATTGGTTCTTGAGCAGTTCTTGTCAGGGATTATGTTTCAACCTCAGTAATTTTGAAATATATAAATTTCTATACTAGCACAGGGAAAGTGAGAATTTATAGACACTGGAGAGGGAGCTGATTTGTGAGTAAGGGCGGAGAATTTCTACTTTCTACTAATCTCCAGTTTATAGTTAATAGTACAAAGGTAAGGTTAAAGTAGGTTAAGATAAGTAAAAGTAACTAAAGTTAAAGTAAATAAAGTGATTTAAAAGTTAAGGTTAAGGCATGGCAGGACAGTTCAGCCAAGCGGAATGCCCATCCTGTGGCTTATGGGGAATCATGGACACTTCTTGTGACCCAGTCGAGCCCATGTGCAGGAAGTGTCACCGGCTGCACAAGCTTGAGCTCCACCTTTCAGAGCTAGAGCAGCAGCTGGAGTCAATGAGATGCATCCGGGAGGCAGAGAACCAAGTGGATAACACGTTCAGAGAGGTGGTCACACCGCAAGTTAGGGGCAAGCAGGTAGATACGGAATGGGTGACTGCCAGGCAATCCAAAAGAAACAGGCAGGTAGTGCAAGAATCCCCAGAGGTCCTGCTCATTAACCGGTTTTCCATTCTGGATTTCGACAAGGGTGATGGATCCTTAGAGGAGTGCAGCAAGAGCCAAGCCCGTGGCAGCACGGGTGGCCCTGCTGTACATGAAGGGAGGAAGAAATGTAGAAGGGCAGTACTGATAGTGGATTCTTTACGTAGGGAGCAGACAGGCGTTTCTGCGGCCATCAACGTGACTCCAGGATGGTCTGTTGCCTCCCTGGTGCTAGGGTCAAGGATGGCACAGAACGGCTGCAGGACATTCTTGTGGGGGAGGGCGAACAGCCAGAGGTTGTGGTCCACATTGGTACTAACAGCAAAGGTAGGAAGGGGGATGTGGCCTTGCAATAGGAATTTAGGGAGCTAGGTAGAAAATTAGCAAGCAGGGTCTCTAAAGTAGTAATCTCCGGATTACTCCCAGTGCCGTGTGCAAGTGAGTACAGAAATAGGAAGATAAGACAGATGAATGCGTGGCTGGAAAGATGGTGCCGGAGGGAGGGCTTTAGGTTCCTGGGACACTAGGACTGGCTCTGGGGGTGATGCCACCTATACAAGCCAGATGGGTTGCATCTGAACAGAGCAGGATTGAGTTCCTTGCGGGATGTATTGCTGGTGCTATTGGGGAGGGTTTAAACTAACTCAGCAGGGGTGTGGTAACCAAGAGAGAATATAAGAAAGTAATACCAGGGTGCACGAAATGCAGGGAGAGACAGATAGCACTAAAATAAAGAATAGTAAGTTAATAGATGAAGTTGGAGTAAGGGAGCAAGTAGTGAAGTCTCAATCAGGGCTACACGACATGAATGTGAATGCACGGAGTATAGTTAATAAAACTGGGGAGTTACAGGCACAGATTGCCTTGTGGGATTATGATATGGCGATAATGGAGGCCTGGCATAAGGAAGGGCAGATCTGAGTATTAAATATTCCTGGTTACAAGGTGTTCAGAAAAGATAGGAAAGGGAAAAAAGGAGGAGGGGTGGCATTATTGGTTAAGGAGAGTATAGCCGTACTGGAAAAAGAGGATGTGTCAGAGGATTCAAGGACAGAATCGATTTGGCTAGAGCTAAGGAATAAAAAGGGTACAATTACATTGCTTGGTATAATATATAGACCACCAGCTAATGGGAAGGATATAGCAGAACAAACTGAAAGGAAATCACAGAGAGGTGTAAACATCACAGTAGTTATAATGGGGGACTTGAATTACCCATACATAGACTGGGATAGTAGTAGTGTAAAGGGCAGTGAAGGACAAGCGTTCCAAGATTGTGTTCAGCAGAGTTTCTACAGCAGTATGTGTCCAGTCCAACAAGGGAAGAGATATCGCTGGACCTGGTTCTCAGGAATGAGTTGGGCCAAGTAAATCAAGTGACAGTAGGGGAACATTTAGGGGACAGTGATCATTGTATCATAAGGTTTAGGATGATGCTGGAAAATGACATTGGTCAATCAGAGTAAGACAGCAGACTTCAATGGGGCAAGCACAGAGCTGGGCCAAATAGACTGGAACCAAAGGTCAGTGGGAAAAACAGTAGCTGAACAATGGGCTATCTTCAAAGACGAGATGGCTTGGGCACAATCAAGGTATGTTCCCTCAAAAGGGAAGGGTAGGAGAAACAAATCCAGAGCTTCCTGGATGACAAAGGAGATAGAAATTAAGTTAAAGAAGAAAAAGTGTGCTTACGACAGGTGTCAGGTAGCAAACCCAATTGAGAACCAAGCTGAATACAGAAGGTTCAGAAGGGATGTGAAAAAGCAAATACAAGAAGCAAAGATGGATTCTGAAAAAAGATTGGCAGCCAACATAAAAGGAAATCCCAATGTATTCTATAAGCACATCAACAGTATAAAGGCGGTAAGAGGAGGAATAAGGCCAATTAGAAACCAAAAAGAGGATTTACACATAGAGGCAAGAGGCATGGCTGAGGTGTCAAATGAATACTCTGCCTCTGTCTTTACCTACGAGGCAGATGCAACTAAGACCAAGGTGACAAGAGGAGGAAACTCAGTTATGAGAAGGATTTAAAATTGATAAGGAGATATTGGATAAGCTATCGGTACTTAAAGTTGGTAAGGCACCGGGACCGGATGAGATGCGTCCAAGAATATTGAAATAAGTGAAAACGGAAATTGCACAGGCACTGGCAATAATCTTTCAATGTTCCCTGCATTCCGGGAAGGTGCTGAAGGACTGGAGAATTGCAAACATTATGCCCGTGTTCAAAACAGATTGTAAGGATCTGCCTTGCAATTACTGACCAGTCAGTTTAACTTCCATGGTGGGGAAACTTCTAGAAACAATTATTTGGGATAGAATTAATAGACACGTGGAAAAATGTGGATTGATTCGGAAGGTCAGCATGGATTTTTTAAAGGAAAATCCTGTCTAACTAGCTTGCTGAAGTTTTTTGAAGAGGTAACAGAGATGGTTGATGTGGGCAAGGCCATTGATGTGGTATATATGGACTTCCAAAAGGCGTTCGATGCAGTGCCACACAACAGACTTCTGAGGAAAGTTATGGGTCATAGAATAAAAGACACAGCAGCTATGTGGATACAAAATTGGCTGAGAGATAGGAAACAGAGAGTAATAGTAAATGGATATTTTTTGGGCTGGAAGAAGGTTTGTAGTGGAGTTCCCAAGGGTCGGTATTGGGACACTTACTTTTCTTGATATATATAAAGGATCTAGGTCTAGGTGTGCAGGGGAAAACTTCAAAGTTTGCGGACGACATAAAACTTGGGAGAAGTGTAAACTGTAAGGAGGACAGTGTAGAAATTCAAAAGGACATAGATTGGTGGAGCAGGCAGAGAGGTGGCAGATGAAGTTCAAATCAGAGAAGTGTGAGGTGATACACTTCGGTCCAAAGAACATGGAGGGACAGTATAAAATAAAGAAAGGATTTATTCTAAAGGGTGTGCAAGAGCAGAGAGACCTGGGTGTGAGGATTTATTCTAAAGGGTGCACAAGAGCAGAGAGACCTGGGTGTGAGGATTTATTCTAAAGGGTGTACAAGAACAGAGAGACCTGGGTGTACATATACATAAGTCATTAAAGGTGGCAGGACAGGTAGAGGGAGCTGTTTCTAACGCATGCAGTATTCTAGGCTTCATTAATAGGGGCATAGGATACAAGACCAGGGAGGTTATGATGGACTTATATAAGACACTGGTTTTACCTCAGCTGGAGTGTTGTGTACAGTTCTGGGCGCTACACTATGGGCAGGATTTTCCCGTTGGCGAGCGGGGGGGCGGGACCCACTTGCCGGCGCATAAAATGATGCGCTGTGATGTAGGATGGAACTCCTGATGTCACCTCGCCCCATTTACATTTTCAGGTAGGTGGGGGCTCAGCAAAATCAGCTGTACGCCCGCTGACCTGTCAATGGCCAATTGAGGCCACTGACAGAGTCATTAAACTAATTAATGGACCTGCCCGTCCAACCTTAAGGTTGGCGGGCAGTCCAGGAGCCCTGGCAGGAATTAAAAAAAGCATGAAACCTCATCCATGGGCGAGATGAGGTTTCATGTAGGTTTTTAAAAATTTAATTAAAGTTTTTTTAAAAATTATGGCCATGACCCAATTCATGTGACAGTGTCACATGAGGGGACATGTCAGGGAATTTTAATTTCTATTTTTAATATTTTTGACAGTAGAGGCGATCTCCCTGAGGCAGCACTTAACCTGCGGTCTGCCCGCAAGAATGACCCAAACCTCCCTGTCGCTTGCCATTTTAACACTCCACCCTGCTCTCTTGCCCATGTCTGTCCTTGGCTTGCTGCATTGTTCCAGTGAAGCCCAACGCAAACTGGAGGAACAACACCTCATCTTCCGACTAGGCACTTTACAGCCTTCCGGACTGAATACTGAATTCAACAACTTTAGGTCGTGAGCTCCCTCCCCCATCTCCACCCCCTTTCTGTTTCCCCCTTCCTTTTCTTTTTTTTTTCCAATAAATTATATAGATTTTCCTTTTCCCACCTATTTCCATTATTTTTTTTTTAAATTTTTTACATCTTTTATGCTCTCCCCACCCCCACTAGAGCTATACCTTGAGTGCCCTACCATCCATTCTTAATTAGCACATTCGTTTAGATAATATCACCAACTTTAACACCTATGTGTTCTTTTGTTCTATTGTTGTTGACATCTTTTGATGATCTGCTTCTATCACTGCTTGTTTGTCCCTACAACCACACCAACCCCCTCCACTTCTCTCTCTCTCTCCGCCCCCCACACACACACCTTAAACCAGCTTATATTTCAACTCTTTCTTGGACTCGAACGCAAGTTCTGTCGAAGGGTCATGAGGACTCGAAACGTCAACTCTTTTCTTCTCCGCCGATGCTGCCAGACCTGCTGAGTTTTTCCAGGTAATTCTGTTTTTGTTTTTGTTTTGGATTTCCAGCATCCGCAGTTTTTTTGTTTTTATATTTTTATATTTATTTAAGGGAAATGAGTGCACTCTCTCATGTGCACGCGCGAAAGAGCACACTCTCAGGTTTAGAGATTCCCCCCCACCCGCACAGGGAATGCACAGCACTTTCGTCTGGATGTCACGCTGGGCCTGTCCATCCTAAATTTCGAGTACTCTTGGATATTCAATTCCCAGCTTTGGTCACCCAGCAGCCATGTCTTCGTAATTGCCATCATATCGTACCCGTTTACATCTATTTGCACTGTGCGTCTACCTTATTGCCAATGCTCCATGCATTCAGATACAGTGCCTTTAGACTTGTCTTAACATTTTTATGCATTTTTTGTACTATGGCCCTATTTGCTGCAAGCCCTTGTTTCCTCTGCCTTCCACTTTTGCTTTCGACTTTTCTATCTTTCATTCCTATCTTTGTTTCCCCCTCTTTTGACTCCCCGCACAGGTTCCAACCCCCCTGCAACTCTAGTTTAAACCCTCCCCCACAGTACTAGCGAATACCCCTGCGACGATATTGGCCCTGGTCCTACTGGGGTGCAACCCATCCAGCTTGTACAGATACCATCTTCCCCAGAATCAGTCCCAATGCCTTAGGAATCTAAATCCCTCCCTCTTACACCATTCTCCAGCCACGCACTGATCTGGTTTATTCTCCTATTCCTGATCTCTCTGGCACATGGCACTGGGAGTAATCCTGAGATTACTACCTTTGAAGTCCTGCTTTTTAATTTATTTCCTAGCTCCCTATATTTTGCTTGCAGGACCTCATCCCTCTTTTTACCTATGTCATTGGGACTGATATGGACCACAACGTTTGGCTGCTCAGCCTCATCCTTCAGAACGTCCTGCAGCCACTCAGTGACATCCTTGAGCCTGGCACCAGGGAGGCAACTTACCATCCTGCTGTCACGTGTTCCCCTTACAATAAAATCCCCTATCACTATTGCTCTCCCATTCTTTTTTGCACCCCCCCCCCCCCGCCCCCCGGTGCAGCTAAGCCACTCGTGGTGCACAGACTTGGCTCTTGCTGCATTCCCAAGAAACCATCTCCCCCAGCAATATCCAAAACAGAAAGTCTGTTGGAGAGGGAAATGGACCCAGGGGACTACCTGTCTAGTGCTTTTACTCCGTCCCCGATACATTTCTGTCTGTGCACTCTTTACCCACGATTTGACCACCTCACTGTACATGCTATCCACGAAGATCTCATCCTTGCAAATGCTCCAGTGATTCCAGGTGCAGCTCCAACTCCAATTTCGAGTAGCTGCAGCTGGAGACACTTCCTGCACACGTGGTCAGCCTGGACACTGAAAGTGTCCCTGACTTCTCACATCTCAGAGGAGGAGCATTCCACTTGGCCAAACTGCCCTGCCATAACTTATCCTTAAATTACTCCCTTTACTTTTACTTTCTTCAGTTTAAAGAATATTAAGGACAGAAGAAATACTTACCAGGTCCTACTTACCAAGGCCACGGCTCTTCTTACTGAGAAAAGATAGAAAATGAAAGGATCACCTCTTACCCTCTTCACCGAACTCCCTCTCTCACGAAATGCCAACTGAAGCACTCTAATGCAGCCAAAAGCAGCACTCCGTCTGGACAAAAGCAGTGCTGTAGATGGCTTGCTTTAATGTTGTCTGAATCTAGCTTTTGAAAACCTGTTTAAACCAATTAACTAATTTACTAGCTGCAGCTGCAAGCAGAGCCTGTATAAACCTTGTTTTAAAGCTGGACTAAAACTCACTTTCTTCCAACCAAAACAGCAACTTTTAGTTAGTTGCTAAATTAAAGAAAGATTGAACTTCAGATAGAAATTAACCCTTAAAAGTTCCTCTCTCAACAAACTCCAACTGAAGCACTCTAATGCAGCCCAAAGCAGCATTCTAGTGCAGTACAAATACTGCGCTCATATTTTCTCACCAATTGCAGCACTCACAGTCTCACCAATTCCAACACCGACAGCATTATGTTTTCCTCCCCTACCACCCTGCACTGTCCTGTAAGCACTGCTCCATACTTTGCTAAACATCCTTCTCCTCATGCTCACACATAAACCTGTTAAATTCTTTACTTACCCAAAACTCACATCTCTTAGACCGACGGTCAGCTTTTCCATCAATTATAACCACATTCTCCAAACTCAACTCTAACATACTTCACCTTTTCTAGCAGGACAACATGACACAACACCAGACAACAGGCTTCCACCAGAGGATGAATAACACATCTGCACCCTCTCTCTTTCCTTGAACAGGGTGCTCTGACTATGATGGAAATGAGCTTGTGGTCACTGGTGATCCTGTAGGAGATGCCACACAGGGTTTCTCCTTACCTCATCCTCTTAGTATCTTCTAACTTCTCCCTCACCCGCACGCACTTCATGACAACCTGCAGATGCTTTGAATACACAAATCACAAAATTCGGCTTTATTGTGCCCTCCTATCTGGCACTGTGGTAGTTTAGAACTTGTAAAATGGCAGGCAAGCTCCTTCCAACCACTTCCAATGCTGTATGCATGGCAGGCCAAGATTGTAATGGCAATAGCATGTACATGTGCCAGAAGCATGAAGTGGGAAAATTGTGATGTTGGCTTTCTGGTGACAATGTCTACATCTGGTTCATGAAACCGCTCCAACACCTGACCAGCGGTGGGCAGTGTGCCTATAATGAGGGCAGTGCTGTCACCAGATACAAGTACAGAAAACCATTGGTGCTCAGCAACAAGGTTATGCTCTCTGAACTGCCTGGGAAGCCCTTCATACTCGATGGAGTGAGAGTCCAAATTTGTGGCGGTCTGTGCATCCTCCATAACCTTGGCAGCCACCTTGGCAAGAGGAAGAGGAAGAACAAGAATAGGAACAGAAAGAGAGGAAACACCTGAAACCTCTTCACTCCAGACAGGTTGTCCATGGTCAGCTCCTGAGACTCCAGTTCCCCTAAAATCTCATCCTCACATCACCGTGGCTCTACAATTTCCCACCTTACCATTCCTCTGCTACAGGCCATTACAGCATCTGCTTAGCCAAAATCCTGAATTAAAAGACACCACAAAAGAAATCCATAGCTTTATCCAACAACACATCCAATATTCACTACAATACTCGACAAATCACCTTTGTGCTTTGCCTTAGTTCCTATGTTGCAGGTGCCCTTAACTGTCCTAGTGTTCCTTTTCAGTGCTATCCCAATGGCTGCAACACGACTGGCGGAAGGCTGCTGACTTTCACTAAGGGAGACTACAGATGGCCTTGCAGGGTGCCATCAAGCAGTTCTGGGCCTTGTGGGCCTGGCTTCAGATTGCACCACTTCGGCATAGGCAGCATCCTTCCGGGCTGGCAGGCTGAAAGGAAACAGCAAGGGCACTGACAAAGTGACAATGCAAATGCCATAATCCTGAGAAAAGACTGCAGGTGCATGCATCACAGAGCTACTGCCATTCCTCTTGGGCAGCACCTCAGAAATCCTAATAACCTGCTGGAGCACAGATTACAGGACTGCTGGGTAACTCTTCCAGCCTCTCTGAGCACAATGGTGGCAGCAGCCTGAGCCTGCATAGCAACAAGCAGAGATCTCACAACCTATTCTGAGCTTCCATTGCAGCAGACGTTGGGTGAATTCTGCCTGTGTGACAATAGAAGCTGAGACATCAGCCTCCAGATGCTGCACAATTGGGTCCATAAGAGCTGTCATTGATTTGGCCACCGATTCCATGCTGGGGGATGGCCTCCGAACTCTGCCAGAACTTTTGAAAAGTTCTCCATGCTATACTGTCTCTCTGGTAGGCCTGCCAGTACATCAAGCATTCAGTGGGCATGCTCATCATCCTTCTCCAATATGCTGCCCCATCAAAATCCTCATCAGAGTCCTCTGCTGCAGAACTCGTCTGTGACCTTAGCCTCTGGATAGCTAGTACACGTGATACCTTTTCCTTCTAGCCTTGCTGCAGCCCACATGTGCCTGGTGACTCACCTTGCATAGATTTCTCTATAGCACCCTGTAAACTATGCACAATGTCTAGTAGCTGGTCAGGTGGCAGCATATCAGAAAGCAAAATGTACAAGAGGAGAGCTGGGAAGAGGGAAGGGGTGGTGGAGGGAGGGAAGCAAAAGAGGTGTCATTAAACCAACTACAGGCTGTACATCATACCAGATTGCAGGGTGAACGTAAAGTGGGATTTTAAGAAGGTGCATAAGGGAGGAACATACTGTCATCCTGGATGGCTTCAGTGATGGCTGCGCCAACAATGCCTCTTCCAAAGAAGTGAGGAGATGATGTAGCTGTGCCTGTCCCCCACTGGTTCATTGTTGCTCCCTCCGGTAATGGCCTGCTTTATCTTGCAGAGATAGGAAAATGTGAGTGAATATCATGCAAATTGTTTGTGTGATGTGGGCTTGTCATAGCTGAATAGCTGGAAATATGTGGAAACAGAGATATGAAAGTGACGCTTGCAGCAGTGGCAAGTGTGTGAGGGTGAGATGCAACACATGAATGTTAGACAAGAGCCTGATTACTCAAGATTGTTCATGAGTGATTGGTGTGTGAGGTTGGTGGTGCTGTTGGTGGGAGGTGACATTTTAAGGTGCATTCATTGACCATGACCACTTGTGAGGTCAATAAACTTGTTCCGGTGCTGTCTCCAAGTCCTCAGGACCAGACTCCTGACATTGACCTCCCTATCTGCAGCCACTACTTTCACAGTGTATGTCTTGAGGGCATCCTGGACCCCTGTGGAAAGATGACCTCTTTTCTCCTTTCCACCTCCTTCACTAAGGCTTCCAGCACTGCGTTTGGGCCTTGAATTCCTCTCTCTGGCTGTACTGTAAAGCTCCGTTTTCTTCCTACTCGGAGCTTCTTCCTTAGCCACTTCCAGCAGCTGCTGCAGGCAGAATGCACTTCCCCTTTAAGAGGTGCAGGCTAGCTTTAATTGGTGTTTGCCTCACACAAACCTGGGCCCTCCTGCTAAACATGCAATCATGGAGATGAGCAGGCCTGTATCACCTCTTTCAGGCATCTCCATGCCCATTAATGGGCCTTATCAAATTTTTTCCCTCTACAGGCTCAGCACTTAGGCACTGTTTAGGTGCAATTTTTGTGGAACAGTATATGTAGATTCCACACACCCACTTCCACTAAATGTGTGGAGTGCACTCACTGACAGAGCACCACATTTTCACGGATCAAGTGAGAGACCGCACAGGTTCTTGGATGTCCTGGTAGAGGAAGTCAAGAGGAGCAGGAATATCCCACATCCACAGTAGGAAAGGAGTCCACCTCACCTTCTTGTCCCTCTCTCCTGGGGCTGCTATATCTGACCTCATGTCTTCCTCCCATTCCTCCTGCAAACCAATATGGACCCCTAGCAATATGTCGATGACTAAAATGCTGATTTTTCCTGGTGAATCCTATAAGGCGTTCAATAAGGTAGAGTAGCACAAAATTCACTCTCTTTAAGTGAAGTCCTGAGAGAATTTTCAGAATAAATATTGATGGAAGTCTTGACAGAGCATCCCAGAAAGTCCTCTTCAAAACACCAGCAGGTGATCAGTAGAAGTTTTTATACCTTTAAATAGCATCAAAATCTGCTGCAACAGCTAATTTAATCCCAATAAGTGGTCGCTGTTAGCAGAGTGCTAGGACAAACACTAGCCACCAAAATGCTGTGTAACCTCATTAAGGAATGCCAGCAGATAACTCAAATGGAAATTAGCCCCTTAATGATCATCTTGGTGGCCATTCCTAGCGCAAGCTTCAACTCTTTTTCCCAAGATGATGTCTTGTGGTAAATGCAAACTAAACCAGGATTACAGCTCAAGACCCAATTTTGGCCATTCAGGAGCTTTTTAGCATCTAAAGTATCCAAGAGAAATCACCTCTTCATCTCTATGTAGAAGTGTCAAGAAATTACTCGCTGAAGAATAGCTTGCAATGATTTTAAATGCTTATATATGTGTAATCCATTCTTGGGATTGGGTGTCGCTGGCCAGGCCAGCATTTATCTTCCATCCCTAATTGCCCTTTAGAAGGTGGTGGTGAGCCCTTAAACCACTGCAGTTCATGTGGTGTAGGTACATCCACAGTGCTGCTAGGAAGGGAGTTCCAGGAATTTGACCCAGTAACAGCGAAGGAACAGAGATATATTTCCAAGGTGTGTGACTTGAAGCAGTGCCTGGTGACATGCACCAGATGACCTTGACCTTCTGTGTGTTTAGTTTATTTGATAGAATCAAGAAACCAATTTGTATCCTTTGGATGATTATGTTTTGGTTCGGGACGTTGATGGGTTTGATGTACGTTGGAATCTATTTTGTCAGTTTTTGCTACTCTTGGATTCACTATTCTCAAGAACCTCTCTTAGATTCACAATTTCTTCTTGCTATGCAGACTGCACCTGACAGTTCTTATGTAAGCTGCTCAAACAGTCTATTTCATTGAATGCAATTGTCAATCAGCCTATTCTGACAATCTCACTAAATTTCAGCTGAATATTTCACCTGGGGACCAGTGCAAACAAATGCAAGAAGCTTGTGTCACTTGCTCATGACATGGTTGGGAAAAGGAACAATACTGATCCAGGAGATTGAGTTCAGAGAAATGGAACTGTGTCCGCTGCAACACAGGATAACTGATGTTCTAAAGCTAATGTATCACTTTCCTTCATAGCCTTTAAACCAATCAGCTAAGGGTAGCTGTTGGCCGTTGACATGAATGGCAAAATATTTTATGAAGAGATTATTTTCCATTAGTATTAACTAACGTTTGAATGGGTTGGAAATCCAATGAACCTTGCATTAATGGGGCACTCCGGCAATAGCTGAACTTTTGAGCTCCATTAAGAAACAGTTCTGTATTTTTTTTTATGGTGTCTGCTTTGGTTCAGTTGGTACTACTCTTACCTTTGAGTCAGGAGGCTGTGGACTTACTCCAAGAGACCTGAGCACATAATCTAAGCTGGTAATATTGCATTATTGGTGGTGCTGTCTTATTGAATGAGGCACAGACCATGGTAGTGTTTGCACTTTCAGCTGGATGTAGAAGTTCCTACGGCATTATTAAATGAAAAACAGAGGCATTCTGCCAGTAACCTGGCCAATATTTATTCCTCAACCAACTTCAATAATATAGGTTATCAGATCATTATTTATCACTATTTGTGGGAGCTTTCTGGGCACAAATTTAGCTACTGCGGTTCCTGCATTACAGCAGTGACTACACTTCAAAAGTACCCAATTGACTATAAAGCACTTTGGGATGTCCTGAGGCCATGGTAGGATTTATACCAATGGAAGTCTTTAGATTTTTTTGTAATTTGATCATAGATAATTCATGTTTTTGAATTTGTGTATGTTACACTGAGACCTGGCTTTCATAACTAAACTGCAAGATGGGACCAGGATCCATTTCCCCAATAGTCAAATCCATTAATTCTGAGCCAATGTTACAGGCCTGTGAGTGGCAGTGAAGTTGGAGCTTGTTGAGTGAGGGAGATTTAAGGGTTAATTTAATTTAAGGGTTAATTTCTATTGGGCTCTGCTTGCAGCTAGTTAATTAGTTAACCGGCTTAAACAGGCTTTCAGAAGCTAGATTCAGACAGCATAAAAGCAAGCTATATACAGTGCTGATGTCGTCTGCCCTGGAGTGCTGCTTTGGGCTGCATTTGAGTGCTTCAGTTGGAATTTGGTGAGTGAGGGAGTTCGATGAAGAGGGAAGGAGGTGATCCTTTCAGTTTCTACCTTTCCTCAGAAATAAGAGCAGTGGCCTTGGTAAGTAGGACTTAGTGAGTATTTCCACTGTTCTTAATATTCTCTAAACTAGAGGAAGTAAAAGTAAAGGGACCAGTTTTAAAGGTAAGTCATGATAGGGCAGCTCAGTCACCTGGAATGCTCCTCCTGTGCAATATGGAAAGTCAGGGACACGTCCAATGTCCATGGTGACCATGTGTGCAGGGAGTGTCTCCAGCTGCAGCTACTTGAAATCCGCATTTCAGATCAGGAGCAGCGGCTGCAGTCGCTGTGGAGCATCCGCAAGGCTGAGATCTTCATGAAAAGCATATACAGTGAGGTGGTCACGCCGCAGGTAAAGAGCGCACAGGCAGAAAGGGAATGGGTGACTGCCAGACACAGTAAAGGACTAATCAGGCAGTGCAGGAGTCCCCTGGGTCCATCTCCCTCCCTAACAGATTTTCCATTTTGGATTCTGCTGGAGGAGGTGGTTTCTCAGGGGAATGTAGCGAAAGCCAAGTCTGTGGCACCATGAGTGACTCAGCTTCCCAAGGGGTGGGGGGCAGAGAGGAGAGCAATAGTGATAGGAGATTCTATCGTAAACAGAACAAACAGTTTCTGCAGCCGCAGTTGTGACATCGGGATGGTATGTTACCTCCCTGGTGCCAGAGTCAAGGATGTCACTGAACGGCTGCAGGACATTCTGAAAGGTGAGGTGAACATCCAGAGGTCATGGTCCATATCTGTACCAACGACATAGGTAAAAAGAGGGATGAAGTTCTGCAAGCAGAAAATAGGGAGCTAGGAATAAATTAAAAAGTAGGATCTCAAAAGGTAGTAATCTCAGGATTGCCACATGCTAGCAAGATCAGTAATAGGAGAATAGACCAGATCAATGCGTGGCTGGAGAATGGTGTAGGAGGGAGGGATTTAGATTCCTGAGGCATTGGAACTGATTCTGGGGAAGATGGTATCTGTACAAGCTGGACAAGTTGCACCCCAGCAGGACCAGGGCCAATATCCTCACAGGGTTATTTGCTAGGACTGAGTGGCAGGGGGAGGGAAACAAAGATAGAAATGAAAGATATAAAAGGTAAAAAGCAAAAACAAAAGGGGGCACTAGCAGCAAATAGGGCCATACTACAAAAAAAATGTGTAAAAGGACAAGCCTAAAGGCACTGTATCTGAATGCACGGAGCATTCATAATAAGGTAGATGAATTAACATTGCAAATAGATGTAAATGGGTACGATATGATTGTGATTACAGAGACATGGCTGCAGGGTGGCCAAGGCTAGGAACTGAATATCGAAAGGTATTCCATCTTTAGGAAGGACAGGCAAAAAGGAAAAGGAGGTAGCGTAGCATGATTAGCTCAGGGTGACATCAGTGCAATTGTGAGAGAGAATATTGACTCAGAGAATCTAGATGTAGAATGAGTCTGGGTGGAGCTAAGAAGCAAAAAAGATAGAAAACATTAGTGGGAGTCTTATATAGGCCTCCAAACAGTAGTAGTAAGGTAGGGGGCAGTATTAAACAGGAAATTAGAGATGCATGAAACAAGGGTGTTACAGTAATCATGGATGACTTTAATCTACAGACTTTAATCTACAGGCCAAACTAAATTAGCAATAATTCTGCGGCTGATGAATTCCTGGAGTGTGTACGAGATGTTTTTTTTTAGACCAGTGCATTGAGGAACAAGCTAGGGAACAGGCTATCCTAGATCTGGTTTTGTGCAATGAGATGGGTTTAATTAATAATCTTGTTGGGATAATCTTGTAGGCATTGCAACAGTTATATATTCCTTTCAGATGCAAAATCACAACAGGCTAAAAAACAACCATGGCTAACAAAGAAACTAAGGATAGTATTAGATCCAAAGGGGAGCCATATAAAGTTACTAGAAAATGTAGCAAGCCTGAGGATTGAGAGCAGTTTAGAATTCAGCAAAGGAGAACCAAGAGATTAATTAAGAGGGGAAAAATCTAGTATGAGAGTAAACTTGCAAGGAACATAAAAGAGGACTGCAAAAGCTTCTGTAATTATGTAAGAAGAAAAAGATTAGTGAAGACAAATGTCGGTCCCTTACAGTCCGAAGCAGGAGAATTTATAATAGAGAACAAGGATATGGCAGAGCAATTAAACATCTACTCAACTAAACAACTACTCTTCACAGGCGAAGACACAAATAACTTCCCAGGAATACTAGGGAATCAAAGGTCTAGTGAGGAGGAGGAATTGAAGGAAATTAATATTATTTAAAAAACAGTGCTGGAGAAATTAATGGGACCGAAAGCCGATAAATCCCCAGGGCCCGATAATCTACATCCCAGGGTACTAAAGGAGGTGGCCATGGAAATAGTGGATGCTTTGGCTATCATCTTCCAAAATTCTATAGATTCTAGAACAGTCCCAGCAGATTGGAGGGTGGCAAATGTAACCTCATTATTTAAAAAAGGGAGGGGAAAAAACAGGGAATTAAAGACTGGTTAGCCTAACATCAGTGGTAGGGAAAATGCTAAAGTCTATTATAAAGGATGTGATAACAGGGCACTTATGAAATATCAACGGGAGTAGACAAAGTCAACATGGATTCATGAAAGGGAATCATGTTTAACAAACCTAATGGAGTTTTTTGAGTATGTAACTAGCAGAATAGATAAGGGAGAGCCAGTGGACGTGGTGTGTTTGGATTTTCAGAAAGCTTCTGAGGTTAGTGTGCAAAATTAAAGCACATGGGATTGGGGGTAATATATTGGTAATATATAGATTGAGTGTTGGTTAGTAGACAGGAAACAGTAGGAATAAATGGCTCTTTTTTGGAATGGCAGACGGTGACTAGTAGGTAACTGCAGGGATTAATGTTTGGGCCCCAGCTATTCACAACGTATATATCAATAATTGGGATGAGGGGGCCAAATGTAATACTTCCAAGTTTGCTGATGACCCAAAACCAGATGCGAATGCAAGTGCTAAGGAGGATTTTGACAGGTTGACAAGTGAGCAAATACTTGGCAGATGCAGTATGCCTTGGATAAGTGTGAGGTTATCCACTTTGATAGGAAAAACAGAATGGTAGTATTGTAAGAATGGCCAAGTTCCGACTATTAATGATAAAGTGCAGACACTTTTAGGTGTAAACTTTATTTATAACATACTCAGCAGCAACTACACATGTGCTTTCAACTCCAACTCTATCTCTACACTGACTGCTGAAGTAGCCGACACTACTCCCCTATTGGTTACTCCAGATCATGTGATCTTCTTTACAAGTATTATTCTTTAAGTACATTACACATTAAACAAAACCATAATTACTACATTACTTCCCCCTTAACTTGGCTATACATATTTTTACAAATACATATTTTAAGACAACCTAATATTTACATTGGGTAAGGAATTTACAGGTTCAGTCTTTCAGGTGATTTCCTGGTATATGTGGAATGTCGCTGCTCCACAACTTCAGATTCTTTGTCAGAAACCTCCTTTTCCAGAGCTGCCAGAATACCAGGTGCTTCGGCTTGCACTTGCAGTTCTGTATCCTCAACTCTTACAGGAACATCAGACACATCTGTCCTGGGTTGAGTATCCTCAACAGGAAATGCAGACTGGATCATTGTCACTGGTGGAACCAAACCTTGGTGATTTGTCTCTCTCTTCCTTAAATGTTTATGGATGATCTGTCCTTCCACCTCCATGTGGTAAGCTAGAGGTCCAGTTGCGGCACTTATCTCAATCAGTAACCACTTCGGTCCTTCTCCGAAGTTCTTCATGTATACCAGCTCTCCGACAGTAAATTTCCTCTCGCAACTCTGCCAGTCATGTCTAGTTTTCTAGCTTCCCTTACTCATTTGCATCTTCCCCTCTATATTCAGCATTATTACGCTCAATCACGTCCTGAGATGACGTTTCAACAATAACTCCAAAGGTGTGACACGTGTTGTTGTCTGGGGGGGGGGGTAGTCCTGTAATGAAAACGAAAGTGTGATCTTAGTTGCCAAGGAATCGCTGCTTACCTTTATATGCCTGCCTTGAATGCTTGAACCGCCCTTTCGGGCCAGTCCATTTGAGGAAGGGTGGTAAAATTCGGTTTTTACATGAGTGATACCGTTGAGGCTGATAAACTGTTGAAACTGAGCACTCATAAATGCCGTGCTGTTATTGGAAATTACTGTTTCTGATAGTCCGTGAATGGAAATACTCTGATGTAGTTTCTCAAATGTAGCAGCTGACATTGGTGACTTCACCTCATATGTCCAGCCATTTCAAATGGGCATAGACAATGAGCAGAAACATTGTTCCCAGGAAAGGTCCAACATAGTCAATGTGTAACCGCACCCAGGGGCAACCTGGCCACTCCCAAGGGTGTAACAGAGATGTCACTGGCAACTTTTGTGGTTGCTTACATTGCACACAGTTCTTTACTAAACTCTCTATTTTGCCATCCATCCCAGGCCACCATAGATAGCTGCGTGCTATGGTCTTCATTCAAGGAATTCCTGGGTGGGCACTGTGTAGTTCAATTAAAAGTGGCTCCCTTCTCTTTGGAGGAACTATCACTTGTGCCTCCCACAATAGGATGCCATCCTGGCTGGTTATTTCATGTCTTCTGGTTTCATTTATTCAGATACAGGATCCTGTAACCAACCATGTAGCACTTGTTCTCGTACTTCAGATAGGACTGGGTCCAGGCTTGTCCAGTCTCTGGTCTGTCGAGCACATACTGGCGAGGAATTTAAGAAACTTGACAGTAAAACAAGTTCTTGTGGAACTGGGACCTGCTCATCATTTTCTTGTAAAGGCAAATGACTAAGTGCATCGGCATTTGTGATTTGATTGTCAGGCCTATGTATGAAAGTGTATTCATATGCTGCCAGAATTACAGCTCTACTAGTATTTCTGTATCTTCTTTCTACATGCCTTGTTCTTTCTAGAGCAGACTTTAATCTTGGCCTTATTTTTGACTTCACTATTGGCCAGACTTCTCTCAGATGCAAGCTCAACCTGTCTGAGCTCAGTGGCTGAGTCTCCCAAGATTTCGTTATATGTCTGCTTCTTGGAAAATTCTGCAAATTTTGCTTCCAAAGCCTCTTTGGCTTCATTTAGCTGATTCTTCAGCTCTTCCATCTCTTTTTTGTATTTGTTTGCTGTCTCCTAGAAAATTGAGCAATGTTGTGTCTTCTCTGCCAACTCATTCTTCAGTTTGTTCAGAGGTGCCGAATACTTTCTGTTTCTCTTCATACTTGTCCAGAGGTATAAACTTTGACCTGAGGGAATCATGAAGTGTGTGAAGGTCTTTTAAACAGGTTTTCTTTCTCCCTGGAATGTTGTTCATCTCGTCTCGAACTCTGTCATCTATCAGGGTTTCTTCAAATTTCTTCTGCTGTTCTTCCAGATTTTGGCTTAAGACAGCCTACATTTCTTCAGGTTGTTGAGTCCTTACACACTACTTTTTCAAAACAGGATCGCTTCCAGCTTCCTTTTGGAATCTCAGTGGCCAATCAAGGCTTATTTCCCTTAACCAATTTCACCCTAGAAGGCTTGGTTCTCTCCCTCTCAATAACAACACTGGTAGCTATGCCGATTGGCTTCCATAATGGACAGTTACTCTGCTTATGCCTTTTACTTGAATGTCTTCACCCGCATATGTTTTGAGCTTAGTGGCTATTTCTTCTAAACTTAATTGATGATCACCATTATTCAGATAGCTGAAGGTATTTTCCCCAATTACCATAGCGGAAGCTCCCATGTCCACTTCCATTCCAATAGGTTTGCCATTTACTTTCACTGTGACAAATAGTGCTTCTGTCTTTTCAACTTTCAGATTAAACGAGTAAATGTCTGAATTTGTTATTTCAGGCTCTTCTACATTGTAGATTTCAATGAGCGGCTTCTTTTGTTAAAAGCCTCCTTGAATCTTTCTTTGCACTGCCTCAGTATATGTCCATTTCTGTGACAATAGTAACATTTGATTTTTTTTAAACTGCCAATTGTTAAAAGACTGCTTGTTTCTAACTCTATTGAAATTATTCTTCAATTTTGCTGCTAAGTTATTTTTCTTTATTCTTTGGCTACAGCAGTTTCCCGCTACTCGACAGAGTCTTGCATTTTCGCACCCTTTTCAGCTGAGGTTTCACCCTTGATGTGGAGTATTGTGCCATTTTACATACCCTGTATTGCTTTTGAATCTCTTACTGCGCCTTCCATGGCCAGTGCTATCTCGAGCATCTTCTTGAAATCCAAATTCACTCTGGACAATCATCTTTTCTGAATAGTGTCTTCGATCACACCACACATTAAAAAATCCCTGAGCATGTCGTTTAGAGTTGTACCGAACTTTCAATGTTCCATTAGCAGCTTCAAATTTGCCACGTCTCATGCAATTGTCTTGCCCGGGGCTCTGTTTCATGAATTAAACTGAGCCTCTGCATCGTGACTGAAAATGACCCTTCATGAGGTCCACAAATTCATCGAAATTCTTTGAAACTGAGACAATTGATGCCGTCAAACTTCAAATCAGGCTGTAGGTTTTGCTCCCACAAGTATTTAAGAGGATCATTCGGCTCTTCTCTTCCCACGTAATCTCATTCGCTTGAAAAAAAGAACACGATGGCACCAATCATCTCTGGCTAGTTCAAAAGGATTGTGGCATTTTGAGAAGGCATAACTCCTTTAAATCTAACAAACTCCTTTGAATCTAACAGAGCATGCTACTTACAACCACTAAGCAAAGTACACTACTGATTTCTTTCTAACTTGATTTCTTCTGTTCAATCCTGTTTTATCCTCGTTGCCAGTTTGTTATAAGAGTGACCGAGTTCCTACTATCAATGATAGAGTTGATCTGCAGACACTTCTTGCGTGGACAAGTTTATTTAGAATGTACTCAGCAGCACCTACACATGCTTTCAACTCCAACTCCATCTCTACACTGGCTGCTGAGGCAGCTCGCGCTACTCTCCTATTGGTTACTACAGATCATGTGATCTTCCTTACAAGTATTATTCTTAAAAGTACATTGCAGACTAAACAAAACCATAATTACTAAGTTAGAGTGTTATTTAAATGGTGATAGATTAGGAAATGTTGATGTACAAAAGGACCTGGATGTCCGTGTACACCAATCACTGAAAGCAAGCATGCAGGTGCAGCAAGCAGTTGAGAAGCCAAATGATATGTTGGCCTTCATTGCAAGAGGACTTGAGTATAGGAGCCAGGATGTCTTACTGCAGCTATACAGGGCCTTGGCGAAACCACACTTGGAATATTGTGTGCAGTTTTGGTCTCCTTACCTAAGGAAGGATATACCTGCCATAGAAGGAGTGCAGCGAAGGTTCACCAGACTGATTCCTGAGATGACAAGATTGTCATATAAGGAGAGATTGGGCCGCCTAGGCCTGTATTCACTCGAGTTTAGAAGAATGAGAGGAGATCTTATTGAAACATATAAAGTTCTGACAGGTGGACAGACTGGATACAGGGATGATGTTTTCTATGGGTGGGGGGTCTAGATCAAGGGGTCACAATCTCAGGATATGGGGTAGGCTATTTAGGACTAAGATGAGGAGAAACTTCTTCACTCAGAGGGTGGTGAACCTGTGGAATTCTCTAACACAGAGGGCTGTGGAGGCCAATGAATATATTTAAGAAGGAAGTAAATTTCTAGACTCTAAAGGCACCAAAGGGTATGGGGAGAGAGTGGGAGTATGGCGTTGAGAAAGAGGATCAGCCATGATCATACTGAATGGCGGAGCAGGCTCGAAGGGCTGAACGACTTACTCCTGCTGCTATTTTTCTATGTTTCAAAGATTAACTCTGTGACTAGGTGAGGGTAGTCGTCTGGAAAAGTTGCACTTTGCCTGAGCACCCAGGTGCTGAAAGTGGTAAAGAGGTACGAGAAAGCTCCGTTAGTGGGGGAGGATGTGGATTAGCATCAGAACCTTGACTGACTTTGGACGCTTATGTAAGGTCCTTGAACCCCTTCCCGCACTGTGTGTCAGTTCTTGGGGGATGGACTGACCTCCTCTGTCACCTTCCCCACTTCTAGTGTCTCATGGGGCCTCCTGCCTCAGTTCCCAGGGTTGCTCCCTCAATACCTTGATTCCTACCAGCAGGACCTCCACAAATATGTACTAAGATTCCAGTGCCATGTTGTTGCAGCTGCCTTGCCCAAGACTGCTATTCTCTCAGATCCCTTACACTTTCTATGGCTGCTAATGTAAGTTCCCACTTTAACATCAGTGCTATTCACGGGTGCACAGGTATCTCAAAATAAAACAGGGCGCCCAGGCAGTAAGCTGATAAGACGTACAGTCAATTAATATTCCATTTAAGCTGGCATTGTCAACTCTGTGTAGCCAGAGGCAAAAATGTATGAAGGCTCCTGAGCATCTGTTCCAATGGGCCTACAGCCAGAGCTCCAACAGCTTGAGTTAAGCTGATGGGTCTCATTTTCTTTTCTCTTTCTTTCTGTCTCTTTCCACCTTTTGTCTCCAGATTATCAATTTTGCATTTATTTTTCATTGCCTCTCCACTTCTCTTTGATTCCCCTGCTCTCCATTTCGCTTTCTACACTTTTTTTCCTCACTCTTTCAGTTTTACATTTTGGCTTCTTGGTCACTTCCCTTTTTTCATTTTCACTCCTTTTCTCCATCCAGCTCTCTTTCTTTCTTGCTCCTCCTTTCCCACTCTGGCTCTCTGTTCTTTCACTCTGCCTCCTCGTCTCACTCTCTTTTATCTCACACTGCTTTCAACAGATTTTTTAAATCATCCTGCCCGTAAAAGCTAAAGTAGGGGCAATAAACATGCAAATAAGGCAATGACGCAAAAACCTCCAACCGCTAAGTGTGAGTCAATTTGTTCCAATTCAGCAGCTTAATAACCAAATCATTTTTTTTTAAAGGACAATCATTTGCCTGCTGTCACTCTCTCTCACTTTTCACAATCATGGGGTCCGTGTTCACACAGAACAGGATGTAGCCCAATAAAACAACTCAATGTGGTTAAAGGACAGACACAGCTTTTCCACCGAATTTAATCCTTTTCAGTGAGAAGGATTTATTTCTGTTGGGTAAAACGTCAGGGACATGATGAGGCCTTGAGCTGGAGTACACTAACCATACAATTGTTTACATATTATTCTGAAGGTTTAACACAAGTTGCCTTTGAACATTGTAACTCCTGGATCTATTTCCAATACATAGTTCAATCTCTCCTTTAGTTGCTGACTCTGGTTGGGCTATGAACCCATTCCCTGGTCCTCAGGTACTATACTAATGACTATTTTCAATGTTAGCCTAGACAGTGACAGTTGGCAGGCTATTCTTCCACAGAAGATGCCACACCCAAGCACAGGTGTGGCACTACCAAATCATTTGTGGACATCTGCCTGTCTCAGCAGAGTTCAGTGAATAGTGATAAGGAATAGGAATCCTGGCTGATTATTTTTTCCTCATCTCTACCCAGGGCAGCCAGGTCAATGAAAGCTGCTATCAAGGATCAGAACATGCACTCAGTTCCACACTGGCCAGTTTTTAAACAAGAATAAATGATCAGAATGTCATGCAGCATTATTTAATTGCTATGGATGTTTAAATCAGAAGTTAGCATTTTGAGATGCAAGCGTGTTCAAACTAAAGATATAACAAATCCAAGAAGAGTCCATTACCATGATAACACACTTGACTCGTCAGACAAACTCCTGGTTTGCCCAAGGAGGCAGGGTGCAACCATCTCTGTGGAGATGAGAGTCTATGGGATAATGAAGTTGGGTTGCTTTGAAAGTGATGTCAGTTGAGACTGTGATATTGCTTGCAATCTTAAACAAAGGGGTCTCTCTTAGATTGTGAGAGGGGAATGGTACAATTGTAAAGCAAGGCAGGCTTACACCAAAGCAACGAGTCATGAAGAAAGACAGGAAGACAAGAAGGTATTGTCAGACCACCTGGTAAAAGAAAAAATGGAAGACTTGAATTTATTCAGCACATTTCACAGGCCCAGGGCATCTCAAAGCACCTTACATCTACTTAATTAATTTTTTAACGTCATCACTGTTGAAATGCAGGAAATGTGGCACCTAATTTGTGCAGAGAAAGCTCTCAGTAACAGCAATGAGATAATGATCTGATATTCTCTTTTAAGGGTTGAGGAATACACCGGGGGGAACTCCCCTGTTCTTCTTCGAACAGCGTCATGGGATTTCTTACATCCCTGAGGGGGCAAACAGGGCCTCAGTTTATGATCTCATCCAAAATCAGCACATCCAACAATGTAGCACTCCCTCAGTACTGCAGTTAGTTTCAGTCTGGTGCAAAAGCAATAACTGGCTTTAGCCGTAGCCTCACTCACTATAAAGCTGACCAGCTGCCACTGAGCAGCATGAGTGTCCAACAATGCCTTGTAACACAGGGCACACACATCTTGCTGAACCCTGAATCTCAGCTAGAGTCACGTCAGGTGTTTTTAGCAGGTATATTCCATCCCTTTCCTTCCCATAATGGAGTTTGGACCCCAGTCATTGTGTGGAATAGTTAGGGACGTTTCTGTGCCACAAAATCAGGAGTTGTGTAAATACAGGTTTACCTATTTCCAGTTTACAGAAATTACATCAGATATCAATTTTTATTGCAAACATTTAAAGAGCTCCATTGTTGGCTAAATTTTACATTGTAAATATTGCATAAAAATTTAGTTTAGAAAGGTCTAATAAATGTTCTTTCCTCTCTCTTTTAAGATTCTCCCTATTCCAAGGGGAAAGTGATTAAACCTCGCAAGACTGGAGCTGAAAAAGTGCATCAGAAAGAATTGAACTGAGCTCCACGTGCATTCACATGATAAAATCACAGAGGATCTATTCATGAGCTTGAAAACAAGGCACAGTTCAGTCCAGTGACAAGCCACGGGTTTTCTGAACAATGTATGACGTTCTTTAGAGGTTGTGCAAGAAAACAAAACAAAGTTATGTACCAGATGGCACTGACCCCTCTGAATGAAAGCATTAGGACATCAACCTGACAGTGGTGTAACTGTGGGTTGCACTGAATGTGGCCAATGTGTGTACACATCAATACCAAGGTGTACCCTGGCAACACTGGGGAGATCTAGAGTGTGCTCAAAGGGGATAATATCTGTTTCAGGTGTGGGCCCTGCATATCTACATGAAAGCCTTTACCAATATGGCATTAGGTACACTTCCAAAGTGGTATGTGCACATCATACTGGACACTTAGTTGCCTGTTTTACACCTCTAAGACAGGCACAGCCCAAACTAACTTCAAAGCCAAAGTGTGTATAATGCTTGCTTAGCTAAGAGTGTGTTAGGCATGTGTTGAGCATGTATGCTGTGCATGCATATAGTACTTGTACCCAGATTGTGTTGTGCATGTGATGCACGTACTCTGAGCATGGGCACCTGCTGAAATTATGCACCAAAACTTTCAAATAGCCTTTGATAAAGTCCCCAAGAAGAGATGCACCTTATGGGACTGGGGGAAGGGGTAGATAGCAGACTGGGTCAAGAATGCTTTTATTTGGGAGGGCAGTTATTAATGGTAAGACCTTGGGATGTAGGATGAGCACTGCTGGAGTGATTGCACCATTTCATTTAAGGGCACCTAGCCCAATGTCAAAGTTTGGAAAAGGATCCATGAATTTGTGTATGAAGCAATGACATGGGACCTCAAGAATAGGTTGCCATAGCATCTGGACACCATGGAAGAATAGGTACATGTCTGCTTAGTGTTATTGAATATGGGCAGGTTTTAAGTAATGCAGTGGGCAGGGACAATATCAGCTTGTACATGCCATGTAGAGTTTGATGGCTTGTCATGTGATATGTGTACCAACTTTGTTCTGAGCATATACAGTGTGTATATACATGTGGCATGTGTCTCAAATATACGGCATAGGTCAGTAGAAAGGGTCATGTAAAATGGACTGTTGGTTTACTATTGTCCCTTGAGAATGCTGCTGGAGATCAATTTCTAACCCAGTTTGTATGGTTAACTTCTCAGCTTCACTGAATGTTGTGCATTAAGCCCACTGCACTGGAGTGTTGTTTTTGGCTGCAGTTGAGTACTTCAGTTGGAGTTTGATGACTGAGGGAGTTTAAAGGTTAAATTAAGGGTTAAATTCTATACAAAGTCTAGTCTCTCTTTAATTTCGCAATGAACTCAGTTGCTGTTACTGTTGAAAGAAGGTGAGTTTTAGTCCAGCCTTAAAACAGGGCCCATACAGACTCTGCTTGCAGCTGCAACTAATTAATTAGATAACTGGCTTAATCAGGTTTTCAGAGGCTAGGTTCAGAGAGTATAAAAGTAGGCTATCTTATAATGCTGACTCTGCCTACCCTGGAGTGCTATTTTTGGTTACAGTCAAGTGCTTCAGTTGGAGTTTGGTGACAGTTTGGAGGAGGTGCTCCTTTCTTTTTCAACCTTTCCTTAGAAAAAAGAACAGCGTTCTTGGTAAGTAGCAGCTGGTGAGTAAATTAGAGAAGTGTAATATTTTTAAACAAGTTGCTATATTTGGATTTAACTGATAAGCGCCAGGAATGAGGGAAATTTAGGGTCAATGTAATAAAGTAATATAAATAATCCAAGGTAGAGTAAAGTTAACATAGGGGATGTAGAGTTAAGACATGGCAGGACAGCTGAGTTGAGTGGAATGCGTGTCCTGTAATATGTGCAAGGTTATGGACGCTACCGGTGTCCTAGGTGACCACGTGCATGAAATACAGAAACTTGAGCTCTGGGTTTCAGAGCTCGAGCAGTGACTGGAGTTACTGTGGTGCACCCACAAGGCTGAGAGCTATGTGGATAGCACGTTTAGAGATGTGGTCACACCACAGCTTAAGGGCCTAGGGACAGGGGAAATGGGTGACCACCAGGCAGTCCAAGACAAGTAGGCAGGTAGTGAAGGGGTCCCCTGGGGCCCCTCTCTAAAATCAGTTTTCTGTTTTTGGAAGCTGTTGAGGAGGGTGCTGGTTCCTCAGAGGAATGCATGCAAGCAGTCCTTGTTGTAGCTTCACCAGGTTGACACCTCTTTTAGTATGTCTGATGCTGCTGCTCCTGGCATGCCCTCCTGCACTCTTCTTTGAACCAGGCTTGATCCCCTGGCTTGAGGTTAATGGTAGACTGGGGATATGCCAGACCATGAGGTTGCAGATTGTGTTTGAGTACAATTCTGCTGCTGCCGGTGGCCCATAGTGCCTCATGAACGCCCAGTCTCGAGTTGCTAAATCTGTTTGAAATTTATCCCGGTCACACAACATGATGGAAGGTATCTTCAATGTGAACACGGGACTTTGTCTCCACAACAAATGTGTGGTGGTCACTCCTGCCAATACTGTCATGGACAGATGCCTCTGCGGCAGGCAGATTGGTGAGGATAAGGTCAGGTATGCTATTCCCTCTTGTTGGTTCCTCACTACCTACTGCACGCCCAGTCTAGCAGCTATGTCCTTTCGGACTCAGCCGGCTTGGTCAGTAGTGGTGCTACCAAGCCACTCTTGGCGATGGACTTTGAAGTCCCCCACCTAGAATACATTTTGTGTCCTTGCCACCCTCAGTGCTTCTTCCAAGTAGTGTTCAACATGGAGCACTGATTCATCAGCTGAGGCAGGAGAGGAGCGATACGTGGTAATCAACAGGAGGTTTCCTTGCCCATGTTTGACCTGATGCCATGAGGTTTCATGGGGTTCAGAGCTGATGTTGAGGACTTCCAGGGCAACTCCCTACCAACTGTATACCACTGTGCTGCCACCTCAGCTGGGTCTGTCCTGCCAGTGGGACAGGACATACCCAGGGACGGTGATGGCGGTGTCTGGGACATTATCTGTAAGGCATGATCCTGTGAGGATGACTGTCAGGCTGTTGCTTGACTAGTCTGTGAGACAGCTCTCCCAATTTTGACACTGGCCCCCAGATGTTAGTTAGGAGGACTTTACAGGGTCAACAGGGCTGAGTTTGCTGTTGTCTTTTCTGGTGCCTAGGTTGATGCTGGGTGGTCCATCCAGTTTCATTCCTTTTTGTGACCTTGTAGTGGTTTGATACAACTAAGTGACTTGTTAGGTCATTTCAGAGGGCATTTGAGAGTCAACCACATTGCTGTGGGTCTGGAGTTACATGTAGACCAGAACTGGTAAGGAAGCAGATCCTAGACCTTCCTCTCCCATGCCCCAGTACCTCTTCCCCTCCCAAACACAGCTGGGCCTTCCTCTCCATCCCCTCGATCATCATCCATTGTCAGCAGACACTCAGCAGACTTTCCAACTTCCGTGGGCTGCTTCACAGCAGAGCCAAGCCCATGAGAATCCACCCAGCATGCCATGGACGTTCCTCCAGTGTGCCATTGCTGTCGGGCTCCAGCATATTCTGCTCCTCGGATGTCCGCAACGTGAGCAAGGCCCTGGTGGTAAGCCCCAACATCTGCACGTCACACTTGTCAAAACGTGTTCTGCACTGGTGTGCAATCACACCAATGTGGACCGATGATCCAGCAGGGTGGGGATGAGTCTGGCAGGCTAGCCTTAAAATTATATGCAGATGCATTACAATGAGGTTCCGAACATCCAATGGCAGGGAATGCAGCCCACCATCGATGGGCTGAGTGGACAATCGCAAACTGGTTTTACGACGTCGGGAAACTGAATTTTGGCCTTCTTGCCACGTTACCCGCTCACACCACTGAGCACACCAGAGGGCACGGACAATTCCGCCAAGGGTCTTGAACTTCAGAGAGAGGCAAGTGAGATGGTTATTGCTCCATTGGCAGAGGTCTTCCAGGCACCTGATTAACGTTGCAATAATAGACATTCAAAAATGGTTATTCCCGTCACATCACCTCTCTCCCCATGATTTCAGAAGGTAATTGATTAGCTCATGTCCGGACAGACCATGGCTATTATCTTATGGTCTAGGTGATTAGATTCTGCAAAGTCCTGGCCATTAACTCCTGAATGATCCATCATCCATCTTTTTGAGATGGGGAAAAATACTTTCCATATAGCAATTGTGCAGGTAGATTTTCTGTCTCCACTTGAAAGGTAGCTTTTTAAAAATGCAAATGGTAATTTGCAGCTTCAGTAAATCTTTTGAAATAGTTAACATCAGCAGGTGTGAAATTCCATGGGAGGATGTCTTAATTGTAATCCATATCAGACCTTCCAGAAACTAGTCAATTTGTAATATCAAATGTCAGGTGACTTGTGGCAGCCATCTTAAGTCAGTGTCTTTACTTGCTTTTTAAAGTCCCTTTTAAGCAGTTCAATATATGTTTGATCAGCCAGAAAAATTAAAGATGAATATCCCACAAGCATAAGTCACATCATGTTGACAGGGATACAAATTTAAAAATATGCCCAGACACTCTTTTTGCTGAGGTGAAGTTATGCTCCAGTTTCTACTCAAACTCATTAGCATAAGCCTGAACATAAATTCTGTCATGAATCAGGGCAATCAAGCAGTATGATCAATAGTAATCAATTCTAAGTTGGACAGGGTATTTGCCAGCATCACAGAGGCATAGGGTTGGCAGGAAATTCATTCTTTAACTGACTAATTTAATGCTCTTGGTCTTATTTTTTAATTAGTTTCAACTGACTGCTCCAATCTGCCCTTGGTACATGAGACCTGTGACCAACAGTCAACTGAAGCCACACAAGTGACCTACTCTGCTGTAATTGACCAAATTTAGGTAAAATAAAACTAAATTTAAAGTAATGGTTGCAGCAAGCCTGAATCAGATTGCAGTTGATTGCTCATTACTGCAGTTACAGGAAATCAATGCTGGGTTCATGTGACCAGGGGTATCTGTGCACCCAAGTATTGGAGAGTAAGGTGATGAACACCCCTGAGCAGACACAATCATCAAACTCACCATGCTAACCTGGGAGCCATGACCAGTTGTGGGCAAGGAACGCTTCAGGAGAATGGACCTTAAAACCAGCGTAGAAGATAACTTTTGCTTAAGTTAGGTTGATTTCTGGGTGGAAATCATGCAAACTTCTGCATCCTTGTGTTTAGTGCTTAGCGCAAGATACAGCCAACAAATTGTTTCTACAGCCTGACCACTTTGAGTACATTTGTTTTCCTTGAATGGATCATTTTAGTTTGGTTTGAAGCATGGAATGATTGAACGGTCAATTAGACAGAGACACACACAAACTGACTACTTTTATCTTCATCCTAAAATAACATTAGTCTAGTTCTCATATCCATCTTATCTTGGATCCAGACTGAAAGACAACACATTTATTAATAATCTAACATGTTGTAAATATTTAAACTAACATGCTGACAGTCGGTGTTTTGCCAACAAAACAACCCATCATATTTAATGGAGCTTTCAGTTCTTCAGGATTGAAAGGTCTGGTTTGACATACACCAAGTGAGCAGCAACAACTGAATTTTTTTTTTTCATTCTTGGGATGTTAGCATAGCCAGTATTTATTGCCCATTCATAAATGCTCCTGAGAAGATGGTGGTGAGCCATCTTCTTCAACTGCTTGAGTACATGGTGTAGATACACCCACAGCACTATTAGGGATGGAGTTCCAGGTTTTTAATGCAACCACAGTGAAGGAATGGCAATATATTTCCAAGCCAGGGTGATGTGTATTTGGAGGGGAACTTGCAGGTACTGGTATTCCCATAAGTCTGCTGCCTTTCTCCATCTTGGTGATGAAGGTTGTGGGTTTGGAAGATGCTGTCAAAGGAGGCTTTGCAACTTGCTGCAGCACATCTTGTAGATGGTACACATTGCAGCCACTTTGCATGGATGGTGGAGCTAGTAGATGTTTAAGATGGGGACAGGGTGCCAGTTAAGCGGGCTTTGCTTTGGTAGCATCAAGACAATTGTGTTGTTGGATCTGTACTCATCCAGGCAGGTGTAGGGTATTCCATCACACTTCCGACTCATGCACTGGCACAGCAACTCCCTCCGCATGTCCCAAAAATTATCGGCAGCTACCCCAGTATTTAAAACTAGAAAGCAATTTTAGAAAACTCTTTCCCCTAGTAAGGAAAATCCTCAACAAGAAAACAAAATCTCAAAATTAGACAGGCCATTCAGGAGCGAAATCAGGAAGCACTTTCACACAATGGTATTGGAAATCCTAAACTCTCCTCTCAAAAGATTGTGAATACTGAGTCAATTGGAGCTTTCAAGACTGATTGATAGATTATTATTTGGTAAGGGTATCAAAGGATATGTAACAAAAGCAGATAAAGGGAGTAGAGGTGCAGGTCAGGTATGATCCAACCGAATGGCAGAACAGGTTCAAAAGGCAGAGCGAGCTACTCCTGTTTCTGTTTCTTCACTCTTAATCCATGAGCAACTGAGGTAAATTGCAATGGGGAACAATCCTCTCGTATATGACTTTTTAGACATCTTCCTGTATCTAGCAGTGTTTGTTCAAATCTTCACCAACTGAATGTTAAGGCACATGACGTTGTTTATTCCTTCATTATGTTCTGTATGAACAGACAATACACCCTCTATTACTTGTGAGGCCTGAAAGTGAAACTGATTGGGAAGGAGAGCTGCAGGCAGTTCATGACCTGTGAGCACTTCTTGTCTGCTTAAACTGTAAAACCCATCTGCTTGCTCGATATAATCTCAGCCAATGGGAGGATGTTTCACACATCCTTTCCTATTTGCCTTTCTCACACCAACCATCACTACACCTCCCTGACTGTCAGGCCATGAATTGCTCCAGCTTCTCACTGATAACTTAACCAGAAGTACCATGGAATCCACATTTAAACAGGGAAACCTGCTAAGGGTGGGTGGCCCTCCCGTGCCTGTTCATGAATTAAGTTGACGCAGGGAGGGAAATGCAGCAGGATGCTGGACAATGCCTCCAACATCCTGCCATCCTGATCTACTGCCTGCAGCATTCCTACAGATGGAGTGGGTAACACCCCATTGTGTTCAGTGGGTAATACTACCACCTCTGAGTAGGAAAGTTGTAGGTTCAATTCCCACTCCAAGAATGGAGATCAACTCAATTGACATTTCAATGCAGTGACCTAGGCCAGTTCTCCCTGTTCTGTCAGACTGGCTAGGTCCACAGAATGAAAGAGGGGTGTGTTGTAAACCCACACTTTTCAGTTAATTGATTTAAATGGACCTCAGTTGGACATGTTCCTTTACAGTTCTGGCTCCTCCCCAGTCCCTCCCCACCCTGTCCTATGTCCTGTGCTTGCTATGCCCAAGCCATCCAATAGCATAGTTATAATGACTGAAAATTTACACAGGCCCTGTCTGTCCTTTTTAGATATCCTTTCAGACTAGGTAAAGTAAAAAATACCACATTTCATGACACTTTTCACAAACTCAGGACAACTAAAAACAATTGCCCATGTGGCAAATTTCTGTTTTCATTATCTGCAAGTTCTCACCAGCTCTGTCAAAATCCATTTATGTATTTTTAAGTCATTATCTGAGTTTATTTAATGTGGACCTGGACATTCTTGCTCCACATTCAGGTATTTTCTTTGAAAACTTACTTTTTTGCTGGCAACCTAGAGTGGTCCCCTTAAGGACCAAGGATTAGGCTGCAGGTAGATCTGATTTTGCAGACTGCAAACAGCCCAGTGCCAATTTTACAAAGGGGCCCTCAAATAGATGTTAAGCATGTTACTTGCATATACAAAAAAGCTTAACACCTGTTTCAAACATGGGCCTTGGCTGTCTCTTATCTGCCTTTACCAATATGGCAGTGGTGTAATTCAAGTGTGCGCAAGCCTTCACCATTTTAGATCCTTTGGTACCTATTATGCACCTGGAAACAGACATGGCACCAATAATCTAGGCCTATTTTGCTAAAATTATATTGTGGAAAATCTGTACAATTTTTGACACAATCTCCTGCAATACAAATGATGGAATTCTGCAGGATTCCTAAATTGGAACAGACCCATATCCTGCTGTGCTTTCAGTGTAACTATGTGTTGTAAGCTGACACTTATTTTGAAGGCGAGTGAATTTTCTGCCTGGTTTAGCATGCACAGCGGGAGGGGAGGAAATGCACAGCAAGAGGGAGACCAAAGTCTACCGAGCAGGAATTAGCATTTTGCAGCTGTGCAATGACAGACATGGCTCAGTGATAGCTGCCTCTGAGTCAAAGTTGTCAGTTCAAACCTAACTCCAGAGACCTGAGCACAAAATCTATGCTGACAACCAAGAGCAGCACTGACCGAGTACTGATTGTCAGGGGCGTAAAGATGCAGCTGCAATCAAATTTGTTTGTCCAAGGCTTGAGTGCTAACTGAGCAACCAAAACCCAGTATGATTTGACCAAATAGATCCAGCAGGCCTTGCAATGAGGCCTGATATCACAGCCAAGACATTGTGGTGATCAGCGCAGTGGGCGGAATTTTCCCATCCTGACCATGGTGGGTTTCATGGCAGGTGGGAGTGGAGAATCTAGCGGCAGCCAAAAAAAATCGCAATCCCGCCAGTATGAAAACAGTTTGCAATTCTCTCTGGTGGGTCAAGTATCCCGCTGATTAATGACGTGAATGCCATTGGCATTCATTACCATCCCATGAATGCTCATTAAATCTGCTGCTGACTGGAATCATGTGCTGCCTTCCAATTTGCATCATGCCAATGGAAAATCATGCTAGTCTGAATCACATTTGAAGAAGGGCAGCATGCAGCGGTTGGATCTCGCATCACTCAAGGTGAGTGCTACATTCACAGCCTACCTTACACAATGCTGCACCAGTGTCTTTGCGATGCCAGTGGAACAGCACTGCTGGGGGTGTAGGTTTGGTCTGCTCCTGGTGGTTGTCTCCAAAGTCAGGAGGACATGCTGGGGGAGTAGGGTTGGAGGACACACTTGGGGCAAAGGGGCAGGAAAGCATTGAAAGGATTCAGAGGAAACACATGGGTGGCAAAGGGGCTGGAAGGCATTGAAAAGGATTGGGGGGGGGGGGGGGTGAATGATAGAAGGCAGAGAGGTGGGAAGGCTTTCTAAAGGGCTAGAGGAGGAGGGGGAATGATGGCAGGCGGAGGGGAGACCAAGGGTGGGAAGTTGGAGCCCAACAAAGGAAACAGATGCTAACAAAGAGGTGGCTGGAAGACTGCCAGTATAAATGAGTGCAATGTGTGTGCCATGCATAGCCCTGCAGCATGGCCCAACTGCACCCCAGGACTACCTCTTCTCTATCACTTGACTCTGAAATAGGAAAGGCCGGGGGTGGGGGGCACGGGAGGATGGTCAGTGCGGCCCTAGAGGGATGGTTTGCATGAGAATCATGAACCAGGGTGGTGGGAAGGAAGACTGTGTAGCGTTTAGTCACGAGGGCAATGAAGAACTCTCAAAGTCAACGTCCCTGGTCTAGGGTCAGCAGGTCGGGGGGGGGGGAGAAAAGAGTGGGAATGTTGACCACAACAATAGGATCCAGTATTACTCGGAGGCTGGAGAATAACAGAAGGGTGCTCTACCTTCACATTGTGAGGTTCCAGGTAAATATCTGGGACGATGACAATGAGAGGGAGCTGGTCTCCAAGTATTAGTGGAGAACCACCATCTTGTACTCTCGAACAAATGGCACAGTTATAAATGGAAAGTAGAAGCAACTCTGCACAGGAGGGGTCTGAGGCAGTGTGGGAGGAGCACACTGCTGGCCTAGGGGACTCTTTCTGGGGGTGCCCTCTAACTGCTGAGGGAAAGGAGGAACACCCCCTTGAGAAACTAGCCACTGGATCCCATACCTTTTGCCATTCTGGAACAGGGAAATGTACGAGTCACTGGCTTAACATTACAGTTGCTGCATTTCAACATTAACAATGTGAAATTTGGGAATGTAGGCAACCTTTAAGCAGCCACAAGCACTGCATATACGGCATCCCATCAATGAAAGCATTTCATGAGATTTCCAGAATTGGCATTCGTAACAGGCCAAAGTGCATCTAGTTATTAATCATGAGTAACTTATTGTTAATGAGTACGCAGGATCTGAGATTGGAATACTGAGCTAGATGAGGTCACGCATGTCATTCAAACCTTCTCCAACCACTGGGATTCAGATGTTAAATCTCATGGGTGTTTACTCAATCAACTTGATGTGTATGTTAGCACTTCAGATACAAGGCTAGCAGGGCAGGAGCCACTATAGATCATTACAGTTGCTTTTGGCTCAAGATTGTGAGCATCGCTATTTTCAAACATTATGCATTAATCTATTCAATCTATCATTTCAGAGGAAAGGACAAAACAGTTACAGATCCAGGGCTCAATTCTGCCTTTGAGGGTTCTAATACAATTGAGGAGGAGAATAAGGGACAGGCAACACTGAGCACATTTTCAGGAGGAGGTTCTGCCTGAGGTCCAGAGTGCAGGGGAGCCACAGCAAGAACATCTGGATCAGGAGATAGACTCAGACCACAGAGGCAACTCACGAGACCAAGGGTCTACTGAAGAAGATTCTCCTATTTGCAGATGAGAGATAATGTTGCACACATCTGTGCTTGTCCTGAACTCTGGTGCATCACATCTGCCACATTCTTTGGAAGGACCTAATGCCCCAAAGAGTCAAAAGCTTTCCAGTGGCCTTGAAGGTCACCACTGTGCTGAACTTTATTGCTGCGAATCACTCCAGGGATCCATAGGGGACCTGTGTGGCAACACTGAGTCTGCCACACAAATGCATCAAGGAGGTCACAGGTGCCACAAGGAACACCGCTGTGATGTTTGCACTTGAAGATAGTGAGGCTGCAAGATTTATTGGGTTTGCAGCTATCTCAGGCTTCCCAAGAGTGCAGGGTGCAATAGACTGCACCCATATGGCCTTCAGGGCTTCATGGCAGCAGCTCCTAATGTTTATCAACTGTAAAGACTTTCAATCCATCAATGTGCAACTCTTCTGTGATCATCAGAAGCACATAATGCACATTTGTGCCAGGTACTCTGGGAGTTGCCATGACTCGTACATCCTGAGTCACTCCCAGGTGCCCCATATATTCAAAGGGCCTGAGCGTCTTCATGGATGGCTGCTTGGGGATAAAAACACTGGCTCATGACACCCATTGGCCTCAGGGTACTTCAGAGGAAAGGTACAAAACAGTTCACGGTTCCACGTGGTCCCTAATTGAGCATACCATTGGCATTCTGAAGATACGCTTCTGATGTCTGGACCACTCAGGTGGGGCACTGCAGTACACTTCAGATAGGGTCTCCCACATCATTGTTGTGTTGTGCCCTTCACAATCTGGTACTGCAAAGGGTAGATCCCTTGCCAGAGGGAGAAATGGAGGAAGATGAGAGCTTTCTCAGAGGATGAAGAGCAGGATGGCCAGGAACCTGAAGAGGATGATGAGGCAGCTACCACTGGACGATGCCACTGAAGAAGCACATGGTGGAAGACATGCCCTTGCCACTTTAATTACTACTCCTGGAATCTGGTAGCAAAGTGAAGGCAGCGAGAGATTCCTCCTCCCTTAATTCCATTAATGCACTGAAAGGGATATCCAAGCAGTCACCTTGAAAGCAAGTTCAGCATTCAGACTTGCACCTTCTAACTTCATGATTAAGTAGGCCATAATCTATAAGAAGGTCAGCAGTGCTCACTCTGGGAAGTGAAAGCCAACACAACAATGAGAACGTTGAGGCAACTTACTTGCTGCAGTCATTGCTGCATTAATGTGAAACTACAGCAGCCAGTGAGATGAGGTTGGAGATATCCTCCCATCCAGCTCTTGTCCTTTGGCACTACCACTGAGAAGACGTAACTGCCATGCCAAAGGTTTCCATGAGCAAATCAGTGTGTCCCCGCTAATGGTTGTGTGAGATCCCTGAAGAGAGTAGTCCTTTGAGTACATGATGCCATGATGAGAGTTTGATATTGGAGGGAATTGAAGGATGACTCACCCCTGGCAAATAGGATGAGATTTCTCTCTTCCTGCACTGGCTGGTGTTGTGGGTGCGTGGCCAGCAGAGCTGACGTCCTTTGCTACGGCCTCCCAGCCTGGAAAGGTGAGGCTGGTGTGCTGCTTGGAGCCATCCCTGGGATAAAGCACATCCCTATGCTGCCGCACTCCTCGGATCAAGGCCTTGAGGGCATTGGGATTGAAACAACAGGTTGCAGCTTTCCTCATCTGGTTGCCAGATATCTCTGTGGGTCTCCTGGAGTTAGCTGGGCTGGAGAGCATGAAAAGCATATGGTCGGGTGGCAATTAAAAATGGTGCCCAGACCTTCAACCCCACCAGGTAAAGGCAGGGCGGACGAATCACTTTCCAACCCTCGTGATTCGGAGAGCTAATAAGCTTCCAAGTGTGGAATCGGGCACAACTTCCCACCATTCCAACCAGCAGGGGACACACACCGCAGACTTAGTTTCAAAAATGGAACATTCTGCCCAGTATGTATTCTGTGGGCACAGGAATTCAATCAACCAGGTGATCATCCCAGTGGGTTTGCCCGCTGGGTGAAACTGCTGATCAGTAAATTTATGTCTGGCTTGTAACGCATGGTTGAGACTTACAAGCACTTATTCCAATAAAAAGACACACAAAGGGATTGAGAACTGGTGGGAGTGGATACCCCAAAGGAGGAATTGCAGTCTGTTGCAGATAGTCAAATATACATTGTCTAACTGGCATCTGTCTTGCTTGAAAAGAACATTTCCAGCATGCCCCATTGAAGGTATAAAACCTGAAGCACAAGAACGATCGGTGCTAGCCCTCAGTCAACAGGAAGTGGAACAAAGAGAAGATGAAATCAACAGTTTGATCAATGGACTAACTACATTCAACGACAAACTGATCACCTGCAGTATGATTGAAAGTTCCGCATTTACAGTCACAATTAATATTTGAGCAATAAACTGAATTTAGAAACTATCTAGAAATCATAGCCAATTTTGTAATCCTGGTGTAAAAGAACTGGACATAGATTTACCTAACAAAGGTGCACTGTCTTCTGGCTGAGATCTTAAACTGAGGCTCTGTCTGCTCACTCAAGTGGTTGCAAAAGATCCCATGGCACTGTTCAAAGAACAAGGCGAGTTCTCCCATGTCCTGGTCAATATTTATCCTTCACTAAAACAGATAATTTGCTCATTATCACACTGATCTTTGTGGGAGGTTGCTGTGCACAAATTGTTTGCTGACATTACAACTATGATATATGGCAAAAGTGTTTCATTAGTAGTAAAGTGCTTTCGGATGTCCTGAGGTCATGAAAGGTGCTACAGAAATGCAAGTCTTTCTTTACTATTTTAATGGAAAAAACACATGAATATGTACAAACCTGGTACCGTCTGGACAAAAATAGACTTCCAGATGTCCTGGCTGTCAGAACCCATCGCATCACAGCAGTTAAGTCTGAAAGTTACTTGATGATTTGATCTTATTTAAAAACTGACAGCAGCTAAAACCAGCAATAATGCCACTTCCTGGGGTGCAGAGGCTTTGCTGAAATAGTGAAGAAGATAGGAGAGCTCTTGTCAGGCAAAACAGCTCCTTGGCATCTGCAGAACATCCACAAGTCAGGGTGCAATAGGAATAAGTGGCTTGATAAAAATCATGAAAAGAAATCCAGCGTAATTGAGGTCACCTCAGTAATTTTGAAGTGCACCTCAGCTGAAGCTGTAACTTGGAATGTCACTCAGTGCTGCTGATTGTGTTAATTCTCCATAAGAATTATTCACTTTATTTGCTAATATTTTTTCCAATTTTCTCCCCTTCCCTTTGATGACATGTTGTCATGTTCTGTATGGAAAGAGGAGGGCCTGGAACCCTCCAAGATCTTGATATGGCAATATCACAAATACTGTTTGTGTTGGTGTCGTTCTTGGCTCAGTGGCAGCACTTTCAACCCTAAGTCAGAAGATTATGGGTTCAAGTCCTACTCAACAGACTTTAATAACGTAGGCTTACATTTCAGGAGCTGTCTTTTAGATAGCATTGTGGTTGTACCTACACCACGGACTGCAGTGGTACAAGAAGGCAGCTCACCACCACCTTCTCAAGGGCAATTAGGGATGGGCAATAAATGCTGGCCTAGCCAGCAACACCTGCATCCCATAAACGAATATAAAAAAAATATTAAAACAAGATCCTGACAGATGTAAAAGATCCCAAAAGCCATGCACTGATGTAATGCTTTTCAGTGTATCTCTGGATTGGGACTTTAACTCTCACCCTTCTGAGTCAGGTGAGAATGCTAAAACTGAGCCACTGCTGTCATTAAATTAATATTCCATAGATACCCACCCCAGCATTCCTCTACCCCAAGATCTACCATTGGATACAATTTAGAAGAGGGAAGGTGCAGAGGCAATATAGGCTTGGCAGGGTTGAATTTCTGCCATAATATTAGATGTGCAAAATCACAAGAAATAGGAGTAGACTACATAGCCCATTGAGCCTGCTCTGCCATTCAATACGATCATGGTTGATCTTGGGCTTCAACTCCATTTTCCCAGCCACTCCCCATATCGCTTAATTCCCTGAGACACCAAAACCTCAGAAACAGTGTAAACAAAGTGATGGTGGGTAATCAGGAGGAATTCAATCCCAACTGCCTTGAACAGAGGATGGTTCACATGTTGAGAGAACTGTCAAGGGGACCAGACAATGGGGAAAATGCAAGGGAGGATTGCATAGATCTGAGGGAGTGGGTGATTGAGCAGCTGTTTGTTATTGGAACTGGTCCAAGGAACTTCAGAACCTTCTCAGTTCCTGTAAACTTTCCCATGTTCCCAGATATGAGATAGCAATCTCATAGGCTGACACACCCATGGCTGTAGAAAGCTCTCTCACCTCTGATTCACAAGATTGTAGGTTCAAGTGCCACTCCAGGAATTGAACACAAAAACTGAGGCTGATACTCCAATGAAGTATTGAGGGAGTGCTGTACTGTTGGCGATACCATCTTGGTTGCAACATTAAACGAAGGCCCTGTCTGCCTTCTCAAATGGATGTAAAAGATCCCATGGGACTATTTCAGAGAAGAGCAAGGGAATTATCCCTGGGCCATGTTGATCCCTTAATGTCAAGATCGCACAAACAGATTATCTGCTCATTATCACATTGCTATTTGTAGAAGGTTCCGGTGCAAAAATCATTTGCTGCATTTTCTACATTACAATAGTGGCTGCACTTCAAAAAGTATTTCATTGGCTGTGAAGTGCTTCGGGACATCTGGTGCTCATGGAAAACAATACAAATACAAGACTTTATTTTTCCCTCTGTGAGCAAACAGATGGGTTTTACAATTTAAGACGAGAGGAAGCGCACACACATCATGAAAATCCTTCCAGCTCTGTTTGAGGTCCCACTAGTATTAGGGGATAGATCCTCTGTTTAGGGATCAAATCAATTAAGATTTCAACACCAACGTCACCAGATGCACTATCTGGGGTATATATGAAGGTGGCAGGGCAGGTTGAAAAAGTAATAAAGCATATGAAATCCTGGGTTTTATAGAGTTTAAAGGCAAAAGGTTATAATGAACCTTCATAAAATTCTGACTCAGCTTCAAATGGAGTATTGTTACCAATCTGGACACCACACTTTAGAAAGGATGTGAATGCTTTAGAGAGGGTGCAGAAAAGGTTTATGAGAATAATTCCAGGGATGGGCGACTTCAGTTACTTGCATTGATTGCAGAAGCTGGGGTTGTTCTCCTTAGAGAAGAGAAGGTTGAGAGCAGAGTTGTTCAAAAGCATAAGCGGTCTAGCCAGAGTAGGTAAGGAAAAATTACTTACTTGGCAAAATAATTCCCTAGCCAAGCTGTTCCAGTACAGCTACAACACTGGCATCTACACGGCTATGTGGAAAATTGAACAGGTATGTGCTGTACACAAAAAGCAGGACAATCTAACCCAGTCAATTACCGCTCCATCAGTCTATTTTCAATCATCAGTAAAGCAATGGAAGGGATCGTCAACAGTGCTATCAAGTGGCACTTACTTAGCAATAACCTGCTCACTGTCGCCCAGTTTGGGTTCTGCCAGGGCCACTCAACTCCTGACCTCATTACAGTCTTGGACAAAAGAGCTGAACCCGCGAGAAGAGAGTGACTGCCCTTGACATCAAGGCTGCATTTGACTGAGTGTCGCATCAAGGAGCCCTAGGAAAACTGGAATCAATGCGAATCGGGGAAAACTCCCCACTGATTAGAGTCATACTTGGCACAAAGGAAGACGATGTAGCTGTTGGGAGTCAATCATCTTAGTTCCAGGACATCACTACAGGAGTTCCTCAGGGTAGAGCCCTAGGTACAACCATCTTCAGCTGCTTCATCAATGACCTTCCTTCCATCATAAGGTCAGAAGTGGGGATGTTCGCTGATGAGTGCACAATGTTCAGCACCATTCGCGACTCCTCAGATACGGAAGCAGTCCATGTCCAAATGCAGCAAGACCTGGACAATATCCAGGTTTGGGCTGACAAGTGGCAAATAACATTCACGCCACACAAGTGCCAAGCAATAACCATCTCCAACAAGAGAGAGTCTAACCATCACCCCCTGACATTCAATGGCATTACCATCATTGAATCCCCCACTATGAACATCCTGGAGCTTACCATTGAACAAGTCAGGGGCTAGGAATCCTGAAACGAGGAACTTATCTCCCGACTCCCCAAAGACTACTAACCATCTATAAGGCACAAATCAGGAGTGTGATGGAAACTCCCCACTTGACTGAATGAGTGCAGTTCCCACAACATTCAAGAAGCTTGACACCTTCCAGCACAAAGCAACCCGCTTGATTGGCACCACATCCACAAACATTCACTCCCTCCACCACCGACGCACAGTGGCAAAAGTATGTACCATCTACAAGATGCACTGCAGGAATTCACCAAGGCTCCTTCAACAACTCCTTCCAAACCACGGCCACTACCATCTGGAAGGACAAGGGCAGCAGACTCATGGGAATACCACCACCTGGACGTTTCCCTCCAAGTCTCTTACCATCCTGACTTGGAAATATTACGCCGTTCCTTTGCTGTCACTGGGTCAAGATCCTGGAAATCCCTAACAGCACTTTGGGTGTACCTACACCACATGGACTGCAGCAGTTCAAGGCAGCAGCTCACCACCTCCTTCTCAAGGGCAACCAGGAATGGGCAATAAATACAGGCTCAGCCAGCAAAGCCCACATACCGTGAATGAATTTAAAAAAGGGTTGAGAACCAGAGGACAGCGACTTAAGGTGACTGGCAAAAGAATCAAAAACAACATGAGGAAAAAATTTTGTTTTACATAGAGGGTGGTTAGGATCTGGGATACACTGCCTGAGAGAGTAGTGAAGGCAGATTCAATCATGGCTTTCAAAAAGGAATTGGCTAATTATTTAATTAGAAAAAAAATTGCAGGGCTGCAGAGAAAAGCTGGGGGAATGGGACTAACTTGAGTTTCTCTTGCAGAGAGCTAGAATGTGCACAATAGGTTGAATGGTCTCCTTCTGCAGGCATTTAATGATTCTATGACAAAAAGACTTGCATTTACATAGCACCTCTCACAAACTCATGAGATCCCAAAATGTTTTACAGCCAATGAAGTGCTTTTGAAGCTTAGCCAATCTTCTAAGGTAGGAAACACAGCAGCCAATTTTGTGCACAGCAAGCTCCCACAAACAGCAATTTGGTAATAACCAGGTAATTTGTTTTAGTTGAGAATTAATGGATAGAACTATCTTCAATTATCTGGGACCAACACAGCTTATAAAAGCAAACAACCTCCAGACAGCAATGAGGTTCACACTGCAGGAAACCATTCCCCTGAGACTAATATTTCAATTCGAAGGACATTGTAGTAGTAAAGTTTGGTACGTAAGGGGCTAATATGAGACTGAGTACAGTACCACCCACACGGTGATGTAAGAAGGCACATGACCCAGCGCCAAGGGAAGTCTAGAGATGGATAAAATAGGGTAAAGGCCTAGACTAGAGTCAACTCCATACCTGTACCCTCTACTGTAAATACATACATAGCTAAGAGTTGTTAATAAAGACTTGCTGTTAACATACTCTAGACTAAAAGCTTACATTATGGTGTCCAAAGCAGGATTCTTCATGGTGGCAACATCAGGATTAAAACACATCCTCACAAGAATGCTAAGAAACTAAGAAAAAGGACACCTTCAAAGGATTCTGCACTGAACCTAACTCCCAAATGAAACTACAGACACTGAGAAAACTCATCAGAGAAAGAATGAAAAAAAAACTCCAGAGACAGAAGAGGCTGGAAGCAAACAAGGAAAGGTAAAAGTTTTACTCCAGCAGAAGACTCCATTGCATCCTCCTTAGAAGTACAGCTTCAGCAAGCACAGCTCATAGCCTGCAAGGGTAAGATAAAATTTTTTACCTCCAGGCCAGCTGGTCCCAAGAAGCCACTTTCAAGTCATTCAGTCAGAAGCGCCGTTTGAAAGCAACCCGTTGCCAAACCCAATCCCAGATTCCAAGTCTCAGCAAGTGGATCCCGACTCCAGCAAAAAAACATTAATAATTGATTTCATCCATTCCAGGTGCCCCGCAACTATGAAAGTTCAGAAACAGCAAGCCTGCGGTTCTTTATCAAAAGCAGAACTTTTCGCCCAGCATGCAGGCGCGTGCCCAATCCGCTTGAGCATGAAATAGCACATGAAGTTGGGCGAGCATACCGACGTCATCGTGTACTCACGTGATATTTCAGTCAACATGCACACACGAGAGTCGAAATGCACCCACTGACAATTAAGAGGCCGATTAAGGCCATTGAAGTTGTAATTAACGGAGATTTTTCATTGCCCATCCAACGTTACGGTTGGCAGGTGGACAGATCCGCCAGGCAGCCTTTGCATTTTGCGAGCAGGATGAGGATTCTGTTGTTTAGTAAGTAAAATAAAAATTTATGGACAGAATTTTCACCTTGTATATGTTCAGGTGACTGATTCTGATGCGTCTATTTTTTCCAGATTTTAAGAAGTTTTAATTGCAAATAAATTTTTCACCTCTGTGGCAGCTCTCTGCCTTCAGGAAGCTTTAATTCCGCGCTCCCCCACACTTGCCCTCCTCCTGCCCCCACCCTGGCAGCGCTGAGCCTTTCAGCTCACATTTCACGTTGGCTGGCCGTAATTGGCCAGACAGCGTGAAATCGCAGTCGGGTACCGATCGCAGTTTGGGGTCCGTTCCCCGGCCTGACGATCGCGCGTGCCCACCAAATTAAACATCCTGCCCCAAGATTCCTGACACAATTCTCAAAACGTAATATCACTGAATGAATGAAGTAGGTGGTCAGCCAACCTACACCTCCATTGCACTCCCTTCTTCTTCAGGCAGAAGTGCGCTGCCACCATTTTGAAAACCCCACCAAAACCTGGTAAGTGTGGGAAGATCCTTCATTCAGCAGAAGCCGATGATGCCCAGCAGCAGATTTACAGTTAACGGGGTCCTTTGTTCAGCTTCATTTTTGGCCCCGCCCTCACATCCCCGGAACCCAAAAGGCAAAGCCAAGAAAATATACAAATTAATCAGTGCTTCTTCAGTTGTAAAACTATGCCTGTATGAATAACTGCCTTGTTGAAATCCAAGTTTACCTCTTGTCTGAATGATGGTAAAGATGGTAAATGTTACAACGTGAGGCAAACAAACACAGAACTTGCTCAAAAGAAAAGCCAAAAACCAAGGACAGACTATATGTGGAGAGAGGGAGGGAGAGAGAGTGTCTGCAGGTAGGAGAGGAAAGCTGACTAGATACCAGCTCGAACATCAATATGTCAGTCTATTGGTATAACTTGTTCAGAAACGGAGACAGGAGACTGGAGCCCTCCTCCAGTGCCAACCGTTTACTGAGGCAAAACAGCACTGACAACACATCTGTTATCTAAAAGACCCAAGAAACACTGCACTTTACTAAGATCTTATCACTGACTGGAAAATCTCATAACAGTGTAGCTCAGTGGAAGAGCATGAGCTGCTGTTGTGGTTTCAGCCCAGCTTGCATTACAATCATTGAAATTAAAATCAAATTAAAACTCAGCTTGAGGTCAACATTTCAACTCTGGCCAAACTAGCTGAGGTTTTACTGAAACTCCTCTCCCCATCAAAGCTTGCTGATTATTAACAGAGAATGGGAATGTGTGGAGTGAGGCTCTGGGGCTGCACCTTCCCTCCAACATCCGACCACTGTCCATTTTCCAATCCAGTTTCTGGTGTCTCTCTGTACTGGACACAACGTCTGGAGTGAAAGCCAAGGAATGATTTTGAAGATGTGACTATGAAACCAACAGATAGGATATAGCCCACAGCACTGCCAGTTGAATATGTTTCTATTATTTCCTGTCATTGAGTCTAACTTGGCATTATTGAGGTAAGAAACTAGCCGTAAGCGTTTGTGTGGACTACAATGCCTCCTGTCCCAGCATGGCGCGCTGGTACTTTGAAAACCACCTCATAGCCATACCAAAATTTAAAGACTTGTAATTATATAGTGCCTTTCACGACCACCAGAAGTCCCAAAGCCGTACAGCCAATTAAGTACTTCTGAAGTGAGAATGTGGGAAACGCCACAGCCAGTTTGCACCCATGTTGATTGAGGGATAAGTACTGGCCAGAACACTAATGGTAACTCACCTGCTCTTTTTCAAAATAGCCTCATGGGATCTTTTACATCCAAAGGTGGCATCTCTGACAGGTCAGTGCTTCCTTGGAGCGTCTGTCTGGACAGGAGTGGGACTTGAACCCACAACTGTCTGACCCAGAGGCCAGACGGCTAGCACTAGAGCCACCACTGACACCTTTAACCTGTGGTGCTGGCTATTCATTCAAATAACCAGTGAGTGAGCTCCCTACTTGCATTGGCGATCATGGACCGAGGGAAGCAGGCACACTTCACTATTGTTAGGTAAAGCGAGTTGGCTCACCTTCTGCCCCTAGCAGTCTGCTTTAGGCTTGTTAGCAATTGGCACACCTTGTATCAGAGAGAGAGTGTATGTGGGAGGAGAGGGATTTATCAAAAAAAAGGGTGGTGGGGGGGAAAGAGATATAATTGTTGCAGCAACCTGGTTGGAAAAGGAGCAATTCCTAGCTGTCTTTAATATCATTTCAAGCTCTCCATAATATGACTGAATTTTACAGTCAGTTTGAAAGAGACTAAGTTTTTTAACTTAAAAAAGGGCAATTATGAGGGCATGAAAGCTGAGCTGGCGTAAGTGAATTGGTACATTAGATTAAGGGATAGGTCATCAGAGATGCAGTGGCTAGTATTTAAGGGAATAATTCAAAATGCACAGAATAGATACATTCTAACAAGTAAGAAAAAGTCCAAAGGATGGACACACCATCCATGGTTAACTAGAAAGGTTAAAGATAGTATCAAACTTGAAAAAGCATATAATTGTGCAAAGATAGGTGGAAGGCCAGAGACTGGGCAGCATATAAAGAACAGCAAAGAATAACTAAAAGACTAATAAGAAGGGAAAAATTAGGGTAAGAGAAAGCTAGCCAGAAATATAAAAACAGATAATAGGAGTTTTTATAAATATTTAAAAAGGAAAAGAGTTAACAAAGTGAGCGTTGGTCGTATAGAAAGTGAGTCTGGAGAATTGATAATGGAAAATGAGGAGACGGCAGATGAATTGAACAGGTGTTTTGCATCAGTTTTCACTATAGAGGGTACAAGTAACATCCCAGAAGCAGCTATAAACCAGGAAATGGAAGTGGGGAAGGAAGTCAGGAAAATTACAGTCACTAGAGAACTAAGTGGTACTGAGTAAATTGTTGGAGTTGCGGGCTGACAACGGGTCCTGATGGACTTCATCCTAGGGTCTTAAGAGAATTGTCTAGTGAGATAGTTGATGCATTAGTTTTGATTTTCCAAAACTCCCTAGATTCCGGGAAGGTCCCATTAGATTGGAAGATAGCAAATGTAACTCCATTATTCAAAAAGGGAGGGAGACAGAAAGCAGGAAACTACAGGCCAGTTAGCATAACATCTGTCATAGGGAAAATGTTAGAAGCTGTTACTAAAGATGATATAGCAGGGCACTTAAATAAGCTCAAGGTCACCAGGCAGACTCAACATGGTTTTGTGAAGGGAAATTGTGTATAACCAACTTATTGGGATTCTTTGAGGAAGTAACATGCGCTGTGGATAAAGGGGAACCAGCTGATGTACTGTACTTAGATTTCCAGAAGGCATTTCATAAAGTGCAACATCAAAGATTATTGTGGATAATAAAAGCTCATGGCATGTGGGTAACATCTTGGCATGGATAGAAGGTTGGCTGGCTAACAAGAAGCAGAGAGTAGGCATAAAAAGGTCTTTTTCAGGTTGTCAAGATGTAATGAGCGGTGTGCCACAGAGATCAGGCTGGGGCCTCTACTGTTTACAATTTATATAAATGACATGGATAAAGGGACTGAAGGGATGGTTGCCAAATTTGCCGATGACACAAAGATAGGTAGGAAATTAAGTTGTGAAGAGGGCATAAGGAGACTACAAACAGATATAGACAGGTTACGTGAGTGGGCAAAGATCTGGCAGCTGGAGTTTATTGTGGAAAAATATGAAATTGTCCATTTTGGCAGGGAGAATAAAAGAGAAGCATATTATCTAAATGGTGAGAGATGGCAGAGCTCTCAGGTGCAAAGGGATCTGAGTGTCCTAGTGCAAGAATCGCAAAAGGCTGGTATGCAGTACAGCAAGCAATCAAGAAAGCTAATAGAATGTTGTAATTTATTGTGAGGGGAATTGAGTATAAAATGAGGTACGTTATGCTTCAGCTGTACAAGGCATTGATGACACCACATTTGGAGTACTGTGTACAGTATTGGTCACCTTATTTAAGGAAGGATGTAAATGTGTTGGAAACAGTTCAGAGAAGGCTTACCAGACTAATAGCTGGAAATGAATGAGTTGTCTTATGAGGAAAGGTTGGACAAACTAGGCTTGTATCCACTGGAGTTTAGAAGGGTGAGAGACGACTTGATTGAAACATATAAGATCCTGAGGGGTCTTGACAGGGTGGGTGTGGAGAGGATGTTTTTTCTTGTGAGAGAATCTAGAACTAGGGGTCACTGTTTAAAAATAAGGGGGCACCTATTTAATACAGACGAGGCTAAATTTTTTCACTCAGAGGGTCATGAGTCTTTGGAACTTTTCCTGAAAAAGGTGGTGGAATAGAGTCTTTGAATATTTTTAAGGCAGAAGTGGATAGACTCTTGGTAAGCAAGGGTTATAGGTTATCAGCAGTAGGTGGGATGCAGATTTCAGGTTACTATCAGATCAATCAGTATCTTATTAAATGATGGAACAGGCTCAAGGGGCTGAATGGCCTACTCTTCTCCTTGTTCATATTTCAAACTTACTTTACTAAGCATCACTTTCCTGATGGAATAGCGGAGTCTTACTATTTACTTTGTGAAGGCTTGATAGAGACTGAGACAGACCCGCTTTGCAAAATGATCATTTATCAGTAAAGCGAGTGCATCTGAAAGGTGTTTTCTTCGGGTATGTTTTTGTAGCTGATCGGAGGCAGAGATATTGCCTGTCATACCTGTCGCACACGGGACTCAGTTCCAAAAATAACTCATTTACTCGACGCTATGTTTTTTAACTTTGCAAATGTAGCATCTGCTTGTGCACCCAGTTTGAATGTTTTGAAACTCATTCATTTTGGGGCCCTCCTGTTGTTTGGGGGGGCCCGTGTCATTGTACAGTGTGTTTCCTTGTAAATCGGCCCCTGGTGACACCACCTTGGAAGCATGTAATCTCTTAAAGCTGTACTCATACTTTTTAAAATCATCACAAATGGATTGCAGTTCCACAATTCCAGCTCCACTGGGATTCACCCATGGCCCAGACAAGTCACAGAACTGGAGTCTTTGGAGGAGGAGATTTTTAAGATATAGCATTGCTGCAGGTCTAAATAAAAAAATCAAAGGCAGAACAAGTTATTACACTTCTCTACTCGATTGGGCCAACAGGAGACGACATCATTGCATGACAAGCTACTGATGAATCATCTGCCAAATTTGGTGATGTTTTGAAATCTTTTGATGCCTATTTCAACCTGGAATTCAATAAAATACTGGAGAGCTAAATTTAATAAGAGAGTCCATCTCCCTAGAGAACCTTCATTAATGACCTCTACAGGGTGGCAGAAGAATGTGAGTATGGCGATTTAAAGTCTGAGCTCATCCGAAACAGAATCGTAGTGCGTGTTGCAGACAATTCACTCTCTGACCTCCTACAAGTTAAAGATGATCTTACCTTCAACAAGGTTATCCAGCTAGCTGGACTGTCTGAGCTACATGAACAACACAGGACTATCCTAAGTGGAGAAACACTTCATGGGGCAGAAACAAACCCTCGCTCCAGCAGATTAAGTCACAAAAATGCAGGGACCACCCAAGTCAGGGAAAATAACCCCCGAACCACTCAGCAGAGCAACATTGCCAGAGCTGCAGTGTGAAGCGCTATCACAGTAGGAAAGATCAGTGTCCTGAGGATACAACCCAATGCTTCCACTGCAAAAGTCAGGGACACTTTGGTAAACTGTGTAAGTTAAAAACCCAGCACCACAGAGACATCTCAAAGGTTATCCACGAGGTCAAGACCGAAGACACAGAAGATGCACAGCCATTCTTCTTGGGGGACATCAGAGGATGTGGCTGTTTGTTTTGAGATGCTGATATCCTGTCAAATGGTCATCTAACAAATTTTAAATTAGATTCAGCTCTGTGCATGACAGTCCTGTCAGACGAGGAACCATGGCTCCAAGGCCTTTAGATTTGAACGACAGACACTCCACTGTATGGAGCAGGTGGAGACGCACTCCCGGTCCTCGGCATGATCTTTGAACCGCTGAGGTATGGCGACGAACACATCTTTAAGTTGATGTATGTCGTCCACAATCAGCCTTTCTTTCGTCTGAGCAGAGAGGCCTGCATAGCCCTTGATCTTCTCCAGCCAGCAAAAGACGTGAAGACTATAGTCAGTGGCTGGCCAGAACAGCACAGTACTGAGTCTTTAAAACATTAAAGAGTATTCAGACTATAATTTCACCTGTGATCTCTCTTCTCTTTCTGTGGAGGAGGTTTGTTCATCATCATTCCAGATCCTGTAAAGTCCCCAATGGTCAGACCTAGCTACCACGCACGAGGTTGTCATCGCACCTCCAGTTGAAGTGGTACCAGAGAAGGATCAACAGTCTGAGGAGCCTCCACTTCCAACTAAGATGATGGTACAATTGGTAGACACATCAATCACTGTGCACACACACTTCCAGCCAGCATGCCAAAGCCACAAGGGATGCTGGAACCTGGTAGCAGTGGCGCACCACCACCAAAAAGTAGAGGTGAGCATGCTACTCAATCTTCTTGCCACAAGAACACTTTTCCTCAGCCTCAGAGAGTTTCCAGACAGCCTAAACAGAAGAAAAAAACACCACAAAGTAGACAAATACCATTTTCGCCTACTCCACAAGAAACAATCAAGAGTAACAACAATCATACACTGCCAAGCTAACCAGAGCAACCAGGCATGATTTAACATCAAGCAGTGGAAGAAATGGATGAAATTGGGTGATGCAGGGACGGTGGTGAGTGGCACAGCCCGGGGGCTCATCAAAACAGGGTCTGCTTTTTCTTCATCAGAATCATACGGACTCAAAACGTCAAGTGTATCCCTCTCCACAGATGCTGTCAGACCTACTGAGTTTTTCCAGCTATTTTTGTTTTTGCTCTAGATTTCCAGCATCCGCAGTATTTTGCTTTTATCTGCTTTTTCTAAAGTTAGCTCAGTTTTATAACGTTTAAAGCTATGGAAATTCAGAAATATGGAAAATAAACTCTACGATCATTCTTGATGTCTGAGTGTTTAAGTGATGTTGCTGATCACAAATGTTTGAGCACTGTGGTTTGGGGCAACTGATGACATTGATGTCAGTTACAGTACATGTAATATTAAATGATAGCTAAAGGATAGGTTTTGAGTGTAACTGATGTTAAGTGATATCTAAATGATTGCTTTTGAGCACAACTGATGAGTGCAAATTAAGGCTGTTCAACACAAGTGATGTGAAACTTTTCAGGTAGGGACACCCCACCTTTAAGTTTGTAAAGTCATGAAAAACACATCCTTCTCCATTTTGGAAATGGGAAACATATTGTGACAGAATCCAACTACTAGATGACACCTTGAGGAAACTCTAACAAAATATAACTGGGAGCAGCATCATACAACATTCATTACTTAATGGTAAAACAAGGAACGTTGCACTGTAATTCCACATGGGAAGGTGATTCCAAAGACCCTGGCTACCTGATCTGACTACCTGATCTACAAGCTTAGCAGAGAATGTTCTAATTAACATCAGTATTTTGCTCCTTAAGTTTGAGTAGACTTTCACCAACGTAATGAATTAATTTCCTGCTATAATAGTCATCCCTGAGAGTAGGTGAATGTGAGATAATGCAATGCTTTATCTTTTACAACAATATAATTTAAATAATTGGGACATTTCCTTCAATTACCAGCTTATAAAGAGCCTGCGCAGAGGTTCAAGGTGATAAACAGAATTGTGTCTGACAAAAGACAGGGTTAGCTGAAACATGACATTGATCATAAACGTTAGAGTAGGTGCTACAATTGCAGACTGCTAGCAGTACACCCCCAGTAATGGAAGGGACACATGATGAAAGGCATTGCTCAGGGTTTTATACAATCATACAGAACAAAAAGAGGCCATTCAACACATAGTTCCACGTTGAACAGCACTTGGAAGAAGCACTGAAGGTGGCGAGGGCACAGAATGCATTCTGGGTAGAGGGCTTCAATATCCATTATTAAAAGTAGCTCGGTAGCACCACTATTGATCGAGCTGGCTGAATCCTAAAAGACATAGCTACTCAACTGGGTCTGCAGCAGCTGCTGAGGGAAACAAACAAGAAGGAAAAACCTACTTGACCTCATTCTTATCAATGTACCTGTTGCAGATGCATCTGTCCATGACAGTTTTGGCAGGAATGACCACCGCACAATTCTTCTGGAGACAAACTCCTGTCTTCACACTGAGGATACCCTCCATCATGTTGTGTGTCACTACCACCATGCTAAACGGAATAGGTTTTGAACAGATCCTTGTGGTACCCCACTAGTAACAGTCTGCCATCCTGAGAATAACCCACTTATTTCTATTCTCTTTTTTCTGTCCATTAACCAGATCTCAATCCATACCGGCATGTTACCCCCAATCCCATGTGCTCTAATTTTATTGACTAACCTGTGTGGGATCTTATCAAAGGCTTTCTGAAAATTTAAATACACCACATCCATTGGTTCTCCTTTATCTACGCTACAGGTAACATCCTCAAAAAACTCCAACACATTTGTCAAACATGATTTTCCTTGTTGACTCTGCCCAATCATATCATTATTTTCCAATAGTCTAGTTATCACGTCCCTTATAATAGATTCTAACATTTTCCCTACTACTGACATCAAACTAACAGGCCTGTAGTTCTGTTTTCTCTCTCCCTCCCCTCTCAAATAATAAGGTGACATTTGCTACTTTCCCAGTCCGTATGACTCTTTTTCAGAGCTCTGTCATATGGACTCTGAAACGTTAACTCTGTCTTTCTCTCCACAAATGCTGTCAGAGCTGCTGGGTTTTTCCAGCATTTTTTGTTTTTGTTTCAGATTTCCAGCATCTGCATTATTTTGCCTTTATTTTGCTACTTTCCAATTGTTGTAAGGATGGCCGAATTGCTACTATTAATAAGTTGATATGCAGACACTTCTTGGGTTTATTTACAACATATTCAGCAGGAACCAAATGTGTGCTTTCAACTCCAATTCTGTCTCTACACAAAAACAGAAAATGCTGGAAAAACTCAACAGGTCTGACAGTGTCGGTGGAGAGAGAAACAGAGTTGACGTTTCGAGTTGGTATGACCCTTCTTCGGAGCTCCGAAACTCTTTATTTCACCATCCATCCCAGGCCACCATAGATTGCTGCGTCCTATGGAATTCATTCAGGAAATTCCTGGATGGGCACTTGGTAGTTCAATTAAAAGTGGCACCCTTCCCTTTGGAGGAACTATCACTCATGCTCCCCACAATAAGATGCCACCCTGGCGGGTTATTTCATGTCTTCTGTTGAAGTATGGTATCATTTCATCAGATATGGGCTCCTGTGACCAACCATGCAATACTTGTCTCATACTTGAAATAGGACAGGGTCCAGACTTGCCCAGTCTCTGACCTGTCGAGCACACATCGGTGAGGAATCTAAGAAATTTAATAGTAAAACAAGTTCCTGTGAGATGTGCTCAATTTCTTGTAAAGGCAAACGGCTAAGGACATTGGTGCTTGCAATCTGATTGCCAGGCCTACGTACGAAAGTATATTCATATGCTGCCAGAATTAAAGCCCATCATTGTAGTCTTGCTGAGCGTATGGGTGGTATAGCCTTGTCCTCACTAAATAATCCTAGCAATGTGGTCAGAAACAATTGGAACATGGCAGCCGTGTATATACTGGTGAAATTTTTTGACATCAGAAATGATGGACAGCCCTTCTTTCTCTATTTGTGAGTATTCTTTTTCCGCTACGGTAAGCGTTCTTGATATGCAACCTTTTGGCTATTCCTTGCCATCTTCCATCCAATGAGAGAGCACTGTTCCCACTCCGTAGGGAGATGTGTCACATGTCAGCACCAATTATGGAATAGATTGGACAAGCGCAACAATTGTTTCACCTTTATGAAAGTTTCTTTCTGGGGCACCTCCCAAGACCAACGTTAGTTCTTTTTGAGTAGAGAATTTAGGGGGGGCCAGCACTGTAGACAAATTGAGTAAGAACCACCCATAATAGTTGATCATTCCTAGGAATGATTTGAGCCCCAAGGCATTCTTCAGCACAGGTACCTCACTTATGGTCTCACTTTCTCCTCAACCGGATGGAGGCCCTGTCAATCTACCCAGTGACCCAAACAGATTACCTCCATCACTTGGAACGTGCACTTTTCTTTTTTTAAACACACTCCAGCTTGCAAGAAATGTTTTGAGACTTCTAAGTTTGCCAATGCTCTTTTTCAGTGAATCCTGTCACCAATACATTGTTTAAATAGACTACAACTTTGGCCAATCCCTACAGTAAGCTTTTCATTGTTCTCTGAAAGATGGCGCAAGCAGAGGAGACTCCGAAAGGCACTCGTGTATATGGGTACAACTCTTTGTGGGTATTAATTGTGACAAATTCCCAGGAGGCATTATCTAACTCTAGTTGTTGATAAGCATGACTCACGTCAAGCTTAAAGTAGACTGTCCCTCCTGCCAGCTTGGCATACAGGTCTTCAATTTTTGGAATGGAGTTCTTGTCTAGTCTAGCTACTTTATTAATTGTCAGTTTGTAGTTTCCACAAACTCAGACACTTTGGTCATGTTTAAGGACGGGGACTATGGGTGCTGCCCGTTCTGAGAACGGTACAGGTTGTATAACACCCAGTTTCTCTAGTCTGTCCAGTTCAGTGTCGACTTTTTCCTCGCAGTGTGTATGGTATCGGTCACGCCTTCATGAAGGGGTGGCTTCTGGGTCCACGTGAATCTTTGCCTCAGGCCCTGGATTTTCCTAATTTCATCCTTGAAGACAGTGGCATACTTTTGAAGTAGCTCTGGTAGCCCATTTGCTCTTAGCTGGAAAATTTCAGCCCATTCTAACTTAATTTCCTTTAACTAATTTCGTCCCAGGAGGCTTGGCCTCCATCAAGGCTAGTTTTGCTGACTGGCTTCCATAATGGACAGTTACTTTGCTTATGCCTTTTACTTGAATGTCTTCACCTACATATGTTTCGAGTTTGGCAGCTGTTTCTTCTAAACTTGACGTTCACCATTATTCAGATAGCTGAAGGTATGTTCCCCAATTACTGTAGTAGAAGTTCCCATGTCCACTTCCATTCTAACAGGTTTGCCATTACTTTCACTGTGACAAACAGTGGTTCTGTCTTTCCAACTTTCAGATTAAACAATGAGTAAATGTCTGAAATCGCTGTTTCAGGCCCTTCTACATTGTAGATTTCATTGGGCTTCTTCTTTTATTAAAAGCCTCCTTGAATCTTTCTTTGCACTGCCTCATTATATGTCTATTTCTGTGACAATAGTAGCATTTGATTTTTTTAACTGCCAATCGCTAAAAGACTGCTCGTTTCCACCTCTATTAAAATTATTCATCGATTTCGTTGCTAAGTTATTTTTCTTTATTCTTCAGCTAGCTGTTTCCCGTTTCTCAGCAGATTCTTGCATTTTCACACCCTTTTCGGCTGGGGTTTCCCACCCGATACGGAGGACAACACCATTTTGTGCACCCTGTGTTGCTTTTGAATCTCTTACTGCGTCTTCCATGGTCAGTGCTAAATCTAGCACCTGCTTGAAATCCAAGTTCACTCCGGACAATAATCTTTTCTGAATAATGTCTTCATTCACACCAGACAGTAAACAATCTCCAAGCATGTTGCTTAGAGTCGTACCAAACTCAATGTTCCGTTAGCTGCTTCAAATTTGCCACGTGGCATGTAATTGTCTCACCTGGGGGTTCTATTTCACCAATTAAACCTGAACTTCTGCATCATAACTGAGGGCTTTGATTGAAAATGACCCTTCACAAGGTCCACAAATTCATCAAAATTCTTTGAATCTGGGGCACTGGTTGCCATCAAACCAATAATTAGGCTTTGGGTTTTGCTCCTTAAGAGGATTGCTCACCTCTTCTCTTCCCACGTAATCTCCTTTGCTTGAAAAAAAGAACGTGAGGCGTTCTATGTAATGAGGCCAATCGTCTGCCTCAGGCTCAAAAGGGTCAGTTCTCCCAAATTGTGGCATTTTGAGAGGGAATAACTTCAATTCTAACAAAGCTTGCTACTTACAATCACTCAGCAAAGTACAATGCCAATTTCTTTTTTTAAACTTGATTTCTTCGGTTCAATCCTGTTTTATCCTCATCACCAGTTTGTTGTAAGAGTGGCCAAGTTGCTACTATTAATAGAGTTGATCTGCAGACACTTCTTGGATGGAAACATTAAGTTTATTTACAACATATTCAGCAGCAACTATACATGTGCTTTCAACTCCAACTCTATCTCTACACTGACTGCTGAGGTAGCCCGCACTACTCTCCTATTGGTTATTACAGATCATGTGATCTTCCTTACAAGTATTATTTTTAAAGATATATTACACAATAAACAAAACCATACTTACTACACCAGTTAACAGGAACCTTCCCAGAATCTATAGAATTTTGAAAGATAACCACCAATGCATCCATTATCTCCATAGACACTACCTGCAACATTCTGGGATGTAGGTCATCAGGTCCAGAGGATTTATCAACCTTCAATCCAATTAACTTTTCAAGTACTACTTCTTTATTAATAATAATTTCTTTGAGTTGCTTATTTTCACAAGCCCTTGGTTCCCTGGTATTTCTGGGAGATTTTCTATCTTTTCCTCCATTAAGCCAGATAAAATTATTGTTTAGTTTGTCTGAAATTTCCCCATTCACCATTTGAAGTTCTCCTGTCTGCACCTGTAGTGGACCTACATCTGTCCTTTTCATTCTGAAAACCTAAAGTAGCTTTCACAGTCCGCCTTTATGTTGCTCGCTGTCTTGCATTCATATTCTCTTTTCCCTTTCTTTATCAGTTTCTTAGTCCTACTTTGTCGGATTCTAAATTGCTCTCAATTCTCGGGCTTACCACTTTCTCTGGCAACCTCATAAGCCACTTATTTTGATCTAATACAATCTTCATCTTCTTTTGTTAACCATGATTGATTCACCTTTCCTATTGGGTTCTTGTATCTTAGAGGAATGCAGATTCGTTGTAGACCATGTAATACTTCTCTAATACTAGTCCTACCGTCAAATCTTTTGGTGCATTGTCCCAATCCACCATAGCCAACTTGCCCCTTGTACCTTCAAAGTTTCCTTTGTTCAGATTTAAGACCCTAGTTTCAAAACAAACTATATTATGTTCAAACTAATGTCAAATTATATCTTATTATGGTCACTATTTCCTAAAAGTTCCTTTACAGCAAGGTTATTAATTAGGACTTTCTCATTACATAATACTAAATCTAAAATAGCCCAATCCCTCTTTGGTTCTTCATTGTTCTGCTTCAGAAACCCAACTTGTACATATTCCAGGAATTCTCCCTCCATAGCATTAGTGCTAATTAGGTTTGCCCAGTCTAAATAAGTAAATTGAAGTTGCTCATTATTATTGTACTTCACATTTTACATGCATCTCTAATTTCCTAATTTATATACTGTGCCCAACATTACCACTGTTATTTGGTGGTCTATAAACAACTCCGAGTGTTTGCTGCCCCTTACTGTTTCTACATCAAAACGGATTCTACATCTCAATCCTTCAATCTAAGATTCTCTCTCACTAATGTACTGATCTTGTCCCTTATTAGCAGCATTACCCAGCCTCCTTTTCTTTTTTGCTTAGCCATCCTAAATTACGAATATCCTTGAATATTCAGTTTCCAGTCTCTGTCACCCTATAACCACATCTCCATAATGTGGAAAATTGTCCAGGTATGTCCCGTCCATAAAAAGGACAAATCCAACCCAGTCAATAACTGCCCCTTCGGTCTACTATCAATTATCAGCAAAATGATGAAAGGTGTTGTTAACAATGCTATCAAGCAGCACTTAAATCGATCCGCAATAACCTACTCACTGACTTTCCGTTTGGGTTCTGCCAGGGCCGCTCAGCTCCTGACCTCATTACAGCTTTGGTCCAAACATGGACAGAAGAGCTGAACTCCAGAGGTAAGGCGAGAATGACTGCCCTTGACATCAAGGCAGCATTTGATCGATTGTGTCATCAAGAGCCTTAACAAAACTGGAATCAATGGGAATCAGGGGGAAAACTCTCCCACTGGTTGGAGTCACATCTAGCATGATGGAACATGGTTGAGGTTGTTGGAGGTTAATCATCTCAGTCCCAGGACACCGCTGCAGGAATTCCTCAGGGGTAGTGTCCTAGATCCAATCACCTTCAGCTGCTTCATCAAGGAACTTCTCTCCCTCACAAGGTCAGAATGGGGGGGGATATTCACTGATGACTGCACAATGTTCAGGAACATTCACGACTCCTCAGATACTGAAGCAGTCTGCGTCCATCTGTGGCATGATCTGGACAACATTCAGGCTTGGGCTGATAACTGGCAAGTAACCTTTGCACCACACAGGTGCCAGGCAATGACTAGCTCCAACAAGAGAATCTAACCATCTTCCCTTTATATTCAATGGCATTACCATCGCTGAATCCTCCATTATCAACATCCTGGGCATTATCATTGACCAAAAACTAAACTGGACTAGCCATATAAATACTATAGCTAAGGGCCATGTCAGAGGCTGGAAATTTTGTGGCGAAGTAACTCATATCCTGACTCCCCAAAGCCTGTCCACCATCTACAAGATACAAATCAGGAGTGCGACTGAATACTCTCCACTTGGCTGGTTGAGTGCAGCTCCAGCAACAGTCAAAAATCTCCACACCATCCAGGACAAAGCAGCCCACTTGATTAGCACGTCATCCACCACCTTTAACATTCAGTCCCTCCACCACCAATACACAGTGGCAGCAGTGTGCACCATCTACAAGATACACTGCAGTAACTCGCCAAAAGGCTTCTTTGACAGCACCTTCCACACCTGCAACCTCTATTAGCTAGAAGGACAAGGGAGCAGATTCATAGGAATACTCTCACCTGCAAGTTCCCCTCCAAGCTACACACCATCCTGACTTGGAACTATATCGCTATTTCTTCACTGTCACTGGGTCAAAATCCTGAAACTCCTTTCCTAACAGTATTGTGGATGTACCAAAAATCACATGAACTGCAGAGGTTCAAGGTGGCAGCTCACCACCACCTTCTCAAGGTCAATATATGATATCCTGGCCAGCGACACCATAATTCCGTGAAAGAATTTTTTTTTTTTTAAAATCATGCCTGTGCCGACTCTTTGACAGCTATCCAATCAATCACAATCCCCTTACCCACACTCACCTCACTCTTTCCCCATAGCCCTGCAACATTCTTTTCTTTTTCAGGCATACATAAAATTCCCTTTTAAAAATTACTATTGAATCTGCTTCCACTGTCCCTTTAGGTAGCATACTCCAGGTTGCATTGAGCAGTCTATGTAAGCAGCAGAATTACTGCAGAGTTCTCTACAATCAGCATCAATACACCGTCTTGTGTAAAATCGGAAATATTTACACAGCATTTCAACACATCCCTCAGAAATAATTATCCCCATCATTATTTCTGATGTCCACATTTATAATGGAAACTGTCTATGTAAACAAGTCACGTTGAAATAATACTTTCCCACCAATTTTGGCGCAGCACTCCATTCTCAGCAAGAACAATGCAGCATAACAAGTTGGTATAACAGTTTCTATTATAAAGGTGGCAAAAGTTGAAAGCAAGTGTGCACAGTCATAAAGGGTTGAGATTCCAACGGAATCCCACTTATCTCCTCCGATAGCTGAGTAGAAACAACAGAAGCAACTTCAATGAGTCTCCAATGTTTCTGCCAGGATGGATGGATGGACGGACAGACGGACAGACGGACGATTCGGGCCTTTTGTGCAGCCCCAGTTTTAATCACGCCCACGCTCGGCCTAAGCTCTGGAAATCCCTCCTTACACCTCCCTGCCTCTTCGTCTCTTTCCTCCTTTAGGATGCTCTTTAAAACCTACTTCTTTGACCAATCTTCTGGCCATCTGCCCTGATACATCCTTGTGACTTGGTGTCACATTTTGTTTTATAACTCTCCTGTGAAATGCCTTGGGAACATTTTACTATGTTAAGGGAGCTATACAAATACATGTTGTTGCCGAATAATAGATAGAAAGATAGGCAGGTAGGTAGATTGCTGTGACTCAATACTGCTGTGTTAGCCTCCATATTACAGACAGCACTCAACTAGTTCAAATTCTTTGGAATTATATGATTATTTCCTTCTGTATTTGGCAGTGCAGGTTGTTTACGTCTGTGTGCACACCAGTCAGGATGATTCCTGTCTCTCTATTGTGATCAGCGGGATGTGCGATATGACTGGACTGGTGCTGCTCCACATGGAGCCTGTTCTTCAAACATTCCCCCTCCAGGAGTCTGAGTTCGATGCAAGTACCTGGTTGTTGTGTTTGACTTCACACTGTGCATGGCAGTCTGTGGCCTGACTCTTGCTTTGGGCACTTAGCAGTTAAAAACCTTTCACAATCAAAACCCACTAGTGTGTCAGGCAATAGCACTGACAGAGAGCAATGATTCTTCCCTCTGTGAGATTTGCAACCGCTTTAGATGAAGGAATCAGTACTTTGTCTCAGGACATAAATTGGTGTTGAGCAACTCAGGTACAGACCACAGGCTGCAGCCCTCTACATGGAGGCAGTCTTCAGCCTCACCTCAGGCTTGCACACAGGAATGATGACTACCCCCATCTGATCTGGGTTGCCAACTCTCGTTGGACATATTCCTGGAGGGTTCATTATACGATCTTCTTCCGAACACCCCAACTGCAAACCCCCATCATTGGGCCAATGCATCAATCATCATCAACTGGATGATGCCAGATTGTCAGTCACACTGTCACTGACGCTTTAAAGGTGTCTCTCCAAAGATGCCCATGAACAATGTATTTATAAGTGTGTGTGAATGATCTAATCTGTGGATGAGAAGTTCAATTTAAAATAGCCCAGCAACAAAGCCTTGTTGGTTAAAAAATAAAAGGCTAGTTTATTTTACTCTGTTGCTATGGATACATATACAAGGATCAGTCACAAATGAAGATAAAATAAAGATATGAAACTTATAAATATAAATCAAGATTTGTCCATATTCAGTATAGGCCTGATATGATTTGAAGTTGAGATGTTACATTGTCTGGAGTGAAAATCTTGAGACTACAGATTTGTCTTGCAGCTGCAATGGCTTCCACTGTCAAACTGCCAAAGGTTGCTTTAATAGGTGAGCTCAGTAGGTGGAATCAGGGTTTACTGGGAGAAGGTTCCTCTCTCCTGGTTCTGCAGGTGTGGTACTTTCAAACTGTCAATTTGCACACAGCAGAAGCTGTAGCTATTTCTAGAAGTCTTTCTGTCTCTCCCTAAGTTGAAGCTTCTTCAGGGTGATTCTGTGGGTCCCTCTCTAGGCTGCTTGCTATCTTTGCTTCATGCTTATTTTAAATAAAGATGGCTGCTGTCATCATATGTCACTGTTCCCTATAAGACAAGTGGTAAATCCATTACAGTAATCCGAAATCTCTTTACCACTGCACCCCGCCTCGCCCCGATCAAAAAGGTCACCGTTGTTCACACCTTACACTGGTGCATAAGTTAGTAACTATGAAAGGATTTTCCAGTCTCAATAGCAGCAGGTTTAATGGTGAGTGGAGGGGTGGGAACAATGCAGCTGGTGCTGAAAATACTATTTCCCTGCCAATGTGAAATGACAGCGAGAACACATGCTCCCACCTATCACGACGTCACAATTCCAACCAGAGGCTAACGTGAAGCTGTTTTGCCACTAATGGGATGCAGATGAAGACACAACCAGAATTTCCCCCCTCCACGCTGCCAGCGATATATCATGCCAGTCCAGAACACGTCCAGACCAATGTGGCATGGATATATTGGTACTCAGCTGGAAGAAGGCTTGGGCAGCTTCCGGAAATTGGAGGATGGAGACCTCCAGCAATTGTGGACCCTGGAACAGCACATGCAGCAGTGGGAGGGTGGAGCATTAACCACATGGATCTTGTTGCTGCAGGAATTTCCAGGATGTGGGTCATCGTGCTGCAGGTGTACAACTACGAGGTACTGTTGGGTAGCGACGGTCTGTGCTGGCTGCCTGGCTTTGGGGGGGGGGTGTGTGCCGGGGAGGCAAATTAAACGGGGTGGATAGGAAGGAAGAGGTGAAGGAGATGGAGGCCTAGAGGGGGGCGGAGGAAGTTGGGGATGGTCGGGGAAAGAGGAATGCTGCAGGGGTTGTGGAATGGTTGAGGTGGTATAGAGGGGGAGGATAGGAAGGGTCCTGGTGGAGTGCAAGCATTGGGTTGGGAGGGGGGGGTGGGTGTACATGTGTGAACAGGCATGGGAGGGGAGGATGGGAAAGGGGTTCAAAGGGACGGGTCCATGGCGTTAACCTGAGTGTTCACCTGATGAGTCCTGGGGAGCATACACAGGGAATTTTTGAGATGGAGGGATAGCAAGGGTTAAAGGGGGCAGTGGGAACTAGTAGGATGGGAAGGTGAAGGTCCGGTGATGAAGGGTGAAGAAACATTGAGGGTTGTTGGAGGGGACACAGAAGTAAAACCAGAATCTGGTGGTCGGAAGGATGGGGGAGGGTAATGTTTATTATCAAGGCAGTGGACTCCTCAGGAAGGTAGGGGATGTGTGTATTCACCAGCACGATGGGGGAGGGTTGTTGGGTCAGTGTGTGTAGGTCGAAGGTCACACCAGGAGGGTCAATGGTTATGGGGGAATGGGGAAGGACGAGAGTCCCGGGGGAAGATGGTGAAAGGTGTTGGACTCCACCTGGAAAGCCACATGAACCATGGCAATTTGCAACTCTCTAGAGCCTCAAGGTGGAGATCTTGAAATGATGAAAGCAAAATACTGCAGATGCTGGAAATTTGAAACAAAAGCAGAAAATGCTGGAAAACCTCAGCAGGTCCAGCAGCATCTGTGGAGGGAAAAACAAAGTTAACGTTTCAAGTCCATATGACTTCTTCTGATGCTATTAGACCTGCTGAGTTTTTACAGTATTTTCTGTTTTTGTTCTTGAAATGATGCTTGGGGGTTGGGTCGGTGGGGGGGGGGGGAAGGAGGCAGAGCAGGTCAGCTCAACAGGACAACTGAAAAGGGACCCCAGCACATAGCACTGACAATGCTAAGGCATTTCCACAGATGAGTGCAAGAGGGGCAAATGCTCAGCCTGCGCAGGAGGCTTCTTGCACATAGCTTGCAAGAGTCCTGGCAAAGATCCTTACCTCCCTGCACATGCATGATTCCAGGGGACATAAACCCAGCCTGGGTTGTCCCCCTGAGGATGGGGGTGGAGGGGTGCACAGGCTTAGGACTACAAATTGTAATTAAACCACATCAGACCTCTTTAAAGTGCAAGTGTAGTCTATTTACAGAAGTGTCACAACATTAACAATCAAAATGCACCCATTTAACCGCACGTGAAATCATATCTTCTTAATCTTGCTTTTTCTAGGTGCTCTCCCGACATCCGCAGCAGGGATTGAGGCAGCCCGCTGACAATTTTTCCTGTTGTCTTGGATAACCTTGGCAAGCATCCTCTGCTTACCCAAGACCTGGAGGGCCCCGGCTTACTTTGGCTGTCCTGCTTTGGAGCAGCTGTTCCCGATGCAGTCCCAGAGGATGAAGCTGAAGGGGTCACAGGCAAGGTAGATCCCAAAGAGCCATACAACCTCAGAGTCCTGACTGGAGTTCACAAGGACGTCCAATAGCAGGGCTGCTCCCTTTGGGTGCCCGAGGGTCGCTGCCTGACTTCTTCAGGAGAAGGGGCACCTGGAGGGAGGTCAAAGTGCCCTGTCCCTTCATGTAGCCACAGCAAGATCTCACCCATGGCTCCAGCAATGGAGTGCAGGTCTACACGCATCTCTGACCGATACTGGGCGTCTTGTTGGATCAGGTTCTCCATGGCGTTCACCATCCTTGCCATGGAGACCGCCAAGTGTGCACGTCAGAACCACTTTATTAGAAAGCAGGCAGACAGACTCCTCCACCTCATGTCCCACTCCGTTGAGGGCCTCTGACACCTCTGCCTGAAGTTCCCCCATCTCTTGCAGCAACCCCAGCATCTAAGGTAGGTCCAATCCCAAAGGCTCTTCATCCGATTTGGACATCACAGATGCGTCTTCCCCAGTAGTCCTCCCAAGTGCTGGTGAGGTTGGTTAACCCTGCCTCCTCCTGCTGTGGATATGTGTCCGTGTGGTGGCCACTAGAATGCGAAACCCTACCTGAATTAGATCTCGTACCCACTAAGGTATGTGTCTCTGTGCTGGTGGAGAATGCAGGTGGCTGTTGTGACGGCTCTACAGGTGCACTTTCTTCCTTCTCCCAAATGTCCTTGGTCCTGTGAGACCTGGAGGAACCGTTGGACAGGACTTTCTCTTCTGGCCTTCTCTTCCTGTTGGCACCCATAAGTGAGAGAGGAGAGAGCGAATGACTGCATGAGCTGCCTCAAACATGGAGGAACGCATTACCCTTAGCTTTCTTTGTGACTACATTATGCATGCATCCTTGGTGGGTAGAGGCTGCCACATCTGCACAGCCTCGGTCCAGATCCCCGCCGAAAGCTGGGCTGCCCGTCCCTCGAACTGTAAGGTTCGTCAGGTAAGGCTGGCCCTCTCCCATATGCGCACACTCTCTCTCTCTCTCTCTCTATCTTTCTCATGCTTCCACTCTTACAAATAGCCCACTGGATTCACCAGGGTGTTGCCTGGGATGAAACATTTAAGTTATGAAGAGAGGTTGGATAGACTTGGGTTATCTTCGTTGGAGCAGAGAAGACTGAGGGGTGACCTGATCAAGGTGTACAAGATTATGAGGGGTATGGACAGGGTGGATAGGGAGCAGCTGTTCCCCTTAGTTAAAGGGTCAGTCATGAGGGGTCACAAGTTCAAGGTGAGGGGCAGGAGGTTTAGTGGGGGGATGTGAGGAAAAACTTTACCCAGAGGGTGGTAACGACCTGGAGTATGCTGCCTGGGAGGGTGGTGGAGGCGGGTTGCTTCACACCCTTTAAAAAGTACCTGGATGAGCACTTGGCATGTCATAACATTCAAGGCTATAGGCCAAGTGCTGGTAAATGCAATTAGGTAGGTAGGTCAGGTGTTTCTCACGTGTCGGTGCAGACTCAATGGGCCGAAGGGACTCTTCTGCATGTGACTGATGCACTGCCAGTTGTCCACCAGGGTTCTGGTGCAGCAGCCTCTGGTGGGCCCATGCAGATAGAAGGATAAGGCTCACAGAGGCATGTCATTAGCAGTGCTTGGTGGTGCCCTCAACACCTAAGCCCCTCAGCCCAACCCACCTCCCAGCCCCACCAAACAGCATCTGAGATGTGTGTGCGGACCCACAGTGGCCTCTCCGCATGCAGATTAGATGGACTATAGTGGGTCTATGAAGCATCATCTTATCACACTGAATAGCTTATGTATGGGCTGCACAAATGATTCCCTTGCCACTGAGGCCCATGTCTCCTCTACCATTCAGTGAAGTGAGTGTGAGCAGTTGAGGGTTCACTTACCCTGTCAACGTAGATGAGGTCATCCATCCATTTCCAGCACTGCAGGGCAGTCCTTCAGTGGAGGCTGTGGGCACTGACCACCTTGGCAACTTCCTTCCATGCAGGGTTGGTCACACAGCTCAGCCTCCTAATTTCATTCTCGGGGTACAGAGTGACCCACATGGCCTCTGCATTGAGCTGCACTTCGAGGGAAGCGTCAGTGAATTTGGGAGCCAGAGCTCCCTGAGATCAGCAGGCCATCTCCTCCTACAATGGTAGGTATGTGACAAAGAAGTTGATGTCCGGGCGCTTTTCAAATATGGTGCCCTAATATGACGGTGGGGTGCGTATCATCCAGCTCGCCCCGCAATATGTCAGGAAACACCCAACTGCACAATTAATTAGGCCTGCATCGCTTGAATCGGCGCAAACTCCCACCAGCCTCCGCGGCAGGCAACACCCCTAGATCCCACCCCACCATGGGACTTAAGCCTGGAATGGAAAATCCCGGCCTTTGCGTTTGGAGGAAAAACCATCAAGTCAATGAGTTTCTGTTTACTCTTTTGGAACACACACTGAATTTGTCCGAGGATCTTCCTCTTTGTGGCTGAAAGGGTTCCCGCCTGAATCCACAAGGAGAAAGTCAGGTGACCTTTGGAGTCCATTTCGGAAACAGTCTTTAAAGTTAGTCCAAGGTTTACACAAAAGTTTTTTTTCCCTAAAAATTTGTAATATCATAACTGCATATTGGAACAGACACAATTTTTCCATATCTAATATTTTTACAATTAACAAATGAAAGTAGTCAGAGTAAATGAAAACAAGCAAAATAGTTTCACACACCATCCCCAACCCCTGGATTTGCTCACTGCACTGTCTTGAAATAAATTCTTTGATTCCTGGAGACTCCAAGCCAGTCCTGGAGAGTTGTCAACCCAATGTCTGATATAAGGCTCCAATCTGCTTTGTTTTAGTTTGAATAATCTGATTTTTGAAAGGTGAATGCGGAAATCTCACAAGTGAATATCAGAAACAATTTAATGATCTTTCAAGATTGACAGGGGTAACTGAAGTTGGGAGCAAACATGCACATCCTGGGAGAAGCCTTTATCCTTGGATGCAGGGATCACTCCCTGTGCCTACTTTCCTTGGGAAACTTAAGCAAATTTCCAGAGCTGGATGTTGTCTCGCCTCCTTTCTGCAGACAGGCTCTAAATCAACATTAACTAGTGAAACATAGATATTTAAAGTGGACAGAAGAGTCTAGGGGAAAGAAGGAATGCTTCAGGTCCTAACAGGACTTGCTTATCATTTTTGAAAATAGTTTCCCTGCCACAACCAGGCAGATTGAGGCGCCAGGCCAGAATCAGGAGCAGAGAGGAGAGTAGGAGACATCAGGCCTCAAGAGACATTAATGAGGTTGCTGGAAGGGTCATGGGGACATCAGTGGGGAAGGCTGGAGAGACTGGGAGTCAGGAGGGTCATCAATGTGGAGGGGCCAAAAAGATATGGAGGGACATTGCTGGGCAAGGGAGCTGGAAACATTATGGAGGGAAACATCAATGGGGAAGATGAGGGCAGTGAGATCAGGAAGCATCATGGGGGATTGTGTGTGTGTGTGTGTGTGTGTGTGTGTGTGTGTGTGTGTGTGTGTGTGTGTGTGGGCGGGCGGGGGGGCACCTGGAGAGAACAGGAGAATATCCATTAGTCAGGGGAGATGCCAGAGATTGAGGATGGGGGCGGGGGAATGAAGGTGGGGGGCATCCTGCTCCTAATCCATATGTTTGTATTTAGGGGGTGGGGCCCTGCCAAAGAGATCAGGGGAGAAGATCACGGAGGGTTCCCTAAGGACTTGGTGCTGCGGTGGGGGGGAGGGGGGTTGGGCAATACAACAAAAGATTACTGGGAGACATCAGTTCGATGGGTGGGAGGGGTCCATTCGCTGAGGGATGGGTTTGCAAGTTTGCTTGGAGAAGCTGGGGTGTGTTGTTTGGGGATGGTGGATGGAGGGACTTGGAGACATTCCTACTGTACCTGGCCCACAAGCAGTACTCGAAAGGAGGTCACCTCTTCCATGCAGCAGTCCTCTCCTCTCTTTAGCTGCAGAGTTTGCCAAAGCCACAAGAAACCGAATTGACCAGGGTTAATACCAGAATAGAATTTAAAAATCCAAAACACCAACAGCCTCAAAAAAATATTTAGATGAGCAACTCGCCACCTGGATTGAGTGGTCGCCCAGTCCCTGGACAACCTCCATTAAAATCAGAAGTTCAAAGTGTTGTGCGGTTGGGTTTGAGATTTTTTTACATTTTCACTTTATACCCAATCTGTTAAATTTTCCCCCTTTGTTGCTACCTGATATTTAAGAGGCTGTGCTCAAGAGTCTCCTTCTGTCAGAATCACTTCATTAGCAGACTGTACTTTAATCCAAATTTAATAAAATGTTTTGTCTGCCGTCTCCAGATTGTATTATAGAGTAACCAGATTATGACTGATCCAATCTCTGTCAACAGCAGGTTGCAATGTGAGCGGTTGTATTGTCAGAGCTTGATCGGTATTCAGAGTGAATGCTCCACACATCAGTCTCTCAAGAGGTAATTTAGAGACCATGTCAGCCCTCTGTAACAAGGACATCCACAAGCAGCAGAGGTCAGAGTGGTTCAATAACAGATTAAATAGTAAAAAGCTCAGAGGAACCTGAAATGCCTCCACAGCAACAGCATAAACAACAGGTAACTTTTTATCATCATGACTAGCAGATATCAAATTCAGTTTAAATCACCCTCTAGCTCTGTATTCATCTCTCCTGTGTTCAATTCTCTTTGCCTCTGAGTTAGAATTCAAACTGCATTGAGCCTGATTACTGGTCATGATTTAGACCACCCATATCCGTTTGAGATCTTGCTGCGCACAATTTGTCTGCTGTTCTCCTACAAGAGTAACTGCACTTCAAATGTAGTTCATTGTCCTAAAGTAATTTGCAACATTCTGAGGCTGTGAAAGGCATCACATACAAACAGCCCCTCGAACCTGCTCTGCCATTCAATAAGATCATGGCTAATCTGATAATAACTTGATATCTGCATCCCACCCCCGATAGCCTTTCATCCCCTAGTTTACCAAGAATCCATCCACCTCTGCCTTAAAAGTATTCAAAGACTCTGCTTCCACCACCTTTTCAGGAAGTGTTCCAAAGAATCATGACCCTCTGAGTGAAAAAATTTCACCTCATCTCTGTTTTAAATGGGCAACCCCTTATTTTTAAAGTGACCCCTAGTTCCAGACTTTTCCACAAGAGGTAACATCCTCTCCACAGCTACCCTGTCAAGGCCCCTCAGGATTATATATGTTTCAATCAAGTCACCTCTTACTCTTCTAAACTCCAGCAGATACAAGCCTAGTCTGTCCAACCTTTCCTCATAAGACAACCAACCAGGTATTAGTCTGGTAAATCTTCTCTGAATTGCTTCCAATGCATTTACTGTACACAGTACTCCAAATGTGGTCTCACTAGTGCCCTGTACACCTGAAGCATAACCTCCCTACTTCTGTATTCAATTCCCCTCGCAATGAATGATAACATTCTATTAGCTTCCACATAAAAGTGTGTACTTTAATTCTGCACTATTCAGTTCAGCCAGGTGTCATATCTCCAAATTAACAGGATAAATCTAACCTGGCAAGTTACTGTCCTATTAGCCTCTTCCCAAACAGTAAAGTGATGGAAGGAGGCATCAATCATAACATCAACCACTAATAACCTGCTTGCTGACACTCAGTTCAGGTAATGCCAGAAATCCAGAGCTCATTACAGACCCAGAAAATGACATGGGCACAAGAGCTGGGAAAGGAGAGGTGAGAGTGACTGCCCTCAACAACAAGGCAGCTTTTGATAAATTGCCGCACCAAGGAGCCCAAACAAATCTGATATTAACAGTGAACTCCTCCCCCACCCCCTATTGTAAAGGAAGATGTTTGTAGTTACTGGGGGCCAATCATTGCAGCCCCAGTACATCTCTGCAGGAGTTCTTCATTCCTGTGAACTATCTTCAGCTGCTTCATCATTGCCCTTCCCTGTGTCATAAGGTTAGGAGTGGGGCTGCTCACTGATGATTCCAGTGTTCAAATCCACTTAAAATTCCTCCATTTTTGTCTTTTCTTAAATTAAAAGAGTTTGCATATGTTTACCTCTTATTCTTTACATTGAACTGGATCCATTGGTACCTTGGTGAAGTCATCCCCTTTGGCAGCACAATAGTATTCCATAGTAAGCCATGAAGTCCAAAGCTTTCGCTGGCCTCCATATTTTACCACTGACTTTATTTTCAGTAAAAGTGACAAAGTCCTTAACAACTAAACAGACTTCTCACAGCTTCCTTGGTTGATCAGGCCAAAGGGATGATGGTAACCTCTGGTCACTCAGTATGTGGATAACATGCTAATGGTGAAGCAGCCAATGCTAACCTATAACAGGATATCAATTGGGCTTGGTCTGATAATTGGCAGGGGACAATCATTGTCACATAAATGCCAGATAATGACCATCTCAAACAAAAGAAAGACCCTGACCTGCAGTGACATCACCAAGTCCTTCAACCATCAATGTTCTGGCAGTGGGTTTACCATTGAGCACAAGTACTTTTTAGAGCATTACGCTCATAGGTGTCCTCCAACTATTGCAACCATGGGTGTCTGCTGGCACACTGCACCCATGCATGCCTCCCAGTGCACTGCATCATGGGTACCCTCCAGCATCCAGCATATTACACCCACCAGTGCCCTGTCCTGGCAGAAGTTTGCAAGGTAGTAGGATGGTACCTAGGAGGTACTCAGGCCACTGCAGAGCCACACACAGCCAGGAGACCCAGTGCCTGCATACCCCTGTGGTGTGACCAGGGAGAAATAAGTCAATGGTGCACAAGGCTGCAGCATATCTGAATTTAACATGTCGCTGTTGGTGTTTTCCTGTCCAAGTTTGCATGATCATACATGGTACTGAGCCATAAAACATAGAAGCCCATGTCTGATTGCCTGGAAGTACTAAGTTAGATTATCTCAGTTGGGGGACCACAATTTGCCTTAATTAACTTAAATTAGGGAGGGGTGGAAACAGCCATAGAGAAGCAGCCCCTGATCACCATCCACTGGGCCCATGTTGAAAGATGTCTTCATGTGAGGGAGACAGAAGAGGATAGGAGGGAATTCACTGTGATTTCCTGGGCTCAGGCATCAATAAGCACTCTGGGAAGCATGACCCATCACTAATCAGTGCCCTCAACAGGGCAAAGGATGGACTGAGCAGTCAGCAACATTTTTAAAAACCACAGGGAAGTAAAAAGCCTTCAAAGTTTCAGTACAACAAAATACAAAAAAATCAGCACAGCGACCTGCTGTGAAAAAACAGCTACTGTTACGTTAAATTTGTAGGGAAAAGAACAGAATGTTCTTTAATCTCATCTGGCCCTGTGCTCATTTAATGGCTGTGCATTGTGACGTTCTACCACCACCTGCAGTCCAATATTAGGGACTGCACTTTATTTGTGTGCTTGAGTTTAATTATTAACTGTTTCTAATAGAGGAAGAAAGCTCAAACAATTAACTGGTCTGAACTGGCAGTAACTCTTTTAAATTGATTTCAATTGAAAGTGAACAATTCAACTGGTGATTCTGCTGGGCTCATCAGAAATCCAGCTGGGATTCCCAATTGCTCAGTTGGCATCAGAATTATTTCGGCCAATTTCAACTGGAACCAGTTGCATTTATCTGGAACCAGTTAACCTGTTGATAATTTTACTCAAACCAGTACGCCAATGAAAGCTTCTCTTTCAGTTCTCTCTCCCACAGTGCCTGCCCTCACCCTCCCTGTTCTCTCATACCCCCTCCCTAAAGCACAGTGCCCAGAATTGGGCACACTACCCAACTGAGGCTGAGCCAGTGTTTCATAAAGGTTCATCATAACTTCCTTGCTTTTGTGCTCTATGCCTCTATTTATAAAGCCCAGGATCCCCTATGCCTTAACTTCTTCAATCTGCTATGCCACCTTCAACTATTTGTGCACATTTCCCTTCAGCTCTCTGCTAGTCATTCGAGTGTCCCCTTAATGAAAATCCATTTGAGGAGCATGTTCATTATCTCTTTTTAATTTTTTTTCACAGCAACAAAATTACAAGAATTACATAAGTGGCAATTTAAATGGAGATTTGCACGTGTTGAAATGTACACCTGATCTTGGCTCTTGGGAAACAAATTCGGTATTTATGTGAAATAACACATTGGTTAGATTCCAGATCAAAGACCATAAAAAGATTATTTCATAATCTCAATCACAGATGTTGCTATTCACTTTTATTTCCATTATCATTCATTAAGTTTGATTTTATCCTTGCACCTACCAGACATTGTGCAATTTTTTCTGAGGTTGTACTACCTGGCCAACCAATTTACACATTTCTTTCATATATGTATTTTGTTTTGGCACACGATTATAAGTGTGAAATGCTTATTGCCAAAGGACAAATCAACTACAACTCGAGCATTTTAAAATTCAGTATCAAGCCATCCCAATGAACAGAATTCTAGTTCAGAGTCACATAACTTGGAAAGTATACAACATAACATATGTCACTCTCAGTTTTGACACAACTGGTCAATGCTTCTCCAGGAGGCACTACTTGCAAAGTTGGTGAAACGCTTGTGCAAACCGTTAGATGCAAAATACAGCCTGTTTATGGATGCTGAAATGGGGGCAGGATCTTGTATCAACAACTCTTAATGTCAAATGACTTTGAAATGTCAAGATGCTTTTTAACTGACCAATTTACTGATTTGCAATAAAACAAGGGAATTATTCCTTTGCAGAGTTTCAGAACTGTATCGTGATGTACAAAAAAACCCATCCCATCCTTGTGCATACTGTGGTATACATATGCCATATCATCCCTATCAACAGAATAACCCCTTCTAGATGAAACTGCAACTATTTAGGGACTGAACTTTCACACTCATCTTCACCAAAAAAGTCTGCCTCTACGAAGGTTTCTTGGGCATTTTCTTCTCCCTTTCTTGGGCTTAACATTCTACTACAAAATCTTCCAATGGGCTTACAAACTCATCCATCAAGAATGGCAAATTTTGCACGAGAATAAACTTATGCACTAATTGTGAGATAATTCCACTAAATTGCTTATGTTGTTGCTTCACTTGGCAATTACATGCCTCAAAGCATGCATGAGTCCACAAGGGGGTTCACAGGGCTACATTTTTGGGAAGATGTGTCAATAAGTGAACACTAAATTTCATGGTGTTTTCATTGTATAGTATTTGCACCCTTCCAACAAAATAATAGATCAATGAATCACACTTGTGTACTTCATCTGGAGAAACTAATTTTTGTAACAAAAGGAAAGAAACCTGCTTAAGGACTACCCACTGATTGAAATAAATATCTGAAAATATCCAATTTAAACATGACAAACTGTAGAACAATAGTCACATGTACGATTCGGAAGGCTTCCAGTATTTCCTTTCAGCTAGTGGTCTCAGGATCCGTGCAATAAAATATGGCAGCTTAATGGATTTCAGATGTTCATCCAACACAGCTAAAGTTCAGGGAGGCCCAAAGTAAAATTCACTGTCTGCTGGTGAGAAAAGCTACAATTCAGTAAACTGTCTAAGAACTCCCAATAAAAGGCTGTGCATGAAGTCCAGGGGAAATCCCCATGATAACAGAAAATGTGGTAAGTTCTCAAAGGCACTAGGTCCCTTAACGCCGCTAACTGTCCTTCCCGCTTCCCAGTTTCAAGAATGTGACAATTACAACTATTTTCAAGAAAGGAGATAAATCGTGCTGTAGAAACTATCGAGGCATTTTCCTCTTGTCCATAGCAGAGAAAATCGTGATATACATTCTCCTGAATCGCCTCCTCCTATGGCTGAGGAAATTCTCCCAGAGACACATTGTGGCTTCAGGCATTCCAGAAGAACCTCCCACATAGTCCTTGTTGCCAGACAAATCCAAGAAAACATCAAGAACACCACCAGGGACTTTTCAATGCATTCATCGACCTAGCTAAAGCATTTGGCTCTGTAAATCACATGGCTCTGAGGATTGTGCTGCAAAGATTTGGATGCCCAAGAAACTTCATCACAATCCTGCAACTGCTTCATGACGATATAACTGCAACTGTCTTGAGGGAGGTCTGAAACAGTGGCCTTCAAAATCTGGACCAATATGAAGCAAGTCTATGTGATAGTCCCCATGTTATTTACAATCTACCTGACAGCGGCTATTCACCTCATCAGAGATCAACTGCCCGCTGGTCTATTAAATATCACCTACAAAACTCTTTAACCTCAGTCAGCTCCATGCCAAAACTAAACTGATCAATATAGACAGAAATGAACTAAAGTTTGCAGGTGACTGCAGTGTCATTACCCACTCTGCATCAAATTTGCAAGCCACTCAATTTCTTCAATTCTGCATACAAGAAACTTTGCCTGTCTTTGAATGTTACCAAAACAGAAAACTTGTCCCACACCTGGTCAGCCAAATATTGCATCTTGCAAAGATGTTGAAGGAGAGACTCTGGAAGATGTTGAACACTTCCAATACCTTGGCAGCAACCTCTCTCAAAAGGCCACCATTGATGAGGAGACCCAACACCGGATCAGCTATGCCAGCTCAGCCTTCTACAAACTATAGCAGCGAGTGTTTGACAACAAAATCCTCCACAGGTCAACAAAAGTCCTCACGTACAGAGCAGTTGTCGTCACCACGCTCCTACTGCAGTGAGACCTGGACTGTGTATCAGCAACACATAGGAGTGCTAGAACAATTCCATCAGCAGTGCCTCTGCCACATCCTCCAGATCCAATGAGAGGACCATCGAACAAACGCAAGTGTCCTTCTTGAAGCCAGGTGTACAGCATTCAGGCAAAACTCCTACAAAACCAACTGCAATGGAGTCAACAGTGACTGGATGGCTGAAAATTGTCGGCCCTGCCAGGTCCTGTTTTTTCAACTCCAAATTACCAGTGTTTCAGAAGGGGACAAAGAAAAGGCTTCAGAGGCACTCTGAAGCTCTCCTTGAAGTGTGGCAGCATTGACATTACTAACTGGGAGGAGCTTGCTACCAATCGTTCAAAACAGTGACAACTTGTCCATCAAGCTGCATCATGCTTTGAATCCAAACATCTTAATGAGGCAGAGAAGGAAAGAAAAGGATGCAAATCCTGCACACCTAATCTTAATACCTCATGGGATGAACTGCCCCATGTGTCCAAAGATCCGCATATTGAGAATCAGCCTGTTCAATCATATGAAGACCCACGGCAGACATGCATGACCCTGAGTAGACATCATAGTCAAATTGAGGAGCAGCCGACAATAACATGTGATGAATTTAAGAACCTCAATGGCAACTTTGTCACCAAAGGTTCAGCAATGGAAGCTCTTGCACATCATCCCAAGCGAAATAACCATGATGGCTTAAATTCTGAGGTCAAGTATTTTTGGCAGTATGCATCATTGCTGATGGTGTTTCAATTTTCAGTTTTTTCCACTTTCTTGAGATTGAAACACCCAAGTCATCTACCTGTATCAGAATCCTCTCTAACTAATTCTTCACAAGCCCCATGGTCATAAGCTGACTCAGCAATGCACCTCCTTCGCTGGCATCCTAATTGGGAAGCAGTTATTCTATAAAATAATTAACATGAAATTTACAATAACTAATATAATTACCAATGCTAATATGCTGGTCATTCTTGGTGTCAGTGAGGTTATACCCTCATTGAAGAAATAAATAGAGTATAGCATTGAAGCTCCGTGCTCCTGGTCTGATGAGTTACCTTCTAGGACTTCGTCCTGCTGTTGCTGCAATTGAATGTCTGTCGATTCAGGCTCCAGCTGAGCCACAGCATGCTGCTATGCGAGCTAGGCCTGGCACTCACTGTTATTCCTGCTACAACACCGGCATCAACCCAGTTATGTGGAAAATTGCCCAGGTATAACCTGTACACAAAAAGCAGGACAAATCCAACCCAGCCAATACCGCCCCATCAGTCTACTCTCGATCATCAGTAAAGTAATGGAAGGGTGTCTTCAACAATGCTATCAAGCGGCTCTTGCTTAGCAACAGCCTGCTCACTAATACCCAGCTTGGGGTCCGCCAGGGCCATTCAGCTCCTGACCTCATTACAATCTTGGTTCAAACATGGACATAAGAACTGAACTCCCGAGGTGAGGTGAGAGTAACTGCCCTTGACATCAAGGCAACAATTGATAGAGCGTGTAACCAAGGAGCCCTAGCAAAACTGGAATCAATGGGAATCAGAGGAAAAGCGCTCCTAGCACAAAGAAAGATGGTTGTGGCTGTTGGAGGTCAGTTATCTCAGCTCCACGACATCACTGCAGGAGTTCCTTAGGGTAGTGTCCAGGCCCAACCATCTTCAGCTGCTTCATCAATGACCTTCCTTCCATCATAAGGTCAGAAGTGGGGATGTTCGCTGATGACTGCGCAATATTCAGCACCATTCACGGCTCCTCAGATACTAAAGCAGGCCATGTTCAAATGCAGCAAGACCTGAACAATATCCAGGCTAGGGCTGTCAAGTGGCAAGGAACATGCACCACACAAGTGCTAGGCAATGGCCATCTCCAACAAGAGAGAATCTAACCATCGTCCCTTGATGTTCAATGGCATTACCATCACTGAATCCCCCACTATCAACATCCTGGGGGTTACCTTTGACCAGAAACTGAACTGGACTAGCCATATAAATACTGTGGCTACAAGAGCAGGTCAGAGGCTAGAATTGTGTGATAAGTCACTCACCTCCTGACTCCCCAAAGCCTGTCCACCATCTACAAGGTACAAGTCGGGAGTGTGTTAGAATACTCCCCACTTGAGTGGATGAGTGTAGCTCCCACAACATTCAAGAAGCTTGACACCTTCCAGGATAAAGCAGCCCACTTGATTGGCACCACATCCCAAACATTCATTCGCTCCACCACTGCACACAGTAGCAGCAGTGTGTACCATCTACAAGGACAGCAGATAGATGGGAACACCACCAGCTAGAAAAACCCCTCCGAGTCACTCACCATCCTGGCTTGGAAATATATTGTTGCTCCTTCACTGTCACTGGGTCAAAATCCTGGAATTTCCCTCCCTAACAACAATGTGAGTGTACTTACACCACAGGGACTGCAGCAGTTCAAGAAGGCAGCTCACCACCACCTTCTCGAGGGCAACTAGGGATGGTCAATAAATGCTGGCCCATTCAGCGAAGCCCACATCCCGTGAATGAAGAAAAAAAAATTCTCAATTGAGTGCTCTGCTGCGTAGACACTTTTCACCTACAGAGAGTTGAGTTTGGAACCGAGGTTTCTCCACCCAGCTCTGGATAAGTTTTTTTTAAACTAGCGTACATCATATCTTTTCCCTGGCGTCACAACAGAGCTAGTCAATTTCAAACTCACTGGATCGACCCACCATTAAAACTCCATGTAACCCAGAATGCAGTAAGCATGAAATCCTCAGGAGCTCAGTGGCCTGCCAAGAGTGTATAGCTGAAATTTACAGTGTTGTTGCACCCAACTGACTCCCATATCCCCTCTCAGATGTTTACCCCAATCAGTACAGCATAGGTTCTTATCAAACCAAGTTTCCAGATTGATGAGCTGATAGGAAAGTTCAGTGATAACAACATAAGAAATATAAGAACTGGAAGCAGGAGTAGGCCATTCGGCCCCTCAAGGCTGCCCTGCCATTCAATAAGATCATGACTGATCTGCCCCAGGCCTCAACTCCTCTTTCATGCCAGCTCCTCAAAGCCCTCAACTCCCCGATATTCCAACAATCTATCTACCTCCTCTTTATATACTTCCAGTGATCTAGCCTCCATAACTCTCTGGGGTAGAGAATTCCAAGCATTCACTACCCTCTGAAAGAAGAAATTCATTTGCATCTCAGTTTTAAACGATTGCCTCCTTATTCTGCAACTGTGTCCCCTAGTTCGAGATTCCCCCACTAGTGGAAATACCTTCTCAACATCTACTGTGTCAAGCATCCTCAGAATCTTGTATGTTTCAATAAGATCACCCCTCATTTTTCTAAACTCTGATGAATAAAAGCCTAACCTGTTTAGCCGTTCTTGATCAGTCAACCCCTTCATCCCAGGAATCAGCCTAGTGGATCTCTTTTGAACTGCCTCCAATGCCAGCAGATCTTTTCTTAAATACAGGAACCAAAACCATACACAGTACTCCAGGTACGGCCTCACCAACACCCTGTACGGTTGTAACAAGACTTCCCTATTTTTAAACTCCAACCCCGGAGCAATATAGGCCAAAATTCCATTTGTCGTCTTAATTACTTGCTGCGCCTGCATGATAACTTTTTGTGTTTCATGCACAAGAACAGCCAGATCCCTCTGTGCTGCACTTTTTTGGAGTCTCTCTCCATTTAAATAATATTCTGCCTTTTGATTCTTCCTACCAAAGTGCATGACCTCACACTTCCCTACATTAAACTTCATCTGCCAAGTTTTTGCCCACTCGCACAACCTATATCCCCTTGCAAATTTCTTATGTCCTCATCACAACACAACCTCCCACCTATTTTTGTATAGTCAGCAAATTTGGATACATTACACTCTGCACCCTGCTCCAAGTCATTAATACAGATAGTAAATTAGTAATATATGGCTGATCATTGCTGCACTCCACTCTGCTTGTTATATCCTCAAAGACCTCTAGCAAATTTGTCAAACATGGTTTCCCTTTCACAAATCCATGCTGGCTCTGTTTGATTGCATTAAGCTTTTCTAAATGTCCTGCTATTTCTTCCTTAATAATGGACTCTAGCATTTTCCCAACAACAGATGTTAGGCTGACTGGCCTATAGTTCTCTGCTTTTTGTCTCTCTCCCTTCTTAAACAGGGGCGTCACATCTGCAGTTTTCCAATCTGCTGGGACCATCCCAGAATCCAGTGAGTTCTGGAATATTTTGACCAATGCCTCCACTATCTCTGCAGCCACTTCCTTTAAAACTCATGGATCTAAGTCTTGAGGCTTATTTACATAAGTTCAGACCTTTGGGAATCAGCTACATTGGAATACCTCCCCCATCTCTCAGACAGATTCTGTTTCCAGGAATGTTAAGCCTCATAGAGCTGATTAAATTTGTTTCAATTCTATGGAGTTTCCTTTAAGTAAAATTTAATTCAGAAAATGAGAAAAGTGAGCACAGGGAGCAGTTTAATTGCATCTAAGACCATTGGTAATTAATGCCAGCAACCTATCCTCATCACTGAAATTAAGCTTCCAGTGAAATTAATTTGTCTGCAAACATGCAAATTTATTTCCTAATTGTTATAAAAAATGTTTAAAATATTTTTAATGATTTTGCTTATATTACACAGTTGCAGTGCAGATAAAAAACCCAAGTGCAATGTGTCTATCCCACATGGCTGGATCTGCTAGATCCCATCCTCTTTCTTGGTGCTTTTTTTTCCAAGAGGAGCCCCAGAGAAGTGAATAACATACTTTTTTGCTCCTCTCTCTTTCCCCCTTTCTACTTGTCCCTTTCCTCCATCCCGCTCAAATTGGTTTTTACATTGATCCACTCAAGGTGTCTCCACCAGCCAGCAGCTCTCAGTACATCAGGCATCATCCTCCTCACCACCCATCCCTACACCCTCTCCTTCTAGCTCCTGGTTCACCACCTGCTCTCCCCATTTCCTCCTTTGCTCTGTCTCTGGTCAATCACCCAACGGCTCTCTTTTTCTCTTTCTCGCACCTGGATTTCTGTATCTGTCTCTGGACCCGCCTGCTCCCATTCTGAAATGTTTTTTTCAAGAAGTCCCATTTAATAACCAGGAATTGTAGCAGGATCCACACACTCAACTTCAATAGCTGGATGGCCACCAATAATTATAGGAACATAGGAAATAGGAGGAGTAGGCCATTGTGTCCCTTGAGCCTGCTCCACCATTCAACTAGAACATGGTTGATCTTCTACCTCAACCTCATTTTCCCACATATCCCCATATCCTTTGATGTCTTTACTATGTGGAAATCTATCAATTTGTACATATTTATGTAAATGTTTATATATAGAAATCAGTTGCCATGGCCACTCGACTCTTAGTTCAGCAAACGTTATCCAAGGCTGCTTACCTCCACGTAGTCCATAATCCCCACGCCCCCCCAAACCATGGAGATAAAAGTAAAGTTAATACGAAAAAGAAGGAAAGACAAAAATACTTCTTACAAAGCCACATGTTTTATTTGCAAAATAAGCAATTGCAAATCAGAGGAAGCCAATTAAAAAGCAGGAATTTGCAGAAACTTTTTGTGTGGTAACGATGTCTGCATGAAAAAGTTGACAAATTTATAAAAACAAACTACAACTTTCTTCAGGCGTATGAATGAAAGCCATTTTTTTACCTTCACTCTCCCTTACTGAAATTGTTTGATATGAATATGCGGACATTTTAAATATGGTGGATATCAGGAATTTATCTTAAAATGGCTCATATTTGTTTATATCAATTTAATGGAGCCAAATTTTAGGGTAAAAGAGCAACAATGCTATTCGAAATAAAAATGAGCCCCTTGATCTTACCTTCGGACCTTACCATGCCGCCATTACCTTTAACCGCCCGTGTTCCAAGATGGCACCGACTGAGATCGATTGTTCTCTTTTCGGCGCCAAAAACGGAGCTCCCATCACGTGCTAAAACAGAAGTCCCGCCTTATACGAATTTCTATTGGCCGACAGGTTCGCAAATTAATTCGCTGATTGGTTATTGAGCGTGTCAATCAGCAGCTGTTAAAAGGGAGTCTGCGCGCAATACATGCGCATTGAGTTTTTTTCCTTTTGTTGGGATGAGAGTGGTAGTTCGGAGTCGTTAATTTAAGAACCCGCAAATCTAAAAGTGAGAGCGAGACTTCATGGACGTTTTTGCAACTGGGAGAGGGAGTGTCCCCAGGATAGATTTTTAAAGCTAGACTGGAATTTTTTTGCTAAAAACAAAAAAACTGCGGATACTGGAAATCCCAAACAAAAATAAATACCTGGAAAAACTCAGCAGGTCTGGCAGCATCGGCGGAGAAGAACAAAGTTGACGTTTCGAGTTTGTTGAAGGGTCATGAGGACTCGAAACGTCAATTTTGTTCTCCTCCGCCGATGCTGCCAGGCCTGCTGACTTTTTCCAGGTAATTCTGAATTTTTTTTGCAACTGGAGAAAGATTTTAAAGGCTGTAATAAAAACAGAAAGTGCTTTCGAAACTGAGCAGGTCTAGCAGCATTTATGGAGAGAGAAACAGAGCTAACGTTTGGAGTCCATTATGACTCCTCCAGAACAGTTTTGAAGGTGGACAAGGTAAAAGAGACAAACGGAAATCCCATTGGAGAGAAGAGCAGGACTTCCAAGATACGCCACCAAACTTGCCCATTTCGACTATATTATCCATAATCTTTAGGACCCAGAATTTCTGTTTGTCCCTTTTACCTTGTTCACCTTCATTGCTTTCAATTTCCCTTCCCATATTTGATAAACGTATCCACCTGAACTCGCATTCGCAAACATATTTCCTTCCTCACTAGCTGTGTCCGGCTGCAACTTTTTCCACGTGATTCCAACCTTAATGTTTCAGTTTTGTTTTTCAGTCCATGATTACTGCTACCTCCTGAAGTTGGTGCATTCCTTAGACTGCTGTTGTTGCCACATCTTAAGATGTCCACTCTTATGCGCTGCCACATGTCCAATTTTGACCTTTCTCTTCAGATCTTAACGACCAGCAGCAATGCTGGGTGCGGTGCTGCTGCGTGAAAAGTTTCCTCCAACCAACAGATACTGCATGTTTCAGGCAGGACTTACGACCCTGGTTGATGCAGAAATGGAGCTGCCCCTGCGGCAGACCAACCAGCATAGGGGAAGGAGAGGACATGCATCTTTTTCATCACTCACTTTCCCCTGGACAGATGATGGAATCTGCCCAGTGCCAGGAAGAACTGCTTTTTAAGATCGGGATGTTGGAAGTGGGCAGACCTCCAGAAGAAAGTGCAGTATCGTTTAGGGAAAAAAATGGCAATCTTGACCCTTAATTGCTGCCTCCAAGAAGAAATTCTTTCAGCCTTCAGCCAGGTTATTATATTTGTTTATATAACTGCACTTTTTATATTACATGCCATATCTCTTTCAGTGCCGATTAATGCAGCAAACCTCTGGTCACTAGATGATAGATCTATTGGGGTTGTGCATTCTCTGATATGAATGCTTTCATTTTTGCTGCATGAAGATTGCAACATAATCGATACGGCAATGCAGCCCAGGACCACGCCTCCATGCAGCAACACTTGGGCCCGTGCAGCTTAAAGCCTCCAATGACTTGTGGCTATGGGGGCAAGCATACTCTTGGAGCAGTTGTACACTCCAATTAATTGGGAGAGTATTGATTCTCAGTTTTCTAAATATATGAAAATCATTGTCAGCTTACACAAAAACACCTTTAAAAGTAAGAATTCTATGACAGGTGGTGATTAGAATGTTAAACTTGCCTTTGTCAAATAATTGAGTCTGAACCATGGTGTCATTTTTATACATATGTCTGTATTTACAGTAATTTAGAGTCTGTATATTCAAACCTTGCACACAGAATATTGATTTGTCTCTGATTTTCCTTACAGGTGCAATTGTGGGGGGGATTAGAAATCCCTGAACACCAGTGGAGCACCCTTTGCGGCCAGAAGACCAATTATTTTATTTGGCAAGTCCCTGGCTGTTGCTATCTGGGAGTGCACTGTGCACAGGGGCAGCTCCATCTGTGGGAGAGTGGGCACAGTTCATAGTATCATCAGTGGTACTCCTCCCAGGGCAAAACCCCTGCTCTTACCAAGGATGCTGAGTGCTGTCAAAGGTAACAGCTTACAAGCACTTTTTATTTTAAATTGCACTCACTTCCTCCAGTAGATGTTCCATGTTTCTGCTCTAGATTTTTAAAAATCACTCTCATTGTCATGGATGTCCCTTTTCTACTAGTTGAGATTTCAAACGTTTCAATATTCAATATTCAATTCAAAAATTGTTTACTTTTTTCTCTTTTCTCCCCACCTGTGTTTGTAACTTATTTGAGGGGCTGAATGGTGAAACTACCTTGAAAGAGGCTCAGCAAATGCATAACCAAGAAAATCCAGAATGGAAACAATTATAAGTGTAAATTTATGGTGGGTGTTTATATTTTATGTGTTTTTCTGCATAATTTCTGTTTTCATAAAATTTGTACAGCTTTACTCAAACTCTCATTCTCACTGTTGTCTGGACAAATGGAAAATATGTAATCTCAAATTCTGCTTCAAAATCACATTTATTAATCCAAAGCACCTTCAATCTTTCATGCACATGTGCACATAATTTTGTTCCAGGAAGGGACTGCGATTTCTTTCATTATAATCCTGATGCCGATGATTAATGCTGAAACTGAATGACCTTCAATCTCTCATACACACACGTGATTTTGTTGCAGAAAGAGACTGTGATTTTTTTTTTCACTATAATTCTGATGCCCATGATCAATATTGAGCTGAATGAATGGAATGAAATAAACTGCCTTTCTTACAAATTAATCAAAAATTCAGTTCGCCTACATCCAGCTGTAGGTTCTCTGTTAAGTCAGCAATATATCTAGCCGACCTCTCAACTGGAACCAATTCAACTTTGTCACCAGTTCATCTGGCCCCAGTAGATGAACTGGACTTTATTTCCCAGTTGACAATTGGCTCAGCTGGTAGCAGGTCAACTGGCAGTCATTCTAGTGTCTTTCTACAAATTGTGAAGGAGAGATCTTTATAGAGCTCCAGTTATGCACAACATAATCTTGATTAATTATGGAATGATGAGAGTTGTTTTTCAGTTACCTAACAAATCTGTAGATCATTGTCTTTTTTATTTGATTTAGAATACCTTCTCATCTAAAAGATCACTGACCCCTTAATTCAGCATTCCTTGCTCCTTGCTAACTGTTGACTGAGATAGTTCTTGTTAAATGTCCATACACTGAATAATTCTGGGCATGAGCAAGTTGACCATTTTATTATTTCCAGTTACAGTACAAGTAGATGAGCTATTTATAAGCGAAAAGAAAGCAAAAATCTTAATCCTATGATATAATAAATCCAAATCCACCTATGTATTTAAGAATAGATCTTTTGCAGTTTCCCCCTTTTCATTCAGGTGAGGGGTTGCTACCTGTATATGGTGACAGACCAGAATACCCTGCCCCTCACCCCCACTTGTCTTAACTTTTGAAAGAGGACATCAACTACCCAAAGGAAAATGTCAAGGAAAATATTTTAATGCCATGCAGGAAAAAAAGGCCGAATTTTAATACTACCCAAATGTGGATAGTCAAAATGGCATTTGGGTGCTTAACATTACATTTGTGACCTGTTTGTGTCCACCGTTTTAACTGCTGGATTTTAAGCTTTGCAGGGGCTGCCTGTTGCAAGCAAACAGGGGCTGTATTGATACTTAATTGTTGGGGTTAGTTGATATCTTGTGGGCCAGGATCTGCAGGAGTTGCTTCTCTGAGCCTCACGAGGAAGCCTTGGGCCTGTCCAGATTTCCCTAGCCCTCCCCTGACCACGATGGAATCTATACCCCACATCACTTCCCCTTGTGCTGGGGTCATTCTCTTGGATTTCCCTCCTGTTGCTTGAAATCCTGCTTCCACTCACCAACTAGCAATTTCCACTGGGAGTGACTGGATGGGAGTACAATTTAAATTAATGAAATGAACCCCGAGAATTAAAATGTGCCTTGCGCTGCGGGGAGGGTACAAAGAGAGTTGGACAGTTTACTGTCCCCTGAGGCCACATAAACACATTAAAAACAGTGCCAATATGCTGGTAAGTGGATAATTACAGAACTCTAATAACAGACAAACAGAAACCTCAGGACCTTTTTGTTGATCTCGCTTCAAGCTGTGTTATTGTTCCTCTAGCCCCTGCCAGGTCTGATTTAGGTCCCAGTGAAACATTTTCCTGCCTTTATCCATCAAGTTCAGGAGGAACACATCTGACCCATCTTTCATCATGAGTCAGGGCTTAATGTAGCACTCCCATTTCTGAGTCAGAAGCTTGTGGATTTGGATCTCACTCCAGAAACTTAATGACAAAACCCAGGCTAGCATGACTAATACTGTACTGAAAAAGTGCTGTGTTGCCAGAAGTGATGAGACATTAAACCTAGATCCTGCTCTTGCAGGGGATCCAAATGATCTCATGGCAGTATTTCAAAGAAGAGCAGGGGAGTTATCCCCAGCATCCTGGCCAATACTTATTCTTCAATCAATGTCACAAAAATAGATTGATGTTTGTGGGAGCTTGTTGTGTGCAAACTGGGTGCTGAGCTTCCTACATTACAATAGTAGCTACATTTCAAAAGCACTTTGCGATGTCCTGTTGAAAGGTGCTATATAAATGCAAGTCTTTCATTCAGATTCTGATTGACTGAGTTCATCTCTAGCATTTTCTTTTTATTTTGTTCCCATTTGCAGCAATCACAGTTCGTTTTTCTTGTCTGCTATTAAACGTTAATGGGTTGGTAAGAGTTACAGAGTGACTGGTCTGGACTGACCTACTTCAGTATCCATCAGGTCTATTGATTTGAATTGCAGGTTTAACTTCAATCAAAGAACAGTTGCCACTTGCCAAAGCAGTTTGATACATTGCATCCCTGCACGTCAGTGCAGCACAAAGACAAAGCATCTTGCTTTAGATGAAACAAATTAAGAAAAATGGAGCATAAACTGGGCATGTATTCCCCCGACCTTAGAAGATTCAGGGGTGATCGCATTGAGATGTCTAAAATGTTAAAAATAATTTGATAGGATAGATAGAAACTATTTTCCCTGGTGGGGGAATCAGGAAAGTGGGAGTGTAATCTTAACATTAGAGCTAGGCTGTTCAGGAGGGAAAAGTCAGGAAACGCTCATTCACATAAAAGTTATTAGAAGTCTGGAACTGGCCCCAAAAGGCTATGGTGGATGCTGGGGATCAAATGAAGCTTTCAAGACTGAGTCTGATAGATTTTTGTTAGTTAAAAGTGTTAAGGGATATGGAACTAATGTGGGTAAATGGAATTATTCATGATCTAATTGAATGGTGGAGTTGGCTCAAGGGACTGAATGGCCACCTCCTGTTCCTATCTAGCTAAATGATCCTCTTTCAGTCTGTTCTGATTTTAGTGCAGAAAATGAATAAGCTTTTGAGTTTTTCAAGACCTTTCCACTGTGTTATAAGCTGAACCCTCAGAACACATTTCACATAGTGGTTTCTTGACACTGGTTTCAGTCGAATGACTGAGCTTTTGTGACTAAGTGACAAACTATCACTTTAAGCAAAATAAGACACAACTTCTGGATATGACACAGTAATTAAACAACCTTTAAAAATTCATTCCTGCTCTGGTTTTTCCGATGCTAAGAGGCAAAGATTATGTTGATGCAACAAAACTCTTAACTAGAATTGTGAGCCCAAATTTCCATGAGATGTCTACTAATGAAATGTTCAGGTCACAATTTAATCTCTCCATTGTCCCTCTCCACTATCTTATCCCTGATGTACTGGGAGATAAGATGGTCTTATCCGTCCCCTACCCCTCCCCCACCCGGCTCCATTCTAACTGTGCACTTTGCACCTCCCCTCCTCTCATCATTCCTCAGTCATCTGAAGAATTCATTCTCTCAATTGTTTTCAGCAACAATTAAAGGCTGTAGCACATTTTGCCATGTTTTCTCTGCCTCTAATACAACGTGTGCCCATCCTGCCCTGAACTCCGTCCCAGAGTGTTCTTCCCCACCGACTACATGTTTACTTCGGTTCAGGTGGGTTATGGTTGTTGCTGACAAGGACAGCATTTATTTCCCATCCTAAATTGCCCTTATCCCGAGCAGCAATTTTACAGGCGGTATGTTAACAGTCTTTAGGAGTTAAAATAATCTGGGCCTGTTTTCTGCTGCAGCAGGTGAGAATTCCTAAACTCACCAGTGCAAAACCCACCTGGAGTTAATATCAGGGTCGGTATTTGGAGTTATGTAAGGACCAATCATTTATTATATAATTTCAGGACCGTATCACACAAGGAATCATATACATAAATTTTATTGATCTAAATCTAATTTAATTGTAGTGAAACAGCAGCAGCTTGCTTTATATAATCCATTGATAATATGCTTCCTATATAATTGGAATGTAGGAAGAGAGATTTTAATTAATACTTTCATATGTACTTACAAAATAGGAAGGTGTCATAGTCCCACCCTAAACACCCAACTAACAACTGTTATAGGAGCTAGAAGCAAATGCTAAAGTATGTGATATACGCAATAGAACAGCAGGAAGAGAATAAAATATGCAACAAGGTAGCATTCAAGGCACTAATGGCTGCAGAAATGACACTTCCAGCACTTGACAGGATTAGGAAAAGTTTGTCAACTGCATGATCTAGGTTTGAGACTTATTTACCAGGATTGTGAATCGAAAATTGCAAGCATTCTTCCCACTTGCCCACCTTCATTGCTCACTTGGATGGATGGAGTATCCCAGAAGGGTTCCCATAATCCGATGACTGTCACCAGAATGTTGAGACCACGCTGGAAAATTGGCACAATGATCTGTGTGATAGATTGACTTGAGACATTGGAATGCTTCCACATAGTGGGTGGAATTTAATCCAGACAATGGGGGCCTTGCCTGCTGGCTGGAGAGCCAGCAAAAGTTCTGCATCACTTCCTTTTGGGAATGACGGCTGACTTAAATGCCAGTAAAGCACTAAGTGGCCAGGGGATGGAAATCTCGCCATCAAAAGCTGCTAACAAATCAGATGCCAGTGGCTCTCCATTGTAGGAAGCGTCATGCGGTAACAGCTGATAATGAACCCACCAGAGGCCTTGAATGGCTGAAGGGCCCAGGCCACTGGTGAGTAAGAGCAGTGAGTGGGCTGCTGGCTAGGTGGGGATGAGGGAGGTGGTTTTCAGTGCCCCGCCCCCTGCCCGAGGCCAGGTCTTTTGATCAGGCAGTGCATGTCTGACAACAAGGGACCTGCGCCCCTACCCTCCAGCAGTCTGCAAGCAAGCAGGTTGAATACCAGAGGTGGGAGGAAGGCCCTTAAAGCCTACTTAAGCACCTCAATTGTAGTTAGGGCGGGAAGGCCATCCACGAGCCATCCGGGACAGAAATTGGAGGACGATGGGGTCCTCACCCTAAACCTTCTAGCCCACCTCCAAAGACACCTCAGGAGGGGCATTAAGTTTTGCCCTCTGTGTGTTCATGTGTATTGATCACATCACAACCACACCTTTGATATTGAGTGCCCTTAAATAACCATACAGAATAAGGGCATCTGGGTATAGACACAAATCAAGGAACCAAATACTGCACAGGGCCAGGCCTTACCAGGCTTTGAATTATTCTCTGATGTGGGCGTCACTGGCAAGGCTGGTACTTATTGCCCACCCCTAAATGCCATTGAGAAGATGCTGCTGAGTCACTTTCTTGAGCCAGTGCAGGCTATCTGGTGGAGATGCAGCCTGTCCTGTTAGGAAGGGATTCCAGAATTTTGACCTAGTGACGATGAAAGAACAGCAGCAATATAGTTCCAAATTAGAATGGTGTATGACCTGGAGGGGGACTTGCAGGTGAGATGGTGTTGCCATGTATCATCTAGATCAGACTTGTCCAACTGGCGGCCCACAGAACCACTATTCAAAAGATGGTATGTTCAAAATGCTGATAAGTGAAATTCAAGATTTTGTAAGGGATGCGCCTCCAATCACAACATTTCCAAAATTTGCTGCTAATAGGCTCTACAGAGCCTATTAGCAGCAAATGAGAGAGAGAAAAACAGTCTCTGATTGGAGGAGCAATGAACAGTGGCAAGTGTGCTGAGGCTTGCCGGGTCCAAGGGAAACGAAGGAGTGGTGAGGCTGGAGCCCGGGGAGCGCAAATATTGCTGTGTGCCTGGAAAGGAGATGGTGCTGTGGTGGGTGTAGGGGAGTGAGAGAGGGTGGTGTGGGGGAAAGTGAGAGGGTGAGTTAGTGAGCACCCTGAGGCTGGGAGTGAGCCAGACACACGCACACTGACCTTCTCACACTCTGGTTATTTTTATTAATTACTCTTTTTTAACAACAATTTGTTATGACCTTGCTTTACTTTTGCTCAGGAATAGTTTCTTTCATTAATACCTCAACAGTTTTTTTTAATTTATTTTATTGTTGTGGCAAGCCTTATCTTTCAGAAATTTGCCCACTGGTTCCTTGAATGAGGAAAAAAAATGGAAACGTGCCCCCTCCTTGAACAAAAACATTGGATAAGCCTGTTCTAGTTGGTAGAGGCCAAGAGTTTGTAAAGTGCTAAAGATGGTACACACTGCTGCCACTGTGTGCCTGTGGTGAAAGGTGTAAAAGTTTAAAGTGGTGCCAGCCAAGTGGGCTGCTATGTTTTGGATGATTTCAAATTTCTTGAGTGTTGTGCTATACTCATTCAGACAAGTGAAGAGTATTCCATCACACTCCTGACTCCTGCCGGGGGATTCAGGAGGTGAGTCACTTGCCGCAGGACATTTAGCTCAGACCATTCACAACAAAGGCCTTGAGTGAAATGAGCTTGGTTGGTGTTAGTGCAAGACCCGTTAAGTGAGGTGGTGTGGTACTCACCAATCTAGGCCATGACCCAAGGGTCAGAATAGTCACCTGCTCCTTACAGTTGCCCAGTGAGTTCAACTAACCAAATGCGTTTTGTTATTGGGTGGAAGCTGTTATCAGGCTTAGTTGCAATGCCACAAATGGCACACACAAGAATAATAATCGTCAGGGAGGGTTGAGCCAGATATTCTCAGAACATACATATAAAGAATAAAGCTGAGAAATAAACTTAGCTTTAAGAAAATCCAGCCTGCCCCTCGTTACTTGAGCTGGCAAATACAAAAAGATGTGCTTGACCCAATGTAAAACACAGGATACAGTGGCTCTTTAAAGACAGCTTGGAAGCTATGTAGCAGATTCATCCTGTAAAACGACGAGGTGTCACTTGGATAATCTAGGTAAATCCCAAACCAGTTGTATAGAGTTACTGGCCAGGTAACTCTACCTAATTGTGCCAAGTGGACACAGTAAGGCACATAATGCAATCCATTTACCGGGGCAATGGGGAGGGAATGAGGGAGAGTCAGATGGGAGGGTTGGTGTGTGATTTCCAAACACTAGGACGCATTCCTAACTCCTAGCCAAACTATCCTTCCCCAAATAACAGGTGCATACTAGGTTGCCACAGATGCCTCACAGGCCTTTGAAAAGATGAAACTCCCAGTAACATTTCCCTGGTGTGAGTCTCCAAACATATGACTTGCAAGCAATTATCAAATCTCTATAGATGCTCTGGATCGTTCCATGGCTTTGGTTAGTTGTGTTCTACTCTCTGATCCCAATGGGAAAAGCGGTCAGTTTGGATCAAAAGTCAGCTTCATGACACCTAAAAGACAGAAAGACAATGGCTTTTGGTCCAATGTGGCGGATCTCTTGTTGTAATAATAAATTAACATAAATAGTACTGACATCATAAATTAACATATTATGTTCAGATGTCACCTGTGGCACACTTGCCTCTTCGAGTTAGAAGTTATAGTTCAAGTACCACTCCAGATATATGAGCATATAGTCAAGGCTGACACTCTGAGGGAGTCCTGCACTGTCAGGTGGTGGTGTTCCCACATGTCTGCTGCCCTTGTCCTGCTAGATGGTAGTGGTTGTGGGCTCAGAAGGTGCTGTCTAAGGAGCCTTGGTGAGTTCCTGCAGTGCATCTTGTAGATGGTAGACACCACTGCCACTGTGGAGGGAGTGAATGTTTGCGGATGGGCTGCCAATCAAGCAGGCTGCTTTGTCCTTGATGGTGTCAAGCTTCTTGAGTGTTGTGGGAGATGCACTCATCCAGGCAAATGGAGAGTATTCATTCACACTCTTAACTTGTGCCTTGTAGATGGCGGACAGGCTTTGGGGAGTCAGGAGGTGAGTTACTTGCTGCAGGATTCCTAACCTCTGACCTGCTCTTGTTGCCATAGTATTTATGTGGCCAATCCAGTTTAGTTTCTGAAGAATGATAACCTCCCAGGATGTTGATAGTGGGGGATTCAGTGATGGTAATGCCATTGAATGTCAAGGGGTGAAAGTTAGATTCTCTCTTGTTGGAGATGGTCATTGCCTGACACTTGTGTGGTGCGAATGTTACTTGCCACTTGACAGCCCAAGCCTAGATATTATCCAGGTCTTGCTGCATTTGGATATGGACTGCTTCTGTATGTGAGGAGTCGCAAATGGTGCAGAACATTGTGCAATCATTAGCGAAAATTCCCACTTCTTATTTTATGATGGAAGGAGGTCATTGATGAAGCAGCTGAAGATGGTTGGGCCTAGGACACTACCCTGAGGAGCTCCTGCAGTGATGCCCTGGAACTGAGATTGATCTCCAACTACCACAACGATCTTTCTTTGTGCTAGGAATGACTCCAACCAGTGGAATGCTTTCCCCCTGATTCCATTGACTCTAGTTTTGGTGGGGCTCCTTGATGTCACACTCGGTCAAATGCTGCCTTGATGTCAAGGGTAATCACTCTCACCTCACCTCTGGATTTCAGCTGGTGGTAATGATAGAATTGGGATATGCCGGGCCATGAGGTTATAGATTGTAGTTGAGTACAATTTTGCTGCTGTTCATGGCCACAGCCTTCATGGATGCCCAGTCTTGAGTTGCTAGATCTGTTCAAAGTCTATTCCTTTCAGCATGGTGGCAGTGCCACACAATACGATGGAGAGTATCCTCAATGTGAAGATGGGACTTTGTCTCCACAAGGACAGTGCACAGGTCACTCCTACTGATGCTGTCATGGACAGATGCATCTGTGGCAGGCACGTTGGTGAGGGTGTGGTAAAGTATGTTTTTCTCTCTTGTTGGTTCCCTCATCACCTGCTGCAGACCCAGTGTAGCAGCTATGTCCTTTGGGACTCAGCCAGCTTGGTCAGTAGTTGTGCTACCAAACCACTCTTGGTGATGGACATTGAAGCCCCCCAACTCAGTACATTCTGCGCCCTTTCTACCCTCAGTGTTTCCTCCAAGTGGTGTTCAACATGGAGGAATAATGATTCATCAGCTGGGGCACGGGGAGATGGAATGGTATGTGGTATACAGCAGAAGGTTTCCTTGCCCATGTTTCACCTGATGCCATGAGACTTCATGGGGTCCAGAGTCAATGTTGAGGACTCCCAGTGCAACTCCCTCCCTGGATACCATTGTGCTGTCACCTCTGCTGGGTCTGTCTTACCACAGATGATGATTATGGTGTCTGGGACATTATCTGTAAGGTATGATCCTGTGAGTATGACTGTCAGGCTGTTACTTGACTAGTCTGTGGGACAGCTCTCCCAATTTTGGCACTAGTCCCCAGATGTTAGTAAGCAGAGTTGATAGGGCTGAGTTTGCCATTGTCATTTCCGTTGCCTAGGTTGATGACGAGTGGTCCATCCGGTTTCATTCCTTATAGGCTTCGTAGCGGTTTATACAATTGAGTGACTTGCTAGACCATTTAAGAGTCAACCACGTTGTTGTGGATCTGGAGTCACAGGTAGGCCAGACCAGGTAAAGACAGCAGAATTCCTTCCCTAAAGGGAATTAGGCCAATAGACTAATGCCCACCAGGGCATTAGTGAACCAGATGGATTTTTACAACAATCAACAATGGTTTCATGGTCTTCATTAGACTTTTAATTCTCAATTTTTATTGAATTCAAATTTCACCATCTGCCATGGTGGAATTCAAACCTGGATCCCCAGAGTATTTCCCTGGGTCTCCCCTGATCATTGAATTTTGATAATATGCAACACACACCTGCACATGTGATGCGCTCTCCACTTGGCGATCTGCTCTCACACCACCCACAGACTCGCCATCCCCCCTCCCCCGCCCTGCTCTCAAAAACCCACCCACCAGCTCTGACAGATTTGCCAGCAACCCCACCACCCCTGCTCCCAGCTCAGATGCCAAAATGTCCCTTAATTTATTCCCCTAGAGTTGGTCACCCTGAAACTATTATTCCCTACCCTTTGTACTAGTGCTAGGAAACCAACTGAATATAAAGCATGGCAACTCCAACAGGTAGGCTCAAAGGCAGTTAAGGGAATACACAGGGGCCTAAGCAGATGGGGAGAAGACAGCCAGAGACCTTGATTTCAGACCCTGAGAGAGAAAATTGTTGGAGAAATAGTGGGCAGAATGCCTGTGGAGTCATCAACAAATACATTAGTCAAAAAGAGAATCATTAAATTGCATTTTAGAATTTAAAAAAATACCTGTAGTTATTATAGAAATAAATATAAAATGTAAACTTACCTGCAGTGCCGCCGAGAAGAACAGACCTGGGAGACGTTGCTTGGAGGAGCAGCAGTGCCATCTAATGGTGAGAGGACTGAAAGGTAAGTTTAATCACAGTGTAATGTCAGTGTAACTGGCCTCACAGTCCGAAGCAGTACCTATATATCATTCCACAACTAAACCATAGCACAGGAAGTTAGTGTGACAAGAGCAAGTGCATGCTAGGCACACTGGGATTGTATGAGGGAAGGGGTTCCTCTTGCTGTAACTCTAGCGAAACATCACCAGAGTTTCCAAAAAGAGGAGAGGTAAGTTTGTCAACCGCCAACACTCCTATCCGAGAACAGACAGTTCTATCTGCCAAGGGTAGGGGGATGCTGGAAAAATGCTCATAGTTGCCCCATGCTAATGAAATCTCCTTCCATTCCTTCCAGAAATTTCAGTGTGGCTTGGGCAGGAGTGGGTGGGGATCTTGGACCTTAGCTCGAAATGTTTTTACCGTATTGCTGGAAGATCTGTTGTGTATCAGAGGGTACACCGTTTTCTAACCATAAAGTTGTTTAAATATGTGGGAGAACACATGGGGACTCTCATTTGAAAGGACTAAGTAAATCAAATTTGTTTTTTATTGCATAACATCGCCTTGTTTTTATACTGTTTTGGCAAACACATGCTATAACTCCATCCATTACTCTCATAAGCAAGGGGCTCTTACATGTAACTCAGTGGAAACATTCTTCCGTCTAGGTCAGAAGATTGTGGATTTGAGACCCACAGAAGAGACTTGAGCACAAAATCTCAGTTGATACTCCCAGTGCGTACTGAAGCACTGCTGCACTGTCAGAGCTGCCATCTTGAAGCTGATATGTTAAACCTCTGCCCTTTCAGATGGGTTTAAAAAGAATCCATTGGCACTATTAAAAGGAGAGAAAGGAAGTTCTGACCTGGTGTCCTGACAAATATCCACCCCTCAACTGACACCAACTAAAACAGGTTCTTTGGTTATTTACTTCAGTGTTGTTTGTGGTCAGTTCAACCAAAATTATAAAAGCCACTCACACTGTAAAAACTCTTTCCGAATCTTGGGTTCTTGAGGAAGTAGAGAAGTATGTGGAGACACATCTGATGATCGAGCAGCTTTCTCATTTCCTGCATACAACAAAGGAGATGAAAGACTGGAGTTTATTTGTGTATTGTGGATCCTTATTCAGTATGTTAAGGTGTCACGATGGCTTACTGGCATCTTTCTCTCTTGCCTTTGGCTCATGGCTTCAAGCCTCAGTTAGAAATCTGAACCCATTAACTGAGCTGACACTCCCAGTGCAGTACTGAGGAAGTGCATCTCTGTTGGAGAAGGTAAGAAGATAAACCAAGACCTCATCTGCCATCTTAAGTGGAGGTAAGAAATTCCATGGATGTATTGGGAGAAGAAGAGCAGGGACATTCTCTTGGTCTCCTCCCCAATATTGCTGGGGCTCACCGGGAAAATCACTAACGATGATCTTATACATTTTCTGCTGCTATGTCAGCATCAATAGTCTCAGGAGGGGTGTGCCTGGGAGAGGGAGGATGGGAATGATTGGGTGTGAACAGTGGCTGGCTACAGACAGTAGTTTTAATGCAGGGTCTGGAGATTCAGATAAGTATTGTATTGGTGGTGGCTGCAGGAGCCCTTTAAGGGCAGCTGGTTAGGCGATTTGTAGACCATCTACTCTTGAATGTAGCTGGCAGGATGTCAACTGTGTTTCAGGGTGGTCCAATTTGGGAAAGGAGGCATCCAGTAAGCCTTAGGCCCCTCATTTACAAACACGAAGGCCGGAATTTCCCAGCCCCTCATGCCGGCGGAACCTTCCAGTCCCACCGATGTGAACAGAGATTTTCATGGCTCCCCGGCCCTGCTGCTGGAAAATTCTGGCCTAAGAATCTAACACCCCTCACCCCAGACTACCTTGGGAGGGTATTGGGACCCTTGCTTTTCCTGATATATATTAATGATCTAGATCTTGGTGTGCAGGGGACAAATTTAAAAGTTTGCGGATGACATGAAGCTTGGAAGTGTTGTGCATTGCGAGGACGGTGTGGAACTTCAAGAGGACATAGACAAGTTGGTGGAGTGGGCAGACAGGTGGCAGATGAAGTTCAATGGGGACAAGTGTGAGGTGATGCATTTTGGTAGGAAGAACATGGACAGACAATATAAAATGGGTGAAATTTTGAAGGGGTGCAAGAGCAGAAAGACTTGGTTGTATATGTGCATAGATCATTGAAGGTGGCAGCATAGGTGGAGAGAGCAGTTACTAAAGCATATAGTGTCCTGAGCTTTATTAAAAGGGGCATAGAATACAAGAGAGCAAGGAGGTTAAGCTGAATTTACATATGACACTCGTTAGACCTCAGCTGGAGTATTGTTACGGTTCTGAACACCATATTATAGGAAGGATGTGAACACATTGGAGAGAGTGCAGAAGAGGTTTACAAGAATGGTTCCAGGGATGAGAAACTTCAGCTATGAGGATAGATTGGAGAGGTTGGGACTGTTCTTCTTGGAGAGAAGAAGGTTAAGAGGAGATTTTATAGAGATGTTCAAAGTCATGAGGGGGCTGGACAGAGTAGATAGAGAGAAACTGTTCCGACTCGTAAAAGGATCAAGAACAAAAGGGCACAGATTTAATGTGACTTGCAAAAGAAGCAAGTGTGACATGAGAAAAAACTTTTTCACACAAGTGGTTCCGGTCTGGAATGCATTGCCTGAAAGTGCGGTGAAGGCAGGTTCAATCGAGGCGTTCAAGAGATTTGAATAGAAACAATGTGCAAGGGTACAGTGAAAATGCAGGGCAGTGGCACTGGGTCATAATGCTCATTTGGAGAGCTGCTGCAGACATGATGGGCCGAATGGCCTCCTTCTGTGTCGTTAAGATTCTGTGGTTCTCCCGGACTTCAAAACTAATATCCATAAAGCTGCTGCGAGCAATCACAGGAGAAAAATTATTAAGGTAAAAAATATTGAGGTTTTTAAAAATTCTCTTTGAACACTTATGTTTATTAATTATATAAATATCAGAGACAGGCAAAAGAGGCTGTATAATTGACAAGTCATGATTTATCCAATCAGGTAATGAAGATTCTGTTCACCTATTGGCTGTAGGAAAGTGCTGCGCCACAAGACTAATCATGTCAGGTAACTGGTGGTGGAAGGATGGGGATGGAGCGGTTGGAGACAGAATGTCATGTGATGAAACCTGAGAAATGTACTGATCAAAGTTGGCAACCCTACTAACACCTGTTTTGGTTGCATGTCCTGGCTGCCTCCATTAATTAGAAGGTGGCAGACTTCCATTTCAGGATGTATGTGTGCCTGCTACCCGCCCTATTGGACACTTTGGCAGCATTTTACATCTGTAAAACAGATTTAGCATCTTCACATTTTTTGGTCCACATTTACAAGTACTTCATTGGCTATAAAGCACTTTGGGACATCCCAAGATCATGATAGGGTCAAAATTCTGGAACTACCTCCTTAACAGCACCTTGGGTGTACCTACAGCACAGGGACTGCAGCAGCTCAAGAAGGCAGCTCACCACCACCTTCTCAGGGGCAATTAAGGATGGGAAATCAATGCTGGTCTAGCTAACAACGCCTACATTCCATAAATGAATAAAAATGTAGATAAATACAAGTTAGTTCTGTTTGTTTATCTTGTTTCAGTTTCAAACTGCACCCTTAGTTGAGAAAGCAACACTGTGAAGTGGAATGGACAATTCTCTATCCATTGAAATGTCTCCTAGGAGCCAGAATGTGACTGACAAAAGGGGAGACAAGCTAAGAGGTGTCGAAGGATTACATTATGAGGAAAGACTGAAGTAACTTGGAGTCTTTAGCCTTGAAAGGGAGGTGAGAAAGGAGAGTTTGTATAAATATACAAGAGGATAATTTAGAATTGATGTCATGGACAACACCTACAAACAAGAGCTGGATCTATTTCTGACAGAGTCAAGATCACTCATACAAGAGGGAGGAGCTGTATCAAATTATTAGGCCCCAAAGTCTCCTGGACTAGCCTCGACCTCCTAGGTAGGGGTTGGAGAGGAATTTCTTGGATTGGTTGTCCCTCATATAGACCTGGATTTTTATCTGGCCTCTCCCAGGAGATCACATGATGAGATTGTGTATTGTAATTGTTCCTTCTGTGCCAACCTTCTGACCTTCAGAATACAAAGCCTGTGTCAGCATCTTGAGAACTAGGGATATAAGAACAGGGGGGTGGCCATTCAGCCTGACCTGTTCTGCAATTCACTGACCTCTTGTCTCTGCACTCTTCAGTTTGCGTTTCATGGCTTGACGCAGACATTCCTTCACCTGGACAGAAAGATCGGTGGCTGCTTCGCTAGCACGAGCCAGCTTGAAATGTAGATCGGACTTTAACTTAGGGACTTCAGAGACCAGAGAGGAGGAGCTGAAACAAAGGGACTCCTGAGAGGAAATACAGTACCATAAGAATGAAGAATTTGCATTTATATTGTACCTTTCACACCCTCAGGACATCCCAAAATGTTTTACCGTCAATGAAGTCCGATTGAATTGTAGTCACAGTTGTAATGTAGAAATTGTGGCAACCAACATGTGTACAGCAAACTCCCACAAACAGCAATGTGATAATAATCTGTTTTCATGATGCTAATTGTGGGATAGATATTGATCAGGACACTAGGGATAACTTCTCTTCAAAATAGTGCCATAGGATATTTTACATCCACCGAAGCTAGTGGATGGGGCCTTGGTTTAACATGTCATCCAAAGGACAGCACTTCCAACATTGCAGCACTCCTTCAGTACTGCACAGGAGTATCAGCCTGGGTTTATGGATTCGAGTCAGGGGAGTGGAAACTTGAACCCACAACCTTCTGACTCGGGTGAGAGTGCTATCAACTGAGTCGCAGCAAACACTGAATCAATGTTGTTTACTGAATGGAATGCCCCTAAAATAGTTCACCACTGGCTAGTGCAGTAGGTTAGCAAACTATCCCTGAAGCTTTTGGACCTGAGGTCAGATCAGTGGGTTTGGAAACCATTCCTCCTCATCGCTGTCATCTGTTGCCTCTAAGGGTCCGCAATAAACGGGCAGCTTCAGCAGAATTCTCAGTAGACAAGGTCTTAGCACCACCAAACTGAGTAATTGGCACAAAGGCTGGGTACCAATCCTGGGGCAACTCAAGGTGAAGGAAGTGGACTTAAGAAATAGGAGGACTAGACCATTCAGCCCCTTGAGCTACTCTGCCATTCAGTACGATCATGGCTGATCTTCTGTCTCAACTCCATTTTCCTGCTCACTTGCATTTCCCTTGATTCCCTGAGAGACCAAAAATCTCTTTCTCAACCTTGAATTTATTCAATGATGGCACATCCACAACCCTCTGGGGTATTCCAAAGGTTCACAACCCTCTGAGTGAAAGAATTTCTTCTCATCTCAGTCCTAAATGATTGACCCCAGAGGCTGTGTCCCCGTGTTCTAGATCCTCAGCCGGGGAAACAGCCTCTGTGCCTATTCTGTTAAGACCCTTCACAATTTTTTTAAAATTCCTTTAATGGGATGTGGGCTTCACTGGCTGAGCCAGCATTTATTGTCCATCCCTAGTTGCCCTTGAGAAGGTGATGATGAGCTGCCTTCTTGAACTGTTGCAGTCCATGTGGCATAGGTACACCCACAATGCAGTTAGGAAGGGAGTTCCAGCATTTTGACCCAGCGACAGTGAAGGAACGGCAATATATTTCCAAGTTAGGATGGTGAGCGACTTGGAGGGGAACTTCCAGGTGGGGGCATTCCCATCTATCTGCTGACCTTGTCCTTCTAGGTGGTGTCTAAGGAGCCTTGGTGAATCCCTGCAGTGCATCTTGTAGATGGTACTCACTGCTGCTACTGTGCATCAGTGGTGGAGGGAGTGAATGTTTGTGGATGTAGTGCCAATCAAGCGGACTGCTTTGTCCTGGACAGTGTCCAGCTTCTTCAGTGTTGTAGGAGCTGCACTCACCCAGGCAAGTGGGGGGTATTCCATCACATTCCTGACTTGTGTCTTGTAGATGGTGGACAGGCTTTGGGGAGTCAGGAGGTGAGTTACTCGTTGCAGGATTCCAAGTCTCTGACCTGCTCTTGTAGCCAAAGTACTTATATGGCTAGTCCAGTTCAGTTTCTGGTCAATGGTCACCCCCAGGATGTTGATAGTGGGGGATCAGTGATGGTAATGCCATTGAATGTCAAGGGGTGATGGTTGGATTCTCTCTTGTTGGAGATGGTCATTGCCTGACACTTGTGTGGCTCGAATGTTACTTGCCACTTGACAGCCCAAGCCTGAATATTGCTGCATTTTGGACATGGACTGCTTCAGTATCTGAGGAGTCGTGAATGGTGCTGAACATTGTGCAATCATCAGCAAACATCCCCACTTCTGACCTTATGATGGAAGGAGGTCATTGATGAAGCAGCTGAAGATGGTTGGGCCTAGGACACTACCCTGAGGAACTCCTGCAGTGATGTCCTGGAGCTGAGATGACTGACATCCAACAACCACAGCCATCTTTCTTTGTGCTAAGTATGATTCTAACTAGCGGAAAGTGTTCCGCCCTGATTCCCATTGATTCCAGTTTTGCTAGGGCTCCTTGATGTCACACTCGGTCAAATGCTGCCTTGATGTCAAGGGCAGTCACTCTCACTTCACCTCGGGAGTTCAGCTTTTTTGTCCATGTTTGAATCAAGGCTGTAATGAGGTCAGGAGATGAGTGGCCCTGGCGGAATCCAAATTGGGCATCAGTGAGCAGGTTATTGTTAAGCAAGTGCCGCTTGATAGCACTGTTGATGACCCCTTCCGTTACTTTACTGATGTTCAAGAGTAGACTGATGGGACGGTAATTGGCTGAGTTGGAGATTCTTAAATGTTTCAATGAGATTGCACTGTTTACAGTAGTGGGAATTAGCCACTTCTCTTCTGAGTCTGGGATGAAGGTATATTGTTGAGGTGTAGTGTAAAGGGCTTCACTCTGTTATGATTAGGGGACACGTGATGCTGGAACTGAGGCTTCAGAATCAGATCAAACTGGAACCAATGCTGGATTGCTCACACCTGATAACATTGGCGAATTGTGCCATCAGTCACGGTGCCAGGGACAGCTCCTGGTCACCCCTGCTTCTGGTTTTAACAGAAGTTGCACCAAGTGTGAACAACTAATCTGTTTGCAAGAGGCGGTTGATCATTTAAATATTATCATGAGGCTGTTTCGCTCAGAATTAATCACCATTTTAATTTGACACTGGCTATAGGGATTTCCTGAAAAATTTCCAAATGATTAATGCCTATAGGACAAAATCCAGCACTGTCTGAACTCTGGAGGAAGCCTTGTCCTAGCCATTAATTCACAGCTGCTTTTTTAAATGCATGGTTTTTCCCCAACCTGCTACACCGTTTACCTCCTTACCTGTTTCAAATATTACTCTGGTTAATGGTTTTGAATCATTTTCCAGTGTTCCACTGCGCCAATTGGTCAGCAGTGCATCAACTCAACCAGAAGACAAATCAAATTTAGATATTTAGAAACCTAGCAGCTAAAGGGAGATGACGACGCCTGGATCCAGGATGTGTGCGCTTTTCCATTTATCGTCTGGATTCAGTTTACCTGCTTCACCCACGATTGAACATCACCCATGTCACCCCTTCTAATCTCTCCACCAGCATTGACCCTTCCAATCTCCCCAAGACTCAGCCCTTTCAACCTCTACTTTACTGACCCTCTGATCTCCACCTCCTTGACCCTTCTGATCTTCCCTTCGGCCTCCAATCTTCTTTGGAGCCCGACCTTTTTGATCCATCTCTCCCCGATGGTGGCCTGCTACCCAAGACCCTGTTGCTGGCAGCCAGCCTCTCAATCTGGCTACACGTGGTCAGGAAACAAAGACAGGTAAAGAAGGTAATAAGGCAGAACCTGAGGGAAACCAATTCTTACGGGTTTCTCAACCTCAAGCTAGTTACGCCGTTCCCTCCACCTCCGAGATAAGGCTCTGCCTTTAGCTGATGTCAGACCTTCTCAATGAGTGAGATGTCCCCTGATCAGAATCTTACTTTCATGTCAGATATATCAAGGCAATGCAGAGCCAGTAATGAGTGTTGGCTACTAAGTGATAACATAGACATCAGGACAGCAACCTTGAGTAAACTATACAAAGGCACTTCAGGCCTTCCCAAACTGACTTATTCTAATTCGCTGCTCACTGGCTCCATCTGTGACACTAGACCTCCCTGATGAGCCTGTCATGAATCTTAGGCCTTTGCAACTCAAAGTATCTATCCAACTATGCTAGCTTTTTGAATTAACTCCTGTGTCTTAGATAGCCTCCTCTATATGAGAGTTACTGTATCATGTTGCAGGTTAAATTCAAGCCCTTCTGAGATATGTTAGAGGCTCCTGCTAATGAACTAAAAGTGTAAAACTGTAACCATCATGTTGTACATTGAAGTAATGGTGAATAATGATTTTACCTGTACAAATTTTAAATTATCGCTCTTATTGGCCAAGATTTCCAACTGGAGTTTCTTCTCTCTGATCTCGGTGCATTTCTGCTCCAGTTGGGTCCTGATGCTGATGCCCTGGTTCAGTGCTGCCTGCTGCTCCCTCCCAATTAACCCAATCACCACTTTCAGGGCCTCATCGATGGCTTCAGTCATTGCAGAAAATTTGTTGGTGATTTCCAATTCCACTCGTTGTGCGGTTCTCTGAGGTGAGATCAGAAAGAGTTTAAAACCTCCTACCCTGTGTAGTGCCACCTGGTTCCCACTCCTCTTGCCACCCAACACATGCTCCGAGCACCCAGTTCCACTTAGTCCCCATTCACAGTGTCATCCACTTGAAACTCCCAATGCCACCTAACATTCATTACTGGAATCATCTCCTCCCAATGCCCAACCTGAGAAAAAAATGCTGAAGGTGACCTAATAGAGGTCTTTAAAATTATGAAGGGTTTTGATAGAGTGGATACAGAGAGAATGTTAAAAGCAAAATACTGCGGATGCTGGAAATCTGAAGCAAAACACAAAATGCTAAAAAAATTCAGGTCTAGCTGCATCTGTGGAGAGAGAAACAAATTTAATGTTTTGAGTCCGTGTGACCCTTCTTCAGAGAGAATGTTTCTTGTGGGGAAGAGGAAAACTAGAGGCCTTAAGATAATCACCAAGAAATGCAATAGGGAAATCAGAAGAAACTTCTTTACTCAGAGTAGTGAGAGTGTGGAACTCACTACCACAGGGAGTGGTTGAAGCGAATAGTATAGGCGCATTTTAGGGAAAACTAGACATTGATAGGAGCACCCACCCAAGAATACATTTGCTGGAACACACACCCAGAAACTTTTCCAGGGAAACACACCTGTGTACATGTGACCAGGAACACATGACTTTTCTATTCATCATGAAGCAGCTTCTCTAGAAAACATTGAGGTTGGACTGCTCCTTCTCAATCACTCCTATTCAATGGAATTTCAAATAATACTCCCAGGCTAATCAGGATTAAGAAGGCAAATTAAGTGTAGTGGAGGGGCCTGATAAGTTACAAGGGATAACCATTGAATTAAACTGTATCAAATAACTAAACACAATGTTTATCTGGAGTGGGAAAGACTGATATGAGAAGATGGGGTTCAAGAATGGGATTCTCAAGTCCTCTCCCTAGAGCATCAGAAGGGGGTCTTTCAGCCCCTCAAGCCCTGCTGTTTCATTCCATTAGATATATACCTTATTCCATTCACACTCCTGAACACCATATTCTTTGATAACCTTGCCTAAGAAAAATATATCAATCTCTGTCTCAAAAGTTCCCATTGACCCCCACCACTCCCCCAATTTGTGGGAGAGAGATCATAATTCCACCATTGTTTGTGCGTAAAGTGCTTCTTGATTTTGCCTCTAAAAACCCTGGTTGTCATTGTCCCACGGATCACAAATTGAAATTGTCTACCAGTTACAAAAAAGCTGGACAGTTGAAGCTGTGATCTGTGCAATCCTTTGATTGGCAGTCACACGGAAGATCTCGAACCAGGATTCTAAAGCTCCAACAATTCCTGATGCCTCATTGCCAAAGAGGTTGCCAACAACTAACCGTGATTGAGTCGATATTTTCCTGAAGTGTTCCAATCTCCAGCAGTGTCCCCTGTAGCTGCTTCTCCATCTCAAGATCCATTAGATAAAGTTCTTTCTGAAAAATGAGAGAATAAATACCATCAGGACTGGCACAGAAAGGGAATAAACCTCTCAGTTTCACTCATAGTCAGAGCAGAGGGGCAGGACTTGGAGCAGAAATCTGATCACTGTTCTCTGGATTTTATTTCAAAAACGGTCCCCACACAGCAGGAATATATCAAACAGAGTTAACGTTTCAGGTCACTGTCCTTTCACCAGAACAGTTCTGATCAAAGGTCATCAACCTGAAACGTTAACTCTGTTTCATTTTCCACAGATGCTGCTTGAACAGCTGAGTATTTGCAGCATTTTCTGTTTTTATTTCAGATATCCAGCATCCGCAGTATTTTGCTTTTAGAATTAATCAAAGCCGTGTTCATAAATGAGAAATTATAAGAATTATTATGAAGATTTCCTGTCTTCGAGAGCAATTATTCCCTACATTTAACAGAGCAATTTGCTTATGCTCCTGCTGGATTTTTTATGCATTCTAAAAATGTTGGCTTCGCTGGCAAGGTCAGCATTTATTGCCTATCCCTAATTGCCCTTGAGAAGCTGGTGATGAGCCACCTTGAACCGTTGCAGTCCATGAGGTGTAGGTACAGCCACGTTGTCATTAGGAAGGGAGTTCCAGAATTTTGGCCCGGCGACAGTGATGTATTTCCAAATCAGGATGGTGTGCGGCTTGGATGGGAACTTGCAGGTGGTGGTGTTCCCATGTGTCTGCTGCCCTTGTCCTTCTAGGTGGTAGAGGTTGCGGGTTTGGAAGGTGCTGACAAAGGAGCATTGGTGAATTGCTGCAGTGCATCTTGTACCTGGTACACACTGTTGCTACTGTGTGTCAGTGGTGGATGGAGTGAATGTTTAAGGTGGTGGATGGGGTGTTAGTCAAGTTGGCTGCTTTGTCCTGAGTGATGTTGGGCTTGTGTGTTATTGGATGAGCAGGGTGTGGAAAGGATTTTTTTTCTCTCAGATGGTTGTGAATCTTTGGAACTCTCTTCTCCAGCGAGCAATGGAGGCAGAGGTTGATAGATTCTTGACTAACAAGGGAGTCAAAGTTATCGGGGGTAGGTGAAATGTGGAGTTGAGGCCACAGTGAGATCAGCCATGATCTTACTGAACAGCAGAGCAGGCTCGAAGGGCCGAATAGCCTACTCCTATTTCTAATTCGTATGTTTGCACGTATGCCTTTGTCATTTCCAGTGCCTACATCAATGCCAGGTGGTTCATTTGGTTTCATTCTTATTTGACTTTTCTGTAGCAATTTGGTACAACCGAGTGGCTTGTTAGGCCATTTCAGGGGCATTTAAGAATCAACCACATTGTGTGGGTCTGGAGTCACATGTAGGACAGACCAGGTAAGGATGGCAGATTTCCTTCCCTAAAGGACATGAGTGAAACAGATGGACTTTTACAATAATCGATGGTAGTTTCATGATTGCGATGAATTCAGATTTATTAAGAAATTGAAGTTACCATGGTGGGATTTCAATTTAAGTCTCTGGAACATTAGTCCCAGCTCTTTGGATTACTAACCCAGCAACAATGATACCCTATGATACTCGTTTCCTGAAAATGATCCTATCAGTGCATTACCCTGAATGTGGAAAATGCTGATCAATTCCTTTGTACAAGTTTAACAATTTATCAGCTTTTACCTTCCTGCTCTGTACCTCTTCCTCCAGCGTTACCACCTCGTGCTTACGATGCTCACTAGTCATACATACGCAGCAAATGAAAGTCTTGTCGTTCCTACAGAAGAGTTCCAGGTGCTTCCTGTGCATCTTGCACTTGCGCTCCTTGATATCTCGCACAGGCTCGGTCAGGGGATGATCCTGGAACGCCGGGCTTTCCCGGTGAGGTGTCAGGTGCTCCTCACAATAAGATGCCAGGCATACCAGGCACGACCTGGCTGCCCTCAGCTTGCTACCGCTGCAGAAATCACAGGTGATATCCCCTGGCCCTGCCAGGGGCTGAGAGATGCCAGCCTTAGTAACCGACTTGAGAAAATCTTCCACTATGTCGCAGACAATTATATTTCTGTGGAGCGTGGGCCTGGGGATGAAATTTTCCCTGCACTGAGGGCAGCTATAGGCCCCAACACTAAACTGCTGGTCCCAGAATCGATGGATGCATTCCAAGCAGAAATTATGTCCACATGGAATCGTCGCCGGATTCTTGAACACCTCCAGACAAATGGCACAGACCAGCTTCTCCCTGGAAACCTGCACATTTGACAATGGTAATGCCATGTCGAGGTGCCACTTCTCCTTCTTACAGCCGGGATCCGAAGCTCTGATGATTTGTCTGGAACTCGACAGCCCTGGATGTATTTATTGTTCGGTTGCTAGATTCTTTTTTGATGTAGATTAAGTGGAAGGGCAAGTGAGGAAACAAAAATCCCCTTAGATTTAATTTCAGCACAACCCATTTTGTTAACTCAGAAATATACCATGTAATGTTAAACATTACTTAAAATGAAAATAAAAGTTATTTTGTGTTCCAATGGCATAGTTAAAGAAGATATTAAAGTGTCACCTCCTAATTGCAAATCTAGGTAATGATATCTGGATAGATACTGTGTACAATAGACCAGAGCAGTGGCCTGGAAATTCAATAGCTCTAGTTCACAGATGTGCAGAGAGCTGGGCACACTAAACACACCCAGTCACATGGGCCAGGATTTTACGGCCCCTCTCGCCCAGTGGGATATTATGGTCCCACTGAACTGAATGGAGATTTAAATGACTCGCGGCATCCACTAGGAGGTGGGGTGGGGGGGAGACACACCACGGCGGGGCTGTAAAATCCTGGCCATAGTCCCAGACACTACATAAAGTTCATTATAATGATACAGGCGTGCAGTATCACTACACACACTAATTATTGGCTGCTTGCCTGTTTAGGGAAGGGCAGGAAATTGTGCATCTCTGAAGCTACTTAAAGAGGAGGCTCACTCAAGCTGCAACTGGAAGGGAGCTCGCCAGATTGAAAATAAAAAGAAAGAAAGAAATAAGTCGCATTTATCCAGCGCCTTGCAAGACCCCAGGATGCCCCAAAATGCTTTACGGCCAATGAAATAATTTTGAAGTGTAGTCACTGTCCTGTCATAAGGAAACATGACATCCAATTTGTGCACAGCAAGCTCCCACAAACAGCATATGTGATAATGACCAGATAACTTGCTTTTACTAGTATTAGAAATATTAAGACAAGATGTAGATTTTAAGGATGTCACAAAATTGGAAAAAAAAGGGGAAAGTTTAAGGAGAAAATTTCAGAGCTTAGGATCCAGGCAGCTTAAGGCATGACCAACAATGATGGAGCAATTAGACTGAGAATGCTCAAGAGGCCAGAATTAGATAGGCATCGATATCTCGGAGCGTTGTAGAGTTGCAGGGCATTACAGAGATAAGGAGGAGTGAAGCCATGGATGAATTTGAAAACAAGGATGAGAATTTTCAATTTTTTTTTTGTCACTGCCAGACCAGGTGCCAATGTAGATCATCAAGCAGGGGAGTGACGAGTCAGTATGCAGGCAGTACAGTTTTGAATGAACAAAGATTGTGCACTTTTTTGCTGCGATGAATCACTACCTGATTCAGAGTCAAGGCGACAAGAAACTGAAGAAAGTGGTTTGAAAGATTATTCTCACTGCTTTAAAGCCAAATTCGTGTATGGCTGTTACTTCATATAATACTCGTTTGGTGATGCTGTGGTCATTCCTCAGTGTTGTTCATGAAGCTGAATTTGTGGTGAGCCGTGCCACCTGCTGTGGAAATAGGGTATTTACAGAAGCAGTGCAAATTATATAAGGATTTCCTAAATTGTGTACACCCCAGAGTTCAATGAGTTAAAACTGTCTTGGCTCTATGAACTTAGGTCTCTTTTGCATCCTGGACTGTCTAATTGTCTAGGGCTAAGCTCTGGAATTCTGTCTCTAAATCTCTTCACCTTGCTCTCTCCTCATTTAAGATGCACCTTAAAACCAACCTCTTTGATCAAGTTTGTCTGAATGTCTCCTTCTTTGCCTCAGCATCACTTACTGTATGATTGTGCTCTCATGAAGTACTTTGGGATGTTTTGCTATGTTAATGGCACTATATAAATGTAAGCTGTTAATGGTGTTGTGACGTCACTGGACTAATAATCTCGAGAATATGAGCTCAAATTCCGGCATGGCATTTTGAGAATTTAACTTTGCTTTTTAAAATATCTGCAAATAAAAAGCTAGCCTCAGTAAAAGTGACCACAAAGATTGTTGTGAGAATCCAACCGACTCAATAATGTGCTTATTGGAAGGAAACCTGTTGTCCTTATCCAGTCTGGCCTATTCATTTTTCCAGTCCCACAACAACATGGTAGAATATCAAATGCCCTTTGAAGTGGTACCATCACTTTCTCAGGATAAGTGGGGATAACTAATCTCAAGAATGAACATTTTAAAATTGCAGTTTTTTAAAATTCATTTTAGGAGATGTGGGCTTCGTTGGCTAGGCCAACATTTATTGCCCATCCCTAATTGCCCATGAGAAGGTGGTGGTGAGCTGCCTTCTTGAACCACTGTAGTCCATGCGGTGTAAGTACACCCACAGTGCTGTTAGGGTGAGTGTTCCAAGATTTTGGCCCAGCGACAATGAAGGAACGGCGATATATTTCCAAGTCAGGATGCCAAGAGGCTTGGAGGGGAACTTCTAGGTAGTGGTGTTCCCATCTACCTGCAGCCCTTGTCCTTCTAGATGGTTGTAGTTGTGGGTTTGGAAGTTGCTGCCCTAGAAGCCTTGGTGAGTTTTTGTTGTGCATCTTGTAGATGGTACACTTTGCTGCCACTGATCATTGGTGGTGGAGGGAGTGAATGTTTGTGGAAGGGGTGCCAATCAAGCGGGCTGCTTTGTCCTGGTTGATGTCAAGCTTCTTGAGTGTTGCTGCAGTTACATTCATCCAGGCACATGGGGAGTATTCCTGACTTGTGCCTTGTAGATAGTGGACAGGCTTTGGGGAGTCAGGAGGTGAGTTACTTGCTGCAGGATTCCTAGCCTCTAACCTGCTGTTGTTGCCCCAGTATTTATATGGCTAGTCCAGTTCAGTGATAAGCCCCAGGATGTTGAGTGGATTCAGCAATGGTAATGCCATTGAATGTCAAGGGACGTTGGTTAGAATCTCCCCTGTTGGATAGTGTCGTTGCCTGGCACTTGTGTGCCGTGAATGTTACTTAGTAGCACTCACATCTCTGTGTCACAAGTTTCTCGCTTCAACTCTCACTCCACAACTTGAGTGTAAAAATCAAGGCTGAAACCCCTGTGCAGTACTGAGGGAGAGCTGCATTGTTGGAGATGCTGTCTTTCAGAATGGACATTAAACTGAGGCCTATCTACCCTCTCAGATGGACACAACAGATTCCATGACATTACTTCGAAGAAGAGCAGAGAGTTTCTCCATGGCTGAGGATAGAAAGGTATATAAATGTAAGTACCATGATGGACAATGGTGCACACCCAGGGTGGTAGAGTTTACAACCTCTGCATTATGACTGTAAGAAGTGGAGAGCGAGCTCAGTAAATTGCTGTGGGTGTGGGGGGTTTGGGAGTAGGCCTTTCTTAGCCTGCTAATATCCCTTGAGAATTACGAAAGGAAGTGACAAGTTGTCCCCAGGAGTTTAACACATAGTAAACAGAAGCAGGAAATTAGAAAATTGAGAATGGATTTTCTTCTTTAATCTTGTTCAGATTCAAATCAAAGACTGATACGAGATAGAATATAGATAGTCAACAGAGCATCGGATATTGATAGCGGATAGAAAATGGGACACTGATAGCGGATACAGTATCGGATACTGATAGCAGATAGAGTATCAGAGACTGATAGTGGATACAGTGTCAGTGAATGTAAGCGGATAGAATATGGGACACTGACGGTAGATACACTATTCATGATTGATAGTGGATACAGTATCAGAGACTGATAGCGGATACAGTATCAGAGAGTGAGAGTGAATACAGTATCAGAGATTGATAGCGGATACAGTATCAGAGACTGATAGGAGATACAGTATCAGAGGGTGTCAGTGGATCCAGTATTGGAGACTGATAGCAGATACAGTGTCAGTGATTGATGGCAGATACTGTGTCAGTGATTGATAGCGGGTACAATGTCAGAGATTGATAGCAGATAGAGCGTTGGAGATTAATAGCGGATACAGTGTCGGAGATTGGTAGTGGATACAGTGTCGGAGATTGATAGCTAAAGCATTGGAGACTGATAGATGCAATATCGGAGACTGATGGCGGATACACTTTTGGAGACTCATAGTAGATGCAGTATTGGACATGAGTTGTGGATACAGTGCTAGAGACTGATAGCAATACAGTGTGGGAGATTGATAGCGGATACAGTGTTGGAGATGATAGCGGATACAGTATTGGAGATGAATAGTGGATTCAGTGTCAGAGACTTGTAGCAGATACAGTACCAGAGAGATAGCAGATACAGCATTGGAGACTGCTAGCGGATAAAGTATGGGACACTGATGTTGGATACAGTATCAGAGACTGATAGCAAATGCAGTATCAGAAACTGCCAGTGGATACAGCATCGGAGACTGTAAGCAGATACAGCATCGGATACTGATAGCGGATGGAATATAGGACACTGAAAGCGGACACAGTATCAGAGACTGATAATGGATGCAGTATCAGAGACTGATAATGGATGCAGTATCGGAGACTGATAATGGATGCAGTATCGGAGACTGATAATGGATGCAGTATCGGAGACTGATAATGGATGCAGTATCGGAGACTGATAATGGATGCAGTATCGGAGACTGTTAATGGATGCAGTATCGGAGACTGATAATGGATGCAGTATCGGAGACTGATAATGGATGCAGTATCGGAGACTGATAATGGATGCAGTATCGGAGACTGATAATGGATGCAGTATCGGAGACTGATAATGGATGCAGTATCGGAGACTGATAATGGATGCAGTATCGGAGACTGATAATGGATACAGTATTGGAGACTGATAGCGAATACAGCATCAGAGACTGATAGCGGATAGAGTATCGGAGATTGATAGTGGCTGTAGTATTAGAGACTGATAGATGATACAATATCAGAGACTGATAGCACTTACAGTGTCAGTAACTGTGAGCAGATACACTATTGGAGACTGATAGTGGCTACAGTATCAGAGACCGATAGCAGATGCAGTATCGGAGACTGCTAGCGGATAGAGTATCGGAGATTGTAAGCAGATACACTATTGGAGACTGATAGTGGATACAGTATTGGGGTGTGATAGTGTATACACTATCAGAGATTGATAACGGATACAGTGTCAGTGAATGTAAGTGGATACAGTATTGGAGACTGATAGCAAATACGGTATCGGAGACTGATAGCAGATACAGTCAGTGACTAAGTGGATACAGTCAGTGACTGGAAGTGGATACTGTATTGGAGAGTGATAGTGGATACAATATCAGAGACTGGCAGCAGATAGTGCCAGTGACTGTAAACAGATACAGTATTGGGGACTGATAATGGATACAGTACCAGAGAGTGATAGTGGATACAGTGTCAATGAATGTAATTGGATACAGTATCGGAGACTGATAGTGAATACGGTATCGGATACTGATGGCAGATAGTCAGTGACTGTAAGTGGACACAGTATTGGAGTTCGACAGTGGATACAGTATTGGAGAGTGATAGTGGATACCGTATCAAAGAGTGATAGTGCATAGGGAATATCAGAGACTGTTAATGGATGCAGTATCAGAGATTGATAGTGGATACAGTATCAGTGACAGTAAGTGTATACAGTATCAGAAACTGATAATGGATAGAGTATCAGGGACTGATTTCGGATACAATATCAGAGATTGATAGTGGATACAGTGTAAGTGACTAATTGGATATGGTATTGAAGATCAATAGTGGATACAGTATTGGAGAGTGATAGTGGATACAATATCAGAGACTGATAGTAGATTCTGGGTAAGTGACTTTAAGCAGATACAGTATCGGAGACCGATAATGGATACAGTGTCAGCGATTGATAGCGATACAGTGTCAGCGATTGATAGCGGATACAGTGTCAGCGATTGATAGCGGATACAGTGTCAGAGAGATAGCAGCTAGAGTTTTGGAGACTCAAAACAGATACATTATTGGAGACTGATAGTGGATACAGTGTCAGAGACTGATAGCGGATACAGTGTCGGAGACTGATGGCGGATACAGTGTCGGAGACTGATGGCGGATACAGTGTCGGAGACTGATGGCGGATACCGTGTCGGAGACTGATGGCGGATACCGTGTCGGAGACTGATGGCGGATACAGTGTCGGAGACTGATAGCGGATAGAGTGTTAGAGACTGAAAGTGGATACTGTATCAGAGACCCGGTCTGGATACTGTATCAGAGACCGATGGGGGATACAATATCAGAGACTGACAGCGCTTAGTGTCGGAAACTGATAGATACTGTGTCAGAGACTGAGAGTGGATGCAGTGTCAGAGACTGAGAGTGGATGCAGTGTCAGAGACTGAGAGTGGATGCAGTGTCGGAGACTGAGAGTGGATGCAGTGTCGGAGACTGAGAGTGGATGCAGTGTCGGAGACTGAGAGTGGATGCAGTGTCAGAGACTGAGAGTGATGCAGTGTCAGAGACTGAGAGTGGAAGCAGTGTCAGAGACTGAGAGTGGATGCAGTGTCGGAGACTGAGAGTGGAAGCAGTGTCAGAGACTGAGAGTGGATGCAGTGTAGGAGACTGATAGCGGATACAGTGTCAGAGACCGACGGTGGAAGCAGTGTCAGAGGTTGCTGTGTTGATTTGTTTCAATTTCTTTATTATTATTAATACTGGAAGCCTTATTGCAAAAACACGTATTATTTTTGTAACAATTTATAGCAAACTGCAGCTTATATAAAACCAGTTAATCATAGAACATAATCCTTTGGATGCCTAATGATTGAAATATCACATATAAATATTTCTAAACTTAAATAAAGCTGGAAACATTCAGTATAAAATAATTTTAGTTTAAAGTTCAAGTTTGAAAATGCTGTGAAATTGACATTGAAGGAAGGAAGGACTTGAGACATTGTGCAAGGACATCAATTATGTATCCCAGATTTCCTCTACTCAATAAATCTGGGCATTGTAAGTGGTCTATTTGTTAAAGATACTAACCACAGAAAGCCTTCATGAACACACTGTACTTTTATTTGTTTTTAGAATATGTGTTACCTGTTCCTAGTTGCCCAGTGAAGGTGTTGCTGAGCCTTCTTGAATCCCTGCAGTCCATCTGCTGAAAGTGCTCCCCGGATGGTGTTTAAGGAGGGAATTCCAGGATATTAATCCAGTGGGAATGGGAGAATGAAGCCATGGGACTAAAATTCTGTAGCTTAAGAAATGTCCATGTCAGGAGGATGGTCTTCCCATGAGTGTGATGTTCTTGACCTGCTGTGTGTTAGATTTGGTGATACTGGAAGGTGCTGTCAAAATGAGCTGGGTGATTTTTATTCCTTCATGGGATGTGGGCATTACTGGCTAGACCAACATTTATTGCCCATTCCTAATTGCTGTTGGGAAGGAATAGGAATTGCTCCAGTGCCTCCTATAACACTTACGCTGCTGCCACTGTGCACTGACAATGGAGTGAGTGGATACCGAGATCAATGGCAAAAAATATCACTACACGCAGGAACCAAGTAATTCTTTCCCGACGTGATTATTTGTTCTCTGACTTGTTGGCTGTAAATTGCCTTTGTTTCCTCTTCCTCCTCCCCCCAACTTCTTCTCCATGACCACACACCCCCCCACCCTGACCCCTGCCCAGAAAAAAAAACAGTTCGGACCAGTATTCTTATTTCCCAGTTTTTACTTTTTTTCTTTCTGGGCCCCTCGATCCCTCATTGCTGGCCAAGTTTAAAATGGGTAGATAATCTGTACCCAGACCACTGACTGTTCTAGCAATACTCTCCACATCAGCTGTTACAGGATTTTGACCCAGCAGCAAAGAATGAATGCCAGTGTGTGTCCAAATTGGGATGGGACATGACTTGGAGAGGAACCTGAAGGTGATTACATAGAATTACATAGAATGTACAGGGTAAAAATAAGCCATTTGACCCAACTGGTCTATGCTGATGTTTCTACTCCACACAACTGTCCTTCCACCCACTTTAGTGAGCACCGTTAACATATCTTTCTCTTCCTTTCTACCTCACATGCTTATCTAATTTCCCCTTAAATGCAAAAGCAAAATACTGCAGATGTTAGAAATCTGAAATGAATCTGAAGAAAAGAATTGTTCTGATGGAAGATCATTGACCTTAAACGTTAACTCTGTTTCTCTGTCCACAGATGTTACTAGACCTGCTCAGTATTTCCAGCATTTTTTTTTTGTTTTTATTCCAGTTAAATGCATCAATATTATTCACTTCAATTTCTCCATGTGAGTGAGTTCCACATTCTAACCATTTTCTGTGATGGTGTCTGCATGCACAATAGTGACCAAAATCAGTTTGGTCTTCCCATCTCTAAAAATGCAGCCTAAAAGGCATCTTGAAATAGAAATTATCCTCATTGAGAGAGCTTCTCCTAACTCAGCTTGCAAATCTGGAGAGAGGTTCCCAGAAATACCCAAAAGGCGGGATACACAGGCTCTGTAAACACCGTCTTGAATCTGTGGATTAGATTCATCGTGCTACCAATCCCGTAAAAGTCCAGCATCCCCTCAGGATAGTCAAGGTAGATCCCAATCCGCTGGTGCCTCCCTGAATGTACAGTGACCTCCTGTTTATTGTGAAGGACTGAGCACTTGCTGTTGCTGTACAACAGGCACCAGGAGAGATTGTTCCTCCCAATCAGGCTGCACATGTTCGACCCTTTCCTTTTGATTCCTCTGTAGGTGATCCCAATTCCCGCCCAGTGTCCGCTTATTTCCACCTCCCAGTAGCAGCGGCCCTCTGATAGGCTCTCGGCACACAACACTTGGGGGAAGTTGCTGAACCTCTCGGGATGTTCAGGGTAAGGGATGCTGTCGGGGTCAACATCTGTCACTGTGCAGTTGTTATCCGACAGGAGGAGGTGCTTGTGTGCCGTGTTGGGATCAAATGTCAGTCGGAGGGCATCTGGAGATACAAGGGAAAATGATTAATGCAACAATCCTTATAAAGACAGTTCCTTTTGAGTTACCAATGGATTCACTGGATCTTTATCCCAGTGAGCAACTTTACCCATCCACTATTCAACCCGCCTGATTTTCCTACCCTTACCGTTGAGACACGGCTCAGTGTCAGGGCTCACCTTAACTTTACAGCTCTCAGCCTTTGACAAGGTTGACCACTCTTGCCAGAGATTGTCAGAGGGACTAAAAACTAATGGAGGAAAGGCTTGGGTTACACAGAATTTATAGCACTGAAACAGGCCCTTAGGTTCAACTGGTCAGAACCTTTGTTTATGCTCCACACAAGCCTCTGCCACTCTAATTTGTTTCACCCCATTAGCAAAACTTCCCATTGTGAGACAGTGAGTTTCGATTTACACTTCAAAAATATTTCATTGGCTGTAAAGTGCTTTGGGATATCTTGAGATGGTGTGAAGGGTGCTATGTAAGTGCGAGGTACTTTTCTTTCTTTCATAGAGTAGGAGCAAGTTTCAGTTTAGGAGGATCAGAAGAAGGACAGTCAGAGGAGCAGTGACCATAGCACCAATAAAACAGAGAAAGCTCGGCAACAGACTGAGGTGAGGGTGGAGGTGAGAGAAATATTGTTTATCAGAGGACTGTATCTCGGAGTATGAGAGAGAACCCAGAAAAGCATCTTCAGATATGGGAAAAGGATTCAAGTGATGGTTTTAGCTTCTTACAGATTTATTGAGGGGTAAAGAATCCCTTAGCATGAAAAAGGAATCTGAACTGGAGATGGCTTTTGCGATGGTGGAGATATTGGGGTTCCCTTTGAGATCAGGAGACAAAGGCCCAGAGTTTGTGATCAGTTGTGAAGCAAAGACACTCACTATTGACCATGAAGTAAGTCTCACTGAGAAATCTAGCAAGAATTTTGCTTCTATGACCATGCAGTGAGACTGTAAATGATTGCAGAGATCACTGGGGATTCCTAGCATGGAGCAGCAGTGATGTCACCAGACTGTCTAAGCAGTTAATCACATTAAAGCATTTTCATAGACACACAAACAAGAAATTATAAGTAGTAAAATGAAATCACTTTTAAAAATGTTTACATATGGGGTGAAGGTTTTAAAATATTCTGAGAAACTTCTTTTTTGTTAATTTAGAGTAAAAAATCTACTAATCATTTAACAGCACTCCATGATTATAAAATTATTTTATATAGGGCCGGTTCCATTGTTCATGAAATGTTAGTAATCCCATCACTAGTTAGAACCGAGTTACACCTGACTGAACATGTTGCAATTTTTAAATGAGTTTCAAAAGGTGATGTGGGAACAGAAAAGTTGAAATTCTCAATGATTTCAATGATTGGTGGCTTCATTCTGGATGGCTGAGCGCAGCCTACATCAGAGTCTCAAGTGGACAGCCTCAGGCTTTCTGGACTAACCTGTGTATGCCCAATATCCTGAAGTTGTGGTCAGTTTTAGAGGGGATTTGATGGTGGATGCTGTCAGTTCACCATTAACGCACCCCAGCAAAATCCTGGCCAGAGTGAAGGCAAGAAGGCCAATAAATGGTGAGGGAATACTTCATGCAGTTAATGCTAATGACAAGGCTGCATGTACAAGATCAACAACTCTTCAAAATCATCTAGAGGAGATAAGTGAATGCCAGTGGGAGGTATTAACTGGTAAATCAACAGCAAGGGGTGACAATGAGCCTGTTCCAGCAGAAGTGGAGGGGACACTGATTCCCTTCCAGCAGCCGGGGTCGGGGGTAGTGGGGGTCACTGAAATACTGAGGTAAAATGAAGCACCCTAGATGGTGCATCAAATGAGATTAGGTCCTCCTGCACAGATTATAGATCGAAGCAGGGATTTTGCTGATCTGCAAGGTTGAGTTCCAGTGCGCTTATTTTCCAACATATTGCACTTAGATAGGGTGACCAAATGTCTCATATTTTAAGGGATAGTCCCTTATTTTGACTGTTTGTCTCATGTTCATTAGGGAATTCCTTTTGTTCTGTATTTCTAGGACAGCCTGTGGTAGACTGATCCTGGGAATCTCGGTTGAGTGATTTGAGCAGGACTGCAAGTCTGCGAGTCAGCTAGCTAAGAGATGATAATGTTGTAACACCACAAGATGAGATGTAATTTTTGTTCCTTTAAACCACCCTAATTCTTGCTCTGATGGTTGCCAGAAAACTGCATCCCTACCACCCGCTCTCAAGCGCACCAGCACCCCTCCCGTTGTTATGGTTACCAACATCACACCCAAGTCCCAACCACTCCCTGCCCCACAGTTGAACTGTCTCTTATTTTATTTCATAAGAGTTGGTCACCCTGCTTACTCAGATGTGTAGCAGTATTAAGAGGCATATACATACATTGTAAATAATCTGCTTTCTGCTTGCAGCTGGAGTCATGTTTTGTTTCCACAGGACATATAACTAGTGGGCTGGAGGAGATCGATCTCTCAGTATCTGTGTACAGGACAAAAATGTAATTAACACATTCACTTATTTCTTTGTTACCTCTTTTACATTTTTTGGGGGGTTAATTAAAATTGATATAGCAGAATGGAGCACTAACCCATCAAACACTCCTAGGGCAGATACAGCACAGGGTTAGATACAGAGTAAAGTGCCCTCTACACTGTCCCATCAAACACTCCCAGGGCGGATACAGCACGGGGTTAGATACAGAGTAAAGTTCCTTCTACACTGTCCCGTCAAACACTCTCAGAACAGATACAGCACGGGGTTACATACAGAGTAAAGCTCCCTCTACACTGTCCTGTCAGACACTCCCAGGTCAGGTACAGCACGGGGTTAGATACAGAGTAAAGTTCCTTCTACACTGTCCCATCAAACACTCTCAGATGAGATACAGCACGGGGTTACATACAGAGTAAAACTCCCTCTACACTGTCCTATCAAACACTCCCAGAGCAGGTATAGCATGAGGTTACATACAGAGCAAATCTCCCTCTACACTGTCCTATCAGACACTCCCAGGTCAGGTACAGTACGGGGTTATATACAGAGTAAAGCTCCCTCTACACTGTCCTATCAAACACTCCCAGGACAGGTACAATACAGGTTTCGATAAAGAATAAGAAAATGTTGGAAATCATTATCTGAAATAAAAGAGTTGCTCTTTCATTATCAGGAGCCTTGTATTGCAGTCTGATGAAGTTCAGTATAATATGATTATAAGACATGTTTTGTTTTTAATTCAGATTTTAACCTTTTGGGTTGTTCTTTCACTCTTTTGATAGAGTAAAACCCCAACAGGTATGCTGAACAAACTGACTGGGTACCCTACACCATGGCCCTCCAGGATGAAATCTCCCACTGCCCACCACAGGCTCCCACTGATTTCTCAAAGCAAAGCTACTAGCTCAGTCATAATTAAATGCCCACTGTAAACCCTGCTGAGACAGCCTCAGACTCATTTCAGTAAGAAACCTTACAAGAAATCTTACGATCAACAGAGAGTGGGGGGCCTTTCAAACCCTTCAGTTGGGTTTGGGTTGGAGCACAAGGCCTGAACATGAAGGGAAAGCATGTTATCCCACTCTACCATTCAGTGTTCCTATCAAACGAGGGCCTGTGTGGACAGGCTTTGGTTTGATGATGTCTGTCATGACTCACTGGGGATAGTGCGCTGCAGTACCGAACCCCACTGCTCCCCGAACCGCAACAAATGTGAAAAAGTTTGATCAACCCACCTAATTGTTTAATTTAGGTTAACAATACAAGCACCAGGTTTGTAAACTCAATAAGTAAATATCTGTTTATTGAACAAATTGTCTTCAACCAGTGGCAAAAGAAAGAAATATGAACTGCTAATTTCTAACTCTATAACATAAACCCTTCTTAAATACCTATACACACACACACATACAAGACACATAAGACACACAAAAACATGGATTTTAAGGGTGGGATAAAACAATTCAATAGCACCAATTCTGGAGTACAGGATTCGATGGGTTGATTTTTTTTTATTATTCATCCACAGGATGCGGGCTTCGCTGGCTGGGCCAGCATTTATTGCCCATCCCTATTTGCCCTAGTTCCAAATTCCTTTCAGTTCTTTGTTGATGACATGAGGTGGTCTTCCAGCACTTTCAGTCTTTAGTTCACTGGTTGAACACTTGCCTTTCAATGTCTCTAACAGTCATTTTCCCCTTTGCCTTTTGACAGGGGTTTTCAGAGAGAGACCAGGTTATACAGGTATGAGGAGAAAAAGCCAGTTAGCTATTATTGTAGAAATACTGGAATCTTACACACACAGGAGAGAGAGGTTTTAGGTCCTTTCAAGCTAGGAGCTATTCCGCTGCACTGCTCTTCACACAAACCCTGGTCACCAATTAAAACATTGTTGCCAGGCAGTACCCCATTAGACCAGACTCCTCCTTGGCACCATCCTGTCTGTCTTGGCATACCCTGTTCCAGGACAGCAACATTGGATATATCCCTCACACTGTCCCAGTAGACATGTCCTTCAAACTGCAGCCATTGTAATGTTAGCCCACAGTCCAACAGAAATAAAAAGATATGTTCTTTACATGACCTTCCACATCTTGCCAATGCCCTTTCTCTGGGATCACAGAAAAAAAACAAAGGAAGGGGCTTACATTTCTTCTTCGTCTTTCATAACTTAGGATGTCTCAAAATGTTTATTAAGTATTAAAGTACTTTATGGAGAGTAGTGACTGTTGTAGTGTAGGGAAACATGGGAGTCCATTTGCTCAAAGCAAGGTCTCATGAATGGAAATGAAATATATAACCAAATCATTTGAATGATGCTGGGGATAAATGTTCGGGACACTGGCCACGTGAGAGAGTGGAGGGGGCAGCTTGATCCTATGAATCCATACCCCAATAAGAGTCACCCCCTCCCCCATCTTTATGGAAGGGGGGTGGAATTTTGGAGGTGGGAGGAGGAGGAAGGTGCAGACTGTGTGATGAGATTATTAAGAAGATGACCAACGTTAAACATAATATCACAAAGCAAGATGATTCCCTCACTATTAAAGATACTTAGGGATCCTAAACAAGGGAGTCAGGGCACTCTGGCACTGCTTGGGTCACCTTACTTACATCTCTTTCTCAAGAGATAACCTGCTGAATAGCACCTCTCCTGTAACATTTGTTCAGCCTATCATAGCCGAGCAGCCTGTCCGAAACCACTGACAGTGAGTGCCAATTTTGGCCACTGTGAGGTGTGGCAGAAGATTTTCAGTCTATTGACCTCTACCCAAACCCACTGCCAACTTGCTGACCTCCACCTTTCTCTCTGCCCCTACCCAGCAATACCAAGTAGGCTGGGGAGGGGATGGGGTGGAGAAAGGAATAGAACCAACCTTCTCCCACACTATAGCAGACCCACGGCCTCCCATGTGGCTATGACATGAAGCTACTGACCTTTGGCCACATCTGCCTCCAGATGTGGATCGAAGCAGCTGTGCAGTTGCTCTGTAATATGATTAGACAGTTCAGTCATGGCATTTTCCACAGCAGAAAATTTGACATCAACCTCACAATGTGGGAAAGGGAGACCCTCCACAGGCTTGTTCAATCTCCAATATTCCTGGAACATTAAAGGTATTACTTCAAAAGGAATCATGACATTAATATTCTCAACATACCTGTAATTTAAATTAACAAGTACAAATCTATCCATAGAAAGCAAGTAAATAGAAAGAAGAGTAAAAATTTTCATTTTTATTGCATGTTACCTGCCCTAAACTCTTCACGTGCAATGGGCTGGATTTAATGGCCACCATGGTGGACCATTTCCAGAAGCCCCAATGCAATTAAAAGTCAATCAGGCACCTATCTGGTCAGCATCAGGGTTGCCAGGCTCTGCAGGGAGGAAGCCAATCAGAGGCCAGCAGCTCTTCAGTACCAGCAGCGCCACCTGGAGCGGTGTCCACTGCTGGGACTGCAGAAGGCCTAAGACGAGGACCAGCCAAGGAGGCCTGGAGGAGAGGGAAGTGGGGTGGCCGTGCCAGGGGTTGGAGAGGGAATCAGTTTAAAGGGTAGGGTTACCGCTGGGCACCGGCTGCTCGAGCAGGTGGTACTCACCACCCAGCCTATAAGCAGGACTGCCAGGGTGTACCTTGGCTTGCCCACATGGTGTGGTCCCCTCACACCACTGGAAGAGTACCAGCAATGGTGAGCTAAGGTTCTTATGTGGCCCTTAATTGGCCACGTAAAGGCCTCAATTGGCCTATGGGATAGAAAGTACCTCCTTGACCCTTCCCACCCTGGAATTAATCGCAGTCATCCCATGCCTTCCCATACCATTCTATGACTCCAACACCCACCCCCTCCACCTCCCAGTCCGGTCCTGGACAATGAACTATGATTGTTGTGTAGGTTAACAAACCAGCCATTTCACAGGCAGGACAGCCATTTTCCTTAAAACAAAATTCCGTAGCCAGTTAAGAGATCAAAGGTCAGTTAAAGTGTTTTTTTTTTGTGAAATTGGCTGGAGGAAAAATGTCGGCCAGGACATAGCTCTTCATCAAATGGTGCCAACATTAATATTAGTAATCTATAGCAGCCAATTAGAAAACATATAACTAGGAGGAAAGAGAAGGAGAGTCAATGGAGTAATCTTCACCTTTGTTGTCTGGGCACTGATATGACCGAGTGGGTTACCTGTTCATTGTAAAACCCGCCTGATTGCCATTCCAGATACTGCCCCAGGTAGCGGAATTGAAAACCTTCTTCCAACACCATTGCCTCATAGGGCTTAATATTCCATTCCGATGGAAAATGACCTCCACAAAACACAGCTCAAACATTCCCCCATTAACCAGTACGGCTAATACAGTTTTGTGCAGTCGAATTTAATTTGAAGTGAAAGAAACCCTAACTGAATAAACCTGTTAAAAAAAACTTAGAGCTTGTTTTCTTGACCTTTGCTGTGGATGGAGCAGCCATTTCTCCAGGTGCAAAAGGTTAAGAAAACAGGATGAAAGCATTTTTTCTGTATCCCCCGGCCCGTTTACGTGGCCCCAGCATCATGCAGAGGTTCGATGGGACAGGGGATGGGTTGGGAGGAGTTGGAGGGGTTTGTGTAGCCCCTAGGTCTGGGTTTGGGACCGGGTGACCAACTATCCTGTACTTTAAGGGATTATCCTTTAGTCCTTTTGTCCCACTTCCCCCACACCAATTTTTGAGCCACACATATTTAGCCTATGCCCATTCATTCGTGGTTCAGGTAGTAATCCAGAGATTATGACCTTTGTGATTTTGCTTTTTAATTTAGTCCCTAGCTGCTCATAATTCCGAAGTAGAACCTTTTTCCTAGTCCTATTTATACTCTACTCAAGCCTCCTCCCAACTTTTCCCATCTAAATCTACTATCATAAGCCTTTATTTTGTTCTCCCTCAGATGCCTGTCTAGTTACCCCTTGAATGCATCTATACTATTCACTTCAACCAGTCTTTGCATTCTGAATTCCCTATTGGATTTCTTACAGACTGTCTTATGGCCTCTAGAGCAAATATTCTCTCTGTATCCACTCTATCAAAACCTTTCATAATTTTAAACACCTTTTAACGATTGGCATATTTATATTCCATGATTATGGCAGACAAAGGTGAACTGCATTGGTGTGGAACTGGAGTCACATATAACCACGATGACAGCAGACTCTTGGTGCACAAGATGCTCACTTCACCTGGCTGAGGTAAAGACCTGTAATACAAGTAGGCTGTCTCTTTACCTGTAATACAAGTAGGCTGTCGTCACTCTCCAGGGCAGCCTCCAGCTGCAGCCTCCTTTCCTGCAGCCCAGAAAGGCTATGCTGCAATTGCTTCATGGAATCCTCCGCTCGGCTCACCGCAGCTTCCTCCTCACCATCAAGAAATCGCAACACTTCATTTTGCGCCTTCTCGATCGTCTTCATCAGCTCAGAGCACTTGTTCCTGGTGAGGTGTTTTACCTGTAGCACCGTACCCTAAGATTTTAAAAAACACCACAAATACATAACTCAGCATGTTAATCACAACTCTGTCACCATCTGTAGTATTAGGGTGTTCGGGACTGAGGGTTAATGTGGGACTGGGACTCAGTACTGCCCACATGATGATGCAGAGAGTCACATGGAAGTAGAAGGTAGTGTTGAGTCTGGTAGAAGTCGGCATGAAGAAAGCACTTAGTCGGGACTGTATCCTGTATATAGTTATGTGTCAGTAATAATCAGTTATTGTTCAATCATACAAGCCTCTAGACTCTTCATGAGACAACATACAACCTTACAAAACAGTCCAGCTTAAACCTGGCAGCTTCTCTTACTTTAATGGAGTCAACTTTTTGCTGCAATTTTCCGATCTCGCCTGTTGTCTCCTGCATCTGTTTGTTCACTTCAGTCTGTTGGTCATGTAGTTCTTTCTGAAATCAGAACATTCAACATTTTGGTCAGTGACACCTGTTGCTTAATGGATGGGGTGGCTGCGTCCATTAAAATTCATCATAATTTCTCTTATTTATTCTGTTCCCCTGGCCTCAATGCCATGAAACTGCCTACTTCCTTCAATCTTTTCTGACATAGAAACGTAAGCTGGAAGACAACACAATATATTGCCAGGCCTGTCCTAATGTCCACACAAATACTATGTACTTGTCTCCCTGGATTCTGAGGTATAACAGGGCCACTGGATTACAAGCTGAGACAAGTTGCACTGACCGTAGTGAGGCCAGTTCTAGAATGTGGGGCGTGAACCTCTTTTCTGAAAGGTATTTGATACAAAATTGCACAATCACCATCAGTAATTACCTCCCTTGTAACTCTCAATTTTAAAAAAATCATCAGTTAAAATACACCCAAAAAGCAAGGTGACCAACACAAAACTAACGACTCACAATGCTGAGAAAAGTGAGTTGCTTCCCTAACCTTAACTAAATAGGCATATCCTTTTCCACCAGTCAAACTGCCTCATTAAATCACCCATTCCACCGCTGCCTCAGCCCATCTGCAGCTGAAACCCTTATCCACACCTTTATTACCTCCTTTATCCAACCATCTAAATGCAATCTTGACCAATCTCTCACCTTGCACCTTCTGTAATGTTCTGCTCATTTAAAATTCTGTTGCTTGTGTCCTAACTTGCACTATGTCCTGTTCATCCATCACCTCTGTGCCTGCTGATCTATACTGGATTATGGTCCACCTAGACTTCCAATTTAAATTCTTAACCTTCTGTTTAAATCAATTCATAATCTTGTTCCTCCCTATCCCCTATCTGAAATTGTCTCTAGCCCTACAATCCCTTCAAACTCTATTTGTTTCTTTGACTTTGGCCTCTTACCCCATTCCTTCACCACTCCATTGCGACCGTGCCTTCAACTGTTTAGGTGTGATGCTCTGGAGTGCACTGAAACCTCATGGCCTTCCCACCTTCCTCACCTCCTCTAAGAACCTCCATCAAAACCAACTCTCTGACCAAGTTCTTGATCAACCCAGCCCTTCTTTGACTCAGCATCCATTTTTGTCTGATTGCACCAATGTACCTCTGGATGGTTTTCTATAGTAAAGGTGCTATGTAAATGTATGTTGTTGCTGTTGAGTGTCAAGCAGCAAAATAGGTCTCCTACAAGAGTATGGATAACAGTTCCAACACCTCTCCAAAGAAAACAGTTGCTGTAATTCTAGCCTTTTGTACATCTTTAATTTCCATCGCTTCATTATTGACGACTGTGCCATCAGTTGCAAGGCCCTAAACTCTGGAATTCTCTCCAAATCTCTCCACCTTTTCATCTCTCTCTGTTCCTTTAAAACTGATCTCTTTGATCAAGCTTTTAACCAACTGTCCTGGTAGCTCCTTAAGTGCTTTGGTGTCAAATTTTGTTTGAAAGTGTTCCTATGACTTTGTTAAAGGTGCTATATAAATGTAAGTTGCTGTTGATATAAAACAGATGTGGAGGAGAATGGTGAAGGGAGTGAATGTTTAAGTTGGTTATGAGGTGCTGATCCAGCAGTCTGCTTTGCCCTGGATGGTGTTGAGCTCCTTGAGTGTTGTTGGAGCTCACTCATCCAGGCAAGTGGAGAGTATTTTATCACACTCCTCACTTGTGTCTTGTGATAGCAAGCTTTGGGAAATCAGGAGATGAATTACACGCCGCAGAATTCCCAACCTCTGACCTGCTCCTGTAGCCACAGTATTTATATGGTTGGTCGAGTTAAATCTATGGTCAGTGGTAACCCCAGGGTCTTGATGGTGGGTGATTCAGCGATGGTAATGCCATTGAACAACAAGGGGAGATGGTTGGATTCTCTTTTGTTAGAGATTGTTATTGCCTGGCACCTATTAGTGCAAATGTCACTTGTCACATATAAGCACAAGTCTGAATATTGTTCAGGTGTTGCTGTATATGGACATGGAGTGCTTCAGTATCTGAGGAGTTGCAAATGGTACTGAACACTGTAACCCAAGCCTTTTAAGACAAACAAGAAGCTTCCATATATTTAATACCTTTCACGCCCCTATAATTTCTCAAAATAGTACACATGTCAATGGACAATTCTTGAAGTGTAGTCCCTCATTTTATAGGCAAATACAGTGATCAATTTGAACACAACGCGGTCTGACAAAAAGCAATGAGTTAGTCTCTTGTGGTGTTATTTGTGATTTGTGTTGGTCAGGAGCTTGGAAAACATATTTCCGTTCTTCAGTTAGTGGCATGAGCATGTTTACATCCAACTAAGCAGGTAAACAAAACAGGCCTTGGTTTAACTTCTCAAATGACAGTGCGTCCCACAGTGCAGCGTGTCCCCAATTCAGCTCATCCGACAACGCCACACATCCAACTGTGCAACAGGCCCGACAGTGCAGTGTGTCTGACAGTGCCACACATCTGACAGTGCAGCTCATCTGACAGTGCCCTGCATCCGACAGTGCAGCAGGTCTGACAGTGCAACAGGCCCGACAGTGCAGTGCATCTGTCAGTGCAGCAGGCCCGACAGTGCAGTGCATCTGACAGTGTAGCAGGTCTGACAGTACAGTGCATCCGACAGTGCAGCAGGTCAGACAGTGCAACAGGCCCGACAGTGCAGTGCATCTGACATTGCAACATGCCCAACAGTGCAGTGCATCTGACAGTGCAGCAGGTCTGATAGTGCAGTGCGTCTGACAGTGCAGCAGGTCAGACAGTGCAGTGTGTCTGACAGTGCAGCAGGTCAGACAGTGCAGTGCATCTGACAGTGCAGCAGGTCAGGCAGTGCGGTGCGTCTGACAGTGCAGCGGGTCTGATAGTGCGGTGCGTCTGACAGTGCAGCGGGTCAGACAGTGCGGTGCGTCTGACAGTGCAGCGGGTCAGACAGTGCGGTGCGTCTGACAGTGCAGCGGGTCAGACAGTGCGGTGCGTCTGACAGTGCAGCGGGTCAGACAGTGCGGTGCGTCTGACAGTGCAGCGGGTCAGACAGTGCGGTGCGTCTGACAGTGCAGCGGGTCAGACAGTGCGGTGCGTCTGACCGTGCAGCGGGTCAGACAGTGCGGTGCGTCTGACCGTGCAGCGGGTCAGACAGTGCGGTGCGTCTGACCGTGCAGCGGGTCAGACAGTGCGGTGCGTCTGACCGTGCAGCGGGTCAGACAGTGCGGTGCGTCTGACCGTGCAGCGGGTCAGACAGTGCGGTGCGTCTGACCGTGCAGCGGGTCAGACAGTGCGGTGCGTCTGACCGTGCAGCGGGTCAGACAGTGCGGTGCGTCTGACCGTGCAGCGGGTCAGACAGTGCGGTGCGTCTGACCGTGCAGCGGGTCAGACAGTGCGGTGCGTCTGACCGTGCAGCAGGTCAGACAGTGCGGTGCGTCTGACCGTGCAGCAGGTCAGACTGTGCGGTGCGTCTGACCGTGCAGCAGGTCAGACAGTGCGGTGCGTCTGACCGTGCAGCAGGTCAGACAGTGCGGTGCGTCTGACCGTGCAGCAGGTCAGACAGTGCGGTGCGTCTGACCGTGCAGCAGGTCAGACAGTGCGGTGCGTCTGACCGTGCAGCAGGTCAGACAGTGCGGTGCGTCTGACCGTGCAGCAGGTCAGACAGTGCGGTGCGTCTGACCGTGCAGCAGGTCAGACAGTGCGGTGCGTCTGACCGTGCAGCAGGTCAGACAGTGCGGTGCGTCTGACCGTGCAGCAGGTCAGACAGTGCGGTGCGTCTGACCGTGCAGCAGGTCAGACAGTGCGGTGCGTCTGACCGTGCAGCAGGTCAGACAGTGCGGTGCGTCTGACCGTGCAGCAGGTCAGACAGTGCGGTGCGTCTGACCGTGCAGCAGGTCAGACAGTGCGGTGCGTCTGACCGTGCAGCAGGTCAGACAGTGCGGTGCGTCTGACCGTGCAGCAGGTCAGACAGTGCGGTGCGTCTGACCGTGCAGCAGGTCAGACAGTGCGGTGCGTCTGACAGTGCAGCAGGTTCTACAGTCAGCATATCCAACAATGCAAGACAGTGCAGTGTGTCTAACAGTGCTTCACTTCTGATAGTGTCTCATGGCATCAGGTCAAACATTGTCAAGGAAACCTCCTGTTGATTACCGTGTACTGCCCTCCCTCAACTGATGAAGCAGTGCTCCTCCATGTTGAACACCTCTTGGAGGAAGCACTGAGAGTGGCAAGGGCACAGAATATATGCTGGGTGAAGGACTTCAATGTCTATCACCACAAGTGGCTCGGTAGGACCACTACTTACCAAGCTGGCCAAGTCCTAAAGGAAATAGCTGCTGGACTGGGTCTGCAGCAGATGGTGAGGGAACCAACAAGAGGGAAAAACATACTTGACCTCATCCTCACCAACCTGCCTGCTGCAGATACATCTGTCCATAACACTATTGGTAGGAACGACCACCACACAGTCATTGTGGAGACAAGTCCATTGTGTTGTGTGGCACTACCACCATGCTAAATGGGATAGATTTCGAACAGATCCTGCAACTCGAAACCGGGCATCCATGAGGTGCTGTGGGCCATCAGCAGCAGCAGAATTGTACTCGAACAAAACCTGTAACCTCATGGCCCGGCATATCCCCCACTCTACCACTACCATCAAGCCAAGGGATCAACCCTGTTTCAATGAAAAGTGCAGGAGCCAGGAGCAGCACCAGGTGTACCTAAGAGTGAGGTGTCAACCTGGGTGAAGCTATAACTACTTGCGTGCCAAACAGCATAAGCAGCAAGTGATAGACAGAGATAAGCAATCTCATAAACCAACAGATCAGATCTAAGCTCTGCTGTCCTGCCCATCCAGTCGTGAATGGTGGTGGACAATTAAACAACTCATTGGAAGAGAAGGCTCCACAAATATCCCCATCTTCAATGGTGGGGGAGCCCAACACATAAGTGCAAAAGATAAGGCTGAAGCATTTGCCAGAAGCCAGAAGTGCTGAGTTGATAATCCATCCCAGCCTCCTCCAGATGTCCCAGCATCACAGATGCCAGTTTTCAGCCAATTCAATTCACTCCACATGATATCAAGAAACAGCCGAAGGCACTGAATAGTGCAAAAGGCTATGGGCCCTGACATTATTCCAGCAATAGTACTGAAGACTTGTGCTCCAGAACTTGCCACACGCCTAGCCAAGCTGTTCCAGTACAGCTACAATACTGGGACCTACCTGGCTATGTGGAAAATTGCCCAGATATGTCCTGTAAACAAAAAGCAGGACAAATCCAACCCGGCCAATTACAACCCCATCAGTCTACTCTCAATCATCAGTAAAGTAATGGAAGGGGTCATCAACAGTGCTATCTAGTGGCACTTGCTTAGCAATAACCTGCTCACTGACACCCAGTTTAGGCTCCACCAGAGCCACTCAGCGCCTGACCTCATTGCAGCCTTTTCAAACATTGGCAAAAGAGCTGAACTCCTGAGGTGAGGTGAGAGTGGCTGCCTTTGACATCAGGGCAACATTTAACCGAGTGTGGCATCAAAGAGCCCTAGCAAAACTGGAATCAATGGGAATCGGGGGGGGAAAACTCTCCGCTGGTTGGAATCATACCTAGCAAAACGGAAGATGATTATGGTTGTTAGAGGTCAATCACCTCAGTTCCAGGACATCACTGCAGGAGCTCCTCAGGGTAGTGCCTCGCCCCAACCATCTTCAGCTGCTTCATCAATGACCTTCCATCATAAGGTCAGAGCTTCGCAGGGGATGTTTGCTAATGATTGCACAATGTTCAACACCATTCACAACTCCTCAGATACTGAAGCCGTCCATGACCAAATACAGCAAGACCTGGACAATTTTCAGGCTTGGACTGACAAGTGGCAAGTAACATTTGTGCACACAAATGCTAGGCAATGACCATCTCCAACAAGAGAGAATCTAAACATCACCCCTTGACATTCAATGGCATTACCATCACTGAATCCCCCACTATCAACATCCTAGAGGTTACCATTGACCAGAAACTGAACTAGACTAGCCGTATAAATACAGTGGCTACAAGTGCAGGTCAGAGGCTAGGAATCCTGCGATGAGTAACTCACCTCCCGATTCCCTAAAGCCTTTCCACCACCCACAAGATACAAGTTAGGAATGTGATGGAATACTCCCCACTTGCCTGGATGAGTGCAGCTCCCAGAGCGCTCAAGAAGCTTGACACCTCCAGGACAAAGCAGTCTGCTTGATCAGCACCACATCCACAAACATTCACTCCCTCCACCACCAACACACAGTAGCAGCGGTGTATACCATCTACAAGATGCACTGCAGAAACTCAACAAAACTCCTTAGACAGCACCTTACAAACCCACGGCAACTACCATCTAGAAGGACAAGGGCAGCAGATAGATGAGAACACCACCACCTGGAAGCTCCCGTCCAAGTCACCCACCATCCTGACTCGGAAATATATTGTCGTTCCTTCACTGTCAATGGGTCAAAATCCTGGAACTCCCTTCCTAACAGCACTGTGGGTGTAGCTACACCACATGGACTGCAGAAGTTCAAGAAGGCAGCTCACAACTCAAGGTCAATTAGGGATGGGCAATAAATGCTGGCCCAGCCAGCGAAGTCCATATCCCACGAATGAATAAATAAAAGTACAGCACATCTGCCAGTGCAGCAGTTCTGACATTGCAACATGTCCTACAGTGCGGCAGGTCCTGCAGTGTGGCTTGATCCCATGATTTCTAACTCACAGGTAAGAGAGCTAAGCTGGCATTTACTAGTGATTTCAGTTTATTGTTTTCTTGAGGGGAGCTGTAACCGGCATGTTCCAACACCCCAATGCGCTCCTTGAGGCAGCTTATTCACTCTCAGGTATATGCAATTCTGTATATTAATCATGCAAACCACTGGATTAGATTCTAGTCTGTAATCCATTTCTGAGTGTCCATCATACTATATATATCTCTCACGAACCCCTCAATTAGATTCCAGTCTGTAACTCACTCCTGGCTAGCTGTAATTCTATATATAAACTCCCGGAGCCCCTCGATTAACTGTGGGTCTTGAGCTAAGCCATTTCCCATTGACAGGTAACATGCTCACCCGGTGCCATGTGCCAGCTATCTGATTAAATGTAAATTCACACGTAAACATGATCCAAACTTTGCAACGTTTACAGTAACCAATGACTGAAGGGAAAAAGACTTGTTAATCATCAACGTGGACTATGTTAATAGCACTGTCGATTGACATAACACCATGGCAGATAAAGTAGAGCCTGCTAAAGAAAAAAGGTTCTCCTATTTTAAGTAATAAGCTGACCTTTGTTCTGCCTGAATGCTGATTACTCTCCATCTGATTTTTGTTTTGCCCCCTGATTGATTTCCCCTTGTTATCATTTCAAACTGGCTCTTGGAGGAACACAATTTCCTAGATTATCACTGGCCAATCCTAAAATAGCTACAGGTGTGGCCATTGCAATCAGACTTATTTGTTATCCCATATATCAACCCATTGAGCCCCTTGATGAGATTCCAGCCTGTCACTCACTCCCAGGTATCTGTTATTCTATATAAAAACCATTCAGACTCCTTGATTAGATTCCAGAATGTAGCTCACTCCTGCGTATCTAATATTCTATATATGAATCACCCAAACCCCTCAAATAGATTCCAGCCTGTATATCACTCCCAGATATTTGTTATTCTATATATAAATCACCAAAACCCTTCCATTAAATTCCAGCCTGTAACTCACTCTGGGTACCTGTTATTCTATATATAAACCACCTAAACACTCCATTAGATTCCAGTCTATAACTTATTCTCTGGTATCTGTTGTTCTATATATAAACCACCCGTCCTCTCCATTAGATTCCAGTCTATAACTTACTCTCTGGTATCTGTTGTTCTATATATAAACCACCAAGCCTCTCAATTAGATTCCAGTCTGTAACTCACACCCAGGTATCTGTTGTTCTATTTATAAACCACCCAAACCCCTTGATTAGATTCCAGTCTGTAACTCTCTCTGGGTATCTGTTATTCTACATATAAACCACCTGAACTTCTCAATTAGATTCCAGCCTCTAACTCAGTCCCTGGTATCTGATTTTCTAAATATCAACCACCTGAGCCCTACCATTAGATTCTATCCTCCAACTCACTCCCTGACATCTGTTATTCAATACATAAACCACCATAGCTCCCGATTAGATTCCAACTTGTAACTTACTCCTGAGAATCCATTACTCTACATATAAACTGGTTGCAACTCGGCTGTCTTGAGTGCTTGTTGAAGCAGAAGCAAATTCAGAATAGAATGACAAAGCTTAAACCAGAGTGTCAGGAAATATTGAGCCTGGAAATCTGTTTCCAGGCTTGAACCTGGTCAGGAATCTCTTGAAAATACAAAGATTTAAATGGGTGCCAATCAGTAAAAACTAAGAACAAAGAGCCTTTTTGAAAGGAAAGTCACACATGCTTGAAATCTTGGAAATAAAAACCGCAGGAGCTAGAAATACACAGCCAATCAGTCAGCAAATGATAAAAAGCAGGCAAGACCTCAGCTGAGGATACTTTGGGTATAACTTGCCCGATTTGGTTCTAATGACAAACAGATTTGTGTCAAATTCCTTTCTCAATGGAGTTTAACTCTTTCACATGCAAGGTCGGGCAGTCCTTCCATTACTAGCATCAAAAAGTTCAAGGGTCACAAAAGGTTTTCTTTTGCTTTTTTTCAAGACAGTGCTTGTCCTGCTGTACATGTTTGTGCACGGTACATTTTATGAAGTATGTTTCTTGTACCTTCAGTTCGCTCACTTGCTCCTCCACAGACACGGTCTCATGTTGTCTATGTTCATTGATGGCACACAGGCAGCAGACACACATCTGATCGGTCCTGCAGAAGACTTCCAGAGCTTTGCGATGGATCGGGCACTTCCTTCTCTCAATGTCCCTGACCGGATCAATGAGTCGGTGATCCCTGAAGACTGGATTACTGCCATGGGGCTGCAGGTGGACCTCGCAATACGACGCCATGCAGACAACGCATGACTTGACAGCTTTGAGCTTTTCGTCTGCGCAAAAGTCGCAGAGGATATCCTGGGAACCTGCAGGATCCTTAGAAGCAGAGGCTGGGTCAGCGTTGGAGAAGTCCTCCACAATCTCGCAGAGGATGGTGTTCTTAGAGAGGGAAGGCCTGGAGCTAAATGTTTCCCGGCACTGAGGACATTTGAAAGTCTCTGAATTCCCCTCCTGGTGCCAACATCTTCCGATACACTCCATGCAGAAGTTATGACCACAGGGGATGGTGGCAGGAGATTTCAGGAGGTCTAAGCAGATGGCGCAGGCTAACTTTGCTTCGGAGATGGAAACTTTCGACACCGCCATTCCTCAGGGAAAGAGAGAGAGAAAAAAACCCAAACCTCACCAAGTCTGGACAAGCAGAGAACTGAAAGAGAAACTTGGAAACAGTCCTGAAAGTTATGTTAATAGTCCACCAAGGTCTATCTCAAAGCAAATACAGTGGATTAATTCAATAATTCAAGATATTTCAGCAATAGTTTCTCCTTTATTTTTCTGCTTTAAACCTTTTAAAAAAAACTTTTTGTTTCAACATAACCAGGAACTCCACCCATACTTAATATCCAGTTTCACAAGCCAGCTACCAACATTCCTGTAGGTTTTTATTGGAATGACATCTGTGCTTGCCTGTTAGCTGTACAGTAATGGCTTAAAGGGGCACTGATTTTATCTCCCTCTCATTTTCTGAGCTTGAATGATTTAGCCCCACAGGGTTCTACCACATACTGGAGATCAGCAAAAAGATTTATGTAAGAAAGGTGGAGTGGAAATAATTGATAAACTAATCAAACTTAGAGAGGAGAAAACCCCTGCTCTGGATGGATGGTAGCATATTAAAATAAGTTTTCAGGAAACGGTAATAGTGTCAAAGGACTGTCAGGCAGCTAATGTGATTCCTATTTAAAAAAGAAAGACTTTCATTTATATAGCACTTTTCACAACCACCGGACATTGCAAAGCGTTTTACAGGCAATGAAGTACTTTTTGTAGATCAAGTTCAGGAAATTATAGATATAGTTAAAATTATATTTTAATGCTGGTGTAATTGATTAATATTTATCATAAGAAAATATTGAGGTTTCTCAATTTTCATATTACAACAATATTGTTCCAGTAAAGTTAGGGAAAGAGGAAATTAAAGTTTTAATAGACGTTGTGGCATTTACACAAATTCTGATCTGGGGCAAAATCGCTAAGGTTTTGCTGTTGCTTTGATTGAGGGTAAATTTATTGTAATGTGAACCAGGTTGAAGTTATTTTAACCTTCCGCTCTACATTCACGTTATTATTAATGATCTGGTGTAAGGAAGGTGGTGTGTTGTTGTCCCTGATGAGAGGGAACGGGAGTCAGCCTCACATTGTTAAAGTATGACCACCGCTGAAGAAGGAAGAGTAAAAGGAGGAAAAAGATAAGTGCAAGAGGGGAAAGAAAATAAATTAGTTAAATTCAACACAGGCTAAAAATTGAAACAGGGACCCGCCCTAGCTTGTGTGGCTCATCTATTGAATGCAAATCTCACTGGGCCACCAGGGGAGCTGAAGGAAACCATTCCCTGGTTTAAAACTATTCAAGCAATCACCTGACCCTCGATTGTATTTTCTTCCTAGTTCCCTCCTTGGCTTCACTAATGTTTTAATATTTTATATTTGAAGAGTTTTTTGTCACCACACACTTTCCGATTGAGGCCCTAACAGAGCCAACTTGTGTGAAATGTAGAATTACAGAGTCAGGTGTGGGTTGTGAAACCTGGAAGCAAGATGTTAATGCCATGACTGAGTTATAGAGCCGCAGTAAAATCCAGTCAACAAGTGTTTGAGTTTCCAACATGTCAGCCAATCCCAATGCAAGTGGGTCCAGAAGTTCAAATTCTGCGCATTGTCTTTCATCCCCACTACAAATGTCATTCCCTAGCCACCAACTCTATCCCCTCTCCCTGGCAACTGTCTAAGGCTGAACCAGACTGTTCACAGAATCACAGAACTGTTAACAGAACACAGAATCAGCAGAACTTTGGTGGTATATTTGACCCAAAGATGAGCTTCCAACCTATATTAACATAAGAACTAGGAGCAGGAGTAGGCAATTCAGCCCCGTGAGCCTGCCCCGCCATTCAATACGATCATGGCTGATCTCATTTTGGCCTCAACTCCAATTTCTCAACCTCTCCCCATAAACTTTCAACCCATTGCTAATTAAAAATCTGTCTATCTCTTCCTTAAATTTATTCAGCATCCCAGCATCCACTGCACTCTGAGGTAATGAATTCCACAGATTTACAACCCTTTGAGAAAAGTAATTCCTCCTCATCCCTGATTTAAATCTACCACCCCTTAGCCTAAAACTATGGCCTCTCGTTCTAGAATGCCCACAAGGGGAAACATCCACTCTACGTCTACTTTGTCTATCCCCTTTAGCATCTCATATACCTCAATTAGATCTCCTCTCATCCTTCTAAACTCTAGTGAGTATAGGCCTAAACTGCTCAATCTCTCCTCACAAGTAAAGCCCCGCATCTCTGGAATCAAACTAGTGAACCTCCTCTGAACCGACTCCAGTGCAACTACATCCCTCCTCAAGTAAGGGGACCAAAACTGTGCACAGTACTCCAGGTGCGATCTCACCAATGCCTTGTACAGTTGCAACAACACTTCCCTGTTTTTATACTCTATTCCTTTACCAATAAATGCCAAAATTCCACACTCGTGTCATTTTTAAGACCGCTACTTCTACATCCATAATATCGCCTGACTTTACCCCTGTCTCGGCTCATTTGCTGCTGAAACCCTCATTCACATCTTCATTAGCTCTAGACATGACTGTTCTAATGCACTGCTGTCTGGTTTCCACATTCTACTAATACTTAATACTTGCGCTCATCCAAACCCAGCTGCTCATGTCCTAACTCTCACCCATCATCCCTGTACTCTCAAACTGATGCCCTCCACTTTAAAATTCTGTTCCTTGTTTCAAATCCCTCCATCATGTCATGCCCCAATATATTCTGAACTTCAAACTAGTTGGGACATTCACTCTGAGAGTGAGAAAACACATCTCTTACATAAAAAAACATACTGATTATGGGCAGTTAAAGGAAACACATAGGGCAGGATTTTGCCCTTGGCGCAGGTGCTCGGTGGGGGTAGATGGGCAGCCAACCACCACCCGTGATTGGCACGCTCCGCAATTTCACGTGGGCGGGCCAATTAAGGTCTGCCCTCTGTGGAACGCAAGCGGCAGCGCTGAGCACTGCCTGTGCAGGGGGGAGGGGGGTTGGGAGGGAGAGCTGTGCCTACTGTGCAGTTCGTGCAAGCACGCGAAAGAGTGCTTCAATCTCCCTGAGGCACGGAGCTGTCTCAGGGAGATTGAAGCACTTTTTTAAAAAACTAATAAAGACAGTAAACGTCCCTTTATGTGACGCTGTTACATGAGATGGGGCATGTTTTAAATTCCAAAATAAAGTTTCTATTTAATGTTTATTTGCTTTAGGAAACCTCACCCTGCTCATGAATGAGGTTTCCTAAAGTTTTAAAGGCTGCTTGGCCTTTTTGCCTGCCCGCCAACCGTAAGGTTGGACGGGCTGTGTAAATTTGAAGTTAATTAGCTTGTTAATGGCTTTAAAATGCCTTTTAATTATCAGCGGGCGCACAGCCAACTCCAGAGCATACCCTCTGAACGTAATATCGTGCGAGTGCGCAGTGATGTCACGACGCACGCCGAGTGTAAAATTCTGCTCATAATTTCTGTTTGTGACAAAATTGGCTGCAATCCAGAATAGAGTCCATTGCAAATGAGCCAAATCGAACTTGAAAGGAAATTGGAAATAGCAGAGAGAGGTGACATTGGCAAAATTTTGAAACAAAACCAAAGGGATTACAGCAGTAAGCTTTGTGAATACTAACAATAGAAAGTAATATGCCTGCTTTCAATGTAAAAGCATTAATGCAAGAGGAGGACTCAACTTGGCTAAAATTAGCATCTTAAACTTAGAACAGCTAAAAGCCATAGCTAAGCAGGTAGAACTTAATACCTGATAAGGCGCGGAAGCCTGAGATACTATCTGTTTGAATGGTGGAGCAGGCTCAATGGGCTGAATGGCCTACTCCTGCTTCTATGTTTCTATGTTCCCTAAAGATGCTGGCTGAGCATTTTGGCCTCACTCCAGTTGCAGAACAGATAGAATATACAGAACGTGACACAGACCAGGTTATCTTAGCCAAAATTCACCTCAAAGAGGGGAGGCTAAAGTTAGAGTTTCAGGCAAGTGTTGGGTCCCTGGGACATGAAAAGAAATCCAGAACTTTATTCTTATCGCTATTTTTTTAAAATTGGATTTCCTGCTGAACCAAAATGATCGTTGCTACAAATCACATGACCACACAGGGTTGGCCCTTTGGGAGCTACCCCCAGGAATTACAAAATAATTATTTTCTCAGCTGGTGGTATCTCATACCTCATTGCACAGATCCATTGTATGCACAAAAGCCAGGAGACTCGCATATCGAAACCCTTTCAGAGCTGCTAACAGACTCATATCTTACCTGGACTGTCCAGGCCAATTTCAAAAGGGAACCAAAGGGACATCATTTGCATCTGATAAGCTCACCTTGCTAACAGAGTCAGCAGGTCTGGCTAGCCAATGGCTTCCCGACACCAGACCCTCAGTATGGATGATAACTTGATCAACAATTAATGACTGGGACATTATCAGTCCTGAAATCAAAGCCAGTGCCAAACACTGGATAAACATTCCTTTTGGAAGTAATTGTGGAAAAAGGTCACATGACTCGAATGACCACAGAACCACAAATGAATATCAGTTCATGTGATTTCCAGAGTCCGAGAAGTCAAAGTCCTTCGTGACAGGGTTCAATTCCTTTGAGTTTCTGGTTGGAGATAACAATATGAAAATCCTTGAACTGAATGATCCTGCAGCATCATGGGCTTGCTGTGCTTAGACCTCTTAAAAGGTGTTGCTCAGACACTTTTAAAATCAAACAGACTTCTGGAGCGGAGTGGTGGTAGCCAACTGTTTGCTCAGCTGGAGTCTTTTCCAGCTGATGTTAAAGCAGAGATTAAAGACAATGCAAATCAATCCCCAACTTTAAAAAGAAAGAACCTGGAAAGTAAACAAGCCAGATATTTCATATTGGCTTTAAAACAATACACCCCACATCATCACCCTAGAAATATGAATCATCCATAAACCAGAACCTAAATGATCAGACTCCTGGGTTGTGGAAGCAGCAATGAAAGAGTTATGAGTCCTACAAGCAACATAACAAAGCAATCAGAGTAATTTACACACTAAAAGTTTTGAAACAGACACCAGGCCCACAAAATCTGACTCATCTCCAGAAATTAGCATGGAACTTTCCCCAACTACTAAATGCATTGAGAATCATATGATGACGTGATTCAATCATATGATGTTAAAGTTCCTGAAACTTTGCGTACCAATATTAATGAACATTCACCAGATAACACGTAACTGGGGATGTTCTTTAAAAAGGGGATACAACAGACTATAGAAGTACTGAATTACCATGTGTGAAAGTCTGCATGTGAATGAAGGAGTGAATGTGTATGTTTTCTTTTGCTTCAAAAGGAAACCATGTAAAGAAAAATGCCACCTCAATTCAATTTTTTCCTGTGTGGCGGAGGCACGTTATGCCCCAGTATATTCTGAACTTCCAACTAATTTTTATTTTTAAAACTGAACTCAAAGGCTGCAAAAGATAGCTGCCCAAGGGTCACCTGACTTCTTTCATGGATTGGAACCGCCTAAAGATGGAACAAAAGGAACAGTCCAAATTGATGTTGAATCAGTTTACCTTTCCTGAAACTAATCTAAAAGAGTACTATCAATTGAATGGGTCATTCAGCACAAAGACACTGAATGTCTCAAGCTCTCAAGGTGTCAGACGACAACACAGGATAATTATAACAAACAACAGCCTTTCGTTTAGAAAAAGGACTTTGAACTTGTACAAGTCACACGATGAGAACAACATTTTGTTATTTGCTTTTAAATCAGCAAGAAGTTGCTTGCAGGCAGAGAGCTCTACCTGGTTATCAAACTAGCTGCAAATCATCCAAACAGCTAACATAATAAACAGCAATAACTTGAAAGTGGAAGATCCTAACACAGAAAGAAGGAAGTTCACCTGAGAATAACCTCCTGGAAATTCGGTAACAAGAAAGAGTAACAGTATATTACCTTCACTTGTATCTAATCTTTGTGTGAGAGTGTGTGAGAGAGACAAGTGAGTGAAACATTGTTCAGTCAAATTCAGGGTGTGTAATAATGAATAACCTTTATTTTTAACCTCACAAAAAGCTTGTAACATGCCTCATCCAAAAAATGGTACATCCAACGGTGCAGCACTTCCTCAGCACTGCACTGGTATGACAGTTAATTGGTAAGAAAACAAACACCTCTTACATACAAACAAACTGATCACGAGCATTAAAAGGAAACACATAAATTCTGTTCATGACAATGGCCTCAACCCTCGCTATCTCTAATATCCTCCAGCCCCCCAACCCTCTGAGATATTTGTGCTCCTCCAATTCTGGTATCTTGAGCATCTTTGATTTTAATTGCTTGACGATTGCCTTCAGCTGTCAAGGCCCTAAGCTCCGGAATTCCCTTCCTAATCATCTCCACCTCCTCCCTCTTTTAAGATACTCCTTAAAATCTTACCCCTTTAACTAAGCTTTTGCTTATTGTCTCATATACCCAATTGGCATGTTAAATGTTGCTTTATTATGCTCCTGTTAAATGATTTGGCTATTTTATGTTAAAGGTGCTATATAAACGAGTTGTTGTTCTAGTGTGTCCCTATACTGTACTCTTTACTATGGACTGTGTCCCTCTGCTCTGACCCCTGTACTGTACAATGAACTGTGTCTGGCTGATGCATTCAGCTCTTAACTGGGCTGCTTGCCACTGTGCAAGAGGGTCTACATCCAAATTTGGGAAATGGCAAAAGAAAGACAAAGAGCTGAGCAGCACCAGTCCAAGATTTTGTTCTTTTAGGAACTTCTGCATAAAAAAGAAGTGTGCTCCAGGCATGGGCATCATGCAGGCAGTTTGGATCGGGGTGACAGAGAGAGCCAATGCTGAACTATCTGTAACCTCAGCCTCTGAATCAGGCAGGGGGAAATGTTGCTGGTCTGTGAAATGTTGTCAATTTAAATGTGTTCACACTTTGCATAATTGGACAATGCTTTTCTTATGAGGCATGTCAATGGTAGCTCAGTGTAAGGTATAGCACCTGGGAGACAGGGAGAACGCACGTGTGCATTGAATGCTAGCCCTCTCTCACACCACTGTCATACCAGTGCAGTTCTGAGGAAGTGCTGCATTGTCGGATGTACCATTTTTTGGATGAGGCATGTTACAAATATTGATAGTCTCTTTGCTATAGCAGTGATGATCACTCGGCTAAAAGTTCTCGGCGTCTATGGTTCAGGAGAATGCCCTTACTGCACAATATGTCATTGTACATAGCATGGTGCATGTCATGTTGGTAGTACGCTTGCCTCTGAGTCACAAAGTTCTGGGCTTAATCCCACTCCAGGACTTAAACGCAAAAAACAAGGTTGACACTCCAGTACAGAACTGAGGGGGTGCTGTATTGTCTGAGGTGCCGTCTTTCTGGTGAAATGTTAAACCATGGCCCTGTCTGCCTTTGCAGGTTGATATAAAAGATCCCATGGCACTATTCAAAGAAGAGTAGGGGACTTATCTCCAGTGTCCTGGCCTCAATCAACATTACAAAAAACAGATTATTTGCTCATTATCACGTTGCCATTTGTGGGAATTGCTATCCGCAAATTGGCTGCTGTACTTCCTTCATTACAACAGTGACTACACTTCGAAAAAGTACTTCATTGCTGTAAACCGCTTTCAGATGCCCAGTGACCGTGAAGATCTCTATATAAATGTAAGTTTTTATTTCATTACCCGGGAGTGTAACAACAAGGGTTATTCCTGTGATTGTAACTGGATATCATGTCTTGTGCATGTGAATTTCTGCTATCTTTCAGTCAACAAAGATGACTCTCAGGAAATGAAACCAGATATGAACCATTAGGTTTATTTAACAGGCAGCATGTGAATACATAAGATAAAAGCAAAAAACTGCGGATGCTGGAAATCCAAATCAAAAACAAAAATACCTGGGAAAACTCAGCAGGTCTGGCAGCATCTGCGGAGAGTGACATCTTTTGGTTATCTCCACCCTCTATCTGGCCCTCTATCCAGCTCTTCTTGTCCCACCCCCCTCCTTAAACCAGCTTATATTTCACCTCTTTTCTATTTTCCCTTTGTTCTGTTGAAGAGTCATATGGACTCGAAATGTTAACTGTGCTCCTCTCTGCAGATGCTGCCAGACCTGCTGAGTTTTTCCAAGCATGTGAATACAGTTGTGACCATAACTTCATTCAACTTCACTCCTAGAAAAATGAGTGAAAAAAAATAAGCCTGTACCCTGTCCTGTTTTTCTTCACAGACAACCTCTAACTACAAAAATTGACCTGCTGTGTCTCAGCTCCCGGCCATGGCTCCAAGTCTGTCCCTTTGCAGTGTCCTGTTTAAAACCAGACTGACTGTCCAAATGCCTCTTTTCTCTCTCTCCATTTATAGGGCATGGAAAGGAAGGGCCTGCAATTCCTTCCCTGTTCATTGCTTCATCTGTCAACCAAACCCGATTACCTACTCTCCCAGGAACATATTGTCAGCAAACCCTTCATCCTGGGTTCACGCGAGTAGAATCCCCTGTACTATAATCAATTTGAATGTTTATTCAGGCTGGCTGAGGTGAGACAATGACTTACTTAATGTTCTCTGTTGTCAAGGATATCTCTGCACGTTCACCATTTAAACCCTCCTAACCGCAAGTTCACGTTTTACAACATTTCCGTGAAAATGTTTTTATTGAAGATCCCAAACCAAGGCCAGGCTTTAAAATGAGGCGGGTATATAAAAAAATACCTGTTACAATTTGAAGACCATTTATTCCACTACCAAGAACAGGCTAAATGTTAATTTATCTAATTTCTTCTGTGTTGGGTCTATCAAAAGCTCCACCACCTTCCCAAACACCCCTCATACCAGCCTCATCAAAATAACCCAGAATGAAGTAAGTCAAAGGTCACATCCCACCTTTTCCAAGACTCAGGCATATAAAAAAAACAGGCTGACATTTCAGTACTGAGGAGATGCTGCATTGTCTGAGATGCCATCTTTCAGATGAGACAATAAACTCCCTCAATTAACATCACAAAATAATTATCTAGACACTTATCACTTTACAGTGCGTGGGAGCTTGTTGTGTGCAAATTGGCCGCTACTTTTCCTACATTGCAACAGTGACTACATTTCAAAAGTACCTCATTGGCTGTAAAGTGCTTTGGGATGTCTGGTGATTGTGAAAAGTGCTATATAAATGCAAGACCATCTTTCTCGAACCCATTTCCGCTATCCCAGGAAGCAGCTCCTGCTCTCATGGAAGCAGGCAAAGCGTGGCAACAACATCATCCCCCACCCAAACAGCAGGATACAACGGCTCAGTAAAGACTGATTGAAAGGTGTGGATCAGAGTCATGGTGTTAGTGATGCCGTAGAAGGTCAGGGTCCCTGCAGTGCAGTCCAGGTGCACCCCAACTCGTTTGTAATTTGCCGGCTGCAGTTTCACTTCCTGGCTGTCATGCCAGGCCGAATAGCTGTTGCTGAAGAGCTGCAGGGCCCAAGAGACATTGTTCCTGCCAATCAGGGACGATTTGTCACGCCTGCTGATCCTTTTGTAAGTAACTCCAAGGTAGACCCATTGACTACTGATCTGCACCTCCCAGTAGTGCTGGCCGGTATCGAAGCTTTCACAGCACAGGACCTGCCACTCCTTCTCAAACCGCTCCACGTGCATCGGGTATTTCTGGGTCGCCTTGTGGGAGACCCTGCGGTTGTCTTTGGACAGAGTGAGGAATCGGTGCACGGTGTTGGGATTGAAACTCAGCTGACGATATCCTGCAGAGGCAGATAGGCAATCGAGAATTTATACAACCACAGCTGAAAGGCATTTAAACAAAATTGACAACAGCACAGTGAATAATCCTCAACCCTGCTCTGAATAAACAGTGACTCTGTGCAGTTACACAGTGAGAGACATCCTGAATAAACAGTGACTCTGTACTTTTACACAGTGAGTGACCCTTATCCTGAATAAACAGTGACTCTATACAGTTACACAATGAGTGACCCTTACCTTGTAATTCTGTACAGTTACACAGTGAGTGACCCTTACCCTGAATAAATTGTGACTGTGTAGTTTCAAAGTATAACTCTTATACTGCTGAATGAATGATAACATTTTACAGATCTGTAACAGCTAATACTGACTAATGCATTTCTGAGTTTAGAATTTCTCCATTAGCTTTACTAATACCACAATGGAACATAATAATCACACAGGAGTATTTGATCAATGTGTAACTGAATAACTATACTCACTCTGTAGGAATGGTTCCCTGATGTGCAAATTTACTGGGAGTGGCCGTGGCTCAGGAGGTTTCACAGAAACACATCGGTCAGTCGCAGTGGACTCTGTACCAAAGAGATTAGTTATAGTGAAAATACTTACTAACTAGCCCTGTACAGGTGTATGTTATGAGCTGTTGGGCATTGTTCAGTGGTCTTATTAAGGTATTCGTAGTTTTAGATGGTTCAACAGTAAGTATTTACCACCAGAAACTATCTACAGTATCATAGATACAGTAACAGTCCAACACTACATTGACCCCGAGGTGCAGTGTTATCTTACATCACCGTGCGGGCGGTTACTGTACTCAGTCCCACGTTAACCCTTTATGTGCCAGACACTTATCCTGCAGTGTGTTGTAAAAGCCCAAGGATAGAAAGCAGCAGTATGAAATAAATCCAAGTATATATTTATCTAGGTTGCGCCTCTAGTATCTGTCCATCATATGAGCACCATTTATGCCTGAAATTTAAAAGAAAATGTATTTATAAGGCTCCACTGATGTGATAATATACCAAGGTACTTCACAGAAGCACCAAACAAAATATGACCTGGAGCTACTAGGTCAGAAAATCAAAACCTTAAGGAACATCTTAAAGGAGGAAAAGGAGATAGCGAGGTGGAGAGATGTAGGGAGGATATTCTAGAGCTTAGAGTGAAAACTACTGAGGGCACATCCACCAATGGTGGAGTGATTGAAATGGGGGGTGCCCAACAGCTAAGAGTTAGAGGAAAGCAGATATCCCAGAGGGTTGTGGCTGGAGGGGATTCGTCATCATCGACTGTCCCTCAGTTCAAGGATGATGTCTACTCAGGGGCATGAGTTCCTGCCGTGGGGCAGGACATCCCACAAAGTAGTGGGATCTGGAGTGCAGGATTTGCTTTCTTTTCTTTCCTTCTCTGTTCTGCCTCATCATTAAGGCGTTGGAACTCAAAGCGTGATGCAACTAGATGGACATGTTGTCGCCATTCGGAACAAGTGGTAGCAATCAAGTAATTAAATGTCAGTGCGGCTATGCTTCAAGGAGAGTTTCAGAGCCTCTTTGAAGCATTTTCTTTGCCCTCCACTGGAAAGTTGGCCATTTGAGAGCTGGGAAAACAGGACCTGGTGGAGGAGACAATTTTTGAAAATCCAGGCAGTGTCCAGCCCATCGCAGTTGGATTTGCAGGAGTTTTGCTTGAATGCTAATGGACTTGGCTTCAAGAAGGACACTAGCGTTTGGTTGACAGTCCTCCCATTGGATCTGGAGGATGTGGCGGAGGCACTGCTGAATTTCTCTAGTGCTTTTATGTGTCACATTCGGAGTGTGGGTCTCAATGAAGTACAGGAGCACAGTGATGACAACTGTTCTGTGCACTAGGGCTTTTGTTGACTTGCGATTTGAATGGTGTACAGTTTGTGTGAGAGGGTGGGGAGTTGGATGGGATAGTGTGTGAGAGAGATGGTGGGGGGTTGGATGGGGTAGTGTGTGTGACAGAGGGTGAGGTGTTGGATGGGTACAGTGTGTGTGTGAGAGGGTGGTGAGTTGGATGGGTACAGTGTGTATGAGAGAGCTTGGGGAATTGGATGGGGTAGTGTGTGTGGCCGTCACTGGCTAGGCCAGCATTTTTTGCCCATTCCTAATTGCCCTTGAGATGGTGGTGATGAGCTGCATTCTTGAACCGCTGCAGTCCATGTGGTGTAGGTAAACCCACAGAGCTGTTAGGTAGGGAGTTCTAAGATTTTGACCCAGCGACAGTGAAGGAACAGCAATATATTTCCAAGTCAGGATGGTGTGTGGCTTGGAGGGGAATTTCCAGGTGGTGGTGTTCCCATGTGTTTGCTGCCCTTGTCCTTCTAGGTGGTAATGGTCCTGGGTTTGGAAGGTGCTGTCTGAGGAGGTTTGTTGAGTGCATCTCGTAGAAGGTACACGCTGCTGCTACTGTGCGTCAGTGGTGGAGGGAGTGAATGTTTGTAGTTGGGGTGCCAATCAAGCGGGCTGTTTTGTCCTGGATGGTGTCAAGCATCATGAATGTTGTTGGAGCTGCATTCATCTAAACAAGTGGAAAGTATTCAATCACTCTCCTGACCTGTGCCTTGTAGATGTTGGAGAGGCTTTGGGGAGTCAGGAAATGAGTTACTCACTGCAGGACCCCTAGCCTCTGCCCTGCTCTTGTAGCCACAGTATTTATATGGCTAGTCCATTTTAATTTCTGGTCAATGGAAACTCCCCCAGGATGTTGATAGTGGGGGATTCAGCAGTGGTAATGCCATTGAACGTCAAGGGGTGATGGTTGGACTCTCTCTTGTTGGAGATCACTAGAGAAAAAGTACTGAGCAAACTATTGGAATTAAAGGATGACAAGTCCCCAGAACCTGATGGTCGATATTCCAGGGTCTTAAAGGAAGTGGCAGTGGAGATAGCGGATGCAATGGCTATAATATTCTAAAATTCCCTGCATTCTGGAAAGGTTCCAGTGGATTGGAAAAATGCTAATATTATTCAAAAAGGGGGGGGAGGGAGAAAGTAGGAAACTATAGACCAGTTAGTTTAACATCTGTCATGGGGAAATTGTTGGAATCCATTATTAAGGAAGTAGTAATGGGACATTTAGAAAGTCAAAATGCAATCCATCAGAGTCAGCATGGTTTTATGAAGAGTAAATCATGTTTGACTAATTTGCTAGAGTTCTTTGAAGATGTGACAAGCAAAGTGGATAATAGGGATCCTGAAGATGTAGTATATCAGGACTTCCAGAAGGCCTTTGATAAGGTGCCGCACAAAAGCTTAATACACAAGATAAGATCACATGGAGTTAGGGGTAATATATTAGCTTGGATAGAGGATTGGCTAACTAACAGAAAGCAGAGAGTCGGGATAAATGGGTCTTTTTCTGGATGGCAAGCTGTAACTAGTGGGGTGCCACAGGGTTCGGTCCTTGGACCCCAACTATTTACAATCTATATTAATGACTTGGATTTAAGGATAGAAGGTGCTATAGCTAAATTTGCAGATGACACCCAAATAGGTGGGAAAGTAAGTTGCAATGAAGAAATAAATTTAAAAATGGATTTGGACAGGTTAGGTGAATGGTCCAAAATTTGGCAGATGGAATTTAACGTGGATAATTGAGAGGTTATCCATTTTGGTTGGAAGAATAAAAATGGAGAGAAACTTCAGAATGCTTCAGTGCAGAGCAATCTGGGTGTCCTCGTGCATGAATTGCTGAAAGCTAGTATGCAGGTACAGCAGGTAATAAGGAAGGCAAATGGAATTTTGGCATTTATTGCTAAAGGAATAGAGTATGAAAATAGGGAAGTGTTGTTGCAATTGTACAATGCACTGGTGAGACCGCACCTGGAGCACTGTGCAGTTTTGGGCCCCTTGAGGAAGGATGTAATTGCATTGGAGCTGGTTCAGAGGAGGTTCACTAGATTGATTCCAGAGATGCGGGGCTTTACTTGTGAGGAGAGATTGAGCAGTTTAGGCCTATACTCACTAGAGTTTAGAAGGATGAGAGGAGATCTAATTGAGGTATATGAGATGCTAAAGGGGATAGACAAAGTAGACGTGGAGCGGATGTTTCCCCTTGTGGGCATTCTAGAACGAGAGGCCATAGTTTTAGGCTAAGGGGTGGTAGATTTAAATCAGGGATGAGGAGGAATTACTTTTCTCAAAGGGTCATGAATCTGTGGAATTCACTACCTCAGAGTGCAGTGGATGCCGGGACGCTGAATAAATTTAAGAAGATAGACAGATCTTTAATTAGTAATGGGTTGAAAGGTTATGGGGAGAGGGGGGGAAATTGGAGTTGAGGCCAAAATGAGATCAGCCATGATTGTAATGAATGGCGGGGCAGGCTTGAGGGGCTGAATTGCCTACTCCTGCTCCTAGTTCTTATGGTCATTGCCTGGCACTTGTGTGGTGCAAATGTTACTTGCCGCTTGTCAGCCCAAGCCTGGATATTGTCCAGGTCTTGCTGCATTTGGACATGGACTGCTTCAGTATCTGAGGAGTCACGAATGGTGCTGAATATTGTGCAATCATCAGCGAACATCCCCACTTCTGACCTTATGATGGATGGAAAGTCATTGATGAAGCAGCTGAAGATGGTTGAGACGAGGACACTACCCTGAGGAACTCCTTAAGTGATGTCCTGGAACTGAGATGATTGAGCTGCAACAACCACAACCATCTTCCTTTGTGCTAGGTATGACTCCAACCAGTGGAGAGTTTTCCCCCGATTCCCATTGACTCCAGTTTTGCTAGGGCTCCTTGATGCCAGACTCGGTCAAATGTTGCCTTGATGTCAAGGGCAGTCGCCCTCGCCTCACCTCTGGAGTTCAGCTCTTTTGTCCATGTTTGAACCAAGACTGTAATGAGGTCAGGCGCTGAGTGGCTGTCAGAACCCAAACTGGGCGTCAGTGAGCAGGCTATTGCTAAGCAAATGCAGCTAGATAGCACTGTTGATGACCCCTTCCATCACTTTATTGATAATCAAGAGTAGGCTGATGGGGCAGTAATTGGCTGGGTTGGATTTGTCCTGCTTTTTGTGTACAGAACATACCTGGACAATTTTCCACATAGTCGGGTAGATGCCAGTGTTGTCACTGTACTGGAACAGCTTGGCTAGGGGTGCAGCAAGTTCTAGAGCACAAGTGTTCAGTATTATTGCTGGAATATTGTCAGGGCCCATAGCCTTTGCAGTATCCAGTGACTTCAGCCGTTTCTTGATATCACGTGGAGTGAATTGATTTGGTTGAAGACTGGCATCTGTGATGTTGGGGACCTCCAGAGGAGGCCGAGATGGATCATCCACTTGGCACTTCTGGCTGAAGATTGTTACAAATGCTTCAGTCTTATCTTTTGCACATTTTCACCTTTTTCCATTTTCATTTCAATCTAAGTAGTCATGTGTCATAGTCATTGAGATCCGAAGTCCATTTAATGACATGTAAACTCATAGCTATTCTGGTCCTCTGAGCTTTTTAAAGATTGTTAAATTTAAAATACCTCTGATGTCTCACCCTTCCCGATCTCTGCAATCTCCACCAGCTCTACAACCCTTGGAGATGTCTGCACATCTCCAAATCTGGCCTGTTAAACATCCCGCCCTACTTCCTTCATCCTACTGTGGCTCAAGGAGAGCGCCCCAAAGCAACTTTTCCCTGCACTCACCAACCACGCCCCCTGCCCCACCTCTCACCCAAGCCTGCCAAATAAACCCCAAACCCATATAGCTTTCTGCGAGGCCAGAGTCCATGTTGCTTCTCGCAGCTCGGTGAAGGCCCAGCAGTGGCCATCCCTTCCAGTAGCACTGCTGGGACTGAACAGCTGCTGGCAGCTCTCAGAGGTGGGACCTCATCCCATAAAGGGACAGGAGTCCCAACGGGCTGCACGATTGGCAGAACATCCGAGGTGATGTTGCGCCCCACCACCCCACCACCCCCACCACACGCCCCACCCACACCCCTCACCCTCGCCGAACCCAACCCCCCACCCACCCACACACCCCCCACGCACACGCCCCACCCACACACCCCCACCCGCCCCCGCCCCACCACCCCACCCACCCACACCACGCTCACCCCCACCCACATCACACCCACCCCCGCACACCACCCCACCCCCCCATACCACCCCACCCACTTTCCACCCTCCCCCCCCACACACCACCCCCACCCACCTCCCCACACCATGCCCACCCCCACACACACACCACCCCACCCCCCCCACACACACCACCCCCCTCAACACACACCCCACCAGCCCCCACACACCCCCCCAGCTTTTCTGCCTGCCATCTGGCCCTGACAAAATCCTGGCCATTGTGTATCAAGGTACAACTAGACCTCTGAAACTTATCCATTGGAGCTCAAAAACCTGAGAAAAAGTTCCTACCTCCATCTTTTCCAACTGACAAAGACTATGTGGGAAATAATAGGAGGGCATGTAAAAATCCAGAAAAAAAATGTTTCCTACCTGGAATATCCAGTGACTCTGATGCTTGCCTGAAGATGCCCTGTAGGTTCTGGTGGGTAAGGATGGAAATCTGCTCCAAGGCCCTTTTCACTCCTTCCAGCTTGTTCTCTATTGCCAAGTCTGAGGGAGGCAACGTAATGTCCTGTTGCCTCTTATTCACAGGGTGAATCTCCTGAGGGAACTGAGAGGCGGCACATCACAGAGAGAGCAAAAGAAAGAAGTTGCATTAATGTAATGTCCTTCCACGATCTCAGGACATCCCAAAGTATGGGCACAATTTCAAAATTTGCAGATGGCGCCAAACTTGAAATTGTGAACTGTGCGGAGGATAATGATAAACCTCAATAGGGTATAGACAGGCTGGTGGAATGGGTAGATATTTGATTGATGAAATGTAATGCAGAGAAATGTGAAGTGATACATTTTGCTAGGAATTGTAAACAATTTAAGGTGATCAGCAAAAGAAGCAATAGCGACATGTGAAAACATTAGTGTGGTCGAGCAGATTCAATTATGGCTTTCAAAAGGGAATTGGATAAGCACCTGAAGCTAAAGAAATTTGCATAGTTATAAGGAAAGAGCGAGGTAGTGGAACCAGCTGAATTGTTCTTGCTGGGAGCTGGTATGGACACGATGGACAGAATGGCATGCTTCCGTACTGTTACCATTCTCTGATTCTAAGTGCTTTATAGGTAATGAAATATTATATAGAATCATAACTAATGTAATAACAAAGCAAAGTTACACAGAATTTCCAGTACAGAAAATCAGCCCAATGGGTCTCTATCAGTGTTTATGGTCCAGACAAGCCTCTTCCCACCCTACTTCATTTCACCCTAACTGCATATCCCTCTATTCCTTTCTCCCTCACATCTTTATCTAACTTCCCCTTAAGCACATGATATTTGCCTCAACTTCTCCTTTTGTAGCTGGTTTTACATTCTAACCATTCTCTGAGTAAAAAAGTTTCTCTTGAATTCACTATTGGATTTATTGGTGACCATCTTATATTTATGCCCCCTGGTTTTGGTCTCCCCAACAAGTGAAAATATCTTCTCTATATCCACCCTATCAAATACCTTAAACCTTTATTAAGTCTCCCACAAGCTTTCTCTATTTTTTTTTTAACAAGAACCCAAGCCTGTTCAAGCTTTCCTGTTACTTATAACCTCTCAGTTCTGTATTGTGTTTGTAAATCTTTTTTGGTGTCTTCTGTACTTTTGGAGTGTAGTCAATCTTGCAAAATGTGGCAGGATACTTGCACATAGCAAGCTCCCACAAACAGCAATGAAATAAATGACCAGATCAACTGTTTTAGGTGGTGTTGGTTGAGGCCTATTGACCCTGGGAGAAACTCTCCTCCTCTTCTCTGGCAAGGCCTCTCATCCAAAAGATAGCACCTCTGACAGTGCAGCACTCCCTCAGTAGTGCAGCACTCCCTCATTACTGCACTGGGAGTGTCAGCCTAGATTATGTGCTCAAGTCTCTGGACTTGAACTTACAACCTTCTGACTCTGAGATGAGAGTGCTGAGGCTGACAGTTCATGGAAAATAGATAATGATTACTGTAGAAATAACTCCCAGATAGGGAATAAATGAGAAACGAGGCCAGTTAACCTGATCTAAAATGATGAGGGATTTTTGTCATGCCTTTAGAATTCAAGGGCAGAACTGCAGGAAATGTTGCAACAATTGTCATTGGTACACTGAATTTGGTGCATCTACCCATTAGATATAAAGTATGGGCAGAATTTTCTGCCTGTTGGGCAGGCGGGCCTGACCCAATCTCTGGCAGGCGTGGAGCCGATCCCCGCCAGCGAAGCGGGCCACACCGCCATTTTACGTGGGCGGGCCAATTAAGGCCCTCCCAGCATGACATCCGGCGAGAAGCGCTGTGCACTCCCTGTGCAGGCGGGGATGGGGGCAGGGGGGGTGGGGGGGAGATTTCCTAAAAGCGAGAGTGCGCTCTTTCGCACATGCGCATGAAAGAGCACACATTTCCCTGAGGCTAAGTGCAGCCTCAGGGAGATCGCCTGGACTTTGAAAAATATCAAAAATAGAGGGGAAAAAAATCCCTGACATGTCCCCCTCGTGACAATGTCACATGAGTTGGGACATGTCATAATTTACAGAATGGATGAGGTTTCATGTTTTCTCTATTTGCCACCGGGGCTCCTGGCCTGCCCGCCAACCTTAAGGTTGGACGAGCAGGTCCTTTAATTGGTTAAATGATCCTGTCAATGGCCTCAATTGGCCATTGACAGGTCGGCGGGCCTGCAGCTGATTTTGCTGCGCCCCCGCCTTCCTGAAAATTTAAATGGAGCAGGATGACGTCGGGGGTTCTGCCTGACATCATCCCGAGTCATTTTGCACGTCAGTGAGTGGGCCCCGCCCCCTGCTCACAGACAGCAAAATTCTGCCCTGTGATTTTGCATCATACTTATCAGATTCCCAGGATGTTATAAAGCGATTTACAACCATTACCTTTCAAGTTCATTCATTATTGTTTTGCTGGCAAATGCAGTAGCCAATCTACATTCAGCAAGATCCCATGAACATTAAATTAGAATAATGATAAAATTACCATGTTATCGGTGTGTTGGTTGCTAAATGAAGACTGATCAGAAAACCAGTGGGAAACTCCCATCCCCCTTAATAATTTGCATAGCACCTGGTTTAACACCGTGTCTGTTACTGCTGTAACCAGTTACTAGTTTACAATGGAAACAACTGCACTTATACAACATCTATAATGTGATAAACTGTCCTTAGATGTGTCACAAAGAAGCAGCAGCACATTTGTGGGTCTTCAGTTCCATTCATTAACTGTGGCTCAGTACCAGAGTAAGTAGCAAGTTTACTGTTTGAGTCACTGGGAACATCTTTACTTTGGCGTGTTAGTCTCATTGACAAGAGCTATGATTATTCTCTCACAATCTCACACTCAAGTGCTGTGCCCAATACATGCCATGTACATTCCAATCTATGCAGAGAGAGACTGTATCTTTCCAGTCTGATGATTAAGTCACTATCAGCTTGCTTTTCAAGACACTAACATGCAAAACAACATTCCTCCTAAGTTTTGGTAAATATATCAGATCTGCCATCTTTCTCATGGCCAACTTTGTCACTGCACTCTTGTGCTATTTCAGGCACTCTTTGGGGTCAGCTACATTCAAGTGTCAAACATGGTAAAGTCAAAATGGGTTCAGGACCCATTCCAGAGGCTTGAGAAAACATAGCGTGACACTTGATTTTTGAAGGTGCCGTCATTTGAAGGAGATGCTAAACTGAGACCCCATTTGCCCTCAAGGGTGGACATTAAAGATCCCACAGAACTATTCAAAGATGAGCAGGGAAGTTACCTGGTGACCTGGCCAATATTTATCACTCAATCAACACCTAAAACAGATTGATTTGTGATTTATTTTGTTGTTGTTTGTGGGATCTTGCTGTGTGCATATTGCCCATTGCATTTTCTACATTAGAACAGTGACTGCACTGACTGTAAAGCACATTGGGACACCCAGGTTGTGAAAGTCCTGATCATTTTTCATTTCCTGGTTTGGTGATGTCCCAGGGCAGCATTATAGGAAATGACTTTTTTTCCATCCATTGGTTTTGTGAACTAATTTCCAACAACTTTGAGCAGTTTTCAAACAGGCACAGAGTCAAGGAAAAGTGGAGTAGAGGGGGCAGAAAAAGGACAAGATTGTGCTCATGGGCACAAGATACAAAGGGCAAAATTTAAGTTGGAATCCATGTGGAACAAGTCAGAGCTGCAGTCAATGGCTTAAAAAAGAAATGTGAGAGTGAAAGTGATGCAGATATAAAGGGCAGCAGACACATGACAACACCAGCACCTGCAAGTTCCTATCCAAGCCACACACCATCCCGACTTTTTTTAAAATTCATTTATGGATGTGGGCAGAATTTATTGCCCATCCCTAATTGCCCTTGGGAACTGAGTGGCTTGCTAGGCCATTTTGAAGGGCATTTAAGAATCAACCACATTGCTGTGGGTCTGGAGTCACATGTAGGGCAGACCAGGTAAGGATGGCAGATTCCCTTCCCTGAAGAACATTGTTGAACCAGATTTGTTCTTTACAACAATCAACAGTGGTTTCATGGTCATCATTAGACTTTTCATTCCAGATTTTTCATTGAATTCAAACCCACCATCTGCCGTGGTGGGATTTGAACCTGCGTTCCCAGAGCATTACCGTGGGTATCTGCAGTACTAGTCTGTGACAATACCACTACACTACCACCCCTCACCTGTTCCTTCACTGTCAGTGGATCGAACTCCTGGGTGATAGGAAGGAGTAACAAGCCCAGAGAACCATGGATGTCCGGAGATATTCAGGTTACGATGAGAAGGAAAAGACAGGCTTTTAGCAGGTACAAGGGAAGCAAATCAGCAGAGGCATTAGTGGAGTACAGAAAGTGCAGGGTAGAGCTTAAGAAAGCAATTAGAAGAGCAAAGAGGGGATATGAGAAAGCTTTGGCTGGTGAAAGTAATAATCTGTAAGTACATCAATGGGAAGAGGATAACCAGGGAAAGAGTAGGGCCCATAAGGGACCAAAGGGACAATCCAAGGGTGGAGCCAGAGGACATCGCTAGAGTGTTGAATGAATACTTCATGTCCGTCTTCACCCAAGAGAATGAGGATGAGGGTATCGAGCTCGGGAAGAGAGACTGTGAGGTTCTTAAGCAAATTGATATAGGGAGTGACAAGGTATTGGAGGTGTTGGCAAGCTTAAGAGTGGACAAATCTCCAGATCCGGATGATTTGTATCCCAAACTGCTGAGGGAGGCAAGGAAGGAGATCGCAGGGGCTCTGACCCAAATTTTTAATTCCTCTCTGGCCACGGGGGAGGTGCCAGAGGACAGCTAATGTGGTTCCGCTATTTAAGAAGGGTTGTAGAGATAAGCCAGGGAACTACAGGCCAGTGAGTCTCACGTCAGTGGTAGGGAAACTATTGGAGAAAGTTCTGAAGGAGAGTATCTATCTCCACTTGGAGAGGCAATGTTTGATCAGGGATAGTCAGCGTGGCTTTGTCAGAGGGAGGTCATGCCTAACAAATTTGATTGAATATTTTGAGGAGGTGACCAGGTGTGTAGATGAGGGTAGTGCAGTTGATGTAGTTTATATAGATTTCAGCAAAGCCTTTGACAAGGTCCCACATGGGAGACTTATAAAGAAGGCAAATGCACATGGGATACAGGGCAATTTGATAAGGTGGATTCAAAATTGGCTTAGTTGTAGGAGACAGAGGGTGATGACAGAAGGATGCTTTAGTGACTGGAAGCCAGTGTCTAGTGGCGTACCACGGGAATCTGTGCTCAGTCCCCTATTATTTGTCATGTATATAAAAGACATAGATGACTATGTGGGGGGTAGGATTAGTAAGTTTGCGAATGACACAAAGATTGGCCGGGTGGTTAACAGCGAGGTTGAGTGTCTTGGGCTACAGGGAGATAAAGACGGGATGGTCAAATGGGTAGATAAGTGGCAGATGGAATTTAACCCTGAAAAGTGTGAGGTGATACACTTTGGAAGGAGTAATTTGACAAGGAAGTGTTCAATGAACGGCATGACACTAGGAAGTTCTGAGGAACAAAGAGACCTTGGCGTGTGTGTCCATAGATCTCTGAAGGCAGAGGGGCATGTTAGTGGGGTGGTGAAAAAGGCATGTGGGACACTTGCCTTTATCAATCGAGGCATAGATTACAAAAGTAGGGAGATCATGTTGGGGTTGTATAGAACCTTGGTGAGGCCACAGCTGGAGTACTGTGTGCAGTTCTGGTCACCACATTATAGGAAGGATGTGATTGCACTGGAGGGGGTGCAGAAGAGATTCACCAGGATGTTGCCTGGGATGAAACATTTAAGTTATGAAGAGAGGTTGGATAGACTTGGGTTGTTTTCCTTGGAGCAGAGAAGACTGAAGGCGAACTGATCTAGGTGTACAAGATTATGAGGGGCATGGACAGGGTGGATAGGGAGCAGCTGTTCCCCTTACTTGAAGGGTCAGTCACAAAGGAGCATAAGTTTAAGGTGAGGGGCAGGAGGTTTAGGGGGGATGTGAGGAAAAGCTTTTTTTACCCAGAGGGTAGTGACGGTCTAGAATGCACTGCCTGGGAGGGTGGTGGAAGCGGGTTGCCTCACATCTTTTAATAAGTACCTGGATGAGCACTTGGCAAGTCATAACATTCAAGGCTATGGGCCAAGTGCTGGTAAATGGGATTAGGTAGGTAGGTCAGGTGTTTCTCACGTGTCGGTGCAGACTCGATAGGCCGAAGGGCCTCTTCTGCACTGTGATTCTGTGAGATTCTGTGAACTCCCTTCCTAACAGCACCGTGGCTGTACCTGCACCATATGGATTGCAGCGGTTTGAGTAGGCAGCTCACCACCATCTTCTCAAGGGCAATTAGGGTTGGATTTGCCAGCGATGCTCACACCCCATGAAAGAAAAAAACACTTATCACAGTCCATTTCCTTGGGTTCATTCTCTGATTCCCCTACTCTTTATCCTGGATCGACACTCACTTAAAAGCTGTCCATCCTTACTATCTTCCAGTTCTAATGAAAGCTCATTCAACTTAGACATTAACTCCATTTCTTTCTCCACAGATGCTGCCAGACCTGCTGAGCATTTCCAGCATTTTGTAATCATCAGCATAAGTGTCAGAGGTTAAAAAATTAAACTCCAGTAAGCTTAAAAAAATTGCTTCCAGTGATTTACTGCTCTTTATACTGTGACTCATTCACATCACAATTTTGAGAATCCTGCTATATTCAACCTGCTGAATCAGATTTCCTGATCCAGACCTTTCACAATCCCACAGATTTCCCCACTAGTTTTGGTAAATGCAGATTTCAGACATTACTGAGGATGATTCAGGCAGACAGTTCGAGGCTTGTTGCTGACAGATCTGGGCCTGGGTGTTGTTCTATTGAACCTACAATTTGCTCTAATGTTAGTGGCTGCAATTCGCACAGATGGAGTTCAACATCTTTTCCCTTCAACTGCACCCAGGAAAACCTAGAAAAGGATCAAAAACTAACCAAAAGATCTGGAAAACTAAAATTCAAAATCATAGCTATACATAATCATAAATGCTATAAATGAAGGGGGCGCTACTTTCAGATATAGAAAGGTAATACGCAATAAACTGAACACAGTCAGTCCCAAAATACGTGTACCACAGATAATTGAGTAATATAGATATATAGTAATATATAGTAAAAGAGATTAACTGGTCATTTATATAATTGCTGATGAGACCTTGCTGTGCGCAAATTGGTTGCTACATTTCTTATATTACAAGTATGATTCAATTTGTGTGCAGGACACTCTTGAGAGTTGTATTAAGGCGTCATTTAAAATTATTTAGATAGACAGATAAATATACAATTGAGACAGGTAACACCAGCGATGCAAAGAGCATATAATTAATCAAATTATACTCAGGGAACTTTTTGAAACCCATCTTGCCTCAATAAATAACTTAAGTGATTATGTTTTTAAATGATCCTAAACATGACTGCTCGCAATATTAGTGAGCTGGTATTGGGATAATGGTAATAGTAATTAGACAATGGCTGCAATCCACCACTACATTAAAACAGCAAACGGAGAAATCCCCATGTTAAAGATCAATAGTATACAACCACAAACAGCAATTATGGGTTCCAAGGATAAAACATCATCCCTTCCATTAATCAGTTTAATAACAATAATTTAGATTTATATGGCACCTTTAAAGTAATGAAACATCCCAACGTGCTTCACAGGAGCGTTATACAAAAAGGTATGACACTGAGCACATGAAGAGATGGACCGGATTTTCACCCAGTTAGCCTGAAGGAGGAAGCCTTTAAAAATGGTGAGCAGGACCATTCCCGTTTCCGGCAATTTTGGACAGCATGGGATAAGGGTACGGGTAACCAGCCCGCATGCAGCACTCCCACCCTGGCTTGCACCATTGGGGGACGGGCAGTTCAAACCCCCCCCTGCAATTTTAATGCAGCCGGGTCCATTCCATTCAGAGACATGGCTCATGGCACCTCAGAGTTGTCGTGTGGGGAATCCTGGTACTAAGTGGGGAGCCAAATGAAAACAGCCACCTGCTCTTGGAATTCTTTGATTGACACAGGCCACTTGCTATCAAATTGAAAGAAAATGTTCTCTCAGTTTCAATGGGCTCCATTGTCTGGAGCTGTAATGGTTTGTTCTGACAATTGAGCCCATTATGAATACTTGAGATATGTAGCAGATCCTGTGAAGAATTCTTCGGAAGTAGCCAATGACTATGGCGTGTTCACGTTGTTATGAACGGGGAGAAATAGTAGGTTGGTTCCCCCTTTTACCATAGGGAGCATGCTGGGTGGGCTGGGGTGAGGGCCAGAAGGCCTCCAAGCCTATCAGCCTCGCCTTTGGCTCAACTCTGTTGCTGCCTCGAGCCTATCTCCGGAGGCGGTGGGCCTGACTCCTTCCTGCCAGCCTCCCCAGAATGAAAATATGAGAATATAGCAGGTGGAAGCCTCCTTAATGGAGACGGGTTTGCGTGTTCGGGAACTTTCACGTTTCCCATCTCCTTCATGAAAATCTGGACCATTAGGTGTGATGACCAAAAGCTTGGTCAAGGAGGTAGGTTTCAAGAGGTGTCTCAAAGACAAAAGGCAAGATGGAGAGGTGTAGGAAGGGAATTCAAGAGCTTGGGGCCTAAGCAGCTGAAGGCAAGACCACTAATGGTGGAGCAATTATAATTTCCAAAACACAAGAGGCCAGAACTAGAGGAGCACAGATACCTTGGAGGGTTGGGGTTGGAGGAGATTACAGATAGACAAGGCTAAGGCCATGGAGGAATTTGAAAACAAGGATGGGAATTTTAAAATCAAGACATTTGACCAGGAGTCAATGTATATCAGGAAGCACAGGGATGATAGGGTATCAGGACTTGATGTGAGTTAGGAAATGGGCAGTTTTGGGTGATTTCAAATTTAGAAAGAGTAGAATGTGGGAGACCAGCCAGGAGTGCATTGGAATAGTTGTGTCCAGAGATAACAAAGGCATGGATGGGTGTTTCAGCAGCAGACAAGCTGAGATATGAGCGAAGTGGAGTGATGTTATAGAGGTGGAAATAGATGGCCTCAGAGATTTAATTCCTCTGTGCAACTCCTAAGGAGCTTCATTTCTCAATTTAGAGGAGCTCTCAGTTGTAAACTCTCCCAAAGGGCTCACAATCTCTGCAGCACAATCTCTGGTACATAATCCCTGTCCTATAGACCTCCAGTCTGATCAGACACACTGGTCATTGTCTGAGGTGAAGACAAGGGATGTTGTCCAATGCTGCCACATTCTGGAAAACCAAGGGTATGCCCTTCTGTGCCAGCCCCTAGACTATCGGCAGATAATCTGTCCCAAGACACCGCACCCCCACCCTCCCTTCCTCATTAGTCTTTCTTCCTCAAGCAGCGACAATGTGACATACCCACAACAGTAAAGGACAAAAATAGTTTCAGGCTGTTTATTGTGCAGCCTTTAACAGTCCTTTTAAGGATGTATGGCTAGGTCACTCAATGCTGCTGCAAATGGGCAAAATGTGCATAGTACACAGTCAGCACAACTGTACCTTAAAATTGGATTCAAAGTTCCAGGTACAGCACTTTGAAGTTAAAGTAGCTTCCAACTTGAAGCAAGCTGGCCACCCAGCTAAACACCCCCTCATGGATGGCAAGAAACCAGCAAATTTGGGCTGATAAGTTACCCAGCTCCATTTTCAGGATGATACTGTCCCAACCAGAGCTAAAATCAGCCATTTCCCATGTAAGTCAGTATTGTGCTCTCCGCTACCCTCCAATTCCCTCTGCATTGCTTTGCTGACTCCTATCCGAGTTTAAAAAATTAGCTCACAACAATCTCAGCCAACACTCTAATTTCCCCACATTATATCCAGATGTGCTTCTTTAACTGGCACTCAGGGGAACCTGGAACCTCCCCTTTAATAAAAGCTTTTATATAGCATATCCTCCTTCACTGGTAGGGAGGGTTGGTCGAGTAACACAATTGTTACTAATGCAATGTAACCTGCACTTACCGATTTGCATAATTGTAAATGATAACCCTACTAAGAAAAGAGTTCTTAAGCACAGTGTGATTGGAATGCAGAAGGGACAATGTCTCCTTCATATCAAACTGAACATAAGTCCAACACCAAGTGATTCATAAGCTATTCAAGATGGGACAATTTCAATTTAGAATACAACACTTGTTAACTACTCATTCCAGTTATTTAAACCTAAGAGAGACAGAAGGTAGATGGAGTGATATTTAAAGTTTTGAAATGTGTAACATGCAAGTTTAATAATCTGCCCCTTTTCTTTGGCCTTTCTTGGAATTAATATGTACAAGATTAAATTTACCATCCAGTGCGGTGTATATCCGGGTTCAGAAATGAATATGTCAATTCATTTAATGATGGGAAATGCAACACAGGCAGTCAATCACCTGCACTGACCACTAAGACCAAACTCCTGACATTAATATCTGTCCCATGAATTTATGCTCCATCAGTGTTCAGCTGTAAGAAATTCACCTTATACCATGAGGCACTGTAATTGCTGTGGTTCTGATGATGGTTGCATCCTAGATGCATTGATTTTGGCTCCTTCTCTCATTTCTATTGCTGTCTCTATTTCTCTCACTCCCATTTTCTCTCTATCTACCTATATCTGTATCGCTCTCTCTCCCAGTCTCCAATTTTCCATTTCTGTCTCTCTTTCGCTCCCTGCGCTCTCCCCCTTTTTATCTCTCTCGTTTTCTTGCTCCTCTCTTTCCATCTGTATCTCCCTTTCTACTTCTCTCTCCACCCCATCCTTCTCTTTCCATCCCTAGTTTTTTCTTTCTCTCTTTACCTCCCTGTCATCCCCTTTCTAACTATGACTCTCTCTCTCTCTATTTGATCAATATTCCTGGTCTCAGTGTTCTGAATTCCCCCCTTGTTTCTCCTGCAATGTTATGGGTAATGGGGGGCAACAGGTATTTGAAGAATTCTGCTAAACCCAATGTCCTGCAGCTGATTTCACTCTCTTAAACTCAGCAGCATTCCTCACAACTGCACCGATTTCAAAAGAGTGCAGGGTCAGGATTTCCCTCTGCAACTTCAGGTACTTGAAGGGTGAGCTGTGTCATATGGTAACAACAGGGCATCTAGGAATGAGCAATGAATGCTGGCCTTGCTAGCTATACCCAACATCCCGTGAATGAAAAATGAGAGCAATTACTGATGGGTCTAGCTAATGGGAAGAGAAGTTAAATTTTGTCCCCTATGATAAAAGGAAATGAGTCAGTAGAACCTGAGTCAATTCAAAATGGTAGCTGTGGGCCATCCATACCTTTAAAATCTGTACAGAGTCATTGCTCTTCAGTGTGGTCGCCAACATTAGCCTGATCCCTCTCAGCTCAGTACACTTCTCCTCCAGTCTCGCCAAGGCAATGTCAGCCTGCTCCAGTGCGACCAGCTCTTCGTTCGTTATGTACTCGATCACTTTGTCCTGCACCTCCTCCAGCTCCTTCTTTAATGTGACAAACTTGTTGACATAGTTTGTTTGTGCCCGAGAGGCAGAGTCCTGAAATCATGAATAACTTCAATGATGTCCGTGGTTCAATCATCCATGTACTGTCCCGTTCACACACGCTTCCACTGGGCACCAGTGCCCGTGAAACCCATCCTCAGTTTAGAAGCAAAATGCGTGAGGTGTGGAAATCACTGTTTAAACTGTGCAGCCACAACCTGAAGGCTACATATATATTGGTAATTTTGTCACAATGGTGATTGCTTTAGGATGAGTGAAGATTGCTAATGACACATAACCATGATAAGAAAAAACTCCACACAAGCACATCTCCTGATATCTGCTCCAGTCACTGGTCAGTCGGGGAAGCCATCTGCTATCTTAGAAACATCTTAATGTAGTGCTTCGCGGACAATTTTCCAAATGTGACCCTCTTTTAACATATGAAAATTAATGTGACCCCAAACATCAGCAAGAACAAAACAGCAATAAAGCGGCATAGTAATATTAAGTGTATAGTTATTACAGTTTGCATATTGGATCAACAAATAAAAATACATCATATACAAATATGAAAATCTTTGTAAAAATACAGATGTTCTATGTATTTATGTATGATCCAGCAAAGCTCTCCTTATTCCCCAGTGACAAAAGACTCAAGCCCCTCATCTCCCCACATCACACTGTAATCAAACCCTCTCCCCACCCCCACACACACTGTAATCAAACCCTCTCCCCACCCCCACACACACTGTAATCAAACCCTCTCCCCACCCCCACACACACTGTAATCAGGCCCTCTCCCCACCCCCACACACACTGTAATCAGGCCCTCTCCCCACCCCCACACACACTGTAATCAAACCCTCTCCCCACCCCCACACACACTGTAATCAAACCCTCTCCCCACCCCCACACACACTGTAATCAAACCCTCTCCCCACCCCCACACACACTGTAATCAAACCCTCTCCCCACCCCCACACACACTGTAATCAAACCCTCTCCCCACCCCCACACACACTGTAATCAGGCCCTCTCCCCACCCCCACACACACTGTAATCAGGCCCTCTCCCCACCCCCACACACACTGTAATCAAACCCTCTCCCCACCCCCACACACACTGTAATCAAACCCTCTCCCCACCCCCACACACACTGTAATCAAACCCTCTCCCCACCCCCACACACACTGTAATCAAACCCTCTCCTGACCCCCACACACACTGTAATCAAACCCTCTCCCCACCCCCACACACACTGTAATCAGGCCCTCTCCCCACCCCCACACACACACTATAATCAAACCCTCTCCCCACCCCCACACACACTGTAATCAAACCCTCTCCCCACCCCCACACACACTGTAATAAGGCCCTCTCCCCACCCCCACACACACTGTAATCAAACCCTCTCCCCACCCCCACACACACTGTAATAAGGCCCTCTCCCCACCCCCACACACACTGTAATCAGGCCCTCTCCCCACCCCCACACACATTGTAATCAAACTCTCTCCCCACCCCCACACACACTGTAATCAAACCCTCTCCCCACCCCCACACACACTGTAATCAAACCCTCTCCCCACCCCCACACACACTGTAATCAGGCCCTCTCCCCACCCCCACACACACTGTAATCAAACCCTCTCCCCACCCCCACACACACTGTAATCAGGCCCTCTCCCCACCCCCACACACACTGTAATCAAACCCTCTCCCCACCCCCACACACACTGTAATCAAACCCTCTCCTGACCCCCACACACACTGTAATCAGGCCCTCTCCCCACCCCCACACACACTGTAATCAAACCCTCTCCCCACACCCCCCCACACTGTAATCAAACCCTCTCCCCACCCCCACACACATTGTAATCAAACCCTCTCCCCACCCCCACACACACTGTAATCAAACCCTCTCCCCACCCCCACACACACTGTAATCAAACCCTCTCCCCACCCCCACACACACTGTAATCAAACCCTCTCCCCACCCCCACACACACTGTAATCAAACCCTCTCCCCACCCCCACACACATTGTAATCAAACCCTCTCCCCACCCCCACACACACTGTAATCAAACCCTCTCCCCACCCCCACACACATTGTAATCAAACCCTCTCCCCACCCCCACACACACTGTAATCAAACCCTCTCCCCACCCCCACACACACTGTAATCAAACCCTCTCCCCACCCCCACACACACTGTAATCAAACCCTCTCCCCACCCCCACACACATTGTAATCAAACCCTCTCCCCACCCCCACACACACTGTAATCAAACCCTCTCCCCACCCCCACACACACTGTAATCAAACCCTCTCCCCACCCCCACACACACTGTAATCAGGCCCTCTCCCCACCCCCACACACACTGTAATCAGGCCCTCTCCCCACCCCCACACACACTGTAATCAAACCCTCTCCCCACCCCCACACACACTGTAATCAAACCCTCTCCCCACCCCCACACACACTGTAATCAAACCCCCTCCCCACCCCCATACACACTGTAATCAGGCCCTCTCCCCACCCCCACACACACTGTAATCAAACCCTCTCCCCACCCCCACACACACTGTAATCAAACCCTCTCCCCACCCCCACACACACTGTAATAAGGCCCTCTCCCCACCCCCACACACACTGTAATCAAACCCTCTCCCCACCCCCACACACACTGTAATAAGGCCCTCTCCCCACCCCCACACACACTGTAATCAGGCCCTCTCCCCACCCCCACACACATTGTAATCAAACTCTCTCCCGACCCCCACACACACTGTAATCAAACCCTCTCCCCACCCCCACACACACTGTAATCAAACCCTCTCCCCACCCCCACACACACTGTAATCAGGCCCTCTCCCCACCCCCACACACACTGTAATCAAACCCTCTCCCCACCCCCACACACACTGTAATCAGGCCCTCTCCCCACCCCCACACACACTGTAATCAGGCCCTCTCCCCACCCCCACACACACTGTAATCAAACCCTCTCCCCACCCCCACACACACTGTAATCAAACCCTCTCCTGACCCCCACACACACTGTAATCAGGCCCTCTCCCCACCCCCACACACACTGTAATCAAACCCTCTCCCCACACCCCCCCACACTGTAATCAAACCCTCTCCCCACCCCCACACACATTGTAATCAAACCCTCTCCCCACCCCCACACACACTGTAATCAAACCCTCTCCCCACCCCCACACACACTGTAATCAAACCCTCTCCCCACCCCCACACACACTGTAATCAAACCCTCTCCCCACCCCCACACACATTGTAATCAAACCCTCTCCCCACCCCCACACACATTGTAATCAAACCCTCTCCCCACCCCCACATACACTGTAATCAAACCCTCTCCCGACCCCCACACACACTGTAATCAAACCCTCTCCCGACCCCCACACACACTGTAATCAAACCCTCTCCCCACCCCCACACACACTGTAATCAGGCCCTCTCCCCACCCCCACACACACTGTAATCAAACCCTCTCCCCACCCCCACACACATTGTAATCAAACCCTCTCCCCACCCCCACACACACTGTAATCAAACCCTCTCCCCACCCCCACACACACTGTAATCAAACCCTCTCCCCACCCCCACACACACTGTAATCAAACCCTCTCCCCACCCCCACACACATTGTAATCAAACCCTCTCCCCACCCCCACACACACTGTAATCAAACCCTCTCCCCACCCCCACACACACTGTAATCAAACCCTCTCCCCACCCCCACACACATTGTAATCAGGCCCTCTCCCCACCCCCACACACACTGTAATCAAACCCTCTCCCCACCCCCACACACATTGTAATCAAACCCTCTCCCCACCCCCACACACACTGTAATCAAACCCTCTCCCCACCCCCACACACACTGTAATCAAACCCTCTCCCCACCCCCACACACACTGTAATCAAACCCTCTCCCCACCCCCACACACACTGTAATCAAACCCTCTCCCCACCCCCACACACACTGTAATCAAACCCTCTCCCCACCCCCACACACATTGTAATCAAACCCTTTCCCCACCCCCACACACACTGTAATCAAACCCTCTCCCCACCCCCACACACATTGTAATCAAACCCTCTCCCCACCCCCACACACACTGTAATCAAACCCTCTCCCCACCCCCACACACATTGTAATCAAACCCTCTCCCCACCCCCACACACATTGTAATCAAACCCTCTCCCCACCCCCACACACACTTTAATCAAACCCTCTCCCCACCCCCACACACACTGTAATCAAACCCTCTCCCCACCCCCACACACACTGTAATCAGGCCCTCTCCCCACCCCCACACACACTGTAATCAGGCCCTCTCCCCACCCCCACACACAATGTAATCAAACCCTCTCCCCACCCCCACACACACTGTAATCAAACCCTCTCCTGACCCCCACACACACTGTAATCAGGCCCTCTCCCCACCCCCACACACACTGTAATCAAACCCTCTCCCCACACCCCCCCACACTGTAATCAAACCCTCTCCCCACCCCCACACACATTGTAATCAAACCCTCTCCCCACCCCCACACACACTGTAATCAAACCCTCTCCCCACCCCCACACACACTGTAATCAAACCCTCTCCCCACCCCCACACACACTGTAATCAAACCCTCTCCCCACCCCCACACACATTGTAATCAAACCCTCTCCCCACCCCCACACACATTGTAATCAAACCCTCTCCCCACCCCCACATACACTGTAATCAAACTCTCTCCCGACCCCCACACACACTGTAATCAAACCCTCTCCCGACCCCCACACACACTGTAATCAAACCCTCTCCCCACCCCCACACACACTGTAATCAGGCCCTCTCCCCACCCCCACACACACTGTAATCAAACCCTCTCCCCACCCCCACACACATTGTAATCAAACCCTCTCCCCACCCCCACACACACTGTAATCAAACCCTCTCCCCACCCCCACACACACTGTAATCAAACCCTCTCCCCACCCCCACACACACTGTAATCAAACCCTCTCCCCACCCCCACACACATTGTAATCAAACCCTCTCCCCACCCCCACACACACTGTAATCAAACCCTCTCCCCACCCCCACACACACTGTAATCAAACCCTCTCCCCACCCCCACACACATTGTAATCAGGCCCTCTCCCCACCCCCACACACACTGTAATCAAACCCTCTCCCCACCCCCACACACATTGTAATCAAACCCTCTCCCCACCCCCACACACACTGTAATCAGGCCCTCTCCCCACCCCCACACACACTGTAATCAAACCCTCTCCCCACCCCCACACACACTGTAATCAAACCCTCTCCCCACCCCCACACACACTGTAATCAAACCCTCTCCCCACCCCCACACACACTGTAATCAAACCCTCTCCCCACCCCCACACACATTGTAATCAAACCCTTTCCCCACCCCCACACACACTGTAATCAAACCCTCTCCCCACCCCCACACACATTGTAATCAAACCCTCTCCCCACCCCCACACACACTGTAATCAAACCCTCTCCCCACCCCCACACACATTGTAATCAAACCCTCTCCCCACACCCACACACATTGTAATCAAACCCTCTCCCCACCCCCACACACACTGTAATCAAACCCTCTCCCCACCCCCACACACACTGTAATCAAACCCTCTCCCCACCCCCACACACACTGTAATCAGGCCCTCTCCCCACCCCCACACACACTGTAATCAAACCCTCTCCCCACCCCCACACACACTGTAATCAAACCCTCTCCTGACCCCCACACACACTGTAATCAAACCCTCTCCCCACCCCCACACACATTGTAATCAGGCCCTCTCCCCACCCCCCCACACATACTGTAATCAAACCCTCTCCCCACCCCCACACACACTGTAATCAAACCCTCTCCCCACCCCCACACACACTGTAATCAGGCCCTCTCCCCACCCCCACACACACTGTAATCAAACCCTCTCCTGACCCCCACACACATTGTAATCAGGCCCTCTCCCGACCCCCACACACACTGTAATCAAACCCTCTCCCCACCCCCACACACATTGTAATCAAACCCTCTCCCCACCCCCACACACACTGTAATCAAACCCTCTCCTGACCCCCACACACACTGTAATCAAACCCTCTCCTGACCCCCACACACACTGTAATCAAACCCTCTCCCCACCCCCACACACATTGTAATCAAACCCTCTCCCCACCCCCACACACACTGTAATCAAACCCTCTCCCCACCCCCACACACACTGTAATCAAACCCTCTCCCCAGCCCCACACACACTGTAATCAGGCCCTCTCCCCACCCCCACACACACTGTAATCAGGCCCTCTCCCCACCCCCACACACACTGTAATCAAACCCTCTCCCCACCCCCACACACACTGTAATCAAACCCTCTCCCCACCCCCACACACACTGTAATCAAACCCTCTCCCCACCCCCACACACACTGTAATCAAACCCTCTCCCCACCCCCACACACACTGTAATCAAACCCTCTCCTGACCCCCACACACACTGTAATCAAACCCTCTCCCCACCCCCACACACACTGTAATCAAACCCTCTCCCCACCCCCACACACACTGTAATCAAACCCTCTCCCCACCCCCACACACACTGTAATCAAACCCTCTCCCCACCCCCACACACATTGTAATCAAACCCTCTCCCCACCCCCACACACACTGTAATCAGGCCCTCTCCCCACCCCCACACACACTGTAATCAGGCCCTCTCCCCACCCCCACACACACTGTAATCAAACCCTCTCCTGACCCCCACACACACTGTAATCAAACCCTCTCCCCACCCCCACACACACTGTAATCAGGCCCTCTCCCCACCCCCACACACACTGTAATCAAACCCTCTCCCCACCCCCACACACACTGTAATCAAACCCTCTCCCCACCCCCACACACACTGTAATAAGGCCCTCTCCCCACCCCCACACACACTGTAATCAAACCCTCTCCCCACCCCCACACACACTGTAATAAGGCCCTCTCCCCACCCCCACACACACTGTAATCAGGCCCTCTCCCCACCCCCACACACATTGTAATCAAACTCTCTCCCGACCCCCACACACACTGTAATCAAACCCTCTCCCCACCCCCACACACACTGTAATCAGACCCTCTCCCCACCCCCACACACACTGTAATCAGGCCCTCTCCCCACCCCCACACACACTGTAATCAAACCCTCTCCCCACCCCCACACACACTGTAATCAGGCCCTCTCCCCACCCCCACACACACTGTAATCAGGCCCTCTCCCCACCCCCACACACACTGTAATCAAACCCTCTCCCCACCCCCACACACACTGTAATCAAACCCTCTCCTGACCCCCACACACACTGTAATCAGGCCCTCTCCCCACCCCCACACACACTGTAATCAAACCCTCTCCCCACACCCCCCCACACTGTAATCAAACCCTCTCCCCACCCCCACACACATTGTAATCAAACCCTCTCCCCACCCCCACACACACTGTAATCAAACCCTCTCCCCACCCCCACACACACTGTAATCAAACCCTCTCCCCACCCCCACACACACTGTAATCAAACCCTCTCCCCACCCCCACACACATTGTAATCAAACCCTCTCCCCACCCCCACACACATTGTAATCAAACCCTCTCCCCACCCCCACATACACTGTAATCAAACTCTCTCCCGACCCCCACACACACTGTAATCAAACCCTCTCCCGACCCCCACACACACTGTAATCAAACCCTCTCCCCACCCCCACACACACTGTAATCAGGCCCTCTCCCCACCCCCACACACACTGTAATCAAACCCTCTCCCCACCCCCACACACATTGTAATCAAACCCTCTCCCCACCCCCACACACACTGTAATCAAACCCTCTCCCCACCCCCACACACACTGTAATCAAACCCTCTCCCCACCCCCACACACACTGTAATCAAACCCTCTCCCCACCCCCACACACATTGTAATCAAACCCTCTCCCCACCCCCACACACACTGTAATCAAACCCTCTCCCCACCCCCACACACACTGTAATCAAACCCTCTCCCCACCCCCACACACATTGTAATCAGGCCTTCTCCCCACCCCCACACACACTGTAATCAAACCCTCTCCCCACCCCCACACACATTGTAATCAAACCCTCTCCCCACCCCCACACACACTGTAATCAAACCCTCTCCCCACCCCCACACACACTGTAATCAAACCCTCTCCCCACCCCCACACACACTGTAATCAAACCCTCTCCCCACCCCCACACACACTGTAATCAAACCCTCTCCCCACCCCCACACACACTGTAATCAAACCCTCTCCCCACCCCCACACACATTGTAATCAAACCCTTTCCCCACCCCCACACACACTGTAATCAAACCCTCTCCCCACCCCCACACACATTGTAATCAAACCCTCTCCCCACCCCCACACACACTGTAATCAAACCCTCTCCCCACCCCCACACACATTGTAATCAAACCCTCTCCCCACCCCCACACACATTGTAATCAAACCCTCTCCCCACCCCCACACACACTGTAATCAAACCCTCTCCCCACCCCCACACACACTGTAATCAAACCCTCTCCCCACCCCCACACACACTGTAATCAGGCCCTCTCCCCACCCCCACACACACTGTAATCAGGCCCTCTCCCCACCCCCACACACACTGTAATCAAACCCTCTCCCCACCCCCACACACACTGTAATCAAACCCTCTCCTGACCCCCACACACACTGTAATCAGGCCCTCTCCCCACCCCCACACACACTGTAATCAAACCCTCTCCCCACACCCCCCCACACTGTAATCAAACCCTCTCCCCACCCCCACACACATTGTAATCAAACCCTCTCCCCACCCCCACACACACTGTAATCAAACCCTCTCCCCACCCCCACACACACTGTAATCAAACCCTCTCCCCACCCCCACACACACTGTAATCAAACCCTCTCCCCACCCCCACACACATTGTAATCAAACCCTCTCCCCACCCCCACACACATTGTAATCAAACCCTCTCCCCACCCCCACATACACTGTAATCAAACTCTCTCCCGACCCCCACACACACTGTAATCAAACCCTCTCCCGACCCCCACACACACTGTAATCAAACCCTCTCCCCACCCCCACACACACTGTAATCAGGCCCTCTCCCCACCCCCACACACACTGTAATCAAACCCTCTCCCCACCCCCACACACATTGTAATCAAACCCTCTCCCCACCCCCACACACACTGTAATCAAACCCTCTCCCCACCCCCACACACACTGTAATCAAACCCTCTCCCCACCCCCACACACACTGTAATCAAACCCTCTCCCCACCCCCACACACATTGTAATCAAACCCTCTCCCCACCCCCACACACACTGTAATCAAACCCTCTCCCCACCCCCACACACACTGTAATCAAACCCTCTCCCCACCCCCACACACATTGTAATCAGGCCCTCTCCCCACCCCCACACACACTGTAATCAAACCCTCTCCCCACCCCCACACACATTGTAATCAAACCCTCTCCCCACCCCCACACACACTGTAATCAAACCCTCTCCCCACCCCCACACACACTGTAATCAAACCCTCTCCCCACCCCCACACACACTGTAATCAAACCCTCTCCCCACCCCCACACACACTGTAATCAAACCCTCTCCCCACCCCCACACACACTGTAATCAAACCCTCTCCCCACCCCCACACACATTGTAATCAAACCCTTTCCCCACCCCCACACACACTGTAATCAAACCCTCTCCCCACCCCCACACACATTGTAATCAAACCCTCTCCCCACCCCCACACACACTGTAATCAAACCCTCTCCCCACCCCCACACACATTGTAATCAAACCCTCTCCCCACCCCCACACACATTGTAATCAAACCCTCTCCCCACCCCCACACACACTGTAATCAAACCCTCTCCCCACCCCCACACACACTGTAATCAAACCCGCTCCCCACCCCCACACACACTGTAATCAGGCCCTCTCCCCACCCCCACACACACTGTAATCAAACCCTCTCCCCACCCCCACACACACTGTAATCAAACCCTCTCCAGACCCCCACACACACTGTAATCAAACCCTCTCCCCACCCCCACACACATTGTAATCAGGCCCTCTCCCCACCCCCCCACACATACTGTAATCAAACCCTCTCCCCACCCCCACACACACTGTAATCAAACCCTCTCCCCACCCCCACACACACTGTAATCAGGCCCTCTCCCCACCCCCACACACACTGTAATCAAACCCTCTCCTGACCCCCACACACATTGTAATCAGGCCCTCTCCCGACCCCCACACACACTGTAATCAAACCCTCTCCCCACCCCCACACACATTGTAATCAAACCCTCTCCCCACCCCCACACACACTGTAATCAAACCCTCTCCTGACCCCCACACACACTGTAATCAAACCCTCTCCTGACCCCCACACACACTGTAATCAAACCCTCTCCCCACCCCCACACACATTGTAATCAAACCCTCTCCCCACCCCCACACACACTGTAATCAAACCCTCTCCCCACCCCCACACACACTGTAATCAAACCCTCTCCCCACCCCCACACACACTGTAATCAGGCCCTCTCCCCACCCCCACACACACTGTAATCAGGCCCTCTCCCCACCCCCACACACACTGTAATCAAACCCTCTCCCCACCCCCACACACACTGTAATCAAACCCTCTCCCCACCCCCACACACACTGTAATCAAACCCTCTCCCCACCCCCACACACACTGTAATCAAACCCTCTCCCCACCCCCACACACACTGTAATCAAACCCTCTCCTGACCCCCACACACACTGTAATCAAACCCTCTCCCCACCCCCACACACACTGTAATCAAACCCTCTCCCCACCCCCACACACACTGTAATCAAACCCTCTCCCCACCCCCACACACACTGTAATCAAACCCTCTCCCCACCCCCACACACATTGTAATCAAACCCTCTCCCCACCCCCACACACACTGTAATCAGGCCCTCTCCCCACCCCCACACACACTGTAATCAGGCCCTCTCCCCACCCCCACACACACTGTAATCAAACCCTCTCCCCACCCCCACACACACTGTAATCAAACCCTCTCCCCACCCCCACACACACTGTAATAAGGCCCTCTCCCCACCCCCACACACACTGTAATCAAACCCTCTCCCCACCCCCACACACACTGTAATAAGGCCCTCTCCCCACCCCCACACACACTGTAATCAGGCCCTCTCCCCACCCCCACACACATTGTAATCAAACTCTCTCCCGACCCCCACACACACTGTAATCAGGCCCTCTCCCCACCCCCACACACACTGTAATCAAACCCTCTCCCCACCCCCACACACACTGTAATCAAACCCTCTCCCCACCCCCACACACACTGTAATCAAACCCTCTCCCCACCCCCACACACACTGTAATCAAACCCTCTCCCCACTCCCACACACACTGTAATCAGGCCCTCTCCCCACCCCCACACACACTGTAATCAAACCCTCTCCCCACCCCCACACACACTGTAATCAGGCCCTCTCCCACCCCCACACACACTGTAATCAAACCCTCTCCCCACCCCCACACACACTGTAATCAAACCCTCTCCTGACCCCCACACACACTGTAATCAGGCCCTCTCCCCACCCCCACACACATTGTAATCAAACCCTCTCCCCACCCCCACACACACTGTAATCAAACCCTCTCCCCACCCCCACACACATTGTAATCAAACCCTCTCCCCACCCCCACACACACTGTAATCAAACCCTCTCCCCACCCCCACACACATTGTAATCAGGCCCTCTCCCCACCCCCACACACACTGTAATCAAACCCTCTCCCCACCCCCACACACACTGTAATCAAACCCTCTCCCCACCCCCCACACACATTGTAATCAAACCCTCTCCCCACCCCCACACACACTGTAATCAAACCCTCTCCCCACCCCCACACACATTGTAATCAGGCCCTCTCCCCACCCCCACACACACTGTAATCAAACCCTCTCCCCACCCCCACACACATTGTAATCAAACCCTCTCCCCACCCCCACACACACTGTAATCAAACCCTCTCCCCACCCCCACACACACTGTAATCAAACCCTCTCCCCACCCCCACACACACTGTAATCAAACCCTCTCCCCACCCCCACACACACTGTAATCAAACCCTCTCCCCACCCCCACACACACTGTAATCAAACCCTCTCCCCACCCCCACACACACTGTAATCAAACCCTCTCCCCACCCCCACACACATTGTAATCAGGCCCTCTCCCCACCCCCACACACACTGTAATCAAACCCTCTCCCCACCCCCACACACATTGTAATCAAACCCTCTCCCCACCCCCACACACACTGTAATCAAACCCTCTCCCCACCCCCACACACACTGTAATCAAACCCTCTCCCCACCCCCACACACACTGTAATCAAACCCTCTCCCCACCCCCACACACACTGTAATCAAACCCTCTCCCCACCCCCACACACACTGTAATCAAACCCTCTCCCCACCCCCACACACATTGTAATCAAACCCTCTCCCCACCCCCACACACACTGTAATCAGGCCCTCTCCCCACCCCCACACACACTGTAATCAGGCCCTCTCCTGACCCCCACACACATTGTAATCAAACCCTCTCCCCACCCCCACACACACTGTAATCAAACCCTCTCCCCACCCCCACACACACTGTAATCAAACCCTCTCCTGACCCCCACACACATTGTAATCAGGCCCTCTCCCGACCCCCACACACACTGTAATCAAACCCTCTCCCCACCCCCACACACACTGTAATCAAACCCTCTCCTGACCCCCACACACACTGTAATCAGGCCCTCTCCCCACCCCCACACACACTGTAATCAAACCCTCTCCTGACCCCCACACACACTGTAATCAAACCCTCTCCTGACCCCCACACACACTGTAATCAGGCCCTCTCCCCACCCCCACACACACTGTAATCAAACCCTCTCCCCAGCCCCACACACACTGTAATCAAACCCTCTCCTGACCCCCACACACACTGTAATCAGGCCCTCTCCCCACCCCCACACACATTGTAATCAAACTCTCTCCCCACCCCCACACACACTGTAATCAAACCCTCTCCCCACCCCCACACACACTGTAATCAAACCCTCTCCCCACCCCCACACACACTGTAATCAAACCCTCTCCCCACCCCCACACACACTGTAATCAAACCCTCTCCTGACCCCCACACACACTGTAATCAAACCCTCTCCCCACCCCCACACACATTGTAATCAGGCCCTCTCCCCACCCCCCCACACATACTGTAATCAGGCCCTCTCCCGACCCCCACACACACTGTAATCAGGCCCTCTCCCCACCCCCAAACACACTGTAATCAAACCCTCTCCCCACCCCCACACACATTGTAATCAGGCCCTCTCCCCACCCCCCCACACATACTGTAATCAGGCCCTCTCCCGACCCCCACACACACTGTAATCAGGCCCTCTCCCCACCCCCAAACACACTGTAATCAAACCCTCTCCCCACCCCCACACACACATACTGTAATCAAACCCTCTCCCCACCCCCACACACACATACTGTAATCAGGCCCTCTGTCCTTAAGCATAAACCAGTTGGGTTTTTATGACAAGCTTCATGGTCACTTGTACTGACACCAGCTTTTTTTTCTGCACTGCATTCAAATTCTCAAACTTCCTTGATGAAACTATGTACTCACAACTGGATTACTAGTCCAGTAACATAACCACTACACTACTGTACATATATATTGATTAGCCTATTCACCCTCAAATTGTGCCATGGATTCTTTAGCATTCATCTGAACTGGCAGACTGGGCATTGGTTTAACATCTCATCTAAAAGTTGGCACCTCTGACAGTACAGCACTCCCTCAGTGTTAGCCTAGATAAGAGATGAAGGAGAACCCCTCTGCTCTTCTTCAAAATGGTACCATGGGATCCTTTACATCCACTTGAAAGAACGTTGGTTAGTGATTGCTGGATTGTCAAAATTGTTGGAGAGTAAGATCAAGGCACAGTTTAAAATGGATGCCCAACCTGAACCCTCTCTTCTTCCACTAGGCAGCTTAGGCTAAAGCTGAGAATCATGGAATCAATTCTCTGCAGTCTCTGACTTGAGCCCATGATTCGCTGGACCAAAGCCGAGACTAGAACCAACCAATCGAAGTTGTCAGCAGCAATACTTACAGCTGTGAGTTGCATGCTCAAGGGGAATCACAGTGTGACTTAAACACCTCCCTCGTAACAGCCTGCCTGGTTAAATAAAACCAGTGGATAAGAAGAGAACAAAAAAAAAAGTCACAAGTCCCAGAGAATTTTCCTGGAATCCTGGTTTTTATTTAATCCCTCAGTTAATATCACTAAAGAATATTACTTCAGTAAACATTGATAAGCTAAGTGTGTTTCTATTTTTAAAATGATAAAATTGGCAGTCTACAGTGCTCAGGATAGGAGAAAGGGCAAAGTACATTAGAGAGTATTGGTTAGATGAAACCAATTTTGAGCTTTAAAAGCCTGTAGATGGTTGAAGGAAGGGAAGACTGAAGAGGTGAGGCATTCCAGTCACACGGAGTTTACAGCACAGTAACATGTATTTGATCCAAATGATCTATGCCAGTCTTCATGTTCCACATGAGCCTCTTCCCACTCTAATTAACTCATCCCTGTTCCTAATACCCTCGATTCCCCTCTCTCTCTTTCGTTGCTTCAAACATCCATGTGGCAGAGGGTTCCATATCTCTGTTTCCTGTGGAGTTTGAGGTCCAACGTGGGAATGAGCCTCAATGTAAATACGGGGCAAATGAAGAGACCTGGACGGAGTACTTGCAGTATAGCAGGACCAAGAAGGGAAGATTCAAAGGGGCATTAATCACAGTACTACTAATAAAATAGATGGACAAGAGAGATTGTAAGAAATAGAAAAGAGAGAAGGAACATCTGTAAATCATTAGGGGGCCAGAAATTTATTTAGTTCTATTATCATTGCACATTCCAGGAGAGCTGAGGCTTTTAATGTCACTCTTGTCTTTCCTTTTTTCATCCACAGTATATTTCCAGCATTTCCTGTTTTCATCATTAAAACTATGCTCTTCCCAAGGAAAAGCATTATAAAAATTAGAATAATCACTACCTTAATGGAAATCTTCTGCTGTTTGAGTGTATCGATTAACCCTTCTGTCTTCTTTACTTGGCGCTCCATCTCCTCATGTTTAGCCACAAGTTCCTTCTGAAATATTTTAATAGAGAGTAAATAAGTTAATTAATTCTAACTTTGGTTCAATGGGTGGCAATCTTGCCTTGGAGTCATAAGGTTGTGTATCCATGCCAATGTAAGGGAGGGATGCACTGGCTGAGGTGCCACCTTTTGGATGAGGCATTAAACCAAGTCCCACCTGCAGTCTCAGGTCAATATAAAAGATCCTATGGCAGCATTTGAAGAAGGGCAGGTCAGTTCTCCCTGTTGACCTGGTCAATATTTATTCCATAACCAACATCACTAAAATAAATTCTCTGGTTATTATCACCTTGCTGTTTGTGCAACATTGCTGTGTGTAATTTGGCTGCAGTGTTTCCTCTAATACAACAATAACTCCAAATATTCTTCATTGGCTGTGAAGCTCTTTGGATGTCCCATGGTCATGAAAGGTGCTATATAAATGCAAATTCCTTCTGAGTGTAAGGTAAATGATTGCGTTAATTGTTAGCGTTGTAAACCATTGCATTGTCAGAGAAGACGCCCGTATTCTCCATCATGTAACAGCTGCCAGTGTGTACTTTTATATATAATGTAGATTTGTACATAGGTCACTGTGTAAACGTTCCCTAAGACGATTGTCATATTAAAATATCCATTAAGTAGTTGTCACACTTACCTGCTATAATTCCCAGTAGCTCCAAAAGGGAATTCCCGATTAGGAATTCCCAGCTTAATATAAGATTTCAGTAGTAACAGTTCCCTACCACACTAGAAGGCTCTGATTGCACGAGGGTACTTGTGCAGAGCTCCAGATAGATAGCAAGGGGAAAGAGAGAGATATCAGGAAACAGAGAAATTAGGGGACTGGGGAGAGAAATTGGGGAAAAAAGACATCACAGAACACAGAGCTCAAAGAGAGAAAAGGAGATTGAAGAAGAAAAGGACAGAGAAGCAGAAAGTTCATAGCAACAGTGAGGAAGATGTTAAGATCAGGTAAAGAACGGGCTCAACATTAGCACTGCCAGAGATCTATTACCATACAAAAAATCCTCCTGAACTCTACGGCACTAGCCTCATGTGCACTCCCATCCTTTCCCCTCCTTACCCCACTATTGGTGGCCATGCCTTCAGCCATTTAGACCCTATGCTTTGGGATTCCCTGGCAAAATCTACTGCCTCTCCACATTTCTCTGCTCTGTTAGCACCCTCCTTAAAACACATCCCTTTAACTTGTTGCCACCCCTCTTAATGTCTCCTTCTTAGGTTCAGTGTCCATTTTTATCTGATTACACCTTTGTGAAATGCCTTGGGACATTTTACTATGTTAAATACATTTTATTAATCCAAGTTCTCATTGAATTAAAAAGGACATTCTTGGGATGTGTACTGGCTAGGTCAGCATTTATTGCCCATTCCTAATTGCCCTCAAGAAGGTGGTAATGAACTGCCTTGAACCTCTGCAGTCCTTGTGGTGTAGGTACACCCAAAGTGCTGTTAGGAAGGGAGTTCCAGGATGTTGACCCAGTGACAGTGATATATCTTCAACACAGGATGATGTGTAACTTATTAACTTGCAAGTGGTGGTATTCCCATGCATCTGCTGCCCTTGTCCTTCTAGGCTGTACAGGTCGCGGGTTTGGAAGGTGCTGTTAAAGAATCCTTGGTGAGATGCTGTATTGCATTTTGTAGATGGTACACACTGCTGCCACTGTGCGTTGGTGGTGGAGGGAGTGAATATTAGAGGTGGTGGATGGGGTGCTGATCAAGCGCACTGCTTTGTCCTGGAGTTGAGCTTCTTGAGTGTTGTTAGAGCTGTACTCATTTAAGAAAGCGGAGAATGTTCCATCACACCATGACTTGTGCCTTGGAGATGATGGACAGGCTTTGGGGAGTCAGGAAGTGAGTTACTTGCCACAGAATTTCCAACCGCTGACCTGCTCTTGTAGCCTCAGTATTGATATGGATGGTCCAGTTCAGTTTCTGGTCAATGGTAACCCCCCAGGATGTTAATGGGAGAGGATTCAGCAATGGCAAAACCATTGAATGTCAAAGGGAGACAGACTGTTCATCATCCGAGGAGTTACCAATCAGACTGAACACTTTGAACATCCCTACTTCTGACCTTTTGATGGAAGGAAGGTCCTTTTGATGGAATGAAGGTCATTGATGAAGCAGCTGACTCCAGCCAGTTGCAAGTTCTCCCCTGATTCCCGCTGACTTCACTTTTGCTCGGGTTCCTTGGCTGTGGGCATCATCCCTAGCACAAAGGAAGATAGTTGAGGTTGTTGGAGGCCAGGCATCTCAGTCCTAGGACATCCCTCCCAAAGATCCTCAGGACATTTTCCTACATCCAATCATCTTCCCTCTATCATGATGAAGCATTCCACACCTGCATGCAACAAGACATGGACAATATTCAAGCATGGGCTGAAAATGACAAGGAACATTAATGCCATAGAAGTGTCAGGCAATGACCATCTCCGACAAAAGAGAATCTAACCGTCTCCCCTTGACATTCAATGGCATTACTATCACTGATCCGCCATCATTAACATCCTGGGGGTTACCATTGATCAGAAACAACTGGACCAGCCATATGGATACTGTGGCTACAAGAACAGGTCAGAGACTGGGAATTCTGTGGTGAGTAACTCACCTCCTGACTCCCCCAAAGCTTGTCCACCATCTATAAGGCACAAGTCAGGAATGTGATGGAATACTCTACTTGCCTGGATGAGTGCAGCTCCAGCAACACTAAAGATGCTTGACATCATTCAAAACAAAGCAGCCCACTTGATCGGTTCCTTGAATCCACCCTTGATCAAATGCTGCCTTGACGTCAAGGGGCAGTCATTCTCACCTTACCTGTTGTGGTGATTGAGTGGTGGGTAGCAAGGAAGATCATTCCTGAGTAAATGTTGGACTGAAGCAGCTCCAATATCATTGAAGTTGCTGACCCTCAAGGTCCTGTTTCCAGTTGCTATCCTCTTGCTGGGCCCAGGTCTGAAGATCCCACAGACACTGGCATTGAATGAAAAGCCTTCAAAGGGCACTTTATCATAAGGATAAACAGCATCTGTGACATAAGAACATAAGAAATAGAGCAGGAGTCAGCCATTCGGCCCTCTGTGCCTGCTCCGCCAGTTAATAAGATCTTGGCTCATCTGATTGTAGCTTTAAACACCACTTTCCTGCCTGTTCCCTATAGCCCTTGACTCTGTTGTAGATCAAAAATCTGTCTAACTCAGCCTTGAATACATCAAGTGATACAGCCTCCGCTGCTTTCTGAGAAAGAGAATTTCACACACTAACCGACTTCTGAGACACGAAATTCCTGCTTAGCTCAATCTTAAATGGGAGACCCCATTATTTTGAAACTGTGCCCCCTAGTTCTAGATTCCCACATGAGGGGAAACATCCTTACAACCCACCTCAGAATCTTATTGTGTTAATAAGATCACCTCTCATTCTTCTAAACTCCAGTGAGTATAGGCCCAACATGCTCAACCTTGCCTCATAACCCAAACCCCTCATTCCAGGGATCCGCCTAGTGACAATCTCTTGTAGCCCACTGGTGCAGGCTCCAGGCTCAGAGATCCTATAAGTAGGTGTCATTACAAATTAAGTCTTGGAAGAAAATGAGAATGTCACATTTGTGCTGACCATCGTCTATTGAAGTATCAATTCAGCTTCAGCAAGAGCTGAATGGCGGTGGTCAGTTGAGGGTAGGTGCCATTGACATCAAGATAGCATTTACTGAATACAGCACCAAGGAGCTCTTGCAAAACTGTGAGGTCACTGCAGATCAAGGAAACATCCTATAGTGGCTGAGTTACAATGACATATAAAGGAAGCTGGATATGGTTGTTCAAAACCAATCATCACAGCCCCAAGACACTGTATCAGGAACTGTTGCTTCATCAATAGTGGGATTGGATGGTATCCAGGCTTGGACTGACAAGTACCAGGCAATGACCATCTCCAACTTAAGGTCCAACCGCCTTACCATAACTTTCAAAAATATCACCATAACTGAATGCCCAATCATCAACATCTTGGGCTTCACATTTGGCCAGGAGCTTAAATTCACCAGTCATATCATCAGCCAAGCTGTATAAAGAAAGCACACAGGACATCTAAAGATTCAGAGAGGAAAAGATAAAATATTAAAATAGATTGGTGACTAACATAAATGGGAACTTAAAAGGTTTTTTAATAAACACATAAATAATAAAATACACTGGTCGCTGAAGGTAAGCATGCAGGTGCAACAGGCAGTAAAGAAGGCAAATGGTATGTTGGCTTCATAGCGAGAGGATTCTAGTACAGGAGCAGGAATGCCTTGCTGCAATTATACTGGGCCTTGGTGAGACCACACCTGGAATACTGTGTGCAGTTTTGGTCTCCTTATCCGAGGAGGGAGGTTCTTGCTATAGAGGGAGTGTAGCGAAGGTTTACCCAACTGATTTCTGTGATGGTGGGGCTGACAGAGGAGGAGAGGTTGAGTCGGTTAGGATTACATTCGCTGGAGTTCAGAAGAATGAGGGGGGGGATCTCATAGAAACCTATAAAATTCTAACAGGGCTAGACAGGGTAGATGCAGGAAGGATGTTCCCGATGGTGGGGGAGTCCAGAACCAGGGATCACAGTCTGAGGATACGGGGTCGACCATTGGACTGAGATGAGGAGAAACTTCTTCACCCAGAGAGTGATGAGCCTGTGGAATTCGATACCACAGAAAGTAGTTGAGACCAAAACATTGTATGTTTTCAAGAAGGAGTTAGATATAGCTCTTGGGGTGAAAGGGATCAAAGGATATGGGGAGAAAGCGGGAGCAGGCTATTGAATTGGATGATCAGCCATGATCATAGTGAACAGCGGAGCTGGCTCGAAGGGCCGAATGGCCTACTCCTGCTCCTATTTTCTATGTTTCTATAAAAGGAAGGGTAGAGCCAATTAGGGACCAAAAAGGGTACTAAATGAGTACGTTGAATTTGTCATCAATAAACAAGGGAATGCTGCCATTGTAACAGTTAAGGAGGAGGCAGTAGTGATAATGGATAGGATTAAATTAAAGAAGTATATAAAATGTTGACAGTCCTCAAAGTAGAGAATCACCCAATCTGGATGGGATGGGTGGCCAGAGGACCGGAGTATTGCAAATGTCACACCCCTGTTCAAAAAAGGGGAGGGGGATAAACCTGGCCGGTCAGCCTAAATTGGTGGGAAAACGTTTAGAGAAAATAATCTGGGCCAAAATTAATTGGCATTTGGGAAAGTTTGAGTTAACAAATGAAGGCCAGCAAGTTAAAGACAAAGCACATTTGACGAAACTTGATTGAATTTTCTGATGAAGAAACAGAGGGATTGATTAGGCTAATACAATTGTGGACTTTTGTGCCTGCTCCACCATTCAGTAAGATCACAGCTGATCTAATTGTGGCCTTAACACCATTTTTCTGCCCGGCCTCCATAACCCTCACTCCCTTTTTCCAATAATTTATAATTCTTTTTAAAATATATTTTTTTCTTTTCCCTAATATTTTTAAATTTACTTCGATCTATTGTTTCATCTCCACCTTTTAGCCCATTTAGATCCCTTCCCCCCACCCCATCTGCACTAGGGCCATCTGCCACTAGCTTGCTTCCCTTAATGTCCCCATTAGCACAGCCTTTAGATAATATCACCACCATCAACACATCTTTGTCTTTTTGTCTATGACATTTTTGGCAGTCTCTTCTTGGCCTCCACCTATAACTGGCTATCTATCAAGCTCTCCTGTCCCACCCCCTTCTACCAGCATATATTTCATCTCATTTCTATATGTCTCAGTTCTGATGAAGGGTCATATGGACTTGAAACGTCAGCTGGATCCCTCTCCGCAGATACTGTCAGACCTGCTGAGTTTTTCCAGGTATTTTTGTTTTTGTTCTAGATTTCCAGCATCCACAGTATTTTGCTTTTATCTTGGTGTTTAACTTGACTGCCACCTTTCTTCAAGGAATGTCTACCTTGAAGAAGTATTGCTCTTCTCTCCGACAGGATTTCCACCTATCTCTTTTGCCTTGTTCACCTTCAATGCTTTCCATTTCTCTCTTGGTGTTTGACAAGGTGTTTACTAAAATTCGCTTTCACAGACACATTTCATTCCTCAGTGATCTCCATCTCCGACTTAACCCACGTGGATTCCAACTGAAGTTCCATCTCTCATGTTTCGAACCCACCCAGGATTACAGGTATCTCCAGGACATACAACGCTCCTTGGACTGCTGTTCTCCTTGCATCCTGAGATCCACAATCAGTGCCATGCACTGTCATATGAACATACTCGACCTCTCCCTCCAGCAGCACCAATGCACCCCATTTCGAAGCTGTCCTTGCCCCCAGTCTCATTTTATTCTTCGTCTCATCTGACGCCTCAACAAGAAACTTTGTCGTTTTCTTTCAGATGCAAAGGAACACAAGCTCCAACAACTCATTGACACCAATGCCTATCCCGGACACTCCACCCCTGCCCGTCCTTCTGTCCCTATCCCGTTTTCTAATCCCAACCCCGGCCGTGTATTCACCATACCCTCTGACCTTCCCCTCTCTGATGCTGAACGTTCAGCGCTCAGTTTCATACCCTTACGCCTTCACCTCAATAAACTTCGGGCTCAGCACAATGCTGAACCCTTCTTCAGTCGCCTTCGTCTCCGTGCTCACTTCTTTGGGCAGGAGTCCTCTCCCCATTCAACAGATCCTTTTATCCGCCTCCAATATTCTCCCTCCACCTGGACCCTCCCTCTGGATTTTTACCTGCTCTTGATCTTTTCATTGAGAACTGTCGGTTTGACATCAGTCGTCTCAATTTCTCTGCTCCTCTCACCCACTCTAACCTTTCTCTTTCTGAACTTGCCGCACTCCGTTCTCTCAGGTCCAACCCTGACTTTGTCATCAAACCTGCTAACAAGGGTGGTGCTGTTGTTGTCTGGCGCATTGATCTCTACCTCACAGAGGCTGAACACCAACTCGCAGACACTTCCTCCTACCTCCCCCTGGACCCACCACTGAACATCAAGCCATTGTTTCCAGGACAGTAATTGATCTCATCTCCTCTGGGGATCTTCCCTCCACAGCTTCCAACCTCAGAGTTTCCCCAACTCAGATGGCCTCCTTCTAACTCCTCCTCAAAATCCACAAACAGGACTGTCCCAGCAGACCGATCGTGTCAGCCTGTTCCTGCCCCACGGAACTCATTTCTTGCTATCTTGGCTCCATTCTCTCTCCCCTTGTCCAGTCTCTTCCCACCTTCATCCGCGATTCCTTTGACACCCTACATCATATCAACAATTTCAAGTTCCCCGGCCCCAACCGCTTCCTGTTCACCCTGGACGTCCAATCCCTCTACACCTCCATCCCCCATCAGGATGGTCTGAGGGCCCTTAGTTTCTTCCTTGAGCAGAGGCCCGAACAATCCCCATCCACCACTACACTCTTCCGTCTGGCTGAACTTGTTCTCTCACTGAACAATTTCTCCTTAAACTCAACTCACATCCTCCAAATAAAAGGTGTGGCTATGGGTACCCGCATGGGCCCCAGTTATGCCTGACTCTTTATGGGGTATGTGGAACATTCCTTGTTTCAGTCTTACTCCGGCCCCCTCCCACAACTTTTTCTCCGGTGCATCAATGACTGCTTCGGTGCTGCTTCATGCTCTCATCTGAATCTTGAAAAAATTATTAATTTTGCTTCCAATTTCCACTCCTCCATCATTTTCACATGGTCCATCACTGACACTTCCCTTCCCTTCCTTGACCTCTCAGTCTCAATTTCTGGTGATAGACTGTCCACCAATATTCATTACAAGCCTACAGACTCTCACATCAACCTCAACTACAGCTCCTCACATCCCGCTTCCTGTAAGGACTCCATCCCATTCTCTCAGTTCCTTCGCCTCTGTCACATCTGTTCTGATGATGCCACTTTCAAAAACAGTTCCTCTGACATGTCCTCCTTCTTCCTTAACCAAGGTTTTTCACCCACAGTGGTTGACAGGGCCCTCAACTGTGTCCGGCCCATCTCCTGCGCATCCGCCCTCACACCTTGTTCTCCCTCCCAGAACCATATTAGGGTCCCCCTTGTCCTAACTTATCACCCCACCAGCTTCCGCATTCAAAAGATCATCCTCCACCATTTCCGCCAAATCCAGCATGATGCGACCACCAAACATATCTTCCCTTCACCCCCCCTGGCGGCTTTCCACAGGGATCATTCCCTCCAGGACACCCTGGTCCACTCCTCCATCACCCCCTACACCTCAACACCCTCCCACGGCACCTTCCCGCAGAAGGTGCAACACCTGCCCCTTTACTTCCCCCCTCCTCACCATCCAAGGGCCCGAACACTCCTTTCAAGTGAAGCAGCATTTCACTTGCACTTCCTTCAATTTAGTCTCTCTATTGGAGAGACCAAACGCAGACTGGGTGACCGCTTTGCGGAACACCTTCGGTCTGTCCGCAAGCATGACCTAGACCTCTCTGTCGCTTGCCATTTCAATACACCACCCTGCTCTCATGCCCACATGTCCGTCCTTGGCCTGCTGCAATGTTCCAGTGAATCTCAACGCAAACTGGAGGAACAGCACCTCATCTTCCGACTAGGCACTTTGCAGCCTCCCAGACTTAATATTGAGTTCAACAATTTCAGATCATAAACTCTCTCCTCCATCCCCACCTCCTTTCCGATCCCCCTTTTCCAATACTTTATATATTTTTTACACTATATTTTTTTCTCTTCCTTCCTAATTTTAAATTTATTTCGATCTATTGTTTCATCTCCACCTTTTATTTTAGCCCATTTTGATCCCTTCCCCCCACCCCACCCGCACTAGGGCCATCTGTCACTAGCTTGCTTCCCTTAATGTCCCCATTTGCACATCTTTTAGATAATATCACCACCATCAACACCCCTTTGTCCTTTTGTCTATGACATCTTTGGCAGTCTCTTCTTGGCCTTCACCTATAACTGGCCCTCGATCGAACTCTCCTGTCCCACCCCCTTCTACCAGCTTATATTTCATCTCATTTCTATATGTCATAGTTCTGGTGAAGTGTCTCGAAATGTCAACTGTATCCCTCTCCGCAGATGCTGTCAGACCTGCTGAGTTTTTCCAGGTATTTTTGTTTTTGTTCTAGATTTCCAGCATCCACAGTATTTTGCATTTACCCTCACTCCTTTGTTGTTTTAGTGATATTGATGTATCAATATTGGCCAGGACACAGGGAAAACCCACCTGTTCTTCTTTCAAATATGCCATAGGCTCTTTTTCACCCAAGAGGGCAGGCAGTCCTCGGTTTAAGTTCTCATCCAAAAGACATATTGGCAGTGAAATGTCAGCCTATAGCTAGCCTTATTTCTCTTTACCCAATATAAAAATATTGAATATTTGCTTTTCTCTAAAAATATTGAAAATGGGATTTTAAAAAAAGTCTGTTCAGTTGACAGTCAAGCATCATCCAATTGGGTAATGAATCTTGCTTTCAATTAGCATAGGATGTAACACGTCACGAGGATGGATGTGTTGGCCGACTAATGGCTGGAGTTTGGGGAAAGTCATGTGATGAAACCTCCAGGAAAACATTTAATCAACAGTTGGCAACTCTATTCAGGGGATTTAAGTCCCTCAGTTTCTGATTTACCACTGAGCCAAGGCTGGCATCATTGATCAGTCTGTGAATCCTTTACACAAACAGAATTACCTGGAAAAACTCAGCAGGTCTGGCAGCATCAGCGGAGAAGAAAAGAGTTGACGTTTCAAGTCCTCATGACCCTTCGACAGAACTTGAGTTCGAGTGCAAGAAAGAGTTGAATTATAAGCTGGTTTAAGGTATGTTGGTGGGGGGGGGGGGGGGGGAGAGAAGAGAGAGAGAGAGAGAGAGATGTGGAGGGGGGTGGTGTGGTTGTAGGGACAAACAAGCAGTGATAGAAGCAGATCATCAAAAGATGTCACCAACAATAGAACAAAAGAACACATAGGTGTTAAAGTTGGTGATATTATCTAAACGAATGTGCTAATTAAGAATGGATGGTAGGGCACTCAAGGTATAGCTCTAGTGGGGGTGGGGAGAGCATAAAATATTTTAAAGTACTTAAAAATAATGGAAATAGGTGGGAAAAGAAAAATCTATATAATTTATTGGGAAAAAAAAAGGAAGGGGGAAACAGAAAGGGGGTGGGGATGGAGGAGGGAGCTCAAGACCTAAAGTTGTTGAATTCAATATTCAGTCCGGAAGGCTGTAAAGTGCCTAGTCGGAAGTTGAGGTGTTGTTCCTCCAGTTTGCGTTGGGCTTCACTGGCACAATGCAGCAAGCCAAGGACAGACATGTGGGCAAGAGAGCAGGGTGGAGTGTTAAAATGGCAAGCGACAGGGAGGTTTGGGTCATTCTTGCAGACAGACCGTAGGTATTCTGCAAAGCGGTCGCCCAGTTTACGTTTGGTCTCTCCAATGTAGAGGAGACCACATTGGGAGCAACGAATGCAGTAGACTAAGTTGGGGGAAATGCAAGTGAAATGCTGCTTCACTTGAAAGGAGTGTTTGGGCCCTTGGACGGTGAGGAGAGAGGAAGTGAAGGGGCAGGTGTTGCATCTTTTGCGTGGGCATGGGGTGGTGCCATAGGAGGGGGTTGAGGAGTAGAGGGTGATGGAGGAGTGGACCAGGGTGTCCCGGAGGGAGCGATCCTTACGGAATGCCGATAGGGAGGGTGAAGGGAAGACGTGTTTGGTGGTGGCATCATGCTGGAGTTGGCGGAAATGGCGGAGGATGATCCTTTGAATGCGGAGGCTGGTGGGGTGATAAGTGAGGACAAGGGGGACCCTATCATGTTTCTGGGAGGGCGGAGAAGGCGTGAGGGCGGATGCGCGGGAGATGGGCCGGACACGGTTGAGGGCCCTGTCAACGACCGTGGGTGGAAAACCTCGGTTAAGGAAGAAGGAGGACATGTCAGAGGAACTGTTTTTGAAGGTAGCATCATCGGAACAGATGCGACGGAGGCGAAGGAACTGAGAGAATGGGATGGAGTCCTTACAGGAAGCGGGGTGTGAGGAGCTGTAGTCGAGGTAGCTGTGGAGTCGGTGGGTTTGTAATGGGTATTGGTGGACAGTCTATCACCAGAGATTGAGACAGAGAGGTCAGGGAAGGGAAGGGAAGTGTCAGAGATGGACCATGTGAAAATGGTGGAGGGGTGGAGATTGGAAGCAAAATTAATAAATTTTTCCAAGTCCCGACGAGAGCATGAAGCAGCACCGAAGTAATCATCGATGTACCGGAGAAAGAGTTGTGGAAGGAGTTGTGCCTGAATATTGAATTCAACAACTTTAGGTCGTGAGCTCCCTCCTCCATCCCCACCCCCTTTCTGTTTCCCCCTTCCTTTTGTTTTTTTCCAATAAATTATATAATTTTTCTTTTCCCACCTATTTCCATTATTTTTAAGTATTTTAAAATATTTTATGCTCTCCCCACCCCCACTAGAGCTATACCTTGAGTGCCCTACCATCCATTCTTAATTAGCACATTCATTTAGATAATATCACCAACGTTAACACCTATGTGTTCTTTTGTTCTATTGTTGGTGACATCTTTTGATGATCTGCTTCTATCACTGCTTGTTTGTCCCTACAACCACACCACCCCCCTCCACTTCTGTCTGTCTCTCTCTCTCTCTCTCTCCCCCCCCCCACCCCCCCAACATACCTTAAACCAGCTTATATTTCAACTCTTTCTTGGACTCGAACTCAAGTTCTGTCGAAGGGTCATGAGGACTCGAAACGTCAACTCTTTTCTTCTCCGCCGATGCTGCCAGACCTGCTGAGTTTTTTCCACGTAATTCTGTTTGTGTTTTAGCTTTCCAGCATCCGCAGTTTTTTTGTTTTTATCTCTGTGAATCCTTTAGTCGTCTCCAACGGGATAGTGGGACTCTTGACAAGAACCCCCTAGGATAGGAAAATAACAGGAAGAACTAGATGCCCAATTTTTGCACTGACCTCTCTCTGGAGTCTCTCGTCCTCGACAGTGACCAAGTCGTGTCCCTTGTGTTCCCTGACAGCACAGGCAGAGCAGATACACTGACGCTCCTTCCTGCAGTACAGGTCCAGGGGCTTGCAGTGAACCTGGCAGCCTAACAGCTCCCCCTCGGAGTGCGGGGGCTCGGGCCCTCTCAGTTTCAGAATCTGCACCACCTCGTCCAGCAGCAGGTTCTTGTACAGGGGCTGGGGCTGCTGCTCGAACTTGGTCCTACAGGCAGGGCAGTCATAGGGTCCGGCCGGGCTCTGGTTGTCCAAATGGCCCTGGAGACACGTCATGCAGAAGTTGTGGCCGCAGGGGGTGGTGACCGGATCGTTGAAAATGTCCAGGCAGATAGCGCAGCTCAGCTTGTCCTCCAGCTCCCGGGACTGGAGGACGGCCATGGTTCCTGCAGCCAACACCCAGCTGAATGAAAGTGAAAGGAAAGCCCGGCTTCCTGTATTAACCCTGCCTGGAGAGGCGAATCCTTCCCATTGCAACTGCCGGGATCACAGACACTCTCTGCCCAACCCTTCCGCTTCAATGCAACTTGGTTTTGCTGCAAACTCTTACTTGTTATTTCCCGAATCCGGAAAGACACTGCATTCCCCTCCAACTCCTTCCCCAAACCCTACCCATCGTGTCCCACCTCCTACCGCCCACTAACTACCGCCCCCCTGCCCATCCACAGTCCTCTTCCCACCGCCCCCCACCACTCAAGTTTCCCCCTCCCCCATTTGTCACCAACCCCCCCGCCGCCGCCAATCCCCAGGGCTGGTGAAGTTTTGCCATAACCAAATCTGATGCCTTGGTCAATGATATGTGGTCCATCCAATTTTATCTTCCTCATAACGTCTTGTGGCAGTTAACTAAGCGGCTTGCTATGCCATTTCAGAGAGCAATTAATAGTCTGGAGTCACACATGGGCCAGACCAAGTAAGCACGGCAGGTTTACCTCCTTAAAGAATGTACATGAATCAGATAGGTTTTTTGCAATAAGCCACTAGTTATGTGGTCAACATTACTAATACTCATTTTTCAATTCCAGCTTTGTTTAATTAACAGAATTTGAATTCCCCCAGTTGTCATGATGAAATCTGAACTCATTCTCTGGTTATTCATTCCAAGCCTCTGCATTAATGATCTGGTAACATAACCACCCTGCTATTGTAATTTAACAAATGGCTATTACACTTGTTTATAGCCTAAACTATTAATGTTTAATAAAATGCTCAGTTAAAAAAAATCATTCTTGATGTGTCACTGGCAAGGCTGGCATTTAACCAATCATCCCTCATTGTCCTTGACAGGATTGTAGTGAGACATTATCTTGAACTGGGTGAAGACATCGCCTCCCCCTGCCTGAAGATCTTCAAGCCCCCACCCAACGTCCATTCAACATCGGAGACACCCACCTGGACTTTCTCCTTTCCCTCCTGTGCCTCCCTGTCCTTTACTCCTCTCCCTCCTTTCCTCTCCTGCGTAAAAGGGGGGAGTTTACTTCAACCTTTCTCCCCCCTCCCCTCCCTAGGGAGGAACTATATATTTAAATATATATTATCTTGAACTGCTGCAGTCCACGTGAAGTCACTGCCAGTCTAGTAGATAGGACGTTCCAGGATTTTGATCCAGCAAGAATGAAGGAACAGCTGATACTTGTCCAAGTCAGGATGGTTTGTGACGTGGAGGGAAATTCCCATGCACCATTTTACTGCCTTCTATAGTTGAGGAAGATGCAGTGAAAGCATATGGGATAACCAGCCAGCAAAAATATACTAACAGAAGCTTTATTTGATCCATGCATTAGCTGTATATTCGGCAGATATAGGCACACTCTATTTTATTGGGAGCTTCCTATGCTTTGAGACACAACTACAAAAAAAGTAAAAACCCTCTACACTGTGCACAGTGCTCCAAGTGTGGTCTAACCAAGGGACATGGAGACAGGAACTGTGCACAGTGCTCCAGTTTGGTATAACCAAGGAATATGGAGACTGGAACTGTGCACAGTGCTCCAAGTGCAGTCTAAGCAAGGCTCGATGCAAGTTTAACATAAATTCTCCATTTTTACCATTCAATGCCTCTATTGAAAGCATTCCTCCGAACTCATGTAACTGAACTTCACAATGGCTCAAAATGTTTGCAAATTAAGCGGACGCCAATTCTAAAGCATACAATGTAGAAGTAAGGGGGACTGTGGTAAAGATATTTCCCTTTATTAAAGAAATAAAAACTGTAGTCAGTCAGCCACACATGGCTGTTCCTAATCCAGCCCAGCTACATTTCTCATTTTCTGGTCTGTCTTGTTTGAATTTTGAGAGTCTGGGAATTTAGAAAGGAGGCTCTTAGCACTGTTGCCTCAATAGACAAACCTGAAGTCAAAATGCAGCTTTAAATAGTTTACTCTTCATAAATCAAAGCTGCTCAACTGATCTGTTAAATCAAGTATTTCTTTTGGCACTAGGAGTCTTCAACAGCAGCACAAACAGGCTTGTGATGAATCAGCAACTGATTTTCTTTTCAGTGATTTGGAAAATATTGCCAATATTTCTATTTCTAATGCCAAGTAAAAGTGACAGTGAGACCAGGAAATGAGTCTCCAAAAAGAGTTTGAACTTTCCTGTGAACTAGTGGATGTGGTGAAAAATCAGCTGCTGATTCACTTTGAGCCCATTTTGCACTGCTGTTGTACACGAATTTCATCCCCAAAATGTTGCTTTGGAGGGTCCATGGCGCACATCTAAGTGGCCTACAAATACAATAAGCTGAGATACACATGCAGATAATTTTTAGGAAATGTACAGTAATTCAGTGTTATGCAAGAAATAACTTGCATTTATAGAGTTCCTTTCATGACCTCAGCACATCCCAAACCAGTTTCCAGATATTGAAGAACTTCCCTCATATACATTCTCTTTTATTTTATAGAACGATCTAGGTCAGTGACTCAGGACCAGCAGCTTTCAGTTTGAGTCAGTAGCTTTGATGGAAAAAATTGCTTGCGTACATTCTCAATTTCTCCAGGTACACCAAAGTATTAGAAAAATATTTATTTTTGCTCCATCATTACATATATTTTTTGACAAGTGGTCACATGACATCATTTACAGAATTGCTGCTGAACTGACATAGGGGGGCTGGCAAGAACAATTTTGGACAGTAGACCTCAATTCCAGCTGCCAAGGTCTGGAAGTTTTGACAAGCAGTTGCTGAATCAGTAGATGCCATAGGTGGGCTCGTGGCTGTCCCTGTACCGATCCAGGTATCGGAGTGGCTGACCATGTGGGTATTTCTTCTGAGGCGGATGGTAAACTGGAGGGAAGTCATATTCAAACACTGGCTCCTTCATATCTATCAAAAGATACAGAGAGATTATTGTTTCTCTTCTTATGGCTAAATAGCTTCAGTTTGATCTCCTCTGTCCCTTCATCTGGAAATGAACTCCAATTCCTTTCATTTTCTCAGATACCACACATTGGTACTTGCCCAGTTCTGGGTCTCCATTTAACCAACTTATTGTTTTCTGAGACCATTCCTTTCACCCCCTCACAGTCTTTCACTCCCATTCTCTACTTGATTTCCTCCTCTTTACACAATATCTGTACAACTGGCCTCTGTTCCTGTACCCATTTCTTTCTTGCCTCAGTGCTCTCTTGCTCAACTCTCCAATTCTGTTGTGATGTCCACCCACATAATACAGCAACTTTAGCTGCTTCCTCATTAGTCCTCCTCAAAATACAGTATGAAGGGAATGTCATAGTGATCCCTGTGTGATAACAACATGTATCCAACACAGCAGGCATAACTGAACCCCAGCTTTACTGCGTGTTTCACAGCTAGTCATCCTCATTTTTTAGATATCATGCCTGGTGCTAGCGACATACTGTGGGAATTGGGCAACAAACATTTCCACCACCTCCAGCTTGTTTATGTAAATTACACTAATACAGTGAATGTCAAAACTGGCCTGGATTTATTCCGGCAAGTTGATCCGCACCAAACCATTTTCCCTAGCCATTGTCCAAGGGTAGTAGCCTCTATATCAATACCAAACTCCACAGAGTGTTGAAGCATCAATGCTCAGTATCTCGAGTTGAGAAGACACAGGTTGAATCACCCCACGCCAGTTAGTTCTCAATCTGTACTGTATCAGGCAAGAATGTGCCAGGCAGAGGGTGAGCATAGGGAAGGGAGCAATCAAAGGTGTGCTGAGTCTGGATGGATCTTTATCATGCATTTCCTGGCAGATGTTTTAAAGTAGGCTGCATGGACCGTCTATCATCAGATCTCAGATAGGACCCACATATACTGGAAATCTGAAGGTGGGCACCCAACCAGAGAGGGCAAATACTAAGCAAGATAAAAAATCTCTCATCTACACTTAGTGTTCAGCACTGCACCCACAGTTCACGTCTGTACTGGTCAATCATGTGGGCAGTGCTTCCAGGACTTACCGAGAAGATTGTGGAAGATGTGTGTAACCGACTCATCCCATGGACACTGGAAGAAGGCCAGCCCGGCTGGAGTCATCAGATCCTGATGCTTCTTGTAGAAATCAAAAGTTTTAAAAGTTCTCATCTTCAGGCTGTGACTGTAAAAAAGTACATATGGTGAAGCATATAAGATATCCATGTACCAGTGATACCAGCTCAGTCAGGTATTCACACACCAGTTATCCATTGTACATACATATCTACCAGATCCATTAGTTACACACAAACCATATTCATGGACTTAGACTCAGAGGCTGTGGCATAGTGGTATTGTCAATGAACTCATCTTCCAGAGATCCAGGTAATGCTCCAGGTTCAAATCCCAACATGGCAGATGGTGAAGTTTGAATTCAATAAAAATCTGGAATTATAAGTCTGATGATGACCATGAAATCACAGCCAATTGGCATTAATGAACCAGATGGAGTTTTCCTTTTAATGCCCTTTAGGGAAGGAAATCTACCATCCTTACCTGGTCTGGCCTACATGTGACTCCAGATCCACAGCAATGTGGTTGACTCTTAAATACTCTCTGAACAAGGACAATTAGGGATGGGAAATAAGTGCTGGTCTAGCCAGCAAGGCCCACATCTCCATGAACAAATTTTAAAAAAGAGAGGGATGCATATAGGCAGACAGGCAAGTGCCTGCTTATTGACTAACAGGTGCCCGCACACAGAACCGCAAAGAGTGTGCTCATGCACACACGCAGACACATGGACAGGTTCATACACACAAACATCTTCCAAACCTACTCATACCTAAGATACACCTCAGTTCAGTATTATGTATTAGTTTTGAAAGGATAAATTCCAGCTCAGCTACACTTATATTAACATTAGCTCAGTTATTCAAGGTTATCAACTCATCAGACAAGGTTTGAGCAAAAAAACAGAGACTGCAGTAGTAGATATAGCAAATTTACTGCAATAACCATCACTGTCCATCACACCCCGAACGTCAGAGGCAGGACAGTTGATGTTCAATGCACCATACTATCTCCTGGACAATGAGGCACTCTACATTCTATGAGGAGGTGTTTATAGTTTCCTCTTACCAGGGTGATGGTCTGAAGTCTTCCTTGAAATCGATTACTTCATCCTGTTTAAAAAGGATGAAGATGCATCTGTGGTATCCTGTGCCTTTAGCAGGGAAAGGGGGGAAATAGTGACAGATGTCCTCTCCCTCTGATACAGCATTCCCAGGAATGTTACCACTGTACAACAAGAAAATAATGAAATAAACTGGAGTCCAGTATGATTTATCAACCATGCCACCATCTGAAGAATAGAGTGATCCCAGTGTGACATAATAAAATGTTAGTTCCACATAAAAGAATGCTACTTACCTTTAAAGTGGTGGAGAGTTAAGGGAAAGCCTGGGAAGGGGTAATAAAAAATCTGAATGACAGGGTCAGTGGGTATTTGTTTGGGAGTGATGTCACAGTGAAGGGAACTACTGAGTGGAAGACCCGGGGAGCAGAGTCAGGACCCCTTTCGTTTCTAACTAGGTTTATAAGCTGTGACTCAGATGCCTGAATGCCAATTTGCAGAGAAAACCAAACTGGGGGAGGGCGAGAGGAGGAAGCAGAGGTAAATGAGAAGGTGACTGGAATCTACAGAATCAGTTAATTGAACCAGGCACAGTACAGTGGCAGATCAAATTCCAGTAAAAATTAACGAAATATTATAGGTGGGGGAAATCCGAAATAAAAGCAGAAGAAATAGAAGGAGACAGTATGTCAGTTGGCATCTGTGGACAGAACAGGGGCAAACCCTTCATCAGAACTGAAAGCTAAGAAATTGACAGCTATCAGGAGGAAAATGTAGATATGTAAGAAAGAAGCATTAGTGAAACAGCGTAACAGGTGATAGACAAAAGAACTGCACAAATAAAAGATAGTAACGAAACAGAAGGACTTGTGAATACTAAGTGAGAGCCAAAGAAAAACGGGAGCTGGAAAATCTGTTGTTGGGTAGGAAATTAAAAGAGGCTTGAAAACAATACAGACGGTTGCCGGCAATGTTCCCTCTAAGCTGCACAGGTGCAAACCACAATATATCATGCAGTGTACATCATATATACCAAGCCATGTACAACCAATGTTTTCTTTACCACATGCGCAAACGCAGCAATCTTAAAAGAGACCACAAAGGGCAACAAGCAGGCCGTGCACAATGAAGAGTTAGGGGGACCATTGATTGTTGCCAGTACATAGGGTATACCAATTTGGTAAAGAGAGGACAGGTCAGTGGGGAATGCACAGTCCCTTCCCACTCCATCATACATCCTCTGACCACCACCAGCACTGTGTTCTAATGGAGGGTCCTTCCTCATCCAAAACTCTAACCCATCTTCCTTTTCAGCCACCTACTGCCAACCCTTGAACCAAACACTTTCAAAACGGGGGAAGAGGCTGCTTGTGGAATAAAACAATGACTTTTTTTTCTAAAAAAAAAAGGGCCCTTGTTAAGTTAAGCAATGTTGTATTGACATCAATGGATGCAACACAAACATCCCTCCTGCGTTCGGAATTATATTAAGCCCCAAAAAGAAGAAATTAAATTGAGAAAGGAAAAATCAAATGGAACAAAGCTGAAAGTCAGTCTGCAAACGTATCTTGCAGGCAACTCCATAGTGATCAACAGTAGCTGTATGCAATGAGGCCAGGGTACTGTGGGACACATATAGCCTATGTCCACAATTTCATTTAGCACCCCTGAAAACCTGCATTTCCCAGCCATCCCAGTTATAATGACATATTGGGTAACTGGGAATCATTTCAAGTTGTTGGATGAAATGGTGTTAAGACTTGGAGAATAACAATTAGCTGCCAAACCCAATACTCACACCAGCCAGTGGATGTATTCAGACTCATTGTCTCTCAGATGTCCATCTGAAATATAGAAGACAATAAAAAGGTTAAAAGCTTTAGCTGATTAACACATTTCCACTCAAAATTCAGACGGCAAATAGTTGGGAGATTGTAAACCATTATGCCTTTACAGTAGGGATGTCCAAACTGAAGCAGCGGGTGCCATGTCACCCTTGGACCCTGGCATCTCAATTCTCAATTTTCTACTTGCTGTTTGAACTTGTGGGCTCACAGTTTGGAAAGGAGTAATTGAATTTGAATCCACAATCTTGATTCAGTTAACGTATGATGATAATGCTTGCTGTAAATTTAAAATCAGTGCAGCAAACCCAAACAGGGGGAACCTGAAACCACAGTCCTAGTTTGCATTGTTATATAAAAAAAAATGATAAGTTTGTGAATTTTTCATACTTTGTTGAGCACCTGGGAAAAACACCCAACAGTAAATTTCTTATGATTTTGCCCATCCAAACTTGAGTCGAGCCAGGAGAGAGAATTTTGAGCTTTATTGTTCAGGTATTGCTGTATATAACACTAGTGTATAATACTCATAGGTCGAGGTCTGTCACTGCATAACACTGGGGGACAGTACTAGTGGGTACAGGTCAGTCACTGTATAACACAGGTACAGAACTGGTGGGTACAGGTCTGTTTCTTTATAACATGGGTACAGTAGTGATGGGTGCAAGTCTGTCACTGTATAACACGGGTACAGTACAAGTAGGTACAGGTCTGATTCTATAACAATCGTGGGTACCTTTAGAAAATTTCACTGTCTGCAAGGGCCATGGATCCTGAAGCCCCATGACTCTGAAGCAGATCTCAGGCTAGAAGTAAGTTCCAGTTCCGGCTGTGTATTATAAAGTTGTGTTATAACACTGCCCGGCAGTGCCACCACTGAAGCAGCTAAAAGTCAGAGAGATATGCAAAAAGTACTTTACATGAAAATGACTCCTCTGTAACTTTCCCCCTTTATGTTCAAGTGACAGCACAGCAGTTACATAATCACTTTAAACTTTGGTTTCAGGCAGCACAGACCTGGATTGGTAATTAGTAGTGTCCAGAGAGAGCCCTCTTCTGCATCAAATGACACCCTTGGAAGATTTAAAGCCTGGGAATGAAAAAGAAAGAGAGAGTGAGAGGCAGAATCAGAAAACAATCTGCATTAAAGCACAGCTAACATCACCCCATCATGAAAAAACCATGGATACATAGCACTGTTATTAACACAAGAGAGTGAAACAGTACTGGATTATAATGTCCATGGCCAGTAACATATCAAACATATGGAGACTAAGTGGCAGGTTTAAATCATGTTTCAACCACAATCTGTAACCTCATAGCCCAGCATATACCCAACTCTACCATTTCCACCAAGCCAGTGGATCAACCGTTGTTCAACAAAGACTGAAGGAGAGCATGCCGGGATCAGCATCAGGCATACCTAAAAATGAGGTGTCAACCTGGTGAAGCTACAACACAGGACTACTTGTGTGCCAAACAGCATAAGCAGCAAGTGTTAGACAGAGCTAAGCAATTCCACAACCAAAGAATCAGATCTAAGCTCTGCAGTCCTGCCACATCCAGTCATGAATGGTGGTGGACAATTAAACAACTCACTGGAGAAGGAGGCTCCACAAATATCCCCATTCACAATAATGCAGGAGCCCAGCACAACGGTGCAAAAGATAAGGCTGAAACATTTGCAACAACCAGCAGCCAGAAGTGCCAAGTGGATGATCCATCTCGGCCTCCTCCAGAGGTCCCCAGCATCACAGATGCCAGTCCTCAGCCAATTCGATTCACTCCACATGATATCAAGAAACGACTGAAGCCTTTGGATACTGCAAAGGCAATGGGCCCTGACATTATTCTGGCAATAGTACTGAAGACTTGTGCTCTAGAACTTGCCCCACCCCTAGCCAAACTGTTCCAGTACAGCTATAACACTTGCATCTACCCGGCAATGTGGAAAATTGCCCAGGTATCTCCTGTACACAAAAAGGCAGGACAAATCCAGCCAGTTACTGCCCCATCAGTCTACTCTCCATCATCAGTAAAGGAGGGGTCATCAATAGTGCTGTCAAGCAGCACTTGCTTATCAATAACCTGCTCACAGATGCTTAATTTGGGTTCCACCAGGGTCACTCAGCTTCTGACCTCATTACAGCCTTAGCTCAAACATGGACAAAAGAGCTGAGCTCCAGAGGTGAGGTGAGTGTGACTGCCCTTTACATCAAGGCAGAATATGACCAAGTGTGGCATCAAGGAGCCCTAGCAAAACTGGAGTCAATGAGAATCAGGTGGAAACATCTCTGCTGGTTGCAGTCATACCTAGCACAAAGGAAGATGGCTGTGGCTGTTGGAGACAGTTCCAGGACATCACTGCAAGAGTTCCTCAGGGTAGTGACCTCAGCTCAATCATCTTCATCATAGACCTTCCTTCCAACATAAGGTCAGAAATGGGGATGTTCGCTGATGATTGCATAATGTTCAGCACCATTCACGACTCCTCAGATACTGAAGCAGTCCATGTCCAAATGCAGCAAGACCTGGACAATGTCCAGGCTTCATCTAACAAGTGGCAAGTAACATTTGCACCACACAAGTGCCAGGCAATGTCCATATCCAACAAGAGAGAATCTGACCATCGCCCCTTGATATTCTATGGCATTACCATTGCTGAAACCCCCACCTCCATGTTTGAACCAAGGTTGTAATGAGGTCAGAAGCTGAATGACCTTGGCGGAACCCAAACTGAGCATCTGTGAGCAGGTTATTGATAAGCAAGTGCCACTTGATAGCACTGGGATAACACCCAGTGCCACTTGATAACACCCCTTCCATCACTTTACTGATGATGGAGAGTAGACTGATGGGGCAGTAATTGGCTGGGTTGGATTTGTCCTGCTTTTTGTGCACAGGACATATCTAGGCAATTTTCAATATCCTCGGGGTTACCATTAACCAGAAACTGAACTGGACTAGACAGATAAATATTGTGGCTACAAGAGATCAGAGGCTAGGAATCCTGCAGAGAGTAATTCACCTCCTGACTCCCCAAAGCCTGTCCACCATCTACAAGGCACAAGTCAGGAGTGTGATGGAATACTCTCCACTTGCCTGGATGAGTGCAGCTCCAACAACACTCAAGAAGCTTGACACCATTCAGGACAAAGCAGTCCACTTGATTGGCACTCCTTCCTCAAATATTCACTCCCTCCACCACCGACATGGCAGCAGTGTGTACCATCTAAAATTGCACTGCAGAAGATCACCAGGATTTCTTAGGCAGCAACTTCCAAACCCACGACCACTACCATCTGGAAGGACAAGGGCAGTAGATAGATGGGAACAGCACCGCCTGAAAGTTCCCCTCCAAGCCACTCACCATCCTGACTTGGAAATACATCGCCGTTCCTTCACTGTCGCTGGGTCAAAATACTGGAACTCCCTCCCCAACGGCACTGTGGGAGCACCTACACCACACAGACTGCAGGAGTTCAAGAAGGCAGCTCACTACCACCGTCTGGCGCGAAAGTAAAATTGGAAAGAAAGCCAAACCATGACTTACAAGGGAAATTAGAGATAGTATTAGATGCAAGAAGAGGCATACAAATTGGCCAGAAAAAACAACAGACTTGAGGATTGGGAGCAGTTTAGAATTCAGCAAAGGAGGATCAAGGGATTGATTAAGAAGGGGAAAATAGAGTACGAGAGTAAGTTGCAGAGAACATAAAAACTGACTGTAAAAGTTTCTATAGGTATGTGAAGAGAAAAAGATTGGTGAAGACAAATTTAGGTCCCTTATAGTCAGAAACAGGGGAATTTATAATGGGGAACAAGGAAATGGCTGACCAACTAAATATATACTTTGGTCTGTCTTCACAAAGGAGGACACTAATAACATACCAGAAATGTTGGGGAACACAGGGTTTAGTGAGAGGGAGGAACTGCAAGAAATCAGTATTAGTATGGAAATGGTGTTGGAGAAATTGATGGGATTGAAGGCCAATAAATCCCCAGGGCCTGATAATCTACATCCCAGAGTACTTAAGGAAGTAGCCCTAGAAACGGTGGATGCATTGGTGGTCATCTTCCGAGATTCTATAGACTTTGGAACAGTTCCTACAGATTGGAGGGTAGCTAATGTAACCCCACTATTTAAAAAGGGAGGCAGAGAAAAAACAGGGAATTATAGACCAGTCAGCCTGACGTTGGTAGTGGGGAAAATTCTAGAGTCCATTATAAAAGATTTAATAGCTGAGCACGTGGAAAACAGTGGCAGAATCAGACAGAGTCAGCATGGATTTATGAAAAGAAAATCATGCTTGACAAATCTACTGAAATATTTCAAGGATGTAACTAGTAGAGTTGATGACGGGGAGCCAGTGGATGTGGTTTACTTGGACTTTCAGAAGGTTTTCGACAAAGTCCCACATAAGAGATTGGCGTGTAAAATTAAAGTGCATGGGATTGGGGGTAATATATTGAGATGGATAGAAAACTGGTTGGCAGCCAGGAAAGCATAGGGATAAACGGGTCTTTTTCCGAATGGCAGGCAGTGACTAGTGGGGTACCGCAGGGATCGGTGCTGCGACCCCAATTATTCACAATATATATTAATAATTTAGATAAGGGAATTAAATGTAATATCTCCAAATTTGCAGATGACACAAAGCTGGGTGGGAGGGTTAGCTGTGAGGATGCAGAGATGCTTCAGTGTGATTTGGACAAGCTGAGTGAGTGGGCAAATACATGGCAGATGCAGTATAATGTGGATAAATGTGAGGTTATCCATTTTGGTAGCAAAAACAGGACGGCAGATTGTTATCTGAATGGCTATAAATTGAGAGAGGGGAATGTGCAACAAGACCTGGGTGTCCTTGTACACCAGTCGCTGAAGGTAAGCATGCAGGTGCAGCAGGCGGTAAAGAAGGCAAATGGTATGTTGGCCTTCATAGCCAAAGGATTCAAGTACAGGAACAGGGATGTCTTGCTGCAATTGTACAGGGCCTTGGTGAGACCACACCTGGAATATAGTGTGCAGTTTTGGTCTCCTTATCTGAGGAAGGATGCACTTGCTATAGAGGGAGTGCAGCAAAGGTTTACCCAACTGATTCCTGGGATGGCGGCACTGACATATAAGGAGAGATTGAGTCGATTAGGATTATATTCGCTGGAGTTCAGAATGAGGGAGGGATCTCATAGAAACCTATAAAATTCTAACAGGACTAGACAGGGTAGTTGCAGGAAGGATGTTCCCGATGGTGGGGGAGTCCAGAACCAGGGGTCATAGTCTGAGGATGTGGGGTAGACCATTTAGGACTGAGATGAGGAATTTCTTCACTGAGAGAATGGTGAGCCTGTGGAATTCGTTACCACAGAAAGTAGCTAAGACCAAAACATTGTATGTTTTCAAGAAGGAGTTAGATATAGCTCTTGGGGTGAAAGGGATCAAAGGGTATAGGGAGAAAGTGGGAGCAGGCTATTGAGTTGGATGATCAGCCATGATCATAATGAATGGCGGAGCAGGCTTGTAGGGCCAAATGGCCTACTCCTGTTCCTAGTTTCTATGTTTCTCAAGGGTAGTTAGGGATGGGCAATAAATGGTGGCCTAGCCAGCAATGCCAATATCCCGTAAACTAATAAAAAAATTGTAGCCTTTCATACTTCCTTGTGCCAGAACATCTGGACCTAGGTTAGCTGATCTACCATTGCAAGGTACAGGGCAGCTGAGAGGAAAGCAACTTCAGGCCCTGTGCTAAAGATTTCCACCACATACAGGTCATACAGTCAGTCTCTCTATATCTGATATGTTGCTAACCAAACTCTTATTCACTTAATAATTTACTGATTGTTGCTCAATTCCATTTTCTTTAATTCAATTATTTATCCTACTTTGCTGCTTTTAAGTTGTGCATTATAGAACCATAGGAAAGTTACAGAACAGAAAAAGGCCATTCCGCCTATTGTGTCTGTGCCAGCCAAAAAAGAGAAAAAAACCAAGGCGCTCATTTTAATCCCACCTTCCAGCACCTGGTCCGTAGCCTTGCAACTTACAGCACTTCAGGTGCGTAGAGTGAATATGTAGATTATTAAATACACTAAAGATTTGGCCCTTCATACCTCTGTGGGGGTGACTATATTCCCATGATACACTGGCACGACATCATCCTCATGGTCATAATGAATACGCAGCATCACGCGGGGAACAAAGGTTGCTCTGTTGAACAGGTCTCTGTAAACGCCATAGTGCTCACCGATATTCCGCAAGTGGAGAGGACCATTTGTTTTCTCCCATTCGGCTTTTACCTCATCCAGTGGAATCAATACTGTGAGATAAGAGAACTTGGTTTAACACCATACAAACAAGTCTGTCTCCACTTTTGTACATTTTACATTTACAGCCTCTGCAATTAAACTGCTCCCATTTTGGGCTTTAGCTTCCCCTCTCAAAGGAGTCAACTCCGAGCTCAGGTAGGAATGCACAGATACCTACTATAACTCCAGCAACATGCTCAAGGCAACAAAATGTGCAAGGAATTCGGAGAGGAAAGGCGAGATGGATGGGAGAAAAGAGTTGGACATGTCATGGGAGTTTGCATGGAGAGAGGAAGGGGCTGATGCTGGTAATTTTGAAAGGTAGTGAGACAGCACCTGAGGACATTGCAACACTAGCAATGCCAGCTAGCGTTGGGGTTAGGAATGGAAGTTGGATGGTCAGCAGCTAAGTGGGAATGGAGTCAAAGGAGCAAGAGATATGTCTCAGGGAGATGCGGAATGCATGAGGGGAGATAGGAAAGAAATCAGAGAGGCACTGGTTCAGTCTTGGGCAAAGGTGAGACCTGGCCTGGCAGGCAAAGGGAAGCAGCAGAGATAGCTCAACACATGGTCTCAGAGGGAGAGGGGAGATAGCTTTAAGGAGACTATTGGAAAAGAGGTAGGAAGGTTACCTCTGCTTTCTGAATTTTAATTGTTTATTAAATAAAATCTGTAATAAAAAGCTAAACTTAGTAACGATAGCCATGAAAGATAAACTTAAACATAAGCTTACGTTTTGGTTCATTAGGGGAGGTGGCGGTGTAGTGGTATTGTCACTGGACCATTAATCCAGAGACCCAGAGTAATACTCTGAGGATCCGAGTACGAATCCGACCACAGCAGATGGTGAAATTTGAATTCAGTAAAAAATCTGGAATTAAAAGTGACCATGAAACCAGGGAAGGAAATCAGCTGTCCTTACCTAAGATAAAGGCAAAAACAAAAACAAAAAATGCTGGAAAAACTCAGCAGATCCGACATCATCTGTGGAGAGAAAGACAGAGTCAATGTTTTGAGTCCATATGACTCTGCCTTTCTCTCCACAGATGCTGTCAGACCTGCTGAGTTTTTTCAGCATTTTTTGTTTTTGTTGCTGCCCTTACCTGGTTTGGCCTACATGTGACTCCAGACCAGCAATGTGGTTGACTCTTACATGCTCTCTGACATGGCCTAGCAAGCTACTCAGTTCTTAAGGGCAATTAGAGATGGGCAATAAATGCTGGCCTAGCCAGTGATGCTCCCCTCCCATGTTTGAGGAGCAACAGAATCAAACAATTCTATGAACTCTATATTATATGTAGCCTGACCCATGGTGGTAGTTAGTGGCCTTAACCACATGCACATGACACCAGCAATGGTTACAACTCTGGATGAAGAACCACTGAGTTGAAGCAAACAACAGTCCAAGGGCAAAAGAGTAACAGATGTGTCTAGGGAGCATATCCCACCCAGGTTAGCTTGTTAGTCCAACCTCAGTCACCTGCATGTCAAGCCTGACGTACATGTTCTATGTCGTGCTGCTCTTTCAAGATCACTGTTTTTGCGGTTTTCCATAGCAGTGTGCCTGCGCTCTTTCAGTTGCTTCTTCCGAGACTCTCTAAAATAAGGGAGGCCAATGTCAATTTTCTCCGAAGCTGAAAAGAATTCAATGGAATATACTGAGAAATGTTGCCACACTACACAAACCAAAACATTTAGCTATTTTGTTGTCCAATAGTTATAGAGAACTTGAAAGTAATAACTGCAAAAATATTTCAAAGGAAAAAATGTAGTTTAATTTTCCAAGTAAAATATCAAAGTTAGAAAACACAATCGCACAGGGTAACTTACCCAGAATCTCACTTAACTCAAAAGTATCACAATGTCAATTAATTCTGATGGGCCAAGCCTAATCCATTTGTGGCTACGGTAGCCATAGTGATTACATTATTGGACTAGTAATCCAGAAACCTAGAATAAAGATCCAAAGACTTGAATTCAAATCCCACCATGGCAGCTGGGGAATTTTAATTTAATTAAATAAAATCTGTAATAAAAAGCTAAACTTAGTAATGATAGCCATGAAACTACCGAGTTGTCCTATAACCCAAGGGTTCACTAAAATCCTTTGGGCAAGGAAATCTGCTGCTCTTGCCTGTTCTGGCCTCATCTGACTCCAGACCCACAACAATGTGGTTGATTCTTCGCTGCCCTTCGAAATTGCCTCACATGCCATTGAGCTGCAGCAAACCACTAGGAAACACTATAATAAAGAATAATAAAAATACTGGATGGACAAACCCAGCATTACGCTAAGCATTGGATAGAACAACGGCACATTAAAAATCCTTCTCACTAACACTTAGGGACTTGTGTCAAAACTGGGAAGCTGGCCAATAACTAGTCATATGACAGCCTGACAGTCATATTCACTGAATCATACCTTTAGATAATGTCCTGCACTCCTCCATCAACATTTCTGGGTATGTCCTCTCCCACCAGCAGCCCAGATCCACCAGAGGTGGCAGCATACAGTCACGAGGGAGCGGTCCTGGCAGTTCTCAACATTGATTCCTGGCTTCATGGATTATCATGGGATCAGGTCAAACATGAGCAAGGAAGCCTCCTGTAGATTGCCACTCTCTCTTAACTAATGAATCACTACTCCTCCACGTTGAGTTGGAAGAAGTACTGAGGATAGGAAGGGCACAGAATGTATTCTGGGTGGGTGAGTGGCTTCAATGTCCATCACCAAGACTGGCTCAGTAGCACCACTATTTACTGAACTGGCTGAGTCCTGAAGGACATAACTGGAAGACTGATCTTGGAGCAGGTGGTGAGAGAACCAACAAGAAAAGCCTACTTGACCTAGTCCTCACCAATCTATCTATCACAGATACATCAGTTTTGGAAGGAGCGACTATCACACAGACCTTGAGGTAATGAAGTCCTGTCTTCACATTAAGGATACGTTCCATTGGGTGACGTGACTACCATAAGATATAGGATAGATTCAGAACAGATCCAGCAGCTCAAAACTGGGCATCCATGAGTTGCCGTGGGCAATCAGCAGCAGCAGCAGAATTGTATAAAAGCACAATCTATAATCCGATGGCCCAGCATATCACTCACTCTGCCATTACCATCAAGCCAGGGAACCAACTCTGGTTCAACATGGAATGCAAAAGAGCAAGCCAAGAGCAGCACCAGACATAACTAAAAATGAGGTGCCAACCTAGTGAAGCTGCAACATAAGACTATATGGATGCTAAACAGCAGAAGCAGCATGGTATTGACAAAGCTAAGTGAACCCACAACCAATGGATCAGATTAAAAACTCCACTATCCTGCCACATCCAGTCATGAATTCGTGGACAGTTAAACAGCTAACTGGGGAGGAGGAGGTTCAAAAACATCCTCAACATCAAAGATGGTGAAGTTCACAACATCAGTGTAAAATACAAGATTGAAGCATTTGCAACCACTTTCAACCATATCAGCCTCCTCCTGAGGTCCCTACCATCACAGATGCTAGTCTTCAGCCAATTCGATTCACTCTACATGATATCAAGAAACAATGGAAGGCAATGGACACTGCAAAGGCTATGGGCCTAGACAACATCCCAGCTGTAGTATTGAAGACTTCTGCTTAGAAACCAGACATGTCTCTAGACAGTCCACTACAGCTATCAGACTAGCATCTACCCGACCATGTAGAAAATTGCCCAGGTATTTCCTGTCCACAAAAAGCAGAACAAATCCAATCCAGCCAATTACTGCCCCATCAGTCTACCTTCAATCATTAAAGTTGTCCAGGCAAGCGCAGACTTTCCGTCACACACCTGACTTGTGCCTCGTAGGTGGTGGACAGACTTTGGGGATTCAGAAGGCGAGTTACTCGATGCAGAATTCCCCGCCTCTCACCTGCTCTTGCAATCACAGTATTTTCCTTTTCATAGACCAGAAGCACATTCTGCTTTTCTACATTGGTCAGCTCCACTCCTGAGTGAGATTGTTAATTAAGCAGCCAATTATAGACTATTTTGGTTAACTGAGTGGAAAAAGGCTAAACTCACCTTGGATTAAACAGACACACCCATCACAGAGACTTGCATCCCACTGGCTTCAGCTAGATATAAGTCGATGTCCCAGGAGGTGAAAGGTGAAGGTTCAAAAACACACCATTGCCAAGTTCAATTCAAAATACTTTTAAAACTTTTTGGCATGATACATTAACCGTATTCAGAATGTAACTTACCGGGCTCTTGTGTGTACTGCCTATATGTCCTCCACCATGTTGGCTGCTTGCTCTTTTCCTCTGCCAGATGCAGGTACCGTGCATAGCTGCGGTACTTCTCTACGGACTCCAGGTTTGTCACATTGATCTCTTCATTGGGCACTGGTCCCAGTGGAGCTGTGCGTTTACAAAGCACAGCTGAAATAGAAAAGCATGGAATAAGAAACACTGCAACAACTTGCATGCTTAAGACTAGCAAAACATCACAGTTGTAGGTCAGACCTGAGCAGGAGTAGGAAGGGCGGTCAGGGAAGGTCAAAGAGTTAAGGTTATCTGAAGGCTACTTAAGGCAGGGTGTGGTATAGTTACAGGGAGACGCCCCTGCCTCAGCTCATCTGCAGTTGAAACCCTAATCTATGCCTTTGTTATCTGTAAACTCAACTATTCAATAATGTGCTGCTGGCCCACCTCACACCTTCCTCCTACTGCCGTGCCCAATCCCCACTGAACCTGTTCATCCAAAACTCCTCTGCCCATACCTTAACTCATCCTGGTGCTTGCTGATTTACATTTGGCCACGGGTCAGACAACACTTTGGTGTTAAAATTCTCATCCTTGTGTTATCATTGGTCTATTGCATTTCCTTACTTTTCATCACTCCACCACTGGCAGCTGTGCCTTCGGCTGCCTGGACCCTAGACTCTGGAATTGCCTCCACCTCTCCACCTTGAAGTCGCTCTTCAAAACCTACAACTCTGACCAAGCCAATATCTCCCTGTGTTAAATGTTGCTTGATAACTCTCCTGTGAAGCAGTGGAACATTTGTACTACTTTAAAGATGCTATATAAATGCAAACTGTTGTTTTGATTATTGTTTTAAGATCGGCTACCATTGCAACAGCTGGGAAATGCTGGCAAAATAAAGGGCAAGACTAGGACATAGGGCTGGTGCAGGCTGCAAAGATGAAGGATGGGTAAGACAGATTTGAAGACCACATCAAAGATTCTGAAGCTAATGCATGGGGATGGAGATTTGGGGGGGTGGGGGGGTGGTTGGGGATGGGGATGCAATAAAAATTGGCAAGGATCAGGGTGATAGGGGAAGCTTCATGCAGGAGAGGATATGGACATGGTGTTCTGGAGTGTCTATGGTAGAGCTCTGGAGGCCAGTGAGGTAGGTATGTGGATGAGGATCTCAGGAGCAGTAGAAATAAGTTAGGAATAAAGACAAGCTTTGCAGGTAGAAACAGGGTGATAGACCTGATATGGAGCCTCGAGCTCAGCTCAGGATCAAGCAAACTGCCAAGGATGTCCTCTGTCAGCTTACTTTGACCCAAGGATGAGATCAGAGTTGGGAGGTGAACATTTTGATAGGTATTATACAAGATCACCAAAGATGGAATCTTAGGTTACACCAGAGCTGACACATAAGCACAGAAGATGGAGCCTTTGTAGGAGATGTGCTGGTGAGCTTGGGACAGCTAGAATTAGACCCATGGGAGGTCTATTCCACAGGAAGTCACAGAGTAGGATGGCGTCATCACCCTTGTTGATGGCTGCAGGAAGATCGAGGACCAGAAGGAAAAACAGTAAAACTTGGAAATGACTGGTATTGGTCCAAACTGGTCTTAATACCTTAAAATGGAACACCAGTTCAGACCAGTACCAGCCATTTCCAAATTTTAGTTATTTGTCCTTCTGGGGGCTGCAGTGTACTATGGCCATGATCACACTTTGATTGAGGAGCCAAAACCTGGAGTAAAATTGGGGAGAAAAATCAGTGGTGATAACAAAATATTGCTACCATCTGCAGACTAGTTTTCCCCAGTCTCTAAATAACAATAACTTATTTATTGCCTTGGCAACCTGCCACCTGATGCTGTCTCGATCCTTTTACTTGGGTTGGTTAGTTCTGCACTAAGATGACGAGGACCCATGTGGATAAAAGCAAAAAAACTGTGGATGCTGGAAATCCAAAACAAAAACACCTGGAAAAACTCAGCAGGCCTGACAGCATCTGTAGAGAGGAACACAGTTAATGTTTCGAGTCCGTATGACTCTTCAACAGAACTAAGTAAAAATAGGAATGAGGTGAAATATAAGCTGATTTAAGGGGGTGGGGGGACAGGTAGAGCTGGATAGAGGGCCAGTGATAGGTGGAGATAACCAAAAGATGTCATAGACAAAAGGACAAAGAGGTGTTGAAGCTGGTGATATTATCGAAGGAATGTGATAATAAAGGTATAGATAGCCCGAGTGGGGGTAGGGTGGGGGGAAGGGATCGAAATAGCCTAAAAGGCAGAGATAAAACAATGGATGGAAATACATTTAAAAATAATAGAAATAGGTGGGAAAAGAAAAATCTATATAAATTATTGGAAAAAAGGGGGATCGGAAAGGGGGTGGGGATGGAGGAGAGAGTTCATGATCTAAAATTGTTGAACTCAATATTCAGTCCAGAAGGCTGCAAAGTGCCTAGTCGGAAGATGAGGTGCTGTTCCTCCAGTTTGCACTGAGCTTCACTGGAACAATGCAGCAGGCCAAGGATGGGCATGTGGGCATGAGAGCAGGGTGGAGTGTTGAAATGGCAAGCGACAGGGAGGTCTGGGTAATGCTTACGGACAGACCGAAGGTGTTCCGCAAAGCGGTCACCCAATCTGCATTTGGTCTCCAATGTAGAGGAAACCACACTGGGAGCAACGAATGCAGTAGACTAAATTGAGAGAAGTGCAAGTGAAATGCTGCTTCACTTGAAAGGAGTGTTTGGGCCCTTGGATGGTGAGGACAGGGGAAGCCTCCGCATTCAAAGGATCATCCTCCGCCATTTCCGCCAACTCCAGCATGATGCCACCACCAAACATATCTTCCCTTCACCCCCCCCAGCAGCATTCCACAGGGATCGTTCCCTCCGGGACAACCTGGTCCAGTCCTCCATCACCCCCTACACCTCAAACTCCTCCCACAGCACCTTCCCATGCAACCACAAAAGGTGCAACACCTGCCCACATATTTCCCCTCTCCTCACCGTCCAAGGGCCCAAACACTCCTTTCAAGTGAAGCAGCATTTCACTTGCACTTCCTTCAATTTAGTCTACTGCATTCGCTGCTCCCAATGCAGTTTCCTCTACATTGGAGAGACCAAATGCAGACTGGGTGACCGCTTTGCGGAACACCTTCGGTCTGTCCGCAAGCATGACCCAGACCTCCCTGTTGCTTGCCATTTCAACACTCCACCCTGCTCTCATGCCGCAAACTGGAGGAACAGCACCTCATCTTCCAACTAGGCACTTTACAGCCTTCCAGACTGAATATTGAGTTCGACAATTTTGGATCATGAACCCTCACCTCCATCCCCAACCCCTTTCCGATCCGCTTTTTTTGCAATAATTTATATAGATTTTTCTTTTCCCACCTATTCCTATTATTTTTAAATGTATTTCCATCCGTTATTTTAGGCTATTTCGATCCCTTCCTCCCCACCCCACCCCCACTGGGGCTATCTGTACCTTTATTATCACATTCCTTCGATAATGTCACCAGCTTCAACACCTCTTTGTCCTTTTGTCTATGACATCTTTTGGTTATCCAGCTCTATCTGTCCCACCACCCCCTTAAACCAGCTTATATTTCATCTCTTTTCTATTTTTCCTTAGTTCTGATGAAAAGTCATTCGGACTCGAAACATTAACTGTGTTCCTCTCCGCAGATGCTGTCAGACCTGCTGAGTTTTTCCAGGTGTTTTTGTTTTTGTCGAGGACCCACGCGGTCCTGAGTAGCCGAGATGGTAGTAGATGTAAATTTAGCCTCAGTGCTCCTGGGCTGGGGATATGTCCTTAGAAGGGTTCCCATGGTGATGCTGGCTGATGTGCACTGAGTTCACAGATCGGCTTTTTATACCCAAGTTATTGAGGATATTGCAGCCCCGCCGCTCACTCACCCGTGCCCGTCACCGTCCTGACCGGCTCCGTGACCTTCAGGCTCCGAACCAAACCAAACAGTAACCCCGCTCGCTGCCTCAACAATACCGCCATCTTCCTATGTCCCAGTCCGCCAGTATCCCGTCAGCCACTCGCCATCGGGCTTCCCATAGCTGCTCAATAGCAATCCGCCAGTATCCCGTCAGCCACTCGCCATCGGGCTTCCCATAGCTGCTCAATAGCAATCCGCCAGTATCCCGTCAGCCACTCGCCATCGGGCTTCCCATAGCTGCTCAATAGCAATCCGCCAGTATCCCGTCAGCCACTCGCCATCGGGCTTCCCATAGCTGCTCAATAGCAATCCGCCAGTATCCCGTCAGCCACTCGCCATCGGGCTTCCCATAGCTGCTCAATAGCAATCTGTCGGATCCTGTGTTGTTAGTGGAGTGCATTAAGGAGAGAATGCAGCGAACAGCGTATGGGGTTCAGATCGGTTTGGGCTCACTGTTTCCAAGTGAGACTGTGGCACAGTGAGCGAGCCAAGTACCCAGGGTACAGGTGGGAGACCGAAACCGATCTAAACACCTGGAAATGTAACAAAAGCAGAAAATGCTGGAAAAACTCAGCAGGTCTGGCAGTATCTATAGCGAGAGAAACAGAGTTAACATTTCTAGTCTGTATGACCCTTCTTCAGAGCAGAAGAGAAGTGGAAATGTGGTGAAATCTATACTGTTTAAGTGGGGTGGAGCAGGTGAAACTGGATAGAAGGCCAGCAATAGGTGGGGACAAAGGAGAAAACAAAAACAGAATTACCTGGACAAACTCAGCAGGTCTGGCAGCATCGGCGGAGAAGAGTTGACGTTTCGAGTCGTCATGACCCTTCGACAGAACTTGAGTCGAAGGGTCATGAGGACTCGAAACGTCAACACTTCTTCTCCGCCGATGCTGCCAGACCTGCTGAGTTTTTCCAGGTAATTCTGTTTGTGTTTTGGATTTCCAGCATCCACAGTTTTTTTTGTTTTTATCTCTGGGGACAAAGGAGAGATTGACAAAGATGTCGTGGACAAAGGGAGTGTTAATGGTAGTGGTAACGGCTAAAAAAAAAAGGTGCTGATAGTGGTGTAAAGGTAAGAAAGTAGAATGTGATAGCAGAACAAGGGTAGCATTGTGTGAAAGAACAAAGTGGAACAACTAACAGATGGCCCTTTTGGGGGTGGGGGAGGGGATATGTTAGGGAAAAAAATAGAAAATATGACAAGGGGGATAAAAAAGGGGATAAAACTATGTATAAAGTAAAAGAGCAAAAATATGTGGATAAAAATGAATGTAGAAAAAAGGGGTGAGGATAGAGGCCAGAGTTCACGGTCTGAAGTTGTTGAACTCAATGTTAAATCCGGAAGACGAGGTGCTGTTTCTCCAGTTTGCATTGGGTTTCACTGGAACATTGCAGGCCAAGGGTGGACATGTGGGCATGAGAGCAGGATAGTATATTGAAATGGCAACCTGGAAACTGTGCTTGTTACTCAGATGCAAGCCAAATGATTCTGTTGGTTATATATAAATCCAAGAAGGTAGTGTGGTCAGAAATGGGCTGCATCATAAACAGAATGTAAAAGCTAAGAATTGTTGAAAGTGGGAGGTCGGTGTAATGTGTTTTTTTTTGCTTCCAATATTCGTAGTGGTGATTTGATAGAGGTGTTCAAAACCATGAGGGATGTGGACAGAATAGATAGGGAGAAAGTGTTCCCATTGCTGGAAGGATCGACAACCAGAGGGTAAAGATTTAAAATGATTGCCAGAAGAAAAAATGACATGAGGAAAATCTTTTTTCATGCAGTGAGTGGTTAGGATCTGGAATACACTGTCTGAGGATGTGTTGGAGACAGATTCAAATGAGACATTCAAAAGAGAATCGGAATATTATCTTAAAAGGAAAAATTTTCAGGGCTACAGAGAAAAGGCAGAGGAATGGCATTAGGTGAATTGCTCCTTCAGCGGTCCAGCACAGACAAGGGCTAAGCGGCCTCTTGTGCTCTAACCATTCTATGATTCTGTAAACATTAATTAAATATCTACCAAGGTCAGATAGGGATGGTAGGTAACGTGCCACAATTGCAGTATATGGGAATCTGGGGAGCATTGTGATTCTGGACAATCACATCTGCATTAAGTGTCCACAGCTTGAGAAACTACAGCTCAGGTAGAATTTTGTATTTTGTTCCAGGGTGATGTACATCAGTTTAAAATAGAAGTATTACATTTAAATAAAGCCAATTACATAGGTATAAGGGGTGATTGGCTAAAGTAGATTGCAAAATTAAATTAAAGGGTGTGAAGGTACATCATAAGAAGAAAATTTAAAGAAATATTTTATAATCCTTGAGTATTTGTATTCCATTGAGAAAAAAAACAGTAGAATAGACAAAAAGAACAGTGGTGAACCAAGGCATAATAAGTGAGAACCTTATATTAAATAATAGTAAAGAAAAAGTATTGAAGAAATTAATGGGGTTAAAAGCTAACAGGTCTTCTGGACCTGATAGCTTTCATGTATGGTTTTATAAGAAGTGGCTACAGATATAGTGGATGCATTTGTTGTGATCTTCTAGAATCCCTACATTCTGGAATGGTCCCAGTGGATTTAGGAACAGACCATTTAGCTCCTTGAGCCTGTTACACCATTCAAGGATATGGATGATCTGTGATCTAACTCCATACACCCCATGTCCTTCATTATCTTTGTTTAACAATAATCTATCAACCTCAGTTTTAAATTTAACAATTAATATAGCTTCTACTGCTGTCTACGTAAGAGAATCTATACTTCTATCCTCCTTGGAGTGAAGGAGTGTTTCCTAATTTCATTCCTGAAAGGTATGACTCTGAATTTTAGACTTCCCATCCAGCAGAATTAGTTTCTCTTCATCTATTCTGCGTATTCCCTGTGTTATCTTGAAAACATCAATCAACTGACCTGTTAAATTTCTAAATTCCTAGGAATACAACCATTAAGTGTGGAATCATTTTTTGTTGCTTAACCTTTGGAGCTGAGCTATCATTCTGGTAAATGTACACTGCACTTCTCCAAGGCCAATGTATCCTTCCTATGGTGTGGCTTGAGTACTGCATAGTTTTGATCTCTTTACTGGAGGATATACTTGCTCTAGAGGGGATGCTGGGAAGATTCACTCTATTGATTCCTGGGATGAGAGATTGAGTAGAATGGGCTTATACTCTGGCTTTTAGAAGAATGAGATGCGACCTCATTGAAAGGTATAAGATTTTGAGAGGGCTTGACAGGATAGATGCTGTTTAACATGAAAGCAAAATACTGCAGATGCTGGAAATCTGACATAAAAACAGAAAATACTGGAAAAACTCCGCAGATCTGACAGCATCTGTGGAAAGAGAAACAGAGTTAACGTTTCAAGTCTGTGTGACCCTTCAGAGCTAAAGAGAGGTAGAAATGTGATGAATTTTATGTTGCTTAAGGGGGTGGAGCAGGTGAAGCTGGATAGAAGGCCAGCGATAGATGGGGGCTGAGGAGAGATTGACAAAGATGTCATGGACAAAAAGACAAAGGGAGTGTTAATGGTGGTGGCAAGGGCTAAAGGAGGAGCTGATAGTGGCATAAAGGTAAGAAAGCAAAATGTGTTAATAGCATAACAAGATGCTGTTTACCCTGGCTGGGAATCTAGAATTAGGGAACTTAGTCTCCAGTTAAAGGTTCAGTCATTTAGGACTGAGATGAGAAAATTTTCACTCAGGGTTGTGAACCATTAGAATTCTCTAAAACAAAAACAAAAACAGAATTACCTGGAAAAACTCAGCAGGTCTGGCAGCATCGGCGGAGAAGAAAAGAGTTGACGTTTCGAGTCCTCATGACCCTTCAACAGAATTTGAGTTCGAGTCCAAGAAAGAGTTGAAATATAAGCTGGTTTAAGGTGTGTGTGTGGGGGGCAGAGAGAGAGAGAGAGAGAGAAATGGAGTGGGGGTGTGGTTGTAGGGACAAACAAGCAGTGATCGAAGCAGATCATCAAAAGATGTCAACAGCAATAGTACAAAAGAACACATAGGTGTTAAAGTTAAAGTTGGTGATATTATCTAAACGAATGTGCGAATTAAGAATGGATGGTAGGGCACTCAAGGTATAGCTCTAGTGGAGGTGGGGAGAGCATAAAAGATTTAAAAATTTTTTTTTTTTAAATAATGGAAATACGTGGGAAAAGGAAAATCTTTATAATTTATTGGAAAAAAAAAGTTAAGGGGGAAACAGAAAGGGGGTGGGGATGGGGGAGGGAGCTCACGACCTAAAGTTGTTGAATTCAATATTCAGTCCGGAAGGCTGTAAAGTGCCTAGTCGGAAGATGAGGTGTTGTTCCTCCAGTTTGCGTTGGGCTTCACTGGAACAGTGCAGCAAGCCAAGGACAGACATGTGGGCAAGAGAGCAGGGTGGAGTGTTAAAATGGCAAGCAACAGGGAGGTTTGGGTCATTCTTGCAGACAGACCGCAGGTGTTCTGCAAAGCGGTCGCCCAGTTTACGTTTGGTCTCTCCAGTGTAGAGGAGACCACATTGGGAGCAACGAATGCAGTAGACTAAGTTGGGGGAAATGCAAGTGAAATGCTGCTTCACTTGAAAGGAGTGTTTGGGTCCTTGGACGGTGAGGAGAGAGGAAGTGAAGGGGCAGGTGTTGCATCTTTTGCGTGGGCATCGGGTGGTGCCATAGGAGGGGGTTGAGGAGTAGGGGGTGATGGAGGAGTGGACCAGGGTGTCCGGGAGGGAGCAATCCCTACGGAATGCCGATAGGGGGGGGTGAAGGGAAGATGTGTTTGGTGGTGGCATCATGCTGGAGTTGGCGGAGGATGATCCTTTTAATGCGGAGGCTGGTGGGGTGATAAGTGAGGACAAGGGGGACCCTATCATGTTTCTGGGAGGGAGGAGAAGGCGTGAGGGTGGATGCGCGGGAGATGGGCCGGACACGGTAAACTGGGCGACCGCTTTGCGGAACACCTGCAGTCTGTCTGCAAGAATGACCCAAACCTCCCTGTCGCTTGCCATTTTAACACTCCACCCTGCTCTCTTGCCCACATGTCTGTCCTTGGCTTGCTGCATTGTTCCAGTGAAGCCCAACGCAAACTGGAGGAACAACACCTCATCTTCCGACTAGGCACTTTACAGCCTTCCAGACTGAATATTGAATTCAACAACTTTAGGTCGTGAGCTCCCTCCCCCATCCCCACCCCCTTTCTGTTTCCCCCTTCCCTTTTTTTCCAATAAATTATAAAGATTTTCCTTTTCCCACCTATTTCCATTATTTTTTTTAAAAAAAAATTTTTTAAAAATCTTTTAGCTCTCCCCACCCCTACTAGAGCTATACCTTGAGTGCCCTACCATCCATTCTTAATTAGCACATTCGTTTAGATAATATCACCAACTTTAACACCTATGTGTTCTTTTGTTCTGTTGTTGTTGACATCTTTTGATGATCTGCTTCTATCACTGCTTGTTTGTCCCTACAACCACACCCCCACTCCATTTCTCTCTCTCTCTCTCCACCCCCCACACACACACCTTAAACCAGTTTATATTTCAACTCTTTCTTGGACTCGAACTCAAGTTCTGTCGAAGGGTCATGAGGACTCGAAACGTCAACTCTTTTCTTCTCCGCGATGCTGCCAGACCTGCTGAGTTTTTCCAGGTAATTCTGTTTTTGTTTTGGATTTCCAGCATCCGCAGTTTTTTTTGTTTTTATTAGAATTCTCTACCTCAGAGAAATGAGTAAATGCAAGACTTGAGATCTACAGCTGTTTGAACTTTTAAGGAAATCAAAGGATATGAGATCAGGAAGGAAAGTGGAGTTGTGGTTGAAGTTCAGTCATGAAATTATTGAATGGTGGAGCTGGCTTGAGGGATCGTATGGCCTATCCCTGATCCTATTTCTTATGTTCTTACAACCATTGTCAGAGCAGTGTAAATCTAATTGCCATGCCTGACTCCCAGTAATCCTGTGTCTTCCTGATTCCCTGCCTCAAGCTGGCACCATAAGATGCCTTAATTTCAGTTTAGATCACGTGAATTAGAGAGGGTGTCAAAAGGAAAAAGACTGATCCATTTTTAAAATACTTGTTCTGAAGTTGTCAGCATTACTGGAAAGGCCACAACACTAGTTGCTCTGAGAAGGTGGTGTTGGGTTTTCTTGAGTAGTATGATTGGAAATTACTTCTAATGTCTATTAAAATATTTGTGTATTTATATATTAGAGATCTTGGAATATTATAATTATTACTCATGGAATAATTGTAATTATTAAAGTATAAATTTCTAGATGTTAGGCATAGCTCAGTGGGTAGCATTATTGCTTGAGTCAGAAGTCTTGAGCCCCACTCCAGACGCTTAACAAATTCTGGACTAACACTTGAGTGTAGTATGAAGGGATGCTGCAATGTCTTTTTTCTGCCCTCAGACAAACGAAGGATCCCATGATACAATTCAAAAATAGCATAAAGATTCCGGTGTCCTTGTCAACAATTATCTCTCAAGCTACACAAAAACTGGTATCTGGTTAGTTATTTCATTATCACATGGGATCGTGCTGTGCATAAATTAATTGCCACATTTCCCTGAATTATGACAGTGACTACAATTGAAGCACTTTAGGACATCTGGAAGTTGTGAAAGGAGCTTCATAAAGGTCAATTCTTCCAGTTTGGACCTGGGGCATTACTTCCGAGCCCAATCTGTCCCCACCTAATGTTGATACACTAATAAATGTTTCATCCAAAACTTTGACCATAACTTGATTGCTGTGCATTGCACTTGCAGTATTTTTATTTCAAAAATACGTTTAACATGTTGCATTGACTTAATTAAACAGAACTTTGCATAACTTATGCACCAATTGTTCTTTAATTTCACCGGGGAAAAAAGTTAAAACCCTGTAAAGCAAAGACAGGCTAACCAGACAGAATCTTCCTGAATGAAAACTTGTCTATCCACCTTAGGGTAGTTTGCTGTGATGCATCTAACATTTCCTGCCCTTTAGGATGGCGAGGGAAGAGTGGTTGAAAAAGAATTGTCTTCCCAGATACATATGTAATCATAGATTAATCTGAAGTAAGGATAATAACTAGGACCATTCTGAAACTAATGATACTCTGGTGTCTGCCCACTGGCAAAGGGGTGTTGTAAAATGACCACTGACATGAGCTTCTTTCCCCACCCACCCTGCCCGCTTCCCTCCACACATAAACAAACTGTGGATTGAGAAACTAGATCCAGGATCACATCAGACATCTTTGCTGTTCCAGGGAAAGAAACATACTTGAGCTGGATGTTTCATGTCAAAAAAAAAAGCTGACTTGGGGTGGGAACTAGATCTGGACCTTGGACAAGCCCACTTTATTCTGGCTCAGAAGTACATTTTTTATAAAAATTTAAGACTGTCCACAACAACCAGATTTGTGTGCAGAGGAAGGGTTTTGGACCTCAGCTGCTGGAATGGTCCAGTAACAGGTACAGCATTTTAAAACCCTGCCTAACATTGAATAGTAGTCCTGTGCATGATCTTGTGCTCTTGCTGGGGTGTTTAAATGTGTGCCAAAGAATGAGCTGCATTTGTGCCAGCGGATATATTAGACATGTTTTACCACTGGAATGGTCAGGAACATGGTTCATTTATAAAATTATTTACTTATGTAGCTGTCTGTGCTTCTTACAAAAGTTATTATAAATGTAAAAGTAATATATATATATATAGCTTTTTTTTTAAAAAATACAATCGCTACTTTTATCAATCTCACACAAAGGTATTTATATAGAAATTTTAAAATTCCTCAACGAAGCTGTCACTTGTGGTTTTATACTGTTTGGGAAGTTGCATTATACGGAGCTTTCTTCAGTGTTTCCAGGAAGAACTGCTCATCTTCAAGAAAGTCACGGTCCTGCGAAGGAGAAACAAAAGCAAGTATCACTGAAGGGCAAACAGTGGGCTGACTACATACTGTATCACTTAGGTGTTGACTCCACACAGAGTTGTGCAGACTCATTTCAGAATACCTTCATTCTGGGCTGATTTCACTTTAGAATGTGCTGATCCTAGTCCATGCCCGAACAGGTTGTACTACAAGTTCACTTAGTGACACTGGATGACAATCAGCTGAGGCAGCAATACAACCTTCCCAGTATATTTAAAAGGCAGGTTTCTGGTCTGTACTAATTGAACTGGTAGCAACACAACTTGCCCCAGAACCCTGGGGCAGGGAGAGCAAAACTGCCCTGATAGTTCCTGTTCCCAGCAACTTCCAGGGAACGCAGCTGGAAGCAGGAAGGGAAGTATATCTGTGTGATCCACACTAGTGTAGCTCAAACTGGGTTCCATGGACCCCTGAAGGCCCACTGAGATTTTTCAGGGGGTCTACTAGAATAGTCAAGCAGCAGCCAGAGGCGGGCTTGGTGTGAGGTACGAGCAGACAGTGGCCACCACAGGTACAGCGCAGAGTGGGCTAGCCAACTCACCTCGGAGCAGAGCGTGTATGGAGGCGCACAGACTAGCAGGTAGATAGCCAGGTAGACCTACAGTAGCCAAGGCTGGTACTGGGCACCAGGTGAATTCAGCCATGGTCAAGAAGGGAGTTTTTAAAAAATATTTCTACTTAAATGCAAAGAAAGATCACCAAAATAAAAGGTGGTCTAGATATTGTGAATTTTATAATAATTTAGATGAGTTCTGTGATTACTTGAAAATGGAAATCAACCAAAAAGCAGTGATCTATGTGCTACATCTCAACAACATCATCTGCAGACATGGGACCAGCTTCCACTAATGTCAACTAGTTCTATTTCTCCACCACCATCCACGGACTTTATGTTGTCAAACTGCTTGTTCAATATCCAGTCTCAGATGACCCAAAATGTCCTCCATTTAAAGATCGGGAAGACCAAAGCCCTTGCCACAAATTCTGTGCTCCAGCCACACATTCAATCCCCTTCTTCAGCCACTCCCACAGGCTGAACTAGATTGCTCACATTCTTGGTGTTATATTTGACCTCCAAGCTGAGTTTCTGACCCCATCTCCTCTCCATCACAAAAACTGTTTACCTCCATCTTCACAACATCACCAACCTTGACTTCTACCTAAACCCAACTGCTACTGAAACCCTCATCCATGTTTTTGTCACCTTCTAACTTGGTTATTCCACTGCTTTCCAGGCCAGCCACCTATCCTTCATTCTGCATTTCATCCAAAATCTGACGCCATATTCTTTCCCACATGACCATTAACTATCTTACTCATTACCTCACATTAACATTTTTCATCCTTATGTTTAACTTTCACAGTCTTGCCTTTCCCTCGCTCTGTAAATTTCCTTTACCCTGCAAACCCTCCCTCCCAAACTCTGTTCCTTAGTCTCTGGCCTGTGTATTCCACTCTCACCACCCATGGCCATGTTCACCCACACTTCGCTATTTACAAATCTTCAACAAACCAGATCCAAATTAGTGTTATAGTATTAAGCACAGTTGTTACAGGTTTACTCAAGACAGCTACTCCACTGAACCTCAATATTGTTAAATAAAAACAGAAAATTCTGGAATGAATGAATGCTTCAGAGCTCTGAAGAAGGGTCATACGGACTTGAAATGTTAACTCTGTTTCTCTCTCCACAGATGTTGTCAGACCTGCTGAGTTCTTCCAGCATTTTCTGTTTTTATTTCATATTTCCAGCACCCGCAGTATTTTGCCTTTATCTTAATATTGTTAATTTCCTCTAGTTCATCCTTGCAGCACTCACTTGCCATATGATTTTGGTTGCTGTTCTCCTCACTTTGACTGTCAGGATAGCTGAACCCAAGAAGTCCATTGTGTGAGCTAGCCTTTCTCCAAGCAGGCCATTGCACTTTACATTGTTGTTCCAAACTTGCTGTAGTACCCAGGATATTCCTCAAACTTTCAAATAGAACAGGGTTAAGTACACACCAGAAGACCTCACCTTTTTAGCAGCATGTCTGAAAATTGCAAGTTTGGCTTCCAATTCTGAAGGCATAGTTGTCTCAATATTGCTATCCAACCTAGGATTCCTAGGTAGTCCACGCCGAGCATTACTAAGCACAGGAGGAAAATCTGAAAGGCAAATGTACAGAGTTCAAATTCTACACTTGCTGGATGATGTCAGTAAAGAGTCCAAAGAGAGCCAGTTCAAAAATGATTTGCAGTTGGAGCTGAGCAGACAGAAAGAAAAAGTCAAATTCCAAAATAGCTTTATGTCAGGATATATGCCTGAATTTCCCTGTGTCCAGGCAGTAGCTTGCAATATGAAGTGATGGCAGATGAGACCTTGCCATAGTTGCATATTTGGAAAATTACCCCCATAATTTTTTACCATGAAATAGAGCAGGAAAACTGAGAAGGTTGCTAAGGATCTACTCTACAACTGCCTCTTTAAGTTCAATCAGAGGAAGGCACTTAGTATGAGAACTGGATCAAAGTAATGGCTGGACCATAAAAGACCATAGCTCATCTGGTTCGTCTTCTACCATCCTGTTAATCACATGATAGTGAAAGTGGAGCTGTTGATTAATGGAAATTGTGTATTAATCAATCCACAAAAGACCCAGACATGAGGTGAGGAAACCACTAGTGGTGGAAAGCTCCTGGACCATAGGTCCAAAGTCACCTGTTCCTTCCAAATATGTTAGTGTGGGGGTGAACTATGAAGATGCACCTCCTCATCACCTGTAGCATAGGAACTGTCAGCATGGCTCAGTGGAGCACTCTGAACTCTGAATTACGGAATCGTGGGTTTTAGCCCCACTCCACGACTTGAGCACACAATCTATGATGAAACTTAATTGGTGTACTGAGGCCTCTACATTGTCTTAGGTTCTGTCTTTTGGATGAGCCATTAGATCCAATCACATTATGTGAAACACAGGACAGTTCCCTCTGCTTTCCGGTCAGCAGTTATCCCTCAACCATCACCAAAGCAAATTAGCTGGTCATTTATTTCATTGGTTTCTGTGAAACTTTACAGTGTACAAACTGGCAGCCAAGTTTGCCTGCAAAACTAGTGACCACACAACTCATTGAATGTGAAGTGCTTCAGGACTTCACTGGAATTCCTGAGGCAGGAATTATTAGAAAAACACAGAATAAAGTGTTGCAATATAAAGTAAAAAAAATCTGAAAATGACGTTAATCAGGAAAACAAAGTAGAAAGTGCCAGGAATATACAGCTGGTCCACTTAACATTTCAACTCTGGACTCTGATGAAGGAGAGTCTACACTTAAAATGTCACTTTTTCTCTTTTCTGATACAGAAAGACTGCACATTTTGGGAAATTTTGTGTTTTTATACAAGATAAATAGATCTGGAGGACAAGTTCAGAAAATGACAAATAAACTCAAAACCCAGGAGAGACCTGCGCTTATATGGCATGGTCATGGGACATCACAAAGTGCTTTAGGGCTAGTGTAGACACTTGTAATGCAAGAAGGTGGACAACAGGACAAGGATCCTGCACGATTTCATTTGTACTGTGCTCCTGGTGTGAACAAATGGATCAGAGCATCTGACAAGGAGGAAGAGGTAGGCGGTGACAGCAAGCGTTGGAATCTGAGACGGGGAGCAGCCTGAAAACACAATCCTAGAGATGCATTTTGGAAGAGAATTCTAGACAGCAGGGTCATGGATGGTTGAAAGTACTTTGTGTGGAATATAAAAAGAAAATTGGTGAGAGGAAATGGAAAGGCATTTGAACATAGGTTAATGAACCAGAGTATTGCTGAAAGAAAAAAAACATTTTTGTCAAAGCTTTTCATCTCGCCCTCATTAGCACAATTCGCAAAAAAAATCAATGTCAGCAGAAACAACATATTTACACTGTATGAGAAGAGAGTGCTGATTGGTTGGCAAGTGGACTCTGAATGATAGAGGTGTTGCCATGGAGAATGCACCAGATGATGACTGACAGTTAACTGCCAAGAACTGTTTGAAATTTAAACCAGGGAGTTTGACTCTGATGGTCAAGACATTGCCCTAGGGAATGAACCAGCGAATGGCTGTCATTTATTTTGTTGAGCTGAAACAGGCACAATGTATGTACGTTCTTTCTGTCTTCAAAGAACAGGGCCCTGTCTATTAATGTATGTAGCTTCCAGTTCACACAAATGTGCCACCATATGAGCCCAACTGACAATCTTAAATTAGTTGTCAGCGTAACTCTTAACACACTGAGAATTATTTAGGAAACGTTGTTCAATTGCGGAATCGCATCTAATGTTGGACACTGCATTGCAAACACTGGCTGATTTGGTACGGTCTGTAGCTTGTTCATTACAGTCAGTACTGCCAGTCACCATCATTTGGTGCATTCTCCATGGCAACATCTCTACCAATCAGAGTCTACTTGCCAACGAATCAGCACTTTCTTCTCATACAGTATAAATATGTGGTTTCTCCTGACATTGGTATTATCTTGTGAATTGTCCTGATGAGTATAGGATGAAAAACTTTGACAAATGTCTCTTTTTTCAGAAATACTCAAGTTCTACACCACCAAATGACTATTTGCAAACTTGAAGAGTGGTTTCATGTTTACAGAGCAAATGGTCACTTGGTGCAATGAATGTAGCTCTGCCTAAGGGTTCAAGCAAGAAATGAACAGACATCTGATTCAAAAGGGAGGAGGCAAAAACATACTTGCTGAGTGTCGGGGAAGAGAAAGATTAGTCTGGTATTCAGGTCTATGAAGTTATCAGCACAGGCATCTTATTTATTGCACTACATTATTTCCAACTGAGATGCCCTTTCAGAAGACAAGCACCAAAGTCCAAGGCATCCAATTAAGAGTGTACTGCATAGTCCAAGCAACATATCCATCACCAGGAAATAAGAGTTTTAATAAAGCACTTACATGAATGAGTTGCAAAGGATACTGGTTGATTCCTGATATGTGGTGTTACTGTGTTGATGGGCATTTCCACTGCAAATTTGTTCAGATGATGTCGTTGCTGGGCTAGACTCAGACGTTCCTGGAAATTAAACATTTAGACAGAATGTGTGTAATTTTATCTGCTCATTTCCCTTGTTCATCTGAATCAGCGTTCGGCAATCCCATGTTCCACTAATCACTCGTAGTTAGATGCAGAGTAAAGCTCCCTCTACTCTGCTCCAATTTGAGAAGGATATAAATGTACTGTCATATTTTTCAGGTTCGCCACACCGCCCATCTTGTGCTTAAGTTCAAATTTCTGATTAATGGGCAGTTTATAATAGTGATCCATTCCCTTAAGAAATGGATATGAGGCCCTTCAGGAAGAATACTTTCATCCAATCCAACTAGATCTGAACTCAGATCACGGAAGTAAAAGGTCTGTGTCTATCTAACCCATTGCATCATCTCGTCTGCTTGCACCTTCATGTGTTTTTATAGAAATCTGCTCTGTGGGCATATGTACATGAGTACAAGTATTTGACTGTGTGTGCAGGAACCTTCAAACTACTTAGCAATAGATATCTGTAATTGGTGTTCCTTGCATTGCTTGCAACAGTGTTCAATTCTTTAAGGGTGTTGGTCTAAAAGAGCTCAGAACAACTTCTTTATGGTTATTAATACTGTATTCCTTGCACTTATAAGGTCCCAATGCTGAATCTTTGCAAGCTGAAGCATTTCAAAATCTTTCATATAATAAACTACTTCCGAAGTGTAATGATTATTATGATATAGGTAGACACCTACATTAACTCACCCCAATGTAACATGAAGTTCCTCTAAGGTTTCACATGGCTTAGCAGTTTGCACTCTCACTTTCTAGTCAGAAGGTCAGGACTCAAGGCACAATCCAGAGATTTGAGTATATGACTCAGGTTAACATTTCAGTGCAGTACCAAGGGAGTGCTGCACTTTCAGAGGTGCCAACTTTTGGTTGAGACATTAAAACAAGGCTCCATCTGCCTTTTCAGGTCTATGTAAATGATCCCAGCTCCTCAATGTGCTGGTCAATATTTATCTTTCAACCAACATCACTTAAAGTGACTATCAGATCACTATCACATTGCTCTTTGTGGGGGCCTGCTGTGCGCAGATTGGCTGCTGGGTTTCCTACATTATAACAGTGCCTTAATTTCAAAAATAGCTATTAAGTGCTTTGGCATGCCATGAAAGGTATCATATAAACATAACAAAAATAAAAATACCTGGAAAAACTCAGCAGGTCTGAGAGCATCTGCGGACAGGAACACAGTTAAAGTTTCGAGTCCGTATGACTCTTCAACGGAACTAAAGAAAAATAGAAAAGAGGTGAAATATAAGCTGGTTTAAGGGGGGAGGGTGGGGGGGGGGGGGGGGCGGCGCGGGCGGGGGGGGTGGTGGTGGGGGACAAGTAGAGCTGGATAGAGGGCCAGTGATAGGTGGAGATAGCCAAAAGATGTCATAGACAAAAGGACAAAGAGGTGTTGAAGGTGGTGATATTATCTAAGGAATGTACTAATAGGTAACATTAAGGGTAGAAAGCAGGACGAGCAAGGTACAGATAACCCTAGTGGGGTTGGGGTGGAAGGGATCGAAATAGGCTAAAAGGTAGAGATAAAACAATGGATGGAAATACATTTAAAAATAATGGAAATAGGTGGGAAAAGAAAAATCTATATAAATTATTGGAAAAAAGGGGGATCGGAAAGGGGGTGGGGATGGAGGAGAGAGTTCATGATCTAAAGTTGTTGAACTCAATACTCAGACCAGAAGGCTGTAAAGTGCCTAGTCGGAAGATGAGGTGCTGTTCCTCCAGTTTGCGTTGAGCTTCACTGGAACAATGCAGCAGGCCAAGGACGGACAAGTGAGCATGAGAGCAGGGTGAAGTGTTGAAATGGCAAGCGACGGGGAGGTCTGGGTCATGCTTTATCTCTACCTTTTAGCCTATTTCGATCCCTTCCCCCCACCCCACCCCCACTAGGGCTATCTGTACCTTGCTCGTCCTGCTTTCTACCCTTAATGTAACCTATTAGCACATTCCTTAGATAATATCAACACCTCTTTGTCCTTTTGTCTATGATATCTTTTGGATAATATCTCCACCATCATTGGCCCTCTATCCAGCTCTACTTGTCCCAACCCCCCTTAAACCAGCTTATATTTCACCTCTTTATTTTTCCTTAGTTCTGTTGAAGAGTCATACGGACTCGAAACGTTAACTGTGTTCCTCTCCGCAGATGCTGTCAGACCTGCTGAGTTTTTCCAGGTATTTTTATTTTTGTTCTGGATTTCCAGCATCCGCAGTTTTTTGCTTTTTCTTTCTTGAAGCGTTATTCTTATTAGACTCCATAGCTGATGATGACAATTCCTCAATAAAGATCTCAATATGTCCCTGATTTGGCTGTCTAGGTATAGGCATTTTAAAGCATTATAGGCAGATGAACAAGAAACATATAGGATCTCATGGTTAGGTACACTGGTTTCCTTTAACTGAAACTCAAGTTTTATAGGGTAAGAGTGAAAAATCTAGATGGTGCAACAAATCAGAATATTTCATCTCCGAATCTTTTCCTATACACTTGCTGGACCTACATCACTGACAATCTCACCATCAGCAGTGGACTGTGAAATTCACCAGTTGGTTTTAACCAATCTAAATATACATTTTGTACTTAAGTTTACTTGATTGTGGCACCAAATGGTGTAGAATATATGATTAATTCAAGCATGTGCTATATTGAACACATTCCATCCATTAGCAACCCAATCACAATCATTTTCCCAAGTCACCAGCAGTTCAAAAGTAAGCCTAACATCTCTGCTCACTCTCAGCTATCATGGAAAACTAGTTACTACAGCAGCAGCTCCTTGCCATATCAAGTGAAATTCATGGATCCCAGTCTCCCCACCAAAAAAGGTACCTGTTATTTCCTTCTTCCCACAATACCTGGTGTTGCTGTTCCTTGTTTCTCCCCATTTGAAGTACATGTTCTTGCTCCCCCCTGCCCTCATGTTACCTGGTGTAACTTCCCACCACCCCCCAATTTGCTGTGCTTCTTGCTCCTCTAGCTGGTACCTGCTGTAAATGTTCATAGTTTTTTTTTGCAGTACCATGCTCCCTGCCTCCCCTGTGTTCCACTGTGTAGTTGTTCCTCATTTCTCCCATTTGCAGTATCCTCTCTGTGCCAATTCCCACAGTATGTGGTGTAGCTGTTCCTTGCTTTTCCCTGCTCCCTTTTCCCTCCCCTATGGTACCTGGTGTAGCTGCTGCTCTTGCTGCTGCAGTCTCTCCATTTTTTTTTGGATAGCGTGCAGTCGTGTCTGGTGCTCAGACTCCACCCGTTTAGCCTCCATGAATTTTTGTTCACCTTCCTCATATTTCTGAGAGGCAAGCTGCAGAGGAAGACATTAAGGCAGCCAGTCAGTTAAAGAGTCCATGGTATATTAATGAGCCTAAAGACGCTGCATATGAGTCACCACCCAACCACATTCCCCAGTCTGTTCTCCCAAATGGTGAAGACTGCAATGGTGTAACAATGACAAATATGACCATATTCAATCAAATATATATATGTGTGAAAATAACCATAAACAAACACCAGTAACCATGTTTAACATTTTAAACGTGCCCAGAAGAATCTATGCGGCTCAGTTTTCACCACTTAGTCAAGTTATCCACTGAGCCACCTGGAAGAGAATTAACTTTTTTTTTAAAGAAAAAAAGAGAACTGAATCTAACATTAAAAGAGACTAAAGGGCAGGTGAAAAGGGATAGTTCATAATGTGAGGAGGCATCCACAACAAGGTCTCCAAACAGCTTATTTTCCAGGTGTCCAAAACGGCTAACTTGCATAACCAACATTATTGACACACATCTTCCATCTGTTAAAGGTTACCAAGGCAACAAAGGCAGTGGTGTTTAGAATATTAGACTTAGCAGCTTAGCCTCCTCAGGTCAAGAACTTTGTTGTCTTAGTTGATATTTAGACTATGGCAGAGCAGCAGCTTAGAAACAAAGAAAATAGGAGCAGGAGTAGGTCATTCGGCCCTTCGAGCGTGCTCCACCATTCAAGATGATCATGGCTGATCCTCTATCTCAACGCCGTACTCCCACATTCTCCCTAAACCCCTTGACACCTTTAGAGTCCAGAAATCTATTTCCTTCTTAAATATATTCAGTGATTTGGCCTCCACAGCCTTCTGTGGTAGAGAATTCCATAGGTTCACCAACCTCTGAGTAATGAAGTTTCTCCTCATCTCAGTCCTAAATGATCTACCTGGTATCCCAAAGCTGTGACCCCCTTGTTCTAGACCCCCCCAACCAGATGAAATATTAGGAAAAAGTTCAATCTTCTATTGTGCCTGCAGTAGGTGGTCCAGGTCTCACTGCCATATAGCAACCTGCTCAGAACACATGCTTGGTAGATCCATAGCTGTTCAACATTAATTTATTATTTCACAGATGTTTAGTTAGTTATCAGATTGTGGTCACCGCCTTTCCAATGAGTGTTTAGTTCAGCATCTACAGAGGCAGGTTATCCAGAACAGTTGATTCTAAGCATCAGAGCTTGTGCACATCTTCCAACCTGACATTAGCTAATGAAACTTCTGATGTAGTCAACACGCCCTTTGCCACAATCACTTTCTTCTTTAGACTGACAGTTAGTACAAATTTATTACAAGCTGGCAAAAAATTTTTGCCAAGTTTTTTCAGATTCTAATACAAATGCTGAAAATCTGAAATATAAACAGAAAATGCTGGAAGTACTCAAAAGGCCATTGACCTGAAATGTTAATTCTGTGCCTTTCTCCACAGATGCTGACTGACCTGAATATTTCCACCATTTTCAGCTTATATTTCAGATTTTACTTCAGAGTATGATCAGCACTGCATCATTGGCAAAAAGAAGTTCTCCTGTTAAGAGAGTTTGATTTCCCTCCTTACACTTAAGATGTGTAATATTCAGGAGTTTTCCATCTAATCTTGTATCAGGTAATTCGCCTAAGCCACACTGCATTCCTGGTACATTAAACACATTTTAATAGATTAAGGGTATGAACAATTTCACTCAAGATGCTTTATTCCATATCCTCAACACGCCACTGGTTTTGGTGACAGCTTTCCACGAGAAGCAAGGGCCAAGTATCTGGATCCCGAGATGATTTGCAAATTGCTTATCCTTCCTTCCCTTTTAAATAATATATGGTAAAGAGATGAGGATGACCCCAGTGGCAGTCTTACAATCTCTAAAGTTACCCTGTTAAAAGTGGACCAAGAAGTGACCTTTGTTTCTTGTCTTTCTCAGGCAATAGGTTGGATACAATTCACAAATTACACAGCCAGACTCTGTTTCGAGTTAGAACTTTGAATCCCAGTGTGCACACCACGTGTTATTGTAATGAATAAGATCAGTTTTTTTCATACCTTACTCATGCCCTCAACTTCTTCAGCCCTCTGCTTGATGCGGATTGCCATGGCATTAACTCTCTCCTTTTCCAATTGCAGTTCATGATGCTTTTGATTTAGGCTCTCTTGCTCTTGAGCTAACTGTTCCTCTTTGGATTTCAGTTCAGCGGCTTTCACCTTCAGTTCCGCTTGTTCCTGCAGGGAGAGGGCAAACTCAGTCCATTTAACAGGTTCTGTAGTTCTGAACACATTTTTAAAACGTCCACAAGTATTTAAACCTAAAACTGTTACCTAAAAGGCAAAACGGAAAGGTTTTTAGATCAAGTGATTTTTAATGGATAGAAAAAAATACAATTTAAAAATGGGTTCAATTAGTTTTATCTCTGGGGCATCTCATTATTCCCATGTCAGTCATGACCAAAATATGGGGCTCGTCAAATGTATCAGCATATATTGTGGAGTGGGTTTTCTTGGTTTGTGTCTATGCCTTTGTTAAATTTGGTGGCTGGAACAGCTTAATTGAAATGTCAATATGTGCAGATTGACAGGCTGTGGCGGATTTTGGGCAATGTTCCCTCTAAACTGAGCAAGCTGAAAGTTCCTGTGCAGGTGCAAATATATTTAAAGGGCCCACACATTTTTTTTAAATCACCCATGCCCTACACAAAAAAAAATTGTGGACACATTGATGTTAAGACATTAGGAAAATCAGGTACAATAGTGAATCTCCATCCAAAGGAAAATATATGGGAATTGACACTTTCCTTTTTTTAATATTTCTGTTCAATTCTCAGTTAATTTGTGTATTCAAACAAATGGCTGTAACATGAAAGGTCTAGTGCCATGAAAAAAACTTCAGACCTGCTTGCTCATCTTCCAATCTGTTAGAAAATCTAAACACCATCAACTGAACTGAGAAGTACATTTTCCAAATGCACCTTAAACATCAGGAAGAAATATCAAGAGACAACTATTGTTTCATCCAAAAGGTTTCTTGCTGACTATTCCAGGATCATTCTGGAAAGGAAGGATAACTACCAACTTTTTTGCACAACCAAATGTATCTTTAAACCCCTCTCCGCTGTCCTCTCCATCCTCATCTCTAACAAATGTGAGGAGCTCATGTTCTTCTTTGTCACCAAGATTGGCACCAACTGATTCTGTTGCTTCCCACCTTCATCACAAGTTAAACTTTCCTAAGCTATTCAATGCCCTAGCGAAGAACGACCAGACAATTATTTTATATGATAGTCCATCCTCCTCAGGGGTATAGTGCCATATTTTGAGTTCTAAGAAAATATGTTGGCCATATCATTTCTAAATCTACTATTACATTGTTTTCCTATTTATGAATCATTTGAGGCCCCAAAAGTCAGTAAAACTATGCTTTTTAAGTGAAAAGTATTAATGCCAGTAGGTGGTAGGCATTTTATTTTAAACCCTGTAGTATTTTGAATCACTAGTTTTTGGTTTCATTATGCAACAGTTTAAATATTTAATCAAGCCGAGTAAAAACATGAATTACAGAAAGCTTTACTTACCAAAATGACGCTTCACAATAATTTCCACACTGGGTCCAGTTGCACATTTCTGCTAAAGGCAGAGGTTGATCTTGTCCTCGAGTCCTCTGCTGATCGGTGACATCGCAGCCAGGCTGTGGCATATGGTGTTGGATCCCAATCCGTCAGGAGGGCAGGGGGGTCCATGTAGACTTACAAATATAATTGCTGATACCCGATTTATGAGCATTCTTGAGTGCATTGGTGATAAAATTAAGTTCATATGGCTGAATTCTCACTCACATTCTGCTGCTTGGAATTACTGGTGTACAATTTAGTAATGCTCATAAATCCTGGGGAATGTCCAGTTTCCTCCATGTAATCTCTCAATGATTGATTACAGAAGTAGATGACAATTTAAACCGCTTGCAGAGAGAAGATATTGCTGATTCTCCATAAGCTGGTGGCATTTCAGCTGACCAATAGTCTTGTCAAGAAGGCGCAATTGGTCAATCAGAGATATATAACTGGATTGAACTTAAGAGAGTGAACAGGAGCTTTTCAATGACATGGTTGTGAACATTCGATTTTCTAAATTATTAATGAGATTGGTTAAAAAAAACTGCTAATAATTAATGCTTATAATCTTACTGTTGTTCCCTAACAAAACCATTCCAAACTTTCCCTATGCAGCTGCAACTTTGCCTTCAAGAGCTTTGGTGCCAGGTTGCTCTTTTCATCCACGCAAAAAGCATATGTTGTGAAGAATCTGTTTGTCTGCGTGCACAATTGTTGTAGTGCATTTCTGCAAACACTGTGAGAGCACTCCAAGTTCATGTGATGTGTCATACATCAGAGCTAAGTCTAAAAGAAACTGTTTTGGAGAAGTTCTCTTTCACAGACCCTCATAGGTGTTCCCGGCAGACGCAGACCTTGTTTTATCTTTCATCGCTGGTCTTTAAGTAGTCTTTAACACTACGATTAACACTCCCATTGTCTTCTGTCCATGACACCTTTGTCAATCTCTCCTGAGCTCCCACCTATCCCTGATCTTCTATTTTGCTCCATCTACTCCACCCCCTCTTATACAATTTAAAATCCACATTTATACTTCCTTAAGCTCTGGCGAAGAGTCATATGGACTGGAAATGTTAACTCTGTTTCTCTCTCAACAGATGCTGCCAGATCTGCTGAGTTTTTCCAGCATTTTCTGATTTTATTTCAGATTTCCAGCATCTGCAGTATTGTATTTTTATATAATGCTTCATAGCCGCACCAACACAGTTCAAAATGAACTTGCTACACATCTGGAGCTTAAAATGCAGCTTATTTTGGAAATTTGTTCTTCTATTTCAGCAGCGCATTCTGCCAGCTGCCTCTGAATCAGAATCACAGAATCTCAATGCAGTAGAGGCCCTTCAGCCCATTGAGTCTGCACCAACACGTGAGAAACACCTGACCTACCTACCTAATTCCATTTACCAGCACTTGGCCCATAGCCTTGAATGTTATGACGTGCCAAATGCTCATCCAGGTACTTTTTAAAGGATGTGAGGCAACCCGCCTCAACCACCCTCCCAGGCAGCGCATTCCAGACTCTCACCACCCTCTGGGTAAAAAAGTTTTTTCTCGCACCCCCCCTAAACCTCCTGCCCCTCACCTTGAACTTATGTCCCCTTGTGACTGACCCTTCAACTAAGGGGAACAGCTGCTCCCTATCCACGCCCCTCAAATCTTGTACACCTCGATCAGGTCGCCCCTCAGTCTTCTCTGCTCCAACTAAAACAAACCAAGTCTATCCAACCTCTCTTCATAACTTAAATGTTTCATCCCAGGCGTCCTGGTGAATCTCCTCTGCACCCCCTCCAGTGCAATCACATCCTTCCTATAATGTGGCAACCAGAACTGCACACAGTATTGCAGCTGTGGCCTCACTAAGGTTCTACACAACTCCAACATGGCTTCCCTACTTTTGTAATTTATGCCTCGATTGATAAAGGCAAATGTCCCAAATGCCTTTTTCACCACCCCACCAACATGCCCCTCCGCCTTCAGAGATCTATGGACACAAACGCCAAGGTCCCTTTGTTCCTCAGAACTTCCTAGTGCCATGCCGTTCGTTGAATTCTTCCTTGTCAAATTACTCCTTCCAAAGTGTATCACCCCACACTTTTCAGGGTTAAATTCCATCTGCCACTTATCTGCCTATTTGACCAGCCCATTTATATCTCCCTGTAGCCCAAGACACTCAACCTCACTGTTAACCACCCAATCTTTGTGTCATCCATAATCTTACCTCCCACATAGTCATCTATGTCGTTTATATAAATGACAAATAATAGGGGACCCAGCACAGATCCTTGTGGTATGCCACTGGACACTGGCTTCCTGTAACTAAAGCATCCTTCTGTTATCGCCCTCTGCCTCCTACAACTAAGTCAATTTTGAATCCACCTTATCAAATTACCCTGTATCCTGTGTGCATTTGCCTTCTTTATAAGTCTCCCATGTGGGACCTTGTGAAAGGCTTTGCTGAAATCCATATAAACTACATCAACTGTACTACCCAGAAGAATCTATGTGGCTCAGTTTTCACGACTTAGCCGAGTTATCCAGTGAGCCACCCGGAAGAGAATTAACTTTGTTTTATACACTGATTGAGGTGATCTGTTATACTCAGAGTATTATCTGTCCATAAATGAATGGAAATGGTTCTCCACTAACTTCTGTCACCGAATCACCCACTGCAAGTTCTAGTCTATGGTTTAGGCAATGCCAAATAATAATAGCTGAGTATCGTTCCATAAGACTGTTGGCTCCACCTGATTTGGTGCCCAGCATAACACTCACTCCATCACTAGCAAACATTACAAGATGCTGCTTCAGGTAGGTGTGAACAAACCATGTTTCTCGAGATATTAAAGAAGATACTTAAATATTGTATCAACTTTTTGATCTGGAATTTCAATGGGATCTAAAAGCATGACATGTGGATCATCCTTCTTATCACACTCACATTTTGGGTAAACTACTAGAGCAATTTTGCTACATAGGCTTGTAGATTCTTCAATAAGCATACAAAGTTTACCCTCTATTACGCTGATATGCTGGCAAATTTTCTTCTTCATCTCGGTAGCTATATGTTCAATAATTTTGGCAGCACTGTAGCGGGAATACAACACAATGCCCATGTCAACACCATTTTCTTTTGAAGTTCCAGCAAGCCAAAGTGGTCAGAGTATGGTCTGTTGTTTTTAGCCAGGTAGTATGCAGAACGGAAAACTGCACAAGTTGCCTTTAGGTGAGATGCATTCAGGTCGTCACCAATTTTTCCAAGAGTGCCTTTGATTGCTTTTTCAGCAACACGTCGCGCAGTGACGTGACCTTTCGACAGTTTGTGTTCTACAATATTTTCCTGAGAGATTTTAAGTGTACGCTCCAGTTGAATCCATTGTTTGACACTTGGTACAAATGCCACTCATTCGAAAGTCCCAATCCCTTGGACGTGAAAAGTGACGTTACCAATATTTGCACATACTTTATGTCAAAGTTTTTCATCTTTACAATCTATCCAAGGATATGTCTCTTTTTTCCTCTTCCACATTTCCTCTGTCCACGTGTCCATGCAAGGATACAGACCTGCCACTGTATCAAGCTCAGTTTCAATATTAAAGTGTGTCAGTTTTGAATCTGAGGCAGCCGCAGCACTGAAGTTCTCCTCTCCATTATCACTCAGTTTGATAGTACTTGAACGTTCTTTACTTTCTTCACTCTCTCTACAAAAGGAGGTTTTTGTTTTGCAGTCATTGTGTTGTTATCATGACAAGTTAAGCCACTGAGTAACAGAGGGTCAATGGCCTCGGGCCAACTCATGAGGCAACTCTGACGTGCTGGTATGATTTCCACTTCCTATAGTCCCAACTCACTGAATTTTAGCGATGAATAGGCAATAAAAAAAGCTTGAAAAGTCGCAATTATCTGTACCTAATTCTAAAGCTGGGGGAACTAACTGGCACATTACTTGGCAGAAGTAGTTCTGATGCATTCTTCACAACATTATATTAAAATGCAACTTAAATTGTAGGTGCCAGAGTGACACCGGCCGCAATTCGCTCCTAATCCTGCTAAATTGCTTAACGATAAATAGGGCGGAACCCGATTTGTCACAGCCCATATAGACTGATCTAATTTATTAATATTTTGCTGTGTCATTTGGCTTAAGTGTATTAATAACCTGTAAATAAGTCTGATTAAATTCAGCCACTATCCATAAGATTGTTGGTTTGGCCTGAACGAACAGGAAATACTGTAGGAAGTGAGCACTACTTATTGTCTGGATCTTGCCAGTATTAGGCTGACAGGATCTCTGCATTTAAATCATTGGAAATGATAAAAACCCACCAAAAAGATGTTTTCAGAGTTTACAAATACTTCGAATTGAGTATCTACATTTGCGAGACATGCTTAGCTTTTGCCTGTGTTAGCAAATAGCGTGTACCATTTGGTTTGGTGGTGAAGAGGGGGAAGAAACAGACAGCTGAACAGATGGAACCAGACTTTCATCCTTGAGGTGAGAATCGTGAGACAGACCATTTCCTGATGTCACAATCCTGCCTGCTGCCCCGCAGTGCCCTCCCACGCTATTTTCATGGCAGGGACATTCCTGCAGTCAGGAATGCCACCTCCTGAGGCAGGAACAGAAGTGGGTGGATGCCATGGTGGACAGGTTTGAAGACCCATCTTCATTCACTGGAACATTGACCCAGGTCTATACATGAGTGTTAGTACCCTGGCCCTCACCCCCCGTGTCCCCCCACTAAACCCCATGACCTCTCTATGCTCCCTCTTATCCCCCATGTCACTTTATAACCTCCCATGCCCCCTCCACATTTCCTCCATGTCCATTCAAGAGTATTCACTATGGACAGAACTCATGAGCCCTATAATAACACTGGGAAGTCTTCAAGATACTCATAAAACTGTCAAAATAAACAGTTATTCAAAAACCTCTTCAAAAAACTTTAATCCTATTAACAGCTCATAAAACTGTCAATCAAAACAAAACTCCATCTTCTGGACAGCTACATCAACAAACCCTGCTGAACTAAATCCATTAGTGATGTTTGGAGCTCAGTCAAGCATTCATAATGGGATTTCAAAGCACAGCTTTGCCAACAAAGCCTCTAGAGCCAGATACATTATCATCAGGAGGTGAAAGGGAGAGAGGAACTTGGTGAAATTGAAATCACTAGGGAAACAGTACTGAGCAAATTGATAGAGCTGTGGGTTGGCAAGTCTCCGGGTCCTGGTGGACTACATCCTAGGGTCTTAAAAGAGGTAGTTAATGAGGTAGTCGATGCACTGGTGTTAATTTTTCAAAATTCGCTAGATTCTGGAAAGGTTACATCAGACTGGAAAGTAGCAAATATAACCTCTCTATTCAAGAAGGGCGGGAGGCAGAAAACAGGAAACTATAGGCCAGTTAGCTTGATGTCTGGCATAGGGAAGTTGTTAGAATCGATCATTAAGGGGGTTATAGCTAGAGACTTAGAAGAGCTCAAGGCAATCGGGAAGAGTCAGCATGGTTTTGTGAAAGGAAAATCATGTTTAACCAATTTATTGGAGTTTTTTGAAGAAGTAACATGCGCTGTGGATAACAGGGAGCCTGTAGAGGTTCTGTACTTTGATTTCCAGAAGGCATTTGATAAGGTGCCACGTCAAAAGTTATTACAGAAAATAAAAGCGCAAGATGTAGAGGATAACATATTAGCATGGATAGAAGATTGGCTGGCTGGCAGAAAGCAGAGATTATGCATAAATGGGCCGTTTTCTGATTGGCAGGATGTGACCAGTGGAGTCCCACAAGAGTCTGTGATGGGGCCTCAACTTTTTACAATTTACATGAATGACTTAGATGAGGAGAGTGAAGGCATAGTAGCTAAATTTGCAGATGACACAATGATAGATAGGAAAGTATGTTGTGAAGAGGACATGAGGAGGTTGCAGATGGATATGAATAGGTTGAGTGAGTGGGCAAAGATCTGGCAAATGGAGTTTACTGTGGGAAAATGTGAAGTTGTTCACTTTAGCAGGAAGAACAAAAAAGCAGAGTATTACTTAAATGGAGAATGGCTGAATAATTCTGTGTTGCAGAGGGCTCCACGTGTTCTTCTAGTACGAATCACAAAAAGTTAGTATGCAGGTATAGCAAGTAATTAAGACTAATGCAATGCTATTCTTTATTACGAGAGAAATTAAACATAGAAGTAAGGATGTTATGCTTCAGTTATACAGGGCATTGGTGAGACTGCACCTTGAATATTGTATGCAGTTTGGTCTCTTTATTTAAGAAAGGATGTAAATACATTGGACGGGGTTCACTAGATGGATACCTGGAATGAGTGGGTTGTCTTATGAGGAAAGATTGGACAGACTGGGCTTGTTTCCACTGGAGTATAGAAGAGTGAGGAGTGATTTAATTGAAGTATACAAGATTCTGAACGGATTTGACAAGGTGGACGTGGAAAGGATGTTTCTTCTTGTGGGTGAGTCCAGAACTAGGGGATGTTGTTTTAAAATGAAGGGTCGCCCTTTCAGGACAGAGATGAGGAGAATTTTTTTCTCTCGGAGGATTGTGCAACTTTAGAACTCTCTGCCTCACAAGGCAGTGGAGGTAAGGTTATTGAATATTTTTAAGGCAGAGGTAGATTGATTCGTTAGGCAAGTGAATCAAAGGTTATCGGGGATAGATGGGAACGTGGAATTCAAAACACAAGCAGATAAGCCATGATCTTATTGAATGGCGGAACAGGCTTGAGTGGTCAAATGGTCTACTCCTGTTCCTAATTCTTATGTTCTAATCTTTTGAAGTAATGGAATAGATGGCTGTCTACTCCACTCTGCTAAAGAATAAACAGTTGGATGGACTGTCAATCAAAGAAAATATTAAATCACAGGGGGAAACTGCCATACTAAAATCGTTATCTCAATACAACTCAATACAGAAAAGTACTTTATCTATGGATAAAGTACTCTAATGCATCTGACTTCTTTAACAATGCTGGTCAATTTAATGGTCACTTACCTTTTAAGGATATAGCCCTATTATTAATCACTATAGAAAAATATATTTAACTTATCGTGCACCATTACATCATGACATGTGAACTGTCAACACCTTTTAAATTTACCTGTCAAAAGGTTCACAACTCTAGTCCAGGCTTTCCCCATGGTTCACGACTCCTCTGAGATGCCATGAACCATGTCTCCTAACAATACTGCCCAACTCCCTGGAAATAGCAAGGTGGGGGTGGGGGGGGAGTGCAGGGTGGTGGGTGGTTTAAAATGCCCACCCCCACAATGAAGTAGGCAAGGTGGATTGCTGCGTGCAGGCTTGTTACCTGCATCCTTATCCTGGGGCCATTAAAAAACCCACATAACGGGAATGACGGCAGGAATCCCAGAATCAGGTCCTGCCCACAATTTTTAAATCGCCTGCCTACATCCACACATAGATTGAGGGATGAAACTCTGTCCCACAATCTCAAACTTGGTGGTTAATGAGCTCTTCACACTTTTATCCTATAATAGCACACACATATCCCCAACTCATTCCATTCCCTCTAAAATAAAAGAAAGGTTATTTTCCACATCAAAGGCATATGCTCCTCCCTTACTTTTGCCAAGCTGAAGACTGTTCCTTCCTGCTGTGCATTGAGTTGGAGGGAACGGTTGGCACCTCGTTCTATCCGCTCATTGTTCAGTTTCTGTTGTGTGTGAAATTCCGCCCACTCAATCGCCAGTCTCCGACGTTCTTCCGCACAACGCTGCATCACCGACTGTTGCTCTTCCAACAAAGCACTCTGAGAAATTGTAACAACATGGGAAGATACTGTAAACCCCAGGCAATCACTATGAAATTTGGAAAGATTTCAGTATCCTCGCATAGCACAGCACCATTTCCCCATCCACCGCATCACTTTAACAGCAGTTGACTGTCCACCCTGAGTATCTGGTGGGTTGCACGCTATGGAGTGGACAGTTTTCCACAGGATGGACAAAACTGTCATCATAAAAACAAAATTACCTGGAAAAACTCAGCAGGTCTGGCAGCATCGGCGGAGAAGAAGAGTTGACGTTTCGAGTCCTCATGACCCTTCAGCAGAACTGGGTGAATCCAACCAAGGAGAGGGGTGAAATATAAGCTGGTCTAAGGTGGGGGCGGGGCGGGGCGGGGTGGGGGGGGTGGGGAGAGAAGTGGAGGGGGTGGTGTGGTTGTAGGGACAAGCAAGCAGTGATAGGAGCAGATAATCAAAAGATATCACAGACAAAAGAACACAGAGGTGTTGAAGTTGGTGATATTATCTAAACGAATGTGCTAATTAAGAATGGATGGTAGGGCACTCAAGGTATAGCTCTAGTGGGGGTGGGGGGCATAAAAGATTTAAAAATAATGGAAATAGGTGGGAAAAGAAAAATCTATATAAGTTATTGGAAAAAACAAAAGGAAGGGGGAAGAAACAGAAAGGGGGTGGGGATGGAGGAGGGAGTTCAAGATCTAAAGTTGTTGAATTCAATATTCAGTCCTGAAGGCTGTAAAGTGCCTAGTCGGAAGATGAGGTGCTGTACCTCCAGTTTGCGTTGGGCTTCACTGGAACAATGCAGCAAGCCAAGGACAGACATGTGGGCAAGAGAACAGGGTGCAGTGTTAAAATGGCAAGCGACAGGGAGGTTTGGGTCATTCTTGCGGACAGACCACAGGTGTTCTGCAAAGCGGTCGCCCAGTTTACGTTTGGTCTCTCCAATGTAGAGGAGACTGCATTGGGTGCAACGAATGCAATAGACTAAGTTGGGGGAAATGCAAGTGAAATGCTGCTTCACTTGAAAGGAGTGTTTGGGCCCTTGGACGGTGAGGAGAGAGGAATTGAAGGGGCAGGTGTTGCATCTTTTGCGTGGGCATGGGGAGGTGCCATAGGTGGGGGTTGAGGAGTAGGGGGTGATGGAGGAGTGGACCAGGGTGTCCCGGAGGGAACGATCCCTACGGAATGCCGCCGGCGGGGGGGGTGAAGGGAAGATGTAGCAGCATTTCACTTGCATTTCCCCCAACCAGCGCTGGACTAGCATTCCAATGCTGGACAAGCAGATTTCCTCTCATTGAGTTAAAAACAAAAAACTGCGGATGCTGGAAATCTAAAACAAAAACAGAATTACCTGGAAAAACTCAGCAGGTCTGGCAGCATCGGCAGAGAAGAAAAGAGTTGACGTTTTGAGTCCTCATGACCCCTCAACAGAACTAGGTGAATCCAAGGAAGGGGTGAAATATAAGCTGGTTTAAGGTGTGTGTGTGTGTGTGTGTGTGTGTGTGTGTATGTGTGTGGGGGTGGGGGGAGAGAAGTGGACGGGGGGTGTGGTTGTAGGGAAAAGCAAGCAGTAATAGAAGCAGATCATCAAAAGATGTCACAGACAACAGAACAAAAGAACACATAGGTGCTGAGGTTGGTGATACACATTCATTTAAATATATATCACCAACTTCAACACCTATGTATTCTTTTTTGGTGTCTGTGACATCTTTTGATGATCTGCTTCTATTACTCCTTGCTTGTCCCTACAACCACACCCCCCCTCCACTTCTCTCCCCCCACCCAACATCGCCCCCCCCCCCCCCCAAACACACACACCTTAAACCAGCTTATATTTCACCCCTTCCTTGGATTCACCTAGTTCTGTTGAAGGGTCATGAGGACTCAAAACGTCAACTCTTTTCTTTTCCGCAGATGCTGCCAGACCTGCTGAGTTTTTCCAGGTAATTCTGTTTTCCTCTCATTGAGTCTGCTTCATACGTGGTGGTGATGGGATTGGAGCTTTCATAAACCTGTCCCACAGGAGTACTTACTAGAGCACATGCATTCAAGTGAGAGAGCGCAAAAGAAAAAACTGTAAGTACTCTGAGCCCATTGTCGTCAATATGGAGTGTTCATACTGCAAGGGAGCCTTACCACAAATACAATTATACAAATACTGAAACAGCACATTAACATCAGAACACATCATTCTTGTGCTGATCCCAACCCTTGCCAAACTTTTGAGTAAACGCCAACTCAATCCACAGAAAACTAGTTTTATAAAATATGGGGTGGAATTTTACTGCCCCATCATGGTGGAGGAGGGGCTGTAAAATGCAGCAAAAGTCCACTGACTTTGGTGGGGCCGGAAATTCCCACAGGCGGGAGGGGCCGTAAAATTCTACCCATGAAGATTTCCCACAAGTTATGTAAAACTTTCTGTTACACTTGGTTAGTTCATCTTTAATGACCGAACCTTTACAATCATTTTACACAGTGGGTGCTGCCCATAGCTTGGATACATGCACTTCACTGAGTTGTGCACAGCGAAAACTAGTCTGTTCTGGTTTCCCATGGGATTGGCTTCATTGGTTGTTATACATATTTGTCTGAGGGATGGGCAGCAGTGTGCTCTACAGTATCTTCTGCAGCACTCCTGTTGCTTTTCACACTGGTAATTCCTATGAACGCACTGAAGACAAGAAAAGGATTACTGGAAATAGTTCGTGATAATAGCTGAGATGTTCACAACTGGCCTAATCATGGCAGAAATGCAGTAGAATGGACTCAGTGCCCATTGCTGACGCCCATCAGTAAGTTATTGCTGGGAGCAGGTAAAATGGCCATTGCTACGGGAGGATATCTGGCAGCTTAAAGGGGTAGGCAGCCAGAAGAACAAAAGAATTATAATTTCCTTGATCCATGAAGTGGCAAAATCTATTGACATAAAAATGCCACTTTATTTTGCCTGAATAGTTGGTCCTCCTGTTTCAGATCCTGACATCATTGTTGCTCCTAGCAATGATGGATGCCTGTTGAGCATTCCATCATCTACTATTTTGCTAAGGCAATAATGATGAAAAACATGGCATGTGACATTACACCAGCACCTCAGTGAAGTGTGCCTGCCCATACTTGGGCTGGTGTTTCCAGTACTTAGCAGAAGTGACTCCAAAAAAGTATGCTGCATACAAAAATGGTTAAGGATCCAAGTTTAACAGATCATCAACCCATTTTCCATTGTCTCCTACCCCAGCTAGAGATGAAAAAGATGGAAACCTCACCCGACTTGTCATTAAATAACCAGTTGGGATCATCAACTTACCCTCAATGGGAGCTACAAAAGACTTGAAGTGTCCCTTGTCCTTGTGTTTTCATCTAATTATAGGTTGTGAGTCTATATAAAGGGCAATCTTGTACATGCACACATAAGGCATGAATCCACACCCACTGAGAGTGCATATTCAGAAATTAAGGGTGCTTCCCTGGTTACCTCTTCCTAGAATAGGGTCCTATGGCCAAAGATCTCCCTCCAGTACCTTACCCAAGTGGTGTTTTTTCATGTATGAGGTTAGACAATAAGGGAGTGAAATTAATTTTGAACAGCATTGCAAAATGGGTGATAGTGCATGGGCAATGATGGAAAATAAAATCGGATGGAGTGGAAATCAAGCCCCGGATTTGTGCTAACACCCAAGACAAATTTCATCCCCAAGTGTTTTCAGGACATTTAATTCCAGCTGAGGTTCAGCGTTGAAGATCAGAGCGGAGCTATCTACACACAACAGTACTTCCAACAGGAATTCCTGGACAGTGGACAGGAGTGGGAATCCTGGCCTATTTGCTCTTCCCAACTGCCAATTGTAATGCCCCAAACACTGCTCTGACAGAGACTAAATAGTCCAGTAAAGACTGGGGCCAATCCTGGGCCCTCATATTCTGTATGGTTCAGCTGTTAGATGAGTAAATTTGTCAAGCCATCAACAGACCTGAGGCATATATTGTAAGGAAAGCTTGCTGCTCTCAGCAGTTCCTGTCTTACCTTTGCCCTCTCCAGCTCCTCCCTCTCAATGCTGAAGTGCTGGTTCATGATTCTGCGCTCCTCCTCGAGGGATCGCTGCATTGACTCCACTTTGGTTTGTTCCGCGGTTGCCCTCCAGCGTTCCTGCACCATGTTACACAATGAATAGACAATCACAGACCATGCATCAACTTATGTCCCAGTCAGAAGAGTGACATTTTTACGATAAATAGCAGCAAACAGCATATTGAGCACTGTGCTACTTTGCTTGCAGAACACAATTTAGTTGATGCAGTTAGATAATGGCAAACATCTAAACCAGAGGGCTCCCTCCTTGAAGCAATGTAACAAAGCAATCGATGATAATGAAGGCCTATAAAAATGTGTTTAAAAATACACCAATACATTTAGGGAGTTGGGTTCAAGAAAGTAGAAACAGGAATGGATAATTTTGACATTGGGATGATGGTGTAGAAAGGATGATTTTGACTCAGCCACCTGTTAAACACCTCTCCAAAAAAAAAAATCATCCAACGTCAACACTACCCTTAGGGTGTACATTCCAGCATTTCCACTCATGCAGCATTTCATAGTGGAGCATAATGCAAACAATCACCGGTTTGTTAAGAATAAAAGAACAGAAATGTTACAGCATAGAAGGAGGCCATTTGGCCCATTGTGTCTGCACCTGCTTTCTGAATGAGCAATTAATTTAGTGCCATTCTCCCACCTTCTCCCCATAATCCTGAGGATTCTTCCTTTTTATATAACTATCTCTTTCTCTTTTGAATGTTTCAATTGAACTGCCTCCACTACACTCTCAGGCTATGCATTCCAGACCTTAACAATTTGCTGTGTGAAAAATATTTTCCTCATGTCATGTTTGCTTCTTGTACCAATTACTTTAAATCTGTGCCCTCTTGTTCTTGATCCTTTCATGAATGGGAACAATTTCTCCCCATCTATTTTGTCCAGACCCCTCATGTTTTTGAATACCTCTATCAAATCTCCTCCCAGCCTTCTTATCTCCAAGGAAAACAGTCCTAACTTCTGGAATCTATCTTCATAATTGAAGTTCCTCATCCCTGGAACCATTCTTGTGAATCTTTTCTGTACTCTCTTCAATGCCTTCATATTCTTCCTACAGTGCGGAGTCTAGAACTGGACACAATACTCCAGCTGAGGCCAAACTAGTGTCCTATACAAATTCAACATAACCTCCTTGTTCTTGTACTCTATGCCCCTAATAATAAATCATAGGATGCTGTACGCTTTATTAACTGCTCTCTCAACCTGTCCTGCCACCTTCAATGACTTATACGCATATACACCCAGGTCCCTCTGCTCCTGCACCCTCTTTGGAACTGTGCCCTTTATTTTATATTTTATCTCCAGGTTCTTCCTACCAAAATGAATCACTTCACATTTCTCCACATCGAATTTCATCTGCCATCTGTCCACCCATTCCATCAACTTGTCTATGTCATTTTGAACTTCCACACTGTCCTCCTCACAGTTCACAATGCTACCAAGTTTCTCATCATCTGCAAACTATGAAATTGTGCCTTGTACATCAAGGTCTAGGTCATCAATGTAGATCAGGAAAAGCATGAGTCCCAACACTGATCCCTGGAAACTCCACTACAAACCTTCTTCCAGCCCGAAAACCATCCATTAACCGTTACTGTTTTCTGTCACTCAGCCAATTTCGTAACCATGTTGCTACTATCCCTTTTAAGTCTTTTGTGTGGCACTTTATCAAATGCCTTCTCGAGTTCCACATACACCACATCAACAGCATTACCCTCATCAACCCGCTCTGTTAGCTATTCAAAAAACTCCAGGAAGTTAGTTAAACATGATTTTCTCTTAGGAAATCCGTGCTGGCTTTCTTTCATTAACCCGCATCTGTCCATGTGACTATTATTTTTGTCCTGAATTATTGTTTTTCAATGTTTCCCCACCAGAATTAAACTGAGTGATCTGCAGTTACAGGGGTTATCCTTACATCCTTTTTTTGAACAAGGGTATAACTTTTGCGATGCTCCAGTCTTATGGCACCACCCACAAGTCTACGGCAAACTGAAAAATTATGGCCAGTGCCTCCACAATTTCTACTCCCAACTCCCTCAGTATCCTTAGATACATCTGATCCTGCCCCAGTGCCTTATCCGATTTAAGCACATACACCGTATCCAATACCTTCTTATCAATTTTAAACCCTTCGCATGTCTGAATTACCTCCTCTTTCGCCTGGATAGCATCTTCTTCCTTGGTAAAGACAGATGCAAAATATTCATTTAATATCTCAGCTATGCATTCTGCCTCATGCATAAATCCCCTAAATGGACCAACTCCTCCTTTTACCATCCTTTTACTATTTATATGTCTTTGGAAGACTTTGGGATTCCCCTTTATGTTGGCTGCCAGTCTCTTATCAGAATCTCCCTTTGCTCCTCTTATTTGCTTTTTCACCTCCCCTCTGAACCTTCTATATTTAGCCTCGTTCTCAATTGAATTTTCCATCTGACATATGTCATAAGTATACTTTTTCTTCTTTATCTTAACTTCTATCTCTCATGTCATCCAGGGAGCTCTGGCTTTGTTTGCCCTACCTTTCCCTTTCGAGGGAATATCCCTTGACTGTGCCCGAAATACCTCCTGTTGAAGGTAGCCCATTGTTCCTGCCAACCTTTGACTCCAATTTATTTAGCCCAGATCTGTTCTTACCCCATTGAAGCTGACGTTCCCCCAGTTAATTATTCTTACGTTGGATTACTCTTCGTCCTTTTCCATTGTCAGCCTAAACCTTATGATACAATGATCGCTAACGTCCCCTAAACGTTCTCCAACTGACACTTGATCCATTTGGCCTACCTCATTTCCAAGAACAAGGTCAAGCAGTGCCTCATTTCTCATGGGCTGGAAACAAACTTCTGTATAAAATTTTCCTGAACACACTCTAGGAGCTCTGGCCCTCACTGTCCTTTATGCTACTATGCCATTCTTTTTTGGATAATTAAAGACCTCAATATAACTACCCTATAATTTTTGCACCTGTCTATAATTTCCTCGCAAATTTTTTTCTCTACATCCTTCCCACTAGTTAGTGACCTGTAGACAACTTTGAGCAATGTAATGTAATTGCACCTAAGGAGAACAACGGGAGAACAACAGTGCAGCAGGGATGCCTTCAGACAGCAACAGCAAGGAGGGATGAGTTACCTGAATTACGGGCCATGACTGGTTAAGCTCACAGGCTTGAAATGACCATAAACTTTGAAACATCAGCTTTATTTGAAGCAATTACAAAAAAATCTTTTCTCTAATGCACTGCCAAGAAAGGATTCTGCAAACTGCTTTTCCACAATTTCAGGCAGGAAAGTATTTTGCTTTCCACCCTTTTGACAAGGAATCTTCACCATATGTGCGCTTATAATGAAAACAGGATAGGAGCAAGGGAAAGGAAATGGCAAAGGTACACAGGGTAAGGCTAGCAAAGACCATCGCCACTTGGGAGGTACCGTTCCACCAGAGTCTATAGACCACTAGGCACCCTTAATGATGTCTCAGACAATGGTCTGTTTAAGGATGTAAGGGTTCAATGAGGAAGCAATGAAGGAACTGTATGCCACATTGCAAACACCCTACCAAACACAAAAACCTAGCAAAGAATAGGTAGACTTCAGAATAATGACCATACCACAATGTTGTTTTACAGTGCACATATATTACCACCAGTTCTTATTTTCACTCTGCCTTCCTGGTGTGTCTCCTAATTTATGTTAATTGATGCTCCTGCACCAAGACGATACCCGAGGGCCAGGGATGCCCATTTTTACCTGGTTTTGCTCTGCCTCATGAGCCTATTGGGAACTGGGAGGCCCTCGTCTCAGCTGAGTCCCAAGAGCACTGTTCAGCAGGCTGCCTTGCCTTTGCTAGTGTGTGGGGAGCTTAGTCTGCTATCCCGACAACTACATGGACAGGCATCCAGGCTGGAATCATGAGAGAGGCATCAGGAAGATGGACTCCAGTCATGCTATTTGTGCCCAGTCATGGATCTGAGTGCCCACTGGTCAGCAGGAGGACAGGGTATCAGCTAGACCCTGCAGACCGAGAGATAGTGTGCTGAATCTCTCAAGGCAATTTCCACCGTTGTCTCCAAACAGTCCCTGAAGGCCAGTGGGCAAAGCGACCAATTTGGATGCCCTGACTCAACAGAAGCCTCTTTGTTAGGGGCTGGATATGGATGTTCATGATGCCGCCACTCCCTCCTGGTAGTGCTACATTGTGCTGAATTATTCTGGGATGCTGGCAATTAAATTGGACTTCACGAAGTCCCCAGCCGCATGTCTAAGGTATTCAGAGATGGCTGTCAGTGCCTTCTCACAGAAAATGTTGCTCATCCGGCGTTCTTCTTTTCAGAGCTGAGACTTCCAGAGATCTGAGTCCACAGGCTTGGTTGGTAGGTCCTGACTTCTGCTGAGCATCAGCATTCCATCCTCAGGTCCCACTTTCACCAAGGTATCGTGAGAAGAATGAATGAAGGATTGCCGTACATTTTAAGGGATAGCAAAGAAGGGTTGGATCTGTGAATTGATGAGCATCTTCCTGCACTGCCAACTGGAGTTCATTGTAATCATTGTAAAGTCACCTCTGTCCACTCCATAATCTTCGTAGGTCTCCAGCCCCAACCCCAGACTGTCTCTCCTGCTCTATATCTTCATTACAAGACATACAAATCCAATTCCCCCTGAAATTTGCCTCTTGTTTCTTTAAATGTGGTTGCCATCCATGTTGCCCATGGTGTCTCCTTCCTCCAGTACTGCCATTGTCTCAAAGCGCAGCAGGTTTTATATCCCAAGATAAAAGCAAAATGCTGTGGATGCTGGAAATCTGAAATAAAACCTGAAAATGCTGGAAAAACTCAGCAGGTCTGACAGCATCTGTGGAGAGAGAAACAGAGTTAATGTTTTACGTCCGTATGACTCTTCTTCAGAGCTCAGGACAGGTAGAAACATGATGGATTTTATACTGTTTAAGAGGGGGTGGAGCAGGGGGAAGGTCAGGGAAAGGTGAGATCTAAGGAGAGATTGACAAAGATGTCATGGACACAAGGCTAAGGGATTGTTAATGGTAGTGGTAAAGAGTAAAGAAGGTGCTGAGAGTGGCATAAACGTAAGATAGCAGAAGGTGTTAATAGCAGAACGAGAGTCAGCACTCTGTGAAAACAAAACATAAAAACAAGTGACAGATGGCCCTGTGCGTGGTGGGGGGGCAGGTTTGGAGAAAAAGGATTAAAAAAACTATTTTAAATGAACAAATAAATAAAAAGATAAAATAATATATAATAAAATAATAAAATAGAAGAAAATAAAAAGGACTCCATCCCATTCTCTCAGTTGCTCTACTTCAGTCACATCTGTTCCGATGATGCCACCTTCCAAAACGGCATTTCTGACGTGTCTTCCTTTTTCCTTAACCAAGGCTCCCCCCAGGCCCATTGTGGTTGATAGGGCCCTCAACTGTGTTCGATCCATCTCCTGCAGCTCAGCCCTCACCCTTCCCCTCCCTCCTAGAACCATTATAGGGTCCCCCTATGCAGCTCCCAAAGCGGTCTCCTCTACATTGGGGAGACTAAACGCAGACTGGGTGACCGCTTTGTCGAACACCTTCACTCAGTCTGCAAGCATGACCCAGACCTTCTTGTCGCTTGCCATTTCAACACACCATCTTGCTCTCGTGCCCACAAGTCTGTCCTTGGCCTCCTGCAATGTTCTAGTGAAGCCCAATGCAAACTGGAGGAACAGCACCTCATCTTATGATTAGGTACTTTACAGCCTTCCAGCAGAGCTGGGACAGTAACAAAGGGCAGGATTTTTCAGTCGGCATGCGGGAGCGGGCTCGATACACCAAGGTGTAAAATGATGCACGATGTTTCATTTGGCGGGCATGCGCCGGAGTCGGCTGTGCATCCACCAACATGTAAACGGCCTATTAAGGCCATTGAGGAATTAATTAATGTAATTACTAACGCTGCCCGTCCAACCTTAAGATTGGCGGGCAGGCGAAAAGGCCAGTGGCCTTCCTGTTTTTTTAGGAAACCTCATCCATGAGCGGGATGAGGTTTCCTAAAGCTTTTATTAAATAAATTTTTTAAATTTCCTATATGTAAAAACATGTTCCATCTCATGTGACACAGTCACATGAGGGGAATGTTTAAATAAATTTTTAATCCATTTATTCATTAATTGCAATAGTGATCTGTGCCTCAGGGAGATTGAAGCGATCTTTCGACTCTTTCTCCTCTCCCCGCTTGCATAGGTACCTCTGGGCGCTATGGCCCATATCTTATGCTGGGCGGGCCTTAATTGGTCCGCCCGGGTAAAATGGTGGCACGGAGCCAATCGCGGTCAGCAATCAGCTATGCGACTGCCCCTGACGAGCTTGCCTGCCAACTGAAAAGTTCTGCCCAAAGCAAGGACACCCTCCACCTGTTCCATATCTCCACGCATGCTTTTTTCCCTTTAGGCAATTGTAGGGAAGCATTGGAAAGGATCATTATCGAACTGTGTCATGAATGCTTCTTCCATGGTCAACAAGTCCTAGGGTAGGATATGAACCCTGAGCTTCTGGCTCAAAGGCAGGGTCACTGCCTACTGAATCACAGGACTTCACCCTCTACTTAAAACACAAGTATGATACTTCCCAGCATAGTACATGCTGCTAATACACTGCAGCTAGGTCACTGCCTGCTGCTCACAATTAACAGAATCAAAGAACACCTTTTATAGCTCATGAGGGAACGTGATTCTCTAAGATTGGGCTAGTTTCCAAACAAACCAACCCCTGTCTCCGCCGTGAACTTTGTGATCTAATGGTGCAGAATCAAAATACATTGTTAGCACCAAATAACAGGAGTCATCCATCGAAGGATCAAGCAGCAGGCCAAGCTTGGAATGGGCTTGAAATCAACGTTTGGAATTGGTCGTCTTTCTCCACAACCCCTCATCCCACCATGGGCTAAAAAAGAACACCAACAGAATACTAACATTTCAGATGCAACCTTTTTTCATAACTTCACTACAGTAATTTATCTCCCTCACCTTCTCAAGAAGTCGAGTCTGTTCATTCAGCCTGATTTCCATCTTGGTTATAACATCCTGCAGGCGTGCTCTCTCCTCCTCCAGGTCTCTCTGCTGACGCATCAGTCTGTCCTGCTGTGCTGAAAGAAACCATTTAAAATCAACAATCAGACTCCACAAAGGGTCTGCATAAACTCACTGTCTTAAGACTGATTCACTGAACTAGTTGATACATAGGCATGAAATGCATATGGCAGAAATTATCTGGGCACTGGTTATCAATATTGAGGGAACACTGGGTAATGGTGAAACTCTGTAGGACTGGAAGCAAACAAGCATTATACATGAACAAAAATAAAAATACCTGGAAAAACTCAGTAGGTCTGGCAGCATCTGCGGAGAGGAACACAGTTAACGTTTCGAGTCCATATGACTCTTCAACTAAGAACTAAGTAAAAATAGAAAAGAGGTGAAATATAAGCTGGTTTGGGTGGGGGTGGGGGGGGGCAGGTAGAGCTGGATAGAGGGCCAGTGATAGGTGGAGATTGCCAAAAGATGTCATAGACAAAAGGGCAAAGAGGTGTTGAAGATGGTGATATTATCTAAGGAATGTGCTAATTAAGGGTAGAAAGCAGGACAAGCAAGGTACAGATAGCCCTAGTGGGGGTGGGATGGGGTGAAGGGAATGGATCGAAATAGGCTAAAAGGTAGAGATAAAACAATGGATGGAAATACATTTAAAAATAATGAAATGGGTGGGAAAAGAAAAATCTATATAAATTATTGGAAAAAAAGGGGGATCGGAAAGGGGGTGGGGATGGAGGAGAGAGCTCACAATCTAAAACTGTTGAACTCTATATTCAGTCTGGAAGGCTGTAAAGTGCCTAGTCGGAAGATGAGGTGCTGTTTCTCTAGTGTGCGTTGAGCTTCACTGGAACAATGCAGCAGGCCAAGGATGGACATGTGGGCATGAGAGCAGGATGGAGTGTTGAAATGGCAAGCGACAGGGAGATCTGGGTCATACTTGCGGACAGACCGAAGGTGTTCTGCAAAGCGGTCACCCAGTCTGCGTTTGGTCTCTCCAATGTAGAGGAAACCGCATTGGGAGCAACAAATGCAATAAACCTGTAAACCAATCATACCTGTATGCCAAGTCTGATCCAGTAAATGCAGGTCTATAACCCCTCATAAATAATAGATAAAATAATAAATTGAATCTAATTGGAAGGCTGAAAGTGTGCTCTCATTGCAATAACTTAAACAGTTAGCATGAATTTAGAAAGGGACAATCTTGTTTAGTGAGCCATCCTGACTTATTTGAGAACATCATACAAGTGAAGTATATGGTGGCACCCATGATATCTTTTACTGGGAGTTTAAGAAAGCTTTTGACAAAATTCCAAATGAAAAACTTCTAACTAAAGTAAAACCTACAGATTTCCAAGGAGGAATATGGACCAATTAAGAAGCTGGTTAGAAGAAAAAAGTAACATTGACCACAAGGTGTCTAATGTCAGACTGAATGGTGCCTCTACCAATTTAAGTTGAGTTTGAATATTACAAATCTATTTTATTGCAAACAAAAATAAAAGCGGTTGATGATGATGGCACAGTATTTAAAGTGAAATATTTCAGAGAAGTATTTACATAGGAATAGATGTAGGCCATTTAGTTCCTAGAGCCTGTTCCATCATTCAATGGATCATGATTGACTTGCAACTTAACTCCACATACCCACCTTCACACCATATCCCTTAACACACTGGTGAACAAAAATCTACCAATCTCAGTTTCATAATTAACAATTGACTAAGCATCACTTACTATTTGAGTCACCTTTTGCATGAAGAATTGTTTACTAATTTCACCCTTGAAAGTTCTGGCTCTAATATTTTGGTGATGTCCCCTGCTACTAAATTCCCCAACTACTTCAGTACAGTTCAAAAGCTGTGCATTTATTTCTTTCCAAAAAAGGCCATTTTTATTAATTACCAGGGTTTATGAGACCTGCCAATCTGGGTCTCCTGGCTGGAACAGAAGCATTCTGCTGATAAGAGTGGTAGGACTCATTTTAGGATTGAAGATCAGCACTGTTCATAGATTCTGATTCTAGAGTTTCAAAGAAGCTCCTTCCCATCTGAGATTTTGTGCCAGCATACTCCAAGTCAGAAAGTTAGGGGCTGGAGTCCCACTCCAGAGACTTTGGAACAAAATCGAGTACTGAGGTAGTGCTGCACCATTTGGATCCTTTGGATGAGCCCTTATACCAAAGAAAGAAAATATTCCATGGCACTATTCAAAGAGGAGCATTGGAATCCTAGCCAATATTTATCCCTCATCCAACTGCACTAAAACAGATTAGCTAGTCATTAGCACTTGTTGCTTGTGGAACTTTGTTGTGCACAAATTGGGTGCCACATTTTCTATATTGTAACAATGGAGACAATTCCAAAGTACTTAGTTAGCTATTAAGTGGTATGGCACATCCTGAGGTCGCAAAAATGGTGAATAAATACAAGTCTTTCTTCCTTTCAGAGATTTTTTTTGGACAGTGTACACATGGGGTCTAGGGTGAACACTTTTGAGCGCTGATCAGCTTTCTGCATTAGGAAATGATTCATTCCCATTACATAACTACCTCGCTGCTGCTCATCTCGTTGCCTTGCATTGATCTCCAACTCATGGGACGTGCTTTGATGAGTGCTTTCCACCTTATAGGATAGATCGTTCAACTTTGCAGAGAAGGCCCCCATCTGTTCAATGATATTATTGAGTGACCTGCAGGAGAACAAGGAAGAGGAAGACTAGAGTCTAACTTTCTGTGCACCCAGCCAAGGTCTTGGGCCATGGACATTCTGGAATAGGAGTTGCTCATTTAAATATTAATAGGAAAACAGGTTTCTGATTTATAATCATCTTTCAAATTACAGACAATAATATTATATTATATTTAAACCATCCAAAACATTCAATTAGATTTCAGCCTGTAACTCACTCCTGGGTAGCTGCTATTCACTATATAAAACAGTGGAAGCCCCAGATTAAATCTCAGTTTGTATCTCAATTCCACACAAACCACGTGATTAGATTCTAGCCTGTAATTTACACATGGATACCTGTTATTCTATATATAAACCATCAGATCCCCTTAATTTGATTCCCATCTATAATTCTATATTTGGAAAAAAGGAACATAAGACTTAGGAGTAGGAGTATCCCATTCGGTCCTTCAAGGCTGGTCGGCCATTCAATAAGATCATGGCTGATCTGATTGTGGCCTCAACTCCACTTTCATGCCTATTCCCCATAACCAGTGACTCCCTTGTCTATCAAAAATCTATCTAACTCAGCCTTGAATAAATTCAATGATCCAACCTTTCAAACCCACAGCCTGTACCGGGTCAATGAACAAGGGCATCAGATGCATAGGAACACCACAGCCTGCAAGTTCCCCTCCAAGCCACGCAGCACCCTGACTTGGAACTACATCGCCATTCCTCCACTGTCGCTGGGTCAAAATCCTGGATCTCCCTCCTTAACAGCAATATGGGTGTACCTACACCACATGGGCTGCATTAGTTCAAGGCGGCAGCTCACCACCACCTTCTCAAGGGCATTAGGGATGGGCAATAAATGCGTACTTGGCCAGTGACTGACACATCCCATGAACAATAAAACAAAATACCAACAATCCTCATCTCCATCTTAAAAGAGAAACCTCTTATTCTTAGACAGTGTCCTCTGGTTCTAGTCTCTCCCACAAGGGGAAACAGCCCAACATGTTGAACCGTTTATTCCAGGAATGAGTCAAGTGAACCTTCTCTGTACTGCTTCTAATGCAATTATATATTTTTCAAATGAGACCACCAAAGCTGTACACAGTACTCCAGATGTGGTCACACAAAGGCTCTGTACAGCTGCAGTATAACTTCCCTACTTTTGTGTTCCATTCCCTTTGCAATAAGCACCAATATTCAGTTTGCCTTCTGTCATGAAAATATAATAATATTCATAATATTACTGTGATTTATTGCAAAGGTAGGTTAATAGAGGAGTTTGGATTAGTTTTTCTGTGCGAGGTTGAGTGTGTGGGGGTTTTAATTGAATTGCAGACAGCTGCAATTTAAGTTACCAAAGAGAAGCTAAGTTTGAAATGCTAAATACATAAACATGGCTAAAGTTTTAGAATGTGAGTTGTGAAGAACATTTGCATTTTTAGGTAAACCAAAGTAGTGAATTTCAAAGAGATGGTAAGGTGTTGCATCTAGCCAACAGAGGCTAAGCCAAACAATGTTTATTTTTCCCAAAGATTACTGATAATATGAGTGCTATGAAAAATTTATATTATGGAAAAAGTAAAGTTGCAAAGGCATATTGGAACAATGGAATTTACATTAAAAAGAGAGAAACATGTATAAAGGAGCTGAGGTTATGTGTAAGCAGAAGGCATTCTAAGATCTAACAGGTGTGAAAAGTCTCCAGTCTCAGGGTATCAAGTTGCTGTCTACAGGAACCAAAGCTAAGAAAATGCACTGTGAATATCACTGTCCAGGGTATTGTGTGCTTTGCCTGGGTCTGTTGAAATGTATTTGTTTTTACTATTGCCTTAACAGAGGTGTAACTGGGAGTCAGATTAATTAGGGGAGCTAGGAATTATCATAGTAGTAATTTGTAGACCAATGTATGTGCTTAAAATCATTTATTTTATTAATAAATGTTTAATTTAGTTTTGTAAACAACCCTCGTAAGACTCAGTGGACTTAGTACTACTGAATTCAAGGCATGCATCTCAAACTAAAAATACAAATTGCAAAAACGGTTGTGGCAGCTGTTTCAAGTTTCCCTCTGGGGTTTGAGTAGCTCAGCATTTACCATCTGCTGTGCCATAACAAACATGGGGGCTCTTTGCAAGATATATTTGAAATTCCATGTTTGGTTTAGAATTGATGAATCTTAAGGTTACGAGTACGAGAAGCACTTTGAGTTCAGGAGTTGGTGTATTTTTAAAGTGGTGAGACTGCAAAAATGGCTGCATCCATGGCTAAAATGTTTTTGGAAGTAAAAGATATAACTCTGATTGGGTTACAAAAAGTATCTAAGGGTAAGTTAACAGAGTTGGCGGATATGTTGCAGTTGAGGTTACCCCACTTATTATCACCTGTTCCTGCAATAGTCCCTCTGAATAACAAATATCACTATCCCATAACATTAAGGATTGACTAGCTCCGTGTCTCTTAAAATTTAAACATCCTGACCTACTCCACCCTGTACACATGGAAAGACTTTCCCTTCACATACAAAATCTTGAAACATTTCTGCAACCTGCTCCTCAGAACTCTCTTGGGTAAATTGTGAACACATTCCCACTTCTTTATCTATCACTGATTCTTCATGTTTTACCTGTACACAAACCACTGGTTTTTCCTGTGCCTGAACCTCAGAACCCACAGTACTTTTAGTTCCGGAGCTTTTCTGTATCCCAATAATCCCAACATATTTTCCCTGTAATTTCCATCGCACTATGTGTGTCCAATTTTATTACAATGAAAACACTTCAATTTTCTTGTGTCACTTCTACCCTCAGCACCTTCCTTTTTAGCCTGAGAAAAAACTTCCTGTGAATTTCCACCTACTCCTTCTCTTCCCTGACTACCCACCTTTCTTTCACCTTCCTACTCTCTATTGTTCCCTGATTTAAAAGGGGGACAAGAAAAAGATTTAGATCTATGAACTAACTCATAATCATCAGCCATCTCTGCTGCTTGTCTTACAGTTTTAACCCTCTGTTCCACCTCATAAGTTCTAACTACTGAAGGAATTGGACCTTTAAATTCTCCCAAAATAATTACTTCTGTCAGAGCTGCCTATGTCATCTCTATCTTTAATGCCAGTATCCACCAGTCAAAATGACTTTGGTTTACTCTCTCAAACTCAATGTAAGTTTGCCCAGGCTGTTTTCTCATATTCCTAAATTTCTGCCTGTATGCCTCAGCCACCAACTCCTATGCACTCAAAATAGCCTTTTTTTTAAACCACATCATAATTCTCCGACATTTCTTCTGACAGTGAAACGTAAATCTCATGATCTACCCACCAACCTAGATTGTAACAGCAATATCCAGTTTTCCTAAGGCCATTTCATCTGTTTAGCTATCTTCCCACATGAAATAAAGAATGCTTCAACATCTCTTTCCTCAAACTTCGGAAGAGCTTGTATAAAGTTAAACATCTCCCCACTGGGTTTTAGGTTAAAGGTTTTATCCTCATCAGAACTTTCCTCAGCATCTGATGTCTCCTTTTTTAAAATCTAGCTTTTTAAGCCAATACTCTCTGCCTCTTTCCTTCATTCTCTCTTCCATTATTAACTTTTCCCTCTGGAGATCAAGTTTTCACATTTCAATTTCTTTTTTGAAATAATCTCTCTTTTTCCCTTTCTTTTTCTGCTGCCTCTAGTTCCAGTTTTTTCATTTCCAATTCTTTTTCCTGTTCATTTGCCTCCAATTCAAGTTTTCGCAGTTCCTTTGCTTGTTACAATTCAAACATCTTCATTTCTAACAAGTCTCACTACCTCCAGCTCTGACTCACTAGTGGCAGGTATCACCTCCAACTTTTTCAATTATGTCTGCGTTCTTTGCCCGCAAAAATTGTTCTAAATTATTCACAATTTACCCAAGAGAGTTCTGAGGAGCAGGTTTCAGAAATGTTTAAAAATTTTGTGTGTGAAGGGAAAGTCTTTCCATGTGTACAGGGTAGAGTAGGTAAGGATGTTAAAATTTTAAGAGGCACAGAGCTAGTCAATCCTTAATGTTGTGGGATAGTGACATTTGCTGTTCAGAGGGATTATTGCAGGAACAGGTGATAATAAGTGAGGTTCATGGAGATGCTAAACCTATTCCCTTGTGGAAGGCAAATTTAAAGAGTAAGTGGAAAACAGGTCAGGTGATTGTTGGAGTAGTGGAAAAATTGCCCGTGGCAGGAGTTCAATTTATTTTAGGTAATGATGTAGCTGGGTCCCAGATGTGGGTGATGTCTATGGTGGTTGAGAAGCCTATAAAGGTGTTGCAGAAGGAGCATCCTGGATTGTTTCCAGATTGTGTGATAACAAGCTCACAGGTTGAAACAAGATGATCTGGAATGTAAAAGGCAGGGAGACGGCATTGAAGTCTAACTAACTGACACTGGTTTTGATAACATTGTTCTGGAAGAAAGAATGGAAGAGAATGCAGCTGAGTTGTTTAGCTCAGTTGGTAGAGTTACAGAAAAAGGACATACAAATAAGACAGTTATATCAGACAGCTTACTCAGAAACAGAGGCAGAATGTATTCCAGAATGCTACTACCTTAAGGGTAATGTTTTAATGAGAAAATGGTAGCCATATCATGTTTCAGCAAATTAAAACTGGAGGGAGGTGCACTGGATTATTATACCATTTGGATATAGAAATGAGATTCTGAGAATTGCTCATGAAATTCCAATGGGGAGACATTCAGGCAAAAATACAAAAACATTTTTATTGGCCTGGATTGCATAGAAATGTAGTCAAATTATGTAGAACATGTCACACATGTCAGATGATAGGGAAACCATAAACAGTGATTACACCATCACAAAAACAGAATTACCTGGAAAAACTCAGCAGGTCTGGCAGCATCGGCGGAGAAGAAAAGAGTTGACGTTTCGAGTCCTCATGACCCTTCGACAGAACTTGAGTTCGAGTCCAGGAAAGAGCTGAAATATAAGCTGGTTTAAGGTGTGTGTGTGGGGGGCGGAGAGATAGAGAGACAGAGAGGTGGAGGGGGTTGGTGTGGTTGTAGCGACAAACAAGCAGTGATAGAAGCAGAATATCAAAAGATGTCAACAACAATAGTACAATAGAACACATAGGTGTTAAAGATAAAGTTGGTGATATTATCTAAACGAATGTGCTAATTAAGAATGGATGGTAGGGCACTCAAGGTATAGCTCTAGTGGGTTTTTTTTTTTTTTTTTATTTTATATAATGGAAATAGGTGGGAAAAGGAAAATCTTTATAATTTATTGGGAAAAAAAAGAGAAGGGGGAAACAGAAAGGGGGTGGGGATGGGGGAGGGGACTCACGACCTAAAGTTGTTGAATTCAATATTCAGTCCGGAAGGCTGTAAAGTCCCTAGTCGGAAGATGAGGTGTTGTTCCTCCAGTTTGCGTTGGGCTTCACTGGAACAATGCAGCAAGCCAAGGACAGACATGTGGGCAAGAGAGCAGGGTGGAGTGTTAAAATGGCAAGCGACAGGGAGGTTTGGGTCATTCTTGCGGACAGACCGCAGGTGTTCTGCAAAGCGGTCGCCCAGTTTACGTTTGGTCTCTCCAATGTAGAGGAGACCACATTGGGAGCAACGAATGCAGTAGACTAAGTTGGGGGAAATGCAAGTGAAATGCTGCTTCACTTGAAAGGAGTGTTTGGGTCCTTGGACGGTGAGGAGAGAGGAAGTGAAGGGGCAGGTGTTGCATCTTTTGCGTGGGCAAGGGGTTGTGCCATAGGAGGGGGTTGAGGAGTAGGGGGTGATGGAGGAGTGGACCAGGGTGTCCCGGAGGGAGCGATCCCTACGGAATGCCGATAAGGGGGGTGAAGGGAAGATGTGTTTGGTAGTGGCATCATGCTGGAGTTGGCGGAAATGGCGGAGGATGATCCTTTGAATGCGGAGGCTGGTGGGGTGATAAGTGAGGACAAGGGGGACCCTATCATGTTTCTGGGAGGGAGGAGAAGGAGTGAGGGCGGATGCGCGGGAGATGGGCCGGACACGGTTGAGGGCCCTGTCAACCAATTCCAGCATTTGAAGAACATTTTACCAGGGTCATGATTGATTATGTAGGACCCCTCCCTAAGGCTAAAAGTGAAAATCTGTACTTAATGACAATAATGGTGTGTCTACAAGGTTTCCTGAAGCGATACCTTTGAGAAATATTACAATGAAAAGAATTATGGAAGAGTCCAACTGGTCTATGTTCCACATGAGCCTCTTCGCACCCCTCTATATCCAACCCTGTCAGCATATCTTTCAGTTTCTTCCTCTCATGATTTTATTCAGCTTCCCCTTAAATATGTCTGTGCCACCCAGCTTAACTATGCCTTATGGTAGTGAGTTCCACATTCTTACCACTTTCTGGGTAAAGAGCTTCTCCAGAATTCTCTACTTGATTTATTGGCAGGTATACATTCATTTTAATTACATGTCCACTTTTCACTTCACTTGCAGTACTGTACTGCAACAGGCTTACATTCAGCATCATTTCTGAGTACTTAGCTTTTTGACACCGTTAATAATCTTTAGTTAATTTCCTAGGCTGTACTGTGTGTTGACAGAATCCATTCTGATCAGTTTTAGTCTTTAGACTCTGAGGTAGAACCGGATCTGGTGTCCTGGTACACGAATCACAAAAAGTTAGTATGCAGGTACTGCAAATGATTAGGGAGGCAAATGGAATGTTGTTGTTAATTGCAAGGGGAATGGGCATGGACATGGTGGATAGGGAGCAGCTGTTCCCCTTAGTTAAAGGGTCAGTCACAAGGGGACATAAGTTCAAAGTGAGGGGCAGGAGGTTTAGGGGGAATGTGAAGAAAAACTTTTTTACCCAGAGGGTGGTAATGGTTGGAATGCACTGCCTGGGAGGGTGGTGGAGGCGGGTTGCCTCACATCCTTTAAAAAGTACCTGGATGAGCACTTGGCACATCATAACATTCAAGGCTATGGGCCAAGTGCTGGTAAATGAGATTAGGTAGATAGGTCAGATGTTTCTCACGAGTTGATGCAGACTAGATGGGCTGAAGGGCCTCTTCTGCACTGTGATTCTGTGATGTGTGTATAGAAGATTTGTCTTTGATAAGGCAACATCCTTATTGATTAAATCTGGCAAAGTTACCACAAGTACAGAAAGAAACTGAATTCATGCTTCAAAATGACATAATTGAGTCTAGTTGCAGTAACTGGAGTTCACCTATTGTGCTGGTACCGAAACCAGATATTACACTAAAGAACACATCTTTTTATTTCTGTTGGACTGTGGACTAAAATTACAATGGTTAGTTTGAAGGACATGTCTACTGGAACAGTGTGAGTGATATATACAATGTTGCTGCCCTGGAAAAGAGTGTGCCCATGAAAGACAGGATGGTGCCGAGAAGGAGTCTGGTCTAATGGGGAACTGCCTGGCAACAATGTTTTAATTGGTACCTGACCAGGTGACCAGGGTTTGTGTGAGAGCAGTGCAGCTGAATAGCTCTAAGCCTGAAAGGAAAAAGACCTAAAGCCTCTCTCTCCTGTGTATGTAAGGTTCCAGTAATTATACAATAATAGCTAGCTGGCTTTTTCTCCACATATCTCTATAACCTGCTCTCCCTCTGTCAAGAGGAAAAGGGGAAAATCACTGTTAGAGACATTGAACGGCAAATGTTCAACCAGTGAACTAAAGACTGAAAGTGCTGGAAGACCACCTCGTGTCATCAACAAAGAACTGAAAGGAACTTGGAAGATATTGATCAAAGCCAACCCATCAAATCCTATACTCCGGAATTGATGCCATTGAACTGTTTTATCTCACCCTTAAAATCCATGTTTTTGTGTGTCCTATGTGTCTTGTATGTGTGTGTATACGGTTTTAAGAAGGGTTAGAGCTTAGGTTCTAGAGTTAGAAATTAGCAATTCATATTTCTTTCTTTTGCCACTGGTTGAAGACAATTTGTTCAATAAACAGTTATTTACTTAAGTTTATAAACCTGTTGCTCATATTCTGTTAACCTAATTAAACAATTAGGTGGGTTGATCAAACTTTTTCACATTTGTCACAGCTCGGGGAGCAATGGGGCTTGATATTGCAGCGCACTATCCCCAGTGAATCGTGACAACACAAATACTTTGTGTGGACTATCGAAAGGTGAATGTGGTGACAAAAGTGGATTCATATCCTATACCATGATTGGAAGACTGCATTAAGAAAGTGGGACAATCAAAATTTATCACAAAGATTGACTTGCTAAGAGGATATTGGCAAGTACTGTTATTGAAGAAAGCAAAGGAGATATCTGCTTTTGTGATGCCAGGTGGATATATCAGTTTAAAGTGATGCCATTTGGTATGAAAAATACACCCGCAACATTTCAAAGACTGACAAAGTAATTGCAGGACGGAAAAATTGTATTGTTTATATTGATGACTTAGTTTTCAGACAAACATGGGAGGAGCATTTACAACATCTGGAAAAATTGCTTTGTCCATTACAAGAAGCTAATTTGGTGATGAACTTGGCTAAAAGTGAATTTTCAAAAGTGCAGATTACATATCTAGACCATACCATTGGACATGGTAAGGTGGCTCCAAGAGATATGAATGTCAAAGCCATCGTGGATTTCCCCGTGCCTACAACAAAGCGAAAAGTTTTGAGATTTATGGATGTGAGTGGGTTTTATCGGAAACTTGTACCAAATTTTAGCCAAGTGGTTGCTCCACTGACTGAGTTATTAAAAAAGGACAAGAAGTTTCAATGGACACGAGTGTCAGAAGGTATTTGACAGTTTGAAAACTGTATTAATACAACACCAGTTTTGGCAGCACACAATTATACCAAGCAATTTAAGTTGGCCGTTGATGCAAGCAATATAGGCATTGGGGCCGTATTGTTACAAGATGACGACACTGGAATTGAGAAACTGGTAGGGTATTTTTCACAGAAGTTGAATGTACAACAGAGAAAATATTCAATGATCAAAAAGGAGACTCTGGGTCTGGTGTTAGCATTGCAGCATTTTGAGATTTACGTTGTGAACAATTCGTCAGAAACGATTGTTTATACAGACCACTCCTTCAAAGCTTCTGGACAAATTTTGAGACAAAAGTGCAAGGCTATTGAGAGTAAGATGGGTTAAGGAAATGAAGCTGTCTTTTTAAATTATGCCAGTTCATTTTCCATTAAGTGGGGGTGTCATGAAAATATAATAATTTTCATAATATCATTGTGCTTTATTGCAAAGGTAGGTTGATAGTTTGGATTTGGATTAGTTTCACTGTATGAGGTTGTGTGTATGAGAGTTTTAATTGAACTGCAGACAACAATCAGAGTCAAGCTGCCTGGTTTAAAATTTCAAACAATGCTTGAGAGTTAAATGTCTGTCACCATTAACTGGTGCATTCTCCACTGCAACATCTCTACCAGTCAGAGTCCACTTGCCAACCAATCAGCACTCTTTTCTCATACAGTATAAAGTTGTTGCTTCCCCTGACATTGGTATTCTTGCAATTGTCCTGACGAGTGCAAGACGAAAAGCTTCAACAAAATGTCTTTTTTCAGCAATATTCAAGTTCTGTACTACCAAATAACTTTTTATTTCTCATAGACAGGATATTCCTCTCCTTTACGAACATGTTAATAGCATTCTAGCTGTACAGATGATAGTGCTGGACATGGTATTCTAGGTATGGCTTTAAATTGTTATAGTTATTGCAGGATTACCGTTGATTTTTTAAATTGTATGGCAGGTTGTTTAATTCGTTAGCTGCTATTTCATTCCACAGGTCACCCAGCCAGGTTAGAGTCATGTAGAGGTCAGACTGAATAATGACAGCAGGTTTCCTCTGAAGTGACCTAACAAACCACTCAGTTTAAAGATGAGCAATAAATGGTAACACCCACATCCCAAGAATGAATAAGAAAAGCTGCCCCATGTTCTGCTACTGGTCCTTTAGTCCCTCTGTCACAGTTAAAATGAAGACCCTTCTTCCATTTACTCAAATTCAAGGCTGGAGCTACACTGAAAACATGAGTTGGGACTAGGCACTCAGGTGGTGTTACCTTGTATGTGAGGATGCACTGGTCGCTGCATCAATCTCCTGCTCCTTCAGTTGTTTCACATGCTGCAGCTGCTCTTCGTGTTCTTTTCGCATATCCAGGATTGACTGCCTACAGATTAAAAGCCAGCATTGGTGAAACTCACAAAGGAAAACAACCCATGCAGCCCAAATGAATAATCTTTTCAGCTTTTAAGGTATATGCATTTTCTGTTGAAAATATCTGGAGTTCCTCTTATGTCCTATGGGAGGTCCCAGGATCAACCGCCATCTGAGTTGGCCTAACTAATTTTAACTGCACCATTACAATTGTCTTCGGGAGTGGGGTGAACTGGACAGTTTCTGCTACTAATTGCTATCCAGTGACCCCTGCTGGAGAACACACATACATGGACGTAGAGCTAGGACAGCTTCAACCATGATGTAATACTGTTGATGGTTGAATAGGCTGCTAACACTCTCAGCAAAAGCTCATGTTAAAAATGAATGCTCGGGTAAGGTATTCACAGCCAAGAGTCAATGACTTCCTGAGTTGGTAGAGGGGAAAAAGTTGGTGGTACAGATAGAAATTTATTTGTTAAACAAGGCAATTGGAACAGGCAGTGCTTATGACAGTACAACTTTCTTCTTACCGTTGTAGTTCTCTGAGTCGCTCCTTTTCCTTGGCTTTCTCTTCCTCAAAATCTGTGAGCTTGCGCTGGTATCGTGCAATCAGCTCTGATCTCTCTTGATCTAAGCTCTGTTGTCGGGCCACATGCTGCTCCGAGAGATCCCGGTTCTCTTCTTGGAGTCGAGCCTCCCGCTGCTGGTACGATTCCTCGATTACCTTCAAGCGGTTCCTGGAAGGAAAGATAACAAGAGATGATCAATCCAGCCTGTCACACCTGGTTTTCAACAACAGGAGGCTGTTTAACCTGCTAAGTATTTCCAGCATTTTCAGGTTTTATTTCAGATTTCCAACATCCACAGTATTTTGCGTTTGTATTCTCATACAATCCATGTCTGTTGGTTCTGAGGTTGTGGCCCCCACACACAGAACAAATTGCTTTTGTTCTATTTTTAAAATGTGCTGTGCCTGACCTGGGTGCGTTTGTTGGAACAGTTTAGAGGGAACTTTACACTGTAACGGGCTGCTGCAAGCAGTTCTGGGCATAACTTAGGAAGGATATATTGGGCTTGAGGGACTGCAGTACATTCTTGTCAATCCCCTCTGTGCTCTCTCCAAAGCCATCACACCCTTCCTCAAATATGGCACCCAGAACTGGACACAGTGCTCCAGATGAGGCCTAACTAGTGTCTAATACAAGTTCAACATGACCTCCTTACTGTTGTACTCAATACCCCTATTAATAAAGCTTAAAAAATATGCTTTATTACCTGCTCTCTTAACATGCTCTGCCATCTTCAATGGCCTATGTATGTATACACCAAGGTCCTGTACCTCCTTTAGAGGCGCTTCCTTTATTTTATACTTTCTCACCATATCTTTCCTGCCAAAACAAATCACCTCACACTTCTCTGCATTGGACTTCATCTGCTACTTGTTGATGGATTGGGCAGACATGTCTATGTCCTTTTGAAGTTCAAGACTATCCCCATCACAGTTGACATTTCCAATCTTCGTATCATCTGCAACTTTTGAAATCATGCCTTGCTCACCACAGTCTAGGTCATTAATATATATCAGGAAGAACAAGGGTCCCAGCACTGACCCCTGAGAAACCCCAGTGCGAACCTTCCTCCAATCTGAAAAGCAACCATTTATCACTACTCTGTTTCCTGCCACTCAGCCAATTTCTTATGCAAGTGTCTACTTTCTCTTTAATTCCATGACCTGGAATTTTGCTCACAAGTCTGTTGTGTGGCACTGTATCAAATGCCTTTTGAAAATCCTTTATCAACTTTCTCTGTTACCTCCTCAAAAAATTCCAGCAAGTTAGTTAAACACGATTTTCCCTTGATGAATCCATGCTGGCTTTCCTTAATTATCCTGCACTTGGCTAAGTGATTAACTATGTTTATATTGCTGCCGGTAAAATTAAATTGCTTATACATTTAAATTTTAACAGACATTTGAAACACTTTTAAAATTCTTTTAAATCCATTTAAATACATTTTGAAACTTTCCCAATACATCTCAGCTTTTTGCCACATATCCATCCAAAGATCCGGACCAATCTATTTAGGAACGGAAGGAAACAGAATTAGATGTTTTAACCTGCCTACTTCAGAGACAACCTGCCTCCACACCCACCTCCAGTCTGCCTAATTGGGCAGAAGACCCAACTTCAGACCAACTAAGGCTTTGGGGACCATGCAATTCTGCTCCCCGGCAACCTGGAAACAGAGGCAGGACTCGGGTTCGATCCCGACTCCCATCTCTCACTGGAATATTGGGCCACTGGATTCCAAAGGTTAAAAATATGAGAATAAACAACTAGGGTTGTATTCCTTGGAATTTAGTAGATTACTTGATGATTTGATCAAAGTTTGCAAGATATTAAGGGTAACTTGGGAGAAACTATTTCCACCAGTTGGGGAATTGAGGACATGGGGACATAGTATAAAAATGAGATCTTTTAGGAGTGAAATTAGTAAAAACTTCTTCACACAAAGGGTAGTAGAAGTTTAGAACTCTCTTCCGCAAATGGAAATTGAAGTGAGATTAATTGTTAACTTTAAAACAGAGTTGATAGATTTTTGTTAGCCAAAGATATTAAGGAATATGGGACATATGGAATTGGGTCACAGATCTGCCATGATCTCACTGACTTGCAGCACAAACTTGAGGGGCTAAATAGCCTATTCCATTCGGAACATTCCTGTCTAACTGTGCTGTGCCTGCACTGAGAGCACGAGATGGGTCAGTTTTGAGGAACATTACTCAGTATCTAACTGTGCTGTTTCTGCACTGGGAATATTTGATGGAATAGTGTGCCAGTGTTTGATGCGAACCTACGAACATCGGAAGATAGAAAAAGATCCTCTGGTTCATGCAACCTACCCCACACAATAGTCATATGTTGAATATCACAAATAAATGCTTCATCCCACCCACAATATTGGGAAGATCGAAGCCATTGCCTTTGGTTCCTGCCAAACTCTGTTCTCCATTTACTGACTCCATCCATCTCCCTGACAACCACCTGAGGCTGAACTAGATAATTGCAATCTTGATGTCATACTTAACCCAAGATAACCATAAATCCTCTGCACCACCAAAACTGCCTATTTCCATCTTGGTAATATCATGGACTCTGCCCTGGCCTCAGCTAATCTAATGCTGAAACCCTCATCCATATCACTGTTACTTTAGGCTTGACTATTCCAATGCTCTTTAAACCAGACTCTCATCTTCCACCTTATATAAATTTGAGCTTATCCAAAGTTGTGCTATCATCAAGTAACATTCACTTGTCACCTGTGTTCACTGATCCATATTGGCCTATCTTCCAAGCAGCAGCAATGCTGGGCACACTGAAGCTGCATGAAGATTCTCCTGACCCGATGCTGCTGTGCATTTCTTCTGATCCCAACTGTCACAGAAATGTGCAGCGCAGTGTTCCTAGGGAACTCCGTCAGGGTGAAGTGGAGTCAGGCAAGACAGGACCTGCCCCCCCACCCTTTATGCTGTCTGGTAAGTTTAAAGGTCCAGTCTTTGAGTGAGATGAAGTGGGATATCTGGGATGATTTGATTAAGGTCGATATTAAAACATTTAATAGACTTAAAGTAGACAATATAGCTACAAGAGCACTTTCTTAGAGTGATAGGATGTGCGGCCAATATTGGGAAACCTGGATTCCATTCTGAATATAGGAATGTAAGTCATAAAATTTAATGGCTTACAGCTTGGGTAAACAAGGTATTAAGGGGATAAGAAAACAGACAGGGGGTTATTAGACCCCAGACACTAACAAACTCCCCAATCCCAAAAGCTGAGATAATAGGAAACATCGGCGAGCGTGAACTGTCTAGCTCATTGATTAAGTTATATGATGTATGTGCTAAAGTAATCAATGGTTGAGGACTGTACCAAACAGTGCAGTGAAAAGTGAGAACCAAGATCCATAAATTGTGACACAGATTTTTGTATTATTCAGAGATCCTCAGGTAAGCAGCCAGGAGAGGTCTGCCCCAGCACATGCTTGAATAAATTCTTTACTTGCTTGAAGCTCACAGACTCGGAGTGGTTGTTTTCCACCACAACAGTTGACACAGTCAGCAGGATCCTCGCAATATTGGTTGTTGGCACCAGATCGAACATTGACAAAGGACAGGTGGGTATGTTCATTTTAGCACCCATTAGATAGGGAGGTTGGCGTTCGAGATGGGCAGCCAATGGGCTGATTTGAGGATCCAAACCAGAGAACGGGTCTGTGAGTGATGTAACTAAAGACAGTGTGGCACCAAGGTTGTGGTTCGGTTCCTTGGGTAAACAAGAAGGTATAATTGCAAATGTTCTTGGGATAAACCAAGGTGAATTAACGAACTGCCGTGGAGTAAAATGGTGACTGCCCGTCTCCTAGAGAGAACTAGTAATGTAAAACAGGGAGAGGCCTGTTTCCCACAGAGAGTAATAGTAGTAGTTGGACTATAAATGTAAAATCAGCTACGGCAGACAGAAACTTAGACTGGGTCACTCACTGAATTTTTGGCAAATAAGAACAAGAAGGTTCTAAGTAAAGTGATAAGGAAGGTTGGGTTCCATCATGGACCCCAAATAAGCATAAGGAATGGTGGAATAAAGAGACAAAAGAGAAAGAGGAGAAAAGAATAGTGATTTTGTGCAAATGTTACCTCAATATGGGTCAGTCAAGAAAATCCAAGGTAGGGAGACTGACTCATTATTAAAGGAGCAAGAAGTGCTTCGAACCTGACTCGACCACATTTCCCAAAGAGTGGCCGGAGCCTCTGCAGAATGACTGTTCCACCAGGACAATTTAGGACAATGGGGAGATTTAGGAGATGAGTCACTCAAGTGCGGACACTGAGATGGTCACAATCTAAGGCCCAACTTGGAGGCACCACCCAAGTATGAAGCCTCAGAACTGACATCTCTAGTTATGGCAATCTACTCGATCTTTCCTAAGGTTGAGAAATGCCTGGCTAGCGTAAAAGCAGCACAGGTTGAGACGAGATGCAGGCAGGTACCAGACCTGACAGCAGACGATCCTGAACACCTTTGGATATTGACCACAACTATACTCAAACAGATGATATTAAATGGCCTACCTGATCTCTGACCCAATTGTGGTAACACTGGGATTTGGGGACGGTTGGAGGAAATGTACGAGATCCATAACATGCACTTGAAAGACGTACACATCCTCGTGCAAGTCAAATGCCTCCAACAAATATGGAATCAATGCCCAGAAAACACTATGAGGGGAATGTGGCACACAGCAAGAGGCACAGCCCAGGAGAGATACAAAACACAGTACAGGGAGCATGAGGTAACGGACAGCCCAATAGGGGGGCAATAACCGTGGTCATACAAGATCCAGGAAAGACTGCCAGAGACTATGCTGAACGGAAATATGTAGCTTACGAAGAGCTTTCTGGCATGCAGAATCCCACCCAAAATGATCCAGCATTTTTAAAAATGCTAAAAGAGGGATTCAGTCAGCAGAATCAGAAAATTCTGGATCTGGGACTCTCAGTGGGTAACGATTATGGTGCTGTCTTGCAATGGGCAAGCGAGATAGATGTTAAACAAGCGAAGCAAGCTCCCAAGCAGCTATGACCGCGGTACAGGCAGAGGTGGCAGCAATGTCTGGGGAGGCAGTTAGATCGGGTCAATGCTTCAACTGCAGAAAAATTACGCATTGTGCCAGGGACTGCAGGGAGAGGAAACGAGGAGGAACTAAGTGTAGTAGTTGCGGGAAACATGAGCAAAAAGACTGCTACGCAAAAGCAAGGGGAAGGATAATGAAGGCCTCGCAAAGGCTTCAGAGCAGGGGAACCAGGGAAATGTTGTGGAACTAACCAATGAGCAGATTCTTGAAGTCATCAAGACAGTCAGCAGAATGAATAAATAGGTCACATCGGCCCCCAGAAATGGTAAGGGAGAGGGCCCACGAATATTTACAACAGCATCGTTAGGGGGCTGGCAGTAGATGTGGGTGCCTTGGTCTCAATCACCTATCTACCCTTGCCCAACACAAGGGCGTTTTGTACAAAACAGGAGTGGTCGGGAGGGGGATTGGGGTAGTCCATTAAAGCTAGACAAAGCAAAAGCCAATTGTTATAAATAGGGGACATGATGGTCCCTGTATACTTTTGTGTATGCCCAAACAATGAGGAAAACAAATTTTAGGGATCAACTCGTAAGTGAGATAGGGACTCTAGTGGACTCGCAGAGAAAACAAGTTATCTGGCCAACCTCAAGGGAGGAGACAGGGTCATGTGCTTGTGCGCATAATTTGATCCCAGTGGCAGCTGCAAAACCCTTCACATGGGACTGGTCAAAGGACAGTATATATGGTATGATATGTGCCCTGGGGCATCGGCCACACATAAGCAAGATTGTGGAAGATAAGTTTAGATCCGATAGGGATTCCTGGTGGAGAACACCAGGCACACTGGCAGTGCCCCATCAAACCAGAAGCAAAGGCAGCTATTGATGAGATAGTTAAGGAACTAGGAGAGAGAGGAGTGCTGCTTAGGACAGCCTCCACGACCAATTCGTCCGTGTGGCTGGCCCTGAAGTTGAATGGGACATATAGATTGACCACTGATTACACAGAATTGAACATTTTGACCCTGCAGCTGCACCACATTGCTGCATGCCCAGCCACAATTTACAATGGATTAAGTCCAGATCGCAGGGTAGTCACAGTCCTAAATAGTGGTGTGGTTTCTGGGCCATCCCTTTGGCTCCAGAATCACAGAATAAATTCATCTCTACTATAGGAGAGAAACAGTACACATGGTCTCAGGTCCCACAGAGTTTTCACGATAGTCTGAACATCTTTTACCAAGCAATGAGCAGGGTCTTGGCATCAGTAGACCTATCCCCCTCTGACAACACTGTGTTGCAGTAGTTGGACAACCTTCAAACAGCATCCAAGACTGAAGTTGGACATTGCAGAGTACTAGCAATGCATTCTGGAAGCGCTGCAAGAGGCAGGATTTAAAGTTAACCCTAAGAAGGCGCAAATAGGGCAAGCAGAGGTCCAGTATCTAGGGCATCCCATCCAGCAGACACATCAATCCATGTCAGAGGATTGACATTCTACGATTGCAGGCATGCCCAGGCCTGTAAATCAGGAGTTAGGAAAGTCCTGGGACTCTTTAATTAATGTAGGAACTTTGTCCCTAATTTCGCAGCACTAGTGGAACACAGACAGTGTCTGGTAAAGGGAGGGCTTGCCCCCTTGGAGTTGATAGAGTTGGGGGAGGATCAGGAAAACGCATATACCGAGAGTAAGTAGGCGCTAGTTAGGGCGTCAGCCTTTGGGCTGCCAGGCAAGGACAGGCTGTTCCATCTGTACTGCAGTAACAACAGAAACTTTTACAATGCAGTTCTGATGCAGTGGTATGGACATCAAAGGCATCCGGTGACATATTACTCCACCCAGAGGTCTGCGGTAGCCGTGGGTCTTCCCCGTTGTGTAGCAGCACTAGACTGCGCTGCCTGGGCAGTATAGGTTATCGAACCAATGGCAATGCCGGGACAGGTCATCTTACATACAAGACACACCCTGGTAGAGTTGTTGAACATGGGCAGTTTACGATCAATTTCAGGTAGCTGGAGAGCAGCATGGGAGGCGATTCTGATTACCAAAGATAGGTCTGTACAGATAATATGGGTCTTGGGAGCTATGCCCATAGAAGGGATACCATCGGAAGGAGAGGCCCACCAATGCGAACTACTGATTGAGGATGAAGGGGGCTATGTGGTTAAGGGCTTGACATTGGAAGGAGAGGTGGAGGAGCTGTTTGTCGATAGGTCCAGAAGATGCATTAATGGGAAAGACAAGACTGGGTGGGCAGAAGAGAGGAGGGGTGGAGAAATAGTTAAAGAGGGGGCTGGATGGACGGGCGGGCCCAGGAGCGGCCGGGAAAAGGTCTACCGCCCGCGATCGGCCCCCAACATAAATTTACGCTGGCTGGCCAATTAATAACCAGCCAGAGTTAAAGGCACGCTGGAATGTTCAGGGCTGCTGGGGTGGGGGCGGGAGGAGGGCAAGTGTGGAAGTCTGTGCAAGCGTAGGGGAGCACGCTGAAATCTCCCTGAGGGCACAGGGAGCTGAAGAAGTGGAGAAACAAAAACAAAGATTTTAAAGATGATATAAACACATCCCCACATGTGACTCAGTCACATGAAGAGGGACATGTTTAAAATGATGGTGAAATACATTTAATGGATTTTTATTTACTGTTGGAAACCGTATCCCGGCTGCGGATGAGGTTTTGTTAAAAATGCAAAGGCTGCTGGGCCTATTCACCTGCCCACCAACCGAATGAACGGTCAGCAAAAAATACAAATTAATTAATTGCTTAAGGGCCTTAATAGGCCTATTAATTTTCAGTGGGCACACAGCCAGCTGAAATGTTGCGCAAGTGCGCGATGACGTTGGTGTGCACTCGCCCGACGAACGTAAAATTCAGCCCAAGCTTTAGAAGGCGCATACTCTGCCCAGGTGGTCAAGCTAATTGTGTTCACGGAAGCCTTAAAGTGTTGTAGTAGCAAAAGAGCTAATATTTATATAGATAACAAGTACATCTTTGGGCTAGTGCATGGCTACACGGCTGCGTTGGCAAAAAAGGGATATATAACATTGCAAGGGGGACATATTAAGCATGAGAAGATAGTCCGATCACTGGTGGAGGCAGCAAAACTCCTAGATGAAGTGACAGTTATAAAGGTCAAGACACACCTAAAAACCTAAGACTCCATCCAGAGGTAATCAATGGGCAGATCGGGCAGTAAACTATGCCGCCAAGAATGTGGCTGTCAGTGCCTTCGGTCTAGAGGAGGTCAACGTCAAAAGGTTACATGAAGAAACACCCCAGGAAGAGAGGGGAAGGAAAGGAGCCTGTAGAGGAGGGGATGGCTTTGGTTAAAAAAGGGTAGAGTGGCAGCATCGCGGTGCACTAGGCAGAACCAGTTAGGAATATATCATGGAACTGCACACCAGGAAAGGGACGCTATGTTGCAACTCACGGAACGCTATTTGTGGTGGTCTAGCATGGGAAGTGTTTCATCTGTGCCAAGCATAATGCAGAGTCATTAAAGATAGGATGGCCAACCAGCCTAGATCGAAGGGCTCCTGGGCGAATCTGAAAATTGACCTTACAGGCCCCCTGCCCAATAGTAGAGGGAAAACTTACTGTTTAGTGATCATGGACCACTTTATGCTATGGGTAAAGGCGTTCCCAAATCGGGATTGCTCAGCTCTGACAGTAGTTAAAATCCTGACAGAAGAAGTAATGCCGAGATGGGGAAGCCTCTCCATTTAGACTCGGATCAGGGAACCCATTTTACAGGAAGGGTGATAAAGAAAGTGTGTCAATTGCAAGGAATAAAGCAAAGATTTCATATTCCATATCACCCCCAAAGCTCAGCATGGTAGAACGGATAAACCGGACACTTAAAACAGCCACCGCAAAGGCCATAGAGCAAACAGGACAGGGTGGGCAGATGTAGTCCCTGTAATACTAATACAATTACAAGCAACCCCAATCTGGACTACCGGACTAACATTGTTCGAATTAATGACTGGGAAGGTCATGCGGCTCCCAGAGGGCGGTGAAGATGTGGGGCCATCAACTGATAGAATTAAGAGTTAGGTGGTAGCGTTATATGAACAGTTCAAGGAACTAAGGGCCGAGGTGAGGGAGCAGCAAGAGATAGTGGACCAGGAACAAAACAAGGAAAATCAAGAGTCAGAGGAACGACCGAAAGTAGGGAAAAAGGTTATGGTGAAGAAGTCCCCGACCGGCCCGGTTTGGCTGGAATGGTCTCGAAATGACAGGGTCCGTATGAGGTGATAATGACAAGTGACACCTGCGTGTATCAAGATATGGCAGGGGGATGGTGGAAGCACTGGTCACAGGTGTAACCTTATGGGTGGAATCATCCTAGATTTGCACTAATTGCGGTAGCTGCAGGGAAAATTACATTTTACCCGCCAGCAGTATTGGCTGCTTCTCATGCCATTTCGTCCAAAACACGCCACATTAATTAGGCATTCCCAGGAAACACACCATTTCGATGGCGGGCCATCGTTCGCCACGCCATCACGTCAGGCACCATATTTAAATTGCAGCCGCACTCACACCTCAGTGCTTCCAGCCCAGGACTGCTGCACAGAAAACAGGATGGCCGCGTAAGGCAAAAATGCCGCAGCACCACCACCCGCCCTCCGACCCACCTCCCCCCAACCCACTCACCTCCAACCAACCACTCCCCCAACCCCAGTTTAGTGGTGCATCCCTTGAGTGCCTTCTGGATGGTGTGGAGACTCGCTGTGATGTCCTCTGGCCACAGGATGGGCAGCTGCATCACCAATTCAGCATGGGAGATGGTGGCAGAGGACAGTCTAGTGCCGCTACAGGATGAATGGTCTCATCCGTTCTGCCAGGGTAACTCTCTCTTATCACTCTCAACTCTCACACTCACAAACCCATCACACATCCACAGGGATCTCACACCTCAAGGGACACCACCACTAACTCACACACATTTGCATCAGGCTCATATCCTCTGGAGTTCGTGCCCTCACCCTGTCCATGGCTCCGCTCGCCACACAAACATTCCGTGCAGTGCCATGTGTCCTGCTCACACTCTCTCCATTTGTTTCCGCACAGGAGAAGCCTGCTCACATCAGCAGGAAGAGATCCCAGATCTGGGGTAGAGTGGTCCACATTAGGCCCCTCACTCACTTTGAGGAGTGTGCCATCACGCTGACTGGTGAGGACATGGACCATGGTGACAGTGAGGTCAGCGGTGAACACCCCTGTGAGGATCCTGCACCATATCGTCCCTCTCTCAACACAAATGTGAGTGCTCTCTCTCCTGCTTTTGACTGTGCTGCCATGCAATACTTATCTCTACTTTGGTTCACAGGGAGCTCTGCCAAGCGATCGACACCCTCAGCCAGCCAGCCCCTCAGCTCCATCCAAAAGGACACCTCCTCCATGAAGAGCAGGAAATAAGCAGCCAGGAAGACCCCTCACAGCACTTACCCACACACTCCACTAGTGCAGAGACACACACCTCGATGGGACCTAGGTCTAGAGCAGGCTTGGGTTCACAATCTGGTGGTCAACACATGGACACATGTCCGCAGCAGGAGGAGGTAAATTCAGCTGAGCTACCTGGCACTCGGAGGACTACTGGGGAAGAGGCATCTGTGAGGTCTGAGTCAAATGACGAGCCTCTGGATTTGGCCTTCAAACTCATCCTGGAGAGTAAGCAGAAGGCATGGGAACATCACAGAGTTGTTGGAAGCCCTCAGCAGCGTGGCACGTGAGTTGGAGGAGTGCGTCTGCCTGCTGTCTGATGTGTGCGCGTGGAGGTCTCTATGAGGAGGATGGCGGACACCATGGAGACCCTGGTCCAGCAGAATGCAGAGATGTGTACAGACCTTTACTCCATTGCGGGAGCCATGGGTGAGTTCCTGCAATGGTAACATGAGGGGGAAACAGGGCACCTCAACATCCCGCCAGGTGCTCCTTCTGCTCAAGGAGTCAGGCTGGGGCTCCCGGGCACCTAGAGGGAAGAGGAGCAGCAGCTGGACACCTCAGTGTCATCCACTCTAATCTCAGAAGCTGTCGTCTCCTTCCAAGTCCCCTTTGCCTGTAAGCCCCTAAACCAAGTCCTCTGTCACTGCAGAGGGAGCAGCTGGCCAACTAGTGAATCTGGAGGGAGAAACAAGTGCTGGCTAGGGCCTTTCAGAGCCTCATACAAGCACTCTCCCACACACGCAGAACCTTCCTGTATCACACTCATCTCACTGTCCTGAGTATTTTTAATGCTGCCCACTGAGGTTCACTTTTAGTTGTCCATGTAAGCTGACCTCGTCTCCGCCCACCCAATAATCACACTCCTATGCAGCACTTGATCCCACCCACAACTCTTCTTTCACTTTTGATTTAGACAGCATGTTGTGATTCAGCTTTTCGTGCACTTCCCCATCTTTTCCCTTCCCCCAGTCACCCATTTCCTTTCCCCCAACACTGTTGACTTCCACCTCCCCTCTGTGACCTATCAGCCACAACCCTTTTCCTTTGGGATGTTTAGGTGACCATGCACACTCCCTTCCTTCATGAAAATCCTATCCCGATCCACATTAGCCTCCCCAACCTCCTCCTTCCCACCCCCAGGGTCCGTGTCTGCCTCCGAGTCCCCACCTACCACCCTCTACCGCTACTGTCGAACCTCCACTCTACCGCCTCACTCTGCCCTCGGTCATTCTCACCATTCCCTCGTTTCACACTCACCATCAGTTTGCACCCCAGGAGGCAATCATGGACTCCTCAGGGCCCTCCCTTGCATGTTCACCTGGACACCCCCCACCCTCTCCAGGACTCCTTCCCCCTTGCTGGACTAACAACCACCACTAGCCCCCCCCCCCCCCCCCCCCCCCCCCCCCCCCCCCTCCACCTACTCCAGACTCCACCCCAACTTAGTCCTTCCCTCTTCCCGGTTCCTTCAGACACCTTCATTTCTTCCGCCACCCTTAGTCCTTCCCCCCTCCTGACCCTTTCCTCCAGCCTTACTTCTTCCTCCAGCATTACTTCTTCCTGACTCCTTCAGACACCCTTACTTCTTCCTCAGGTCTTACTCCCTTCCCCCTTCCTGACTCCTTCCTCCACCCTTATTTCCTCCTCCAGCCTTACTCCCTCCCCTTTCCACATTCCTTCCCTTACAAATCCCACCACCCCCTTACACCTACCTACCCAGTTGCTGTCTTATCCCGTTACCCACTCCTCCTGCCGTACTCCCTCTACCCTCCCAAGCTCACCCCATCCTGATACCTTCATTCCCACCTCCCAACCTCACCCTATCCTGACACCTCTTCCTCTCCCAGTCGATCCTAGACCTTCCTCTCCCACCCCTTGGTACATTTTCCTCTCCCAAACACAGCTGGACCTTCCTCTACACCCTCTCGACCATCATCCATTGTGAGCAGACCCTCAATAGTGACTTTTCAACGTCCATCCACTGCTTCACAGCAGAGCCATGTCCATGAGAATCCACCCAGCATTCCATGGAAGACCCTCCAGTGTGCTGTTGCTGTCGAGCTCCAGTTCTTTTGCTCCTCAGATGTCTGCAATGTGAGCAAGGCCCTGGCAGTAAGTCCCGACTTCTGCACGTCACACGTGTCAAGATGTCTTCTGCACTGGCGTGCAATCATACCAACGTGATCAGACGATCCAGCAAGGGAGAAGGGAAGGGATGATTCCGCCAGGCTGGCCTTATAATGATATGCAGATGTATTATAGTGAGGTTCCCAATGTCCGTTGGCAGGAAACACAGCCTACAGCCTCCTGAAATCTCTGCACTCCCCCACTTTGGCCTCTTGCGCACCCCTGATTTTAATTGCTCCACCATAAGAGGTCCTGCCTTCAGCTGCTTAGGCTCTAAATGTTGGAATTTCCTCCTTAAACCTCTCTGCCTCTCAAGTATGCTCTCCTCTTTTAAGAGGCATGTTAAAACCTACTTCCTTGACCAAATTTTTGGTCATCCATCCTAATATCTTCTTATGTGGCTCCGTATCAAATTCTGTTTGCTGTGAAATATCTTGGAATGTTTACTGTAAAAAAGGAGCTAAATAAATGCACAATTTCCTCTTTTCTGCATTTTGTCTTTCCTTTTTCCAGTTTGTGCCTATTCCTCCTCACCTGTGTGCATTTTCTATTAGCTCAAGATCATTGTTGTGTTGCTGCTGAAGGCTGTCCAGTAGGATTCTTTGCTGCTCTCGCTCCAGTTCCAGCTTTCGCACCTTGCGCAGACACAAAACAATTTTTAGTTCCAGGTTTAAGGAAACCATAACACAATCAATAGATAGTCTAAACACAAAATATTCTCAAATTACCAGAGAAGGAGAATCTATCTCTCTCCTTCCAAAGACAATGCACAGTGAAGGATTTAACTTTGCTTCAGCTGCTTTTATGGTGGTGCTTTTGTTATTTGCTCATGGGATATGGCCAACATTCATTGCATTATATATAATTTGCCACTTGTCCGCCCATTCTGCCAATGTGCCTATGTCCTTTTAAGGCTAAGCAGCATATAAATTTAACACTACATATCTCCAGAAGCTTGACACCACCCAGGACAAAGCACCCTGCTTGACTTGCACTCCATCCATCACCTTAAACATTCACGCCCTCCACCACTGACGCACAGTAGCAGCAGTGTGTACCATCTACAAGGCGTACTGCAGCAACTCACCAAGACTCCTTCGAAAGCACCTTCCAAACCCACAACCTCTACCACCTAGAACAGGCTTGTTCAATCTGCGGCCCGCAAAGACCCTCTATCGTGGCCTTTGGAGCCAGTTTTCAAAATGCCAGTAAGACAGGTAAATGCAGTGGATGATTCTGCAAGGGGCTGATCCTCCAATCACAGACCGATCCTCTCCCACGTTTGTTGCTGATGGGTTCACTTGTGAACAGTGAACACTGGCAGCAGTGAGTGTGGGCAGGAAAACAAGAAAACAAGTTGTTTCTTTTCTTCATACCTCAACATACTTTTGAAATTCATGTTTAATTTGTGCCAAATCTTATCTTTCTGAAATTTACTCATCAGCCTCCTGAGTAAGAAAAAAATGGAAACATGGCACCTAAAAGGTTGGACAAGCCTGACTTCGAAGGACAAGTGCAGCAGAGGCATGGAAACACCACCACCTACAACTTCCCCTCCAAGCCATGCAACATCCTGACTTGGAACAATATCACCGTTCCTTCACTGTCGCTGGGTCCAAGTACCAGAACTCCCTTCCTAACAACACTGTGGGTGTACCTATGCCACATGGAAGGTGGCAGTTCACCACCATCTTCTCAAGGGCAATTAGGATTGGGCAATAAATGCTGGCCTAACCAGCGACACTCACATCCCAAGAGCAAATAAATAAAAGAAATCACCGTATAATAATTGTATAAAATCATAAGAAGTTTATTGAATATTTTAGGAATAGCTCTCTCTCCCTTATAAAGAAAGATCCCGTAGCAGGTTCCTGAGCTGACAAACATAAGACAGTGAAGGCCTTTAACTCTGCAAAGTACACGTCACTAGCAAAAGCACTGAAGCAATACATTGCTAATCCTGACAGGGGATTTGGGAAGTGACCTCATGATCCATACATAAACCAACTGTCTGAAGGTTAAACTGGAGGTCCTAGCAAAAGATAGCTTAATGGGCACCTGACGGAAGTAGGAAGGATTACCTTGAATATCTGCCCCTTGCCAATGGACAATCGAATAAATGATGGGCATAACCCCCCCAATTAAAAAGTATACAAACAAACTCTCAAGAGGGAAAATTCACTTCAGACAGAAGAAGGCTTCTCAGGGTGGACTAACGCTGGCTTCTGCCAAAGACCTTGGCTAGCTCAAAAAGACTTTGGACAGAACTTGAGTATTGCTGAAAAAAAGACTTTTTTGTTGAAGCTTTAAGTCTTGTACTCGCCAGGACAATTCATTGCCTCAAGTTCATTCCTCAGGGCAATGCCTTGACCAATCAGAATGAAGCTGCCTGGTTTAAATTTCAAACAATGCTTGGCAGTTAACTGTTAGTCACCATCAAGTGGTGTATTCTCCATGGCAACACCTCTACCAATCAGAGTCCACTTGCCAACCAATCAGCAGACTCTTCTCACATGGTATAAACTGTTGTTCCCTTTACATTTGGTACTCTTGTGAATTGTCCCGACGAGTGCAAGATGAAAAGTCTCTTTTCTCAGCAATACTTTAGACAGAGGAGAGTTTTTCAAAGTAATCCATGCTGGCATCAGTCTAACATTTTGACTAGCTCAAGAAGACTGAAGAAAACAGAAGAAACTGTCACTTTCAGCCACAGAGATTCATCCATTTGTTTGTCTGATTTCGGACAAGTAAACCATTCTAAACTGTTACAGGTCGTATGTCTTTTCTGTCTATTCAGATTATGTATCATATAAAACTGTTGCTTCTTAATAAACTTAATAAACTACCTTAAAATCACTTCTGAATTCTCAACTACCTATTTGCAGTAATCTGTGACTCCCGAACATGAAATCTTACAATACTCTTTACAGTTCAAAACATTTCCAGGTTTTGTGTCATCTGCAAACTTTGAAATTGTGCCTTGGACACTAAAGTTCGCGTCATTAATACGTACCAGGATGAATAGGGGTCTCAACACCAACCCCTGGGGAACCCTACTATAAATTTTCCTCCAGTCTGAAAAATGACCGTTCAGAACTTTGTTTCCTGTCACTCAGCCAACTTTGTATCCATGTTGCTACGGTCCCTTTAATTCCACAAGCTCTAACTTTGCTCACAAGTGTATTGGTGCAGCACTTAATCAAATGCCTTTTGGAAGTCCATGCACATTACAGCAATGTAATATAGAGGCATTGGAGAGGGTGCAGAAGAGGTTTACCAGGATGCTGCCTGGTCTGGAGGTTACTAGCTATGAGGAGAGGTTGGAGAAACTCAGATTGTTCTCACTAGAGCGATGGAGATTGAGGGGCGACTTGATAGAAGTTTACAAAATTATGAGGGGCATGGACAGAGTAGATAGTCAGAAGCTTTTTCCCAGGGCGGAAGAGTCAATGACTAGGGGACATAGATTTAAAGTGAGAGGAGAAAACTATAGAGGAGATGTGCGGGGCAAGTTTTTTTATGCAGAGCGTAGTGAGTGCCTGGAATTCGCTGCCAGAGGAGGCAGTGGAAGCATGTACGATAGTGGTGTTTAAGAGGCAGCTTGACAAATACGTGAATAGGATGGGAATAGAGGGATAAGGACCCCAGAAACGCAAAATGTTTTAGTTGACGGGCAATATGATCAGTGCAGGCTTGGAGGGCCGAAGGGCCTGTTCCTGTCCTGTACTTTTCTTTGTTTTTTGTTCAATTACATTACCCTCATCTACCCTCCCTGTTACATCATTGAAAATATCAGCAAATAGTTAAGCACAATTTGCCCTTGACAAACTGATCCGCATTTTCCTGAGTGACTATTAATTTTGTCCCGAATTATCATTTCTATAAGCTTCCTCACCAGTGAGGTTAAACTGACAGGTCTGTAGTTGCTGGGCTTATCTTTACACCCTTTTTTGAATAACAATGTAACATTTGCAATTCTTCAGTCCTCTAGCACCAATCCTGTATCTAAGGAGGGTTGGAAGATTATGGACAGTGCTTCCACAATTTCCATCATTACTTCCCTCAGTATCCTCAGATGCATCTCATCCAGTCCTGGTGATTTATCAGCTTTAAATACAGCCAGTCTATTTAATACCTCCTCTTTATCAATTTTTAACTAATCAAGTGTATCAACTACCTCCTCTTTCACTATGACTCGAGCAGCATTTCCCTCCTTGGTAAAGACAGTTGCAAAGTTTTCATTTGGAATCTCAGCCATACCCCCCTGTCTCCATGCATAAATCCCCTTTTAGGTTCCTAATTGGCCCCACTCCTCCTTTTACCACCTTTTCATTATTTTCATACCTATAGAAGACATCTGGATTCCCTTTTCCATTAACTACCAGTCTCTTCTCATGCTTTCTTTTTACTTCTCTTATTTATTTCTTCAATTCCCCTCTGAACCTTCCATGTTGAGCCTGATTCTTAGTTATATTATCCACTGGACATCTATCATATGCACCCTTTTTCTGCTTTATCTTACTCTCTATCTCTTTCATCATCCAGGGAACTCTGGATTTGTTTGCCCTTCCTTTCCCCCTTGTGGAAATGTACCTTGACTGCACCCAAGTCATCTCCTCTTTAAAGGCAACCCATTGTTCAGTTACTGTTTTGCCTGCCAAGCTTTGATTCCAATTAATCTGGGCCAGAAACTGCACTGCTTATGGCATGAACCAACCCCAGTGCACAATGTTTTTTGTCTGCTGATTTATTGTCAACTACCCACTGAAAATCTGAACTTGCAGTTATTTCTGCTTTATTTTATTGTGTTGTAAGGTAAATAATGCCACTGCTATGCGGTGAAACACTCCTCAACATTTTGAACCCAGTATCAGAAACACTCCCAGGTGAGGTACAGCACGGGTTAGACACAAAATAAAGCTCTATCTACATTGACCCACCAAACACTCCACGGTCAGTATGTCACGGATTAGATAAAGTTTCCTCCGTACTGTCCCATCAAATGCTCTCAGGAAAGGTACAGCAGGGATTAGATACAGAGTAAAATATTACAAAAATTCCCTTATTGAACTTATGTGAAGTTTAACGTGCTGCACCAGCTGTCGCAGATTGAAGTTACCACCCTGTATTTAATTATGAACAAGCTTGTAGATAGTCTGGACCTGTGTTCATTAAAAATGAAGCTCTGCAAACTCATTTCAGTGCAACATCTGCTTTTGTCAGACAGAGCTAACTTTCAACATGTCAGGCCGAACTGGATTCTAATCCACATCCTACAGATGAAAAGATTGGTCAGTTCCAACAGCTACATTTGTTTTATTTTTATAATATAGGAAAAGCAACAGTGGACAGTCCCCATGATACTGAGAGGGCAGGTTCAGCCCTCACCAGATTGAGAATAACTAGATTAATTTGTATGCAGCGATGCTATTTTCAAAAGAGCTCACCTCAAATAAGAGATTTTCCAGATATACCTGAGGGGGCATCAAGAGAAAGAGAGCTTTGTTCTACCACAAATACTATAGGTTTTAGATACATCATGGAGCATAGGAACTGGAGGAGACCATTTATCAACCTTGCCTTGTACTGCCATTCAAACCAATCAATGTTGATCGGTACCTTGATAACCCTACATAATAAAAATATGCCGATCTCAGTCTTGAAAGTTTCAACTGACCTCACGTTCACAACCTTTCTGGGGGAAGATAGGTCCAAATTTCCACTATCCTTAGTGTAAATAGGTGCTTTCTGATATCACTCTGATATCAGGCTCTAATTTTTCTGCATTTGGTCAAAGAGGAGTTGAACTTCATCTTTTATAGTTAGTTAGTCTGTTTATATCTCTTTGTAACTTCCTAATCCCAACCACATAACTCTGAAGAAGTTACTCTGAAGAAGAAATTACTGAAGAAGAAGGACTCAAAACATTAATTCTGTTTTTTTCTCCACAGATGCTGTCAAACCTGCTGAGTTTTTCCAGCATTTTCTGTTTTTGTTTCAGATTTCCAGCATCTGCAGTATTTTGCTTTTATCACATAACTTACTGGCCCTCCCAACCTAGTGGCAGTGACTAGCACAGTCATGTAACAGTCAAGCTCAGAACTGGTGGTGTACCTTACTCTCCAGCTCGATGATTTTGACCTCGGTAGTCTGAAGGACTGTCTGTTGTTCAGCCTCTGTGCTCTTTAGCCGTTTCTGCACAGCTGTTAGCCTGTTCTCTAGCTCCACGGCATTCGGCAGATCCATGGCCAAATCTCGCCCCCCAGATACTGACTGAAGCAGCTGATAAACAGAACAGTCAATGAAGTTAAACTGCAGTGTCATATGAATTTAAATCACAGCACTCACAAATCTCACTGTGCTGCATGGAAATCCATTAAAATGTTTAAATGCCAAACTATCTTTTTTTTATAAATTGCTATCAATTTTTAAATTTTGGTGGCTTATGCTCTTCAATTGCACAGAATATCGTCAATGGAATATTTTTTGCACCAAGTATTAAGGGTTGCAAACCCTGCATCATGCGCCGACTAAAGCTCCCTCCACTTTATCCAGCAGACCTGATCAGCACTCATTGATGCACCAGGTCACCCATTTCCTATCTTTAAAACCTCTCTGAATTAAAATGCCAGTGGTATGCTTACAAAGCTGCCTTATTGCTACGACTGAAGATAATAAATATAAATATTGGGAGACAACCTAACTTGTAATCATGGCCTTGAAACCCTTAAAAGGAATTCCTGAACAATTACATCAAAGGAAATGTTAAGTGGAATCCAGGTGCATACCTTAAAAAGTCGGAAGGCAGAGAGAGAAAGGAACTATCAAAGTGAGTATCGCCATTGAACACCATTCTCACACACAAGCAATTACAAAGCAGCAATGAGAAGCAATCCCTTCCTCCTCCGTGCCATGTCAAATCCAAAAGAGCTGGAGTGTGGAAAACCATTTTAAAAAGTTATATGATTATTAACTCGCACTTATTAATTAGCTTAATATGGAATGGCCAGAAGCCCTCACCTGGAACTGAAGTAACTTCTGCAGCTGATCAGTGGAGAGAGACACCTGGGAGGAGAAAGGCATGGAGGAGACAGAGAAAGGGTGGGGGCGGAGAGAGAGAAGGAGAACAAGTGCATAAGCAGGTCAGAGAGAGAGAGAGAGAGAGAGAGAGAGTAGGCCAGAGAGAGAGAGGGACGGAGAACAGGGAAAGGGTAGTGTAGGAGAGAGAGGGTGGGCCAGATAAAGTGAGGGGGAGAGAGAGAGTAGGCCAGAGAGAGAGAGAGAAAGTTAAAAATGTAAGTTCAACTATACTAACTTCATTACCTCTTTACAATCCATATTGCTCAATTCCAGGCAGGTGGCAGACTGATTGGATGAGCTGCACATTTGTGGTAACACAAGCCAGCAGAGAATAGAATGAATCAATTGCCAGCAAATTTTCTACATTACAACAGTGACTACATTTCAAAAAGTACTTCATTTCTGTAAAGTGCTTTGGGATGTCCTGAATGACACTACAGAAATTCAAGCTTTTCTTCCTTATTTTACAATTTCCTCCCTCAGGATTTCACCAATGTGTGGTTGAGGGGCAATGGGGGAGCAGGTTCTAGGGAAAGTGGCAAATGGAGATGAAGAACTCTGGAGATTGTAAGAAATATAATCAAACTGTCAACACCTGACCCAGCAACCTCTGGCACATATGTAAGACCAGTGTTCATAAAAACGTAGGAACAGACTGCAGATTACCAGCAATTATCTTGGGGAATATCAGATAACAGTGGGAATCTCAGAAAAAAAAGGGGAATAAAGTTTCCTTTATTTAAGAACATAATAACCCTTCTTTTCTTTCACACACCTCCTGCAAACCTGGTAGGAATAGCTGTTATGAAAGCATTCTCATCTTCCAGACCACCTTTACCAATTTGATTGGTTCAGTCTATATGAAGGTTAAAGCCCCCTGCCACCACAACAATTAATACATTGCCTTTGTTGGAAGCTCCAATAATTTATGGTTTAATGCTCTGCACAACGGAGATGATGACATAGTGACAATGTCAATGCACTAGCAATTCGGAGTCCCAGACTATTGCTCTGGGGACATGGGTTCAAATCCCACCATGGCAGCTGGTGGAATTTAAATTCAATAAATAAATCTGGAATATAAAGCTAGACTCACTAATGGCAACCACAAAATCATTATCAATTATCATATAAAGCCATCTGGTTCACTACTGCCCTTTAAGGAAGGAGAGCTACCAACCTTAGCTGGTCTGGCCTATAAGTGACTCCAGGCCCACAGCAATGTGGTTGGCTCATAACTGTCCTAAGAAATGGACTAGCAAGCCATTCAGTTCAAGGGCAATGAGGGGTGGGCAATAAATGCTGGCCGTGCCAGCGACGCCCACATCCCATGAAAGAATTTTTAAAAACTACTGTTAGGGGGCTTATAAACTAGTCCCACCAGTATTTTCTGACCTGTGTTATTCTTAATCTCCACTCATACTGATTCTACTTCCTGATCTTCTGAACCAAGATCTTTTCTCATTAATGTCCTTATGTCACCTTTAACAATGGGGCTATCCTTCCTCCTTTCCTATTCTGTCTGTTCAAAATATTGTGCACCTTGGAATATTTATTTCCCAACCATGGCCATTGAAGTGTGGCCAGGGCATTGTGAAGGGAACAGCCACAGTGCTGAAAGGGAAGAGAAGAGCAAAATGTGTTTGATGGTGGCAGGGACAGCAGAGGATCCGCTGAATGTGGAAGCTGGTGGAAGGTGAGGACAAGGGGAACCCTGTTGTGGTTGTGGGAGGGAGGGGAAGGGGTGAGTGCAGAAGTGTGTGAATTGGGACAGGCACAGTCAAGGGCCCATAAACCATGGTGGAGGGAGCTCCTTGGTTGAGGAAGGAGGAAGACATATAAGGAGCACTAATATGGGAGGTGGCATCAACGGAATTGAGAGGAAGAAACTGGGAGAGTGGAATAGGATCCTTACAAGAAGCAGGGTGGAAGGAAATGTAGTCAAGGTAATTGTGGAGTCAGTGAGTTTATAATGGACCTCGGTCGATGACATCCCTAGAAATGCAGATACAGAAGTCAAGGAGGGGAAGGGAAAAGTCGGAGATGGATCATTTGAAGGTGAGAGAAAGGTGGGAATTGAAAGCAAAGCTGATTAAATTTTCCAGTTCGTAGAGCAGGAAATGGCACTAATAGTTATCAGTCATGGGGAAAAGAGGTGAGGGAGGGGATCTAAATAGAATTGGAACAAAGATTGTTCCACAAATCCCACAAGAAGGCAGGGATAGCAAGGACCCATATGGGTTCCCATAAATACCTCTTATTTGGAATAAAAAATAACCATACCTGGTTATATGTCAGAAAAAAGTTGATTTAACTTTTTTGAGTCCAACCAAACAAACAAAATGAGGGACAAAGTAAAAACAGCCTCTTAAATTAGGAAGACTGAAAAACCAAAAACAAAATTTAAAGGAATCTTACAAACGTTAAGCCAAAATGTGTTTAAGAGGGTCAATAAAACACCCTAGTCCTCACTGAGCACAGAAGGCCTCAACAGTGCCAGCAGACACTGCATGCTCCTCGCCAGGGACACCCGGCCGCGGAAGAGGGGTAGACAGTCGGATCGGACAACCCCCTCGATTGCCCGCTGCCTGGGCCTGTTAATGGCCAACTTGGCCAGGCCCAGGAGCAGGTTCACGAGAAGGTCCTCCTCCCTCCCGGCCCCCTTCCACACCGGGTGCCTGTAGATCAGGAGCGTGGGACTGAAGTGCAAACAAAACATCAATATAAGGTTTTTTAAATTACCGAAAAAGGAGTGCAGCCTGCAACACCCTATATATACATGGTCCACGGACTCCACAAGGCTGCAAAAGATGCAGGCGTCTTGGGAGTCCGTGAACCGACATAACCAATGGTTGATAAAGCCAGCTCATTCCTACCTCTAAAGCAGACAGTCGATCATCCTGTACTTGTGGAGGTGCTACAAAAACAAAAAAGAGAGAGACTTCGCATTTATATAGCAATTTTCATAACCACCAGACGTCTCGAAGCGCTTTACAGCCAAGGAAGTCCTTTATGAAGTGTAGCTCCTACTTAGGAGTACATAGAATATACAACACAGAAGCAAGCTGTCTGGTCCAACCTGTCCTTACCAGTGTTTCTGCTCCATTCAAGCCTCCTCCCATCATCTAAGTCTACCATCGTAACCCTCTATTCTCTTCTACCTTAAATGCATCTGTACTATTCACTTCAACCACTCGCTGTGATACTAACTTCTAAATAATTACCACTCTTTGAGTAAAGAAGTTTCTTCCGAATTCCCTATTTGATTTCTTGGTGATGATTTTATAGTTATGTTTCTAGTTATGCTCTTCTCCTCAAGAGGAAACATTCTCTTTCAAGACAAAAGGGATCCAGCCTGTCAATCCTTTCCTGATATGTCTACCAACGCATTTCTGGTATCATACTTGTAAATCTTCTCTGCATCCTGTCCAGTGCCTCTGCATCCTTTTTATATTACGGTGGCCAGAACTGCATGCAGAACTCTTAAGCGTAGTCTAACCAAGGTTCAGTACTGGTTTAGCATAACTTACCTACTTTTCGATTCTATGCCTCTAGAAATAAAACGTAGTGCTTTGTTTGCTTTTTTTATGGCCTTGCTAACAGGTGACACAACTTTTAGCGATCGATATATTTGTTCTACAAGACCCACTGTTCCTCTACTCCAACCTAGGCTTGCACCTACCAAGTAAGTAGTGTTATTCCTTTTCTTCCTACCAAAATGTATGATGTCACATTTATCTGTGTTAAACTTCATTTGCCAATTATTTGCTCATTCTGCAAGTTTATTAATGTCCTCCTCAGTAGTGACTATACCCGCTCCTCCCTACAACAAATTTGGTGTCTTCTGCAAATTTAGGAATTGTTATTGATTCCACAGTCCAAATAATTGATGTAAATTGTGAGCAGTAGCGGTCCCAATACTGATCCTTGTGCAACACCATTTCCCACCATCTGCCACTCTGAATAGCTTACCTTTTACTACCACTCGCTGCTTTCTGTGTTGAAGTCAGCTAGCAATCCATTCTGCCACTTTGTCCCTTGGCTCCACATTGACTGACCCTACTCATTAGTCTATCATTGAAGGTCTTTTGAAAATCCAGATAAACCACATCCAATAAACAGATTACCACCATCTACTCTCTCTGTTACCTTCTCAAAAAAATTAATGAAGTTGGTCAAGCAAGATTTTCCTTTTTGAAATCCATGCTAACTATTCATTATTATATTTCTCATTTCCAGATTGTTCTTTTTTTCTCTCCTTCAGTAAGGATTCCATTGTTTTTCCTAACACTGACATTAAGCTGACTGGTCTTTAATTTCCTAGACATGTTCTGTCCCTCCTCTTAAATATAGGAATTACTTTAACCATCCGACAATCTTTTTCTAATTATTAAATATGAGTATGAATTATTAAGAGTAGTCATTCCACTGCTATATCTTCCCTAGATTCTTTGAAAATACATGGATGCAATCCATCCAGACCAGGGACTTTATTCTCTCTGAGTTTGTTTAGTTTATTCAATACATGCCCCTTCTTAATCTTAAATGCAAGTACCTCATTGTTCTCATAATTCAATGTCACATTTACTTGTTCTATCTCTCTGGCAAATACCAAAGCTAAATAATTATTTAATATTTGGTAGTAAAGAACTTGAGTATTACAGGAAAAAAAAGAGACGTTATTTTTTGCACTCATCAGGACCGCTCATAAGAAAATACCAACAGAAAACTGCATGAGAAGAGAGTGCTGATTGGCTGACAAGTGGACTCTGATTGGTAGAGGCCATTGGGAATGCAGCAGGAAATAGTTAACTGCCTAGTTTTTTGTTCAAATTCAAACCAGGCGAGTCAACTCTGATTTTTTTTTTATATTCATTCATGCGATGTGGACATTTATTGCCCATCCCTAGTTGCCCTAGTTCAGAGGACATTTAAGAGTCAAGCACATTGCTGTGGGTCTGGAGTCACATGTAACTAGGTAAGAGCGGTAGATTTCCTTCCCTAAAGGACATTAGTGAACTAGATGGGTTTTTACAACAATCAACAATGGTTTCATGGTCATTGTTAGTAGGCTTTTAATTCCAGATTTTTATTGGATTCAAATTCCACCATCTACCGTGGCTGGATTCGAATCCGGGTCCCCAGAGCATTACCCTGTCTTTAGGATACTAGTCCAGCGACAATACCACTATGCCATCGCCTCCAAGGCATTGGCATGGAGAAAGACCAGAGAATGGCTGTCCCTAAGCTTTTGTTTAGTTGAAACAAGTGCAATGCATGGGCATGCTCTTTTGTCTTCAAAGGGCAGGGCTCTGTGAATGAATATATGTGGCATCTAGCATGCATAAATGAGCCACACTGCAAGCCCAATTGATAATCTTAAATTGATTTTCAGTGTAATTTTTAGTGCAACCAGGATTGTTTCGCAACTGTTGTCCAATCGTGGAATTACATCTAATGGTGGACACTATGTTTTGAGTTTTGCAAGCATGGGCTGGTTGGGTACAGTCAATACTTTGCCTGTTCGAAGCAAAAAGCTTGGCAGTTAACTGTTTCCTGCTGCATTTCCCATGATAACACTTCTAACAATCAGAGTCCACATGCCAACCAGTCAGCACTCATGCAGTATAAATTTTTGTTCCCTTTACTGTTAATATTTTCTTGCGAGCTGTCCTGATGAGTGAAAGATGAAAAGCTTCAATTGCGTGTCTCTTTTTTCAGCAATATTTAATATTACTGGCACCTCCCTGTCTTTATCTGTAATGTTACCCTGACTATCCCTTAATGAACCTATTCCTATTAGACTTTTTTTATTCATGTGATTTTACTATTTTGTTTTATGTTCCCTGATATTGAATTAAAGTTCCTCTTTGCCTTTCTAATTGTTTTTTTGACTTCTCTCCTAATCTCTTCAAATTCTCTCTTATCCTGTACTCCTCTGCTATCTATGCAATGCATGCCTCTTTCCCAACCCCCTCTCATTCCCTTTTGTCCTTATTCATCCATTGAGTCTCACTCATGTTTAGTCTGTTCTTTCTTTTTAACTGAATATATTTTTCCTGCACTCTGTTGAACACCATTTTAACATTGAACACCATTGATGTTCTATTGCTGTTGGCCAGTATTGTTGCCTATTTTATTTTCCCAATTTCTATTCTCAGCCCCACAAAATCAGTTTTTTTCCAATCTATTAACCTAGAAGTCAGTCATACTTATGACCTTCTCTGTTATTATTTTATAGCATATTATACTACGGTCACTAATGCCAAGATGTTCCCTTGCTTTTTGCTTCTCTTATCGGCTCTGATTCATTTCCCATTACTAGATCTAATAATTATCATCTTGTTGGGCTTTTTACATATTGGATTAGAAAGGAGTTCTGTGCACTTCATAGGGACTCCATTCCCTTTCCTCTTTTACTACCTCTTCTGTCCAATTAATATCAGGGTAGTTGAAATCCCTGGTGATTATTATTCTGTTTTTTACTCAATTTCCTCATTTGTCAACATATTTCTTCCTCCACCTCTCTGCCACCATGAGATGACCTGTAGACTAGGAACCAGAGATAGTGGGGATTACTGAGTGTGGTGGATCCCTTATTATCTTTTATCCCTATCCATAGATTCCAATTTTCTCTTGCTGAGAGAGGTGTCCCTTTTTACTATTGCCATTATATTATCCTGAATAAGTACAGCTACCCCACCTCCCCATTTTCTCATCCACCCTATATTTTCTAAATGTGTTACACCCTAAAATGTTGAATACCCAGTCCTGATTTTTCTGCAGCCATGTCTCAGTAATCCCCACAATCTCTGGTTCCTCCCAACACGAGTGCCTCCAGCTCCCCTGTTGCATTACTGACACTGAGTGCATTGCTGTACAGGTATCTTAACTCAATTTTAGTAGGATTTTCTCTCATTTTATGCATAACCATCTTTCTATTTATTTCCTTGCTACCAATGCCGTTCCTTTATTCTTTCCTATGTTCCCTTGCCCTGTTCACATTTAGGTTACTGATGTTTTTTGCGGATCCCTTCCCCACTCCTTATTAGTTTAAGCCTTTGCCACCTCCCTATTTACTCTTACCACTAGGACACACATCACATCTCTGTCCGAGTGGAGTCTGTCCCAGCAGAAACCCTCTTTTTGACACCAGCCCTTTACCCACATGTTAATTCTCCTGATCTGTCTGCTCAGCTACTGTTGGAATATAAGAAACATGCCAGTCAATTTGCACTCAACAAAATCCCACAAACAACAATGCTATAATGACCAGATAATCTGTGCTTTTTATGTTGATTAAGGGATAAATATTGGCCAGGACACCACGGACAACTCCCCTGCTCATTTTCAAAACAGTGCCATGGATCTTTGACAACCACCTAAGCAGGCAGATGGGGCCTCGGTCATCTCATCAGAAAGATGGCACCTCTGACAGTTCAATGCTCCCTCAGAACTACAATGCAATGTCAAAATGGCTTTTGTGCTCAAACCCTGGAGTGGGACTTGAATCCAGAACTTTGTGATTCAAGGGCAAGTGTGGTACCAACTAAGCCATGGCTAAGACTCCAAATATATTTTATCAATATGGTAAGAGGGTAACTAAGGAAAGAGTAGGGCCCATAACAGACCAAAAAGGTAACCTATATGTAGGAAGATGTGGTATGGCCCTTAATGATTACTTTGATTTTGTCTTCACAAAAGTAGGGGGAAAAAAGCAGACATTGTAGTAAAGGAGGAGGAATGTGAAATATTGGATGTGATAAAAATATGGAGAGAGAAAGTATTGAGGGGATTAGCATCCTTGAAAGTAAATGAGTCACCAGGGCTGGATGTAATGCACTCCAGGCTGTTAAAAGAAACCAGGGTTAGAAATAGCAGATGCTCTGACCATCATTTTCCAATCCTCTCTGGATGCAGGTGTGGTGCCAAAGGATTGGAGGACTGTTAACATTGTACCATTGTTTAAAAATGGAGCAAAGGATAGACTGAATAATTACAGGCCAATCACTCTAATCTCAGCAGTGGGCAAATTATTGGAATCAATTCTGAGAGAAAGATACACTTTCACTTAGAAAGGTACGGAGTAATCAAGGACAGTCAGCATGGATTTGTTAAGGGAAGATCGTGTCTCACTAACTTGATTGAATTTTTTGAGGAAGTAACAAGGAGGATTGATGAGGGTAGTGAAGTTGATGTGGTCTGCATGGATTTTAACAAAGCTTTTGACAAGGTCACACATGGCAGACTGGTTAATAAAAAGCTCATGGGATCCAGGGAAACGTAGCAAGCTGGATATAAAATTGGCTCAGTGGCATGAAACAAAGTGTATTGGTTGACAGGTGTTTTTACGACTGGAAGGCTATTTCCAGTGGGGTTCTGCAGGGCTCAGCACTAGGTCCCCTGCTTTTAGTGGCATCCATTAATGATTTGGACTTCAATGTAGGGGGTACGATCAAGAAGTTTGCAGACAACACAAAAACTGGCTGTGTGGCTGATAGTGAGGAGGGAAGCTGTGGACTGCAAGAAGATATCAATGGACTGGTCAGGTGGGCAAAAAAGTGGCAAATGGAACTCAACCCAGAGAAGCGTGAGGTGATACATTTGTCAAACAAGGCAAAGGAATACACAATAAATGGGAGGATACCAAGGGGTATAGAGGAAATGAAGGACCTTGGAGTACACGTCCACAGATCCCTGAAGGTAATAAGGTAGGTTGATAAGGTGGTTAAGAAGGCATATAGAATACTTTCCTTTATTAGCTGAGGCATAGAATATAAGAGCAGGGAGGTTATGCTGGAGCTATATAAAACATTAGTTCGGTCACATTTGAGTACTGCGTGCAGTTTTGGTCACTTCATTAGAAAAAGGATGTAATTGTACTGGAGAAGAGATTTACAAGGGTGTTGTCAGATTGGAAAATTGCAGCCATGAGGGAAGGTTGGATAGGCTGGGGTTGTTTTCCTTGGAACAGAGGAGGTTGAGGGGAGATTTGATTGAGGGGTCTGGATAGAGTGGAAGAGAAGGATCAGTGATTTAAAGTGATTCTAAAAGGGTTAGAGGGGAGATGAGGAAAAATCTTGTCACCCAGGGGTCTGGAATTCACTGACTGAAATGGTGATAGAGGCAGAAACTCTCAACTCATTTAAAAGGTGTCTGGATATGCACCTGAAGTCCTATAACCTCAAGGGCTACAGGCCAAGTGTTGGAAAATAGGATTAGGCTGGGTGGGGGGGACTCGTTTTTCAGCTGGCACAGGCACGATTGGCAGAATGGCCTCCTTCTGTGCCAAAAGTTCTTCCACATTTTCTAAATATCTGAACAGGAAGAATGTGCAACGACGTTGGGAGAGGCTGGGGGAATGGCAGTACATAAATTGCTCCTTAGGAGAGCCAGTACAGACACGATGGGCCAAATGGCCTTCTTCTATGCTATAACGATTCTATGAAGACTCAAACATACAGTGAAGAAAGTTAGTGAACATAATTTCATGACAAAAGTAGTGAATTCAAGACATTGGGCAGCATTTTCCGCACCCACCCGCCGCCGGGATCTTCTGGTCCCGCCGCAAATCAATGGACTTCTAGCTGGAGCGGTGCCTCGCCCGCAGCAGGTCCCACCTGTGATGGGGTCGGAAAATCGCAGCCATTGAATAAGGTGAGACTTATTAAAGAAAAGATAAATAGTAAATAACAATATCAAAGGGCATTCACTGCATTGTTCAATGCACTTACTGAACCATTTTGTTTGTTTGATTCTCTAGTTGCTAAGAAAATTAGTGGTACTTTGTCATGTCCTCAGGATGTCTCAAGGTATTTCACATCCAATGAATTTTTTTTTCTGAAGGGCAATTACTGTTATTTTGCAAATTCAGTAGCCAATTTGGACACAGCAAAACCTGACAAATAACAAAAATGAGATGGACGACCACTTAATCTGTTTTTGGTAATATTAACTGATTGAAGGATGCCAGCCGCTCTTTTCCGAATAGTGCTGTAGGATATTTTACATCAACCTGAACAGGCAAACAGGCATTTGGAATTTTATTTTATCTGAACCTCCAACAATGTGGCGCTCCCTCAACAATGCACTCAAGTGTCAGCCTAGATTCTGTACTCAAGTTCTGGAGTGGTGGCTTGAGCCCAAAACCATTGATTCAGCAAGTGTAACCAACTGGTCATTATTCCTTTATAAACCCAGACAAAAAGTGTTATTCGACTGTGTGGTGCAGTACATATATACAAAAATGTACACATATATACAATATCCTTATCTGACATACACATGCTTACTTTTAAAAAAAAGAAATCATTTTTGAGATTGGCCAGGGTACAGCATTTATTGCCCATCCCTAGTTTAATACAGAATGGCTTAACTTCAAAAGGCAGTTAAGAATCAAACATGTCGGTACAGGACTGGAGTCACATATAAGCCATACCAGGTAAGATCAGCAGTCCCAGAAGGACATTGGTTTTAACACCAATCTGAGCTTCACGCTCACTTTTACTGGTATCAGATTTCCAGGTGTATTAAAACATAATTGAAATTCTCATTATGTTCAGATCTCTGGATTTGTTGTTTCCAGTAACATAATTACGAGGTTACTGTACCCACAGGGGTCACTACACAGTGATCAGAAGTGGAATGTTTAACAATTGTTTTTCCCCACCCTAGCCCAGCAGCACTGAGACCAATTCAATCACCACAAATTCTGCCACAGCTGAGATCAACTGAGTCAGTGCAGACTGGTGTTGAACCAGAGATCTGCTGGGCTTCAATGCTTAGTACCACACTGGCAATAGTATCCGTGATTACTTGATCTCATTTTTCAACCCACCAACCATCTTTGCAGCTATAGTGTTAGAGTCCTTCCAAGTGTGGGTCACAAGTGGAGGAGGGGCCTGCTTGCTTGCGTTCGCCCATGGAAATGGGGAGCTGCAAAAAGAAAACAGAAAAGCACTGGATAAATGAGTTTTGTTGTTTGCGAGCATACAGACACACACAGATGACTATGCAGCCCAAGTCATAGAGAAAGGACATGGAGTTGAGGCATTTGATGGGTTAAAAATTGATAAAAGAGGCATCAGAAAGACTGGCTCTATTTAAAGTTAATAAATCACCAGGAGTAGGTAAGGTGCATCAAAGGATACTGAGGGATGTAGGAGTGGAATTTGCGGAGGTACCAATCATAATCTTCCAATTCTCCTTAGACACAGGTGTGGTTTCAGAGGGCTGGAGAATTGCAAATGTTACAACCTTGTTCACAAAGGATAGTAAGGACAAGCTCAGCAGCTACAGGTCAGTTAGTTTAACCTTGGTGGCAGGAAAGCTTTTAGAAACGATATTTGAGAAAAAGCCAATAGTCGATTGGGCAAATGTGGATTAATTAAAGAAAGACAAAACAGATTTGTTGAGGCCAAATTATGTTTAACTAACTTGCTTGAGTTTTTTGATGAGGTAGCAGAGAGGGCAGATGAGGGCAATGCAATTGATGTGGTATACATAGAATTCCAAAAGACATTTGATAAAGTGCCATGCAATAGACTTGTAAGTAAAGTTAGGCCTCATGAAATAAAAGGCACAGTAGCATCATGGATACAAAATTGGCTAAGTGACAGGAAGTGATGAACGGTTGTTTCTCTCAGACCGGAGAATGGTTTATAGTGGAGTACCCCAGTAGGTCTGTATTAGGACCCTTGTTCTTCTTAATATATATTAATGACCTAGACTTTGGTGTACAGGGCACAACTTCAAAATTTGTGGATGACACAAAACTTGGAAGTATTGTGAATTGTGAGGAGAATAATGTTAAACTTCAAAAGAATATAAGCTGGTGAAATAGGTGGACAAATGGCAAATTAAATTTAATGCAGAGAAGTGTGAAGTGGTTCATTTGGTAGGAAGAATGGGAAGGGGCAATATAAAATAAAGGTGTAATTCTAAACAGCATGCAGGAGCAGAGGGACCTGGGGGTCTACATGCACAATCAGTGAAGGTGGCATGGCAGGTTGAGAGAGTGGTTAATAATGCTTACAGAGTTCTGATCTTTAGATATAGGGACATAAGAGTACAAATGCAAGGAATTTATGATAAACCTGTATATAAAATACTGGTTCGGCCTCAACCCGAATGTTGCTGGGCACCACACTTTAGGAAGAATGTGAAGGCATTGGAGAGGGTGCAGAACATATTCATAAGAATGGTCCAAGAGATGAGGAACTTCAGTTATGTAGATAGATTGGAGAAGCTGGGATTGTTCTCTTTGGGGCAGAGAAGGTTGAGAGGAGATTTTATAGAAGTATTCAAATTCATGAGGGAATTTGACATAGTTAGGGAGAAATTAGTCCTATTGGTGGAAGGTTTGAGAATCAGAGGACATCAATTTAAGATGATTGACAAAAGTAGCAACAGCAACATGAGGAAAAACCTTTTTACACAGTGAGGGTGTTAAGATCTGGAATGCAGTGTCTGAGAATGTCGTGGAGGCAGATTCAATTGTGGCTTTCAAAAGGGAACTGGAAGAGAACATAGCAGGCCTAGGGGATAAAGGCAGGGGAGTGACACTAGGTGAATTGCTCTCACAAAAGAGGCACAGATATGTTGAGCCAAATGGCCTCCCTCTGTGCTGTAACCAATTTTCATGATTCTATTATATTTGGTTTAGAAATAGCATAGATGCATGAGCACATGTGCGCACAGACACACAACTGTAACCGGTTCAATACTGTACAACTGAATACTGAACAGAGGAGGGAGAGATAGTTTTAAAATATTTTTCTCCATTATTTCATACTACTATTTCTAAGAATAAAACGCTCAAGCAGCTGTGGATACGTTCTACATACCCGGTGTCCCTAGATTCCACGGGATTTTTCTCAGCAGCAGGTTCCTTTACCGTGGTGACTGCATGCTGCCCACATGTATCAGGTGATCCATTCTTTTTGCTGTTCAACAAGAAAACATTTCAAAAGCTCAATGGGGTAGGAAATAAGGAACTTTTCGAAGGTTCACCTATTACATATTATTGATATGCATGTGGCAGTGGGCACTTGACATTTACTAACTGTCAGGGGAACTTGCTCCATCAGGGTGTTTCATCAAACAATATGCCAACATGGTTGGCAAATTTTCCGTCTTCCTAACCCAAATCAGCTCCTTACCGTAAGCTTGTCACTGCATCTACTCCATCAGCCAACGCGTGGGGATGGGATTCTGCAGCTTCAGACTTCTTTCGAGTCAGTGCCTCCTTCAGCCAATCACCTTCTACTATACCGGACAAGTCCGCTTTTGATGTGGATGGTGCAGATCTGACCAGTGCCTTGTCAATCGCTTTTGATGTAGACGAGGGGTGGTCTGCTGAGTAAGGCCTCCTGCTCTGGTTGTGGCTGGCTGGAAGATTTGAATCAGACTTCGTTTTGCAGAATATGGTCTCTTTCTGCTCATCTTTGGTTCGTATTTGATTATCTTGATCAGGTATTATATCATCTTTCAGCCCCAGCCAGTCAGCAGCATTCTTAGTTCCACGTGCCAAAGTTGGGGTTATCGGTGTCGGGGTAGCCTCTGTGTGTTTCTGATCAATAGTGGAGTTTCTATCACCCTCTGGGCTAAATCTACAGAAGGAGAAATATCACAGTTAAAAAATGAATCACTGAAACACATCACAACCATTGCAAGTGAAACGCAGCACAATGCAACTTCAACCCACAACACTCAACACCACCCCGCCCCAAACCAAACTTCCCTGCTGTGCAGCAACAGAGGGATTCTTCCTCACAAGGCAGAAGGAAGAGCTGAGGTACAAATCAACAGCAAGGCTTGAGGCATAGGCTGGAGGTGATCATATGAATACCATATCGACTGCCATGATTTAAGCATACAGGGTCTTAGTGATTTCACCCTCTTGGATGAAGACCTATTCATTTCTGAATGAATGGTCTTGGCTTCTAAAGTGACTGAATCGAGTTTCAAGACAGTGAAATGATTGACCAGGACTTGCTGCAAGCCTAGCCAATTTCCGTTTAACTGCTGCAAAGCAACACGCTGATGCAGAATGGCAATTAGTGCTGCTTCTTTTGGCAGGAACAAATGACTTCCTATCCCTCCTCTCAGGGTGAATGAGGTACCTTACTGACTGGCGTCTGGACTGGCGATCCTCTGGAATTGTGACCACAGTGGGCTGGTAGGAACCAAAGGTGAAATCATCCAAAAAGTCTTCCTTTTCTAAGCAGAAGCCAAAGACAATCAATCACTGATGACAGCCATATGAATAACAGGCACTCCCCTTGCACCTCACATACAATTGCAGCTTTCCCCCCATTTCTTATACATACTTTCTTTTCTAGTAAGCCACTCAGTTGCAAAAAAAACTCAATATAGAAGAAGACCCACTACTTTCTCAGGGTAACTAGAATGGGTCTTGCCTTCACATTCTGGAAACAAATCACAAGGGTAGCTGAAGAGGAAAACAAAACTAAAATGAGGCAGCAAATATGATAAAATTTCTACCAGGTTTATACACTGTTGACAGCCATTGAAGTTTTCAGAAACAATAATCCCAGAGAAAATAAACGAACATGCACTAAAAAAGGAGAGCCATTTGTTAAGGTCAAATTGTATTTGACAAACTTGATAATGTTTTTTGATGAAGTAACGGAGAGGCTGGATGAAGGCAGTGCAAAGGATGTTGCATATATGCACTTCCAAAAGGCGTTTGATAAAGTATTAGGTTTGCTCACAAAATTCAAGCCCATGAGATAAAAGGCATGAATACAAAATTGGCTAAGGGATAGAAAACAGAAAATAGTGATGAATGGCTGTTTTTTGAGTTCCAAAGTTCAGTACGAGGGCCACTGCTGTTTTTGATACACATTGATGACTTGGAGCTGGGGATACAGGGCGCAATTTAAAAATATGCAGATGACATGAAACTCGGAGATGTAGTAACCTCTGAGAAATATAGTAATAAACTTCGAGAGGAAAAGTTAAGTTGGGGGAATGAGCAGATACATGACAAATTAAATTCAACACTGAAATGTGTGAAGTGATACATTTTGGTAGGAAGATTTGGAAATGCAGAATTGAACTATTTAAAAGAGGATGCAAGAAAAGCGACACCTTGGGCACAAATCTTTGAATGTGCAGGACAAAGCATATGGAATCATGGATTTTATAAATGGGGGCATATAGTGTAGTATAAAATCCTAGAAATTATGCTTAACATATAAAACACTAGCTCAGTCCCAGCTACAGTACTGTGTTCAATTTAAGGCACCATCCTTCAGGAAAGTTGTAAAGGCTTTAGAAAAGGTACAGAAGAGACCTATCAGAATGGTTCCGTGAATGAGAGATTACAGTTACATGAAAAAAAAGTGGAAAAACTGGGGCTGTTCTCCTCAGGGCAGTGAAAGCTAAGAGGAGATTTGAGGGTTTAAAATTTTGATCAGTTTGATAGAGTCAATAAAAAGAAGTTGTTTCCAATGGCTTAAGAATCAATAACAAGAGGGCACAGATTTAAGGTGATTGGCAAAAGAACCAAAGGCAGCATTAGAAAAAACCTTTTTGCACAACGATTTGGAATGCGCTACCTGATATGGCGGGCAATACAGGTTCAATTGTCATGTTCAAAATGGAATTGGATAAATACTTGAAGAAGATAAAATTGCAGGAATATGGGGAAAAAAACAAGGAAGTAGGTATAACTGAATTGTACCGTGCAAGTACAGACTCAATGGGCCAATGGCCACCTCCTATGCTGTATTATTCTACAATGTGTTGGAGAGGGGGGAAAGCGTTTTAAAGAGAAAATTCCTTCCTATTTAAAGAGAGAAGCGAACACAATGTAAATCAACTGTGAATTGGCACTGAGGGAGAGGAATTGTGAACGCAGAAGTGTGCTATCAATTAGTTCAGATTTGATAGCTTTTAAAATACTCAGCCGGTTCATCAGTATGCAAAAGAGAAAGATTATTATTTTGGGTAGAGACCATTAATTGTAGCTCTGATGTATTCTACCTTTCTCTGTTATTGCTGACTGGCCTGATGTGTTTGTTTAGCTGCATGCCTTCTCTCTCTCAGACACCACCTCACCCCTACACTCTCCCCACTCCCACCTCCAAGAACCTGGTATACTCGCCCTCGGCTAAGCTCATAGAAAGTTATGCCAAAGAGGCTTCCATTTTAAGTCATGCTGAACAAATAGTGTGTGTTCTGGTTGTACCAACGGGCAACTTTGTGGCGAGAATTACCTTGTGTCTTTTTGTATTTTGGATCTAGTTTAAATTCTTTTCTTTCACCAGTTGTAGGGCGCTCGAGGACCTTCTTAGCTGTCCCTCTCCCCAGTAATTCATCCATCTTTGAGCGAGCAGGGCGCAGTATCTCTCTAACGCAATAAAGAAACAGGCAGAATCAAAGAGCACAGGCTAAATGAAAGTCTAAAGAATCCATCACTACTATAGTACATACTCAGCAATTCAGTTCACTTATTGGAATCTTGATGCTGCAACGAGTGTCCTGATGCCCGGACTGGAAGTGAGCAGGACTTTCACTCGGAGGTGGGACAGCAGACCACATGCGGCCAGCCAATTAGCTATGCACAATCGAGGGGGCTGGCCAATTGTGCAGCTGGGGCGGATAGGAGGTCGCCAACCCTGCCATTACTTCACAGGGTCAAAGATACAGGCACCATAATTAACAGCATCCAGGCAGGCATCCACTCCTTGCAAGTCAGCAGCATTATTCTGCCTGTTCAAGAGGAGGATTTTGAACAGGAATAGCTGCCACTATCCCACCCCCTCTCACTCACCACGCTTGGATCCCTGAAGCTGCTGCCGCTCCCTGCCCACCTGTGGATCCTGGTCACCTGCTGTCACCCCATTCAAAAATGAGCACTTGGCTCAGTGCAAAAAACTGAAGTGGCCCCATGGTAGACCGATGCCACCCTGCAGGCTCTTCTTCAGGCATCTGGGAACAGCAGGAGATCCTGTTTCCAGCGCTGGCAGCAGGACACCCTCCCACCTGATGAAGGTAGCCTGCACCTAGATTGCAACGGAATTAGCAGCCACAGGGTCCACAAGCAATACTGGGTTCAATGCTGCAAAAAAGATCAATGACCTCCTGTGCTCGGTGCATAGCTAAGTGGCATGGTGTAGTCACTGCAAGGTGGCATCAAAACCTGGGTTCCACACAGCTGTCATGAGCCAGGTTTTCTGAGGATTGCTCTGTCATCAAGTAGCCATCCCTGGAGCTGCACAAGGGGAGAGGAAACAGTTGTGGTACATGAAAGTGACTGAGAATGCACGACTCATGAGAGCTTCCTGGGAAGTGAGCACAAATCTGCAGGACTCATTCTCAGTGGTCACAAACCAGCTGCACACTGATGGAGTGAAACGTCTTTCAGTTTATGAATGCTGCCGGCTGTTCCCAGGGAGCTCTCAGCGCCACACATGTAATCAATTGCTCCTTATACCTGTAGAAATCCAGCCAAGGAGTCATATCCAACAGCTCTGGCTGTCTGGCTCTCAGGGTCTGTGCAGGATCACACAAAATCACTGGCCCTTTTGCACATGGCATGTGTGTGTGGTTGGCTGGGAAATGCCACACAAATCCCCCATGTGCCCTGGCATGACCCAGTGGTGTAGAAATTCAAGGTTGCAGTGACTTTTAAGGTTACTGGGAAGAGTAGGTCTTTTTTTTAATTCATTTACCGGATGTGGGCATTGCTTACTAGGCCAGCATTTATTGCCCATCCCTAATTGGCCTGCAAGAAGGCAGCTCACCACCACCTTCTGAACTGCTGCAGTCCATGTGGTGTAGGTACACCATAGTGCTGTTGGGTGAGAGTTCCAGGATTTTGACCCAATGACAGTGAAGGAACGGCGATATATTTCCAAGTCAGGGTGCTGAAAGGCTTGGAGGGGAGCTTCTAGGTGATGGTGTTCCCATGTATCTGCTGCCCTCGTCCTTCTAGATGGTAGCAGTTGTGGGTTTGGAAGGTGCTGCCTAAGGAGCCTTGGTGAGGTTCTGCAGTGCATCTTGTAGATGGCACACACTGCTGCCACTGTTCATCAGTGGTGGAGGAAGTGAATGTTTGTGGAAGAGGTGCCAATCAAGAGGGCTGCTTTTTCCTGGATGGCATCAAGCTTCTTGAGTGTTGTTGTAGCTACACTCATCTAGACAGGTGGGGAGTATTCCATCACACTCCTGACTTGTGCCTTGTAGATGGTGGACAGACTTTGGAGAGTCAGGAGGTGAGTTAATCACCGCAGGATTCCTAGCCTCTGACCTGCCCTTGTAGCCACAGTATTTATATGGCTAGTCCAGTTCAGTTTCTGGTCAATGGTAACCCCCAGGATGTTGGTAGTGGGGGATTCAGCAATGGTAATGCCATTAAATGTCAAGAGATCAGCAACTGTCTGCTATGACATCCTCAGCCATCATTGCCTCTCTGACATTTGCAGACAGTTACTCTGCCTGCAGTATATTCGGTCGTGCACTATAGCTCGATGTCTCACTGGTCCCTGGTTGCCAACATCCTAACCTGCCTGACCCTCTGTTGCTACCTCTTGCTGTCCTTCTGGCTGTTGCTGTGCCTGGCCCTGGGCCACCCCCCCGGCCCCTCTCCTGCTCCTGCCACAGCACCAAAAAGCATGAGAGCCATCCTGTCTGCATGAAGTGAAATGCAGACAGAAGGCTGGCAAAGATCGGGTCAGCACTATCTATTTGGCCCTCCTTCCTGACTTGATGACTGTAGGCCAATGAGGAGCACGCTGCTGTGCGTCAACCACATCCTGGTCTCCTCCCACCCACCGTAGTCACCTCCCTTTTCGAATTGATCTCCAGCCACCTCTTTTAGCTGTCGCAGCTGTGTTCCTGGACACTCCCACTCTGATACTAGTGTGTATCACCCTGCAGCCTCCCTCGGTCATCTTTAATCTTCCCTCCATTACCCTTGACCCACACTCCATCACTCTAGCCCTGCCATCTATGACCTTCAAGCCACCCATCATCCTTGATCAGCTATCAGCAGAGCTGCCCCCCCACCATAACCACTGCACTGGCCCCCACCCCCAACACCATGGGCCTGACCCCTGTCACCTCAACCTGCCAACCGTCATCCCCAACCCTCCCTCTGTCATCCCTGATCTGCCCTTGATTATCCTTGGCTTTCCCAACCTCACCATTGACCTGCCATCAATGCTTGATCTCCTCTCTATCATGCTTGAGTACCTTCAGTAGAGATTGACCTTCTGTCATACTGATTCCTCTCTTCGTCCCCCATGGCCCTTCTTAGAGCCACCACAGCCCAACCTTCCTGGACAGCCGCCACCCGAGCTCAATGCAACAACTAGGCCTCCTCTCCCCTGGTCCAACAAAATTCTCTATACATGAAAAGCAGCTCCCACGCCCACCAGATATCCTACTTCACTTGCTGCACGCCACATTTAACTAATCTAAGGGCACATGTTTCTCATTTGCTGCTAACTTAATCATATAAGTAAAACTTAATCTGGCAAACAAGTGTTTTAATGAGTGTGCATGACATGTTAATGCTTCAAAAATAGGTTCCCACCACTTGCCATCAGGAGCCACGATCCGTCTTTAATCAGTCACCAACTTACTTCCCAACTTTCATTGCAATTTAAGTACTCCCACCCGCCTCATTTCCTGCTCCAGGGAGCTTCACCAGATTCCACCTAGTATAGCTCTCACTTCTGAGTTGAAAATTGACATTCTATTACAGCACTGAAGGACTTTTGGAAGTGCTGTCTTGATGAGATATTAAATGGAGACACTACTTCAGGTGAACATTAATTTAGAAAGTCATTAAACCAAGATGCTGACAAAATTGTCTCAAAGTGTCTATAGTAATACACAGGGAAGCTGTTACCCACATCTTCTGCAGACAAAAGGCTGGATTTCATCAGAGGCTGATGGGGCCTATAATTAGCTCCACCAGCTAGTGTGTCAGTTCCCTGTCTTCACTGCATCTCTGGTCATTTTTGCAGAAGCAGGATCAGGGCCAGCACAACTGCCCAGCTGCTCAGGGTGGGTGGCCAATTAGGCTTGTTAAGGGTTTAATTGAGGCTAATTAAAGGAGGCTGACTGGGAAGTACTTGAGTAACTTGTGTTGAGGCCTGTGACTAATAAGTGTCTGACTACACATTATTGAACCAGTCAACAATCTCCCCAGTACACACTTACTCCTCCACCTTCTTCCCTTCCTTTGATGTTTTCAGACGGTCGCCAAACCCAAGTGCATCCATAAGGTCATCTCCTTCATCATCAAAGAACAATTCATCCTTCTTCTTTGTAGTGGCCATGCCTGGAACAAAAGCAGAGCTGGAGGGCACTGTGAGAAGCATACACAAATATTCACATGTTTAGGAGAAGCCTGGGACTGAAGAACTTTTCAAACTTGCTGATCCTTTGGACTGAGCTTACCTGTACCCAATGCTGGACATTCTTTCAAATAACCCCCCTCATCATTGTACCAGCCCAGAGCAGTACGGCATTAAGCAGTCACAGATTAGTAAAGCTAGAGCACGCAGAAAGAAGGGTATTCCACTCTAACACTTTGGGTGTTGCAGTCATTGCAGTCCTAGGTCAAAACTGAACTAAAGAAAGAGCTTGCTTTTATATAGCAATATAAGTCTTCTATAGACCCAAGGTCTTCACAGCCAATGGAGTGCTTTTGAAAAGTAGGGAAATCTGCCAGCCACTTTGCAAATGGCAAGCTGAAAATAAAAAAAACAGCCAATTAATCTGCTTTTGGCAATGCTGGTTGAGGGATAATATTGACAAGGACACCAGGGGAACATTCTGTTCCTCTTCAAATAATGCCATGGGATTTTTCACATCCACTTAAAAAGGCAGATGGGGGCTTTGACTTAATGTCGCACCCCAATCCTGTCTTTCAAATTAAAGTGTCCCAATTCGCATTCTTCGCCCTGGACACTAGTTTGAGGGTTTGAAATATCTGATCCTGAACCCAGACCAAGCAGAAAAAGGAAACACATGAAAACAAGATGGCATTGCAAATGGAAAGCTGATCACAAGTTATTTTCAGTCACTCTTCTGTCCTGCCTGCGAAACTGACTGCAACCCAGGCCCACAGATATACAAAGCGTCCCATATCAGCATGGGTCCCAAAACTAAGGGGAGCAAACTCCATTAAGATTTGCTTAAAGAACCCCCCTGGGAGATTACTGGATCTTTTCAGAACCTAATATTCTATGGGTTCAAGATACTCCTTAAAACCTACCTATCTGACTAAGCCTTTCATCACCTGTTCTAATGTCTCCTTTTCTGATGTTGTGTCAATTTTTGACTAATTATACTCCTGTGAAGTGCCTTTTGGGAGCATGATAATTGATCTGGAGGCTCAATGGCCCTTCTCTGCTTTGTGGGGTAGTCTTTTTGAATCGCTTTGTATGAATGCTTTGTGAAAAGTTAACAGATACAAGGATGAAAAGACACGCTCTGAGAGAAAGCATTAAATGCATGATCTGAATGACCAGCTAAAGATAGAAGTACTCACTGGTACTCTGAACATTGGTAGCACCAAAGACATAGATTTACCAGAGAAAGGATCAGCTGAGAGGTCTGGGTGCAGATTGGGTCCAATTTACTGTTTCAGCCCATAAAATTTATTTTGGGATAAAATAGTAAACCAATTAAATCAGTAACTTGTAAGCCAACATGATGGTCAAGCAAGGCCTGTTTGAAGCTGCCAGTTGAGTGAAGAATACCATTATGTCCAGGAAAACAAGCTTTATCTACTGACAGGTAAACTGAAAGCCACAAGGGCTATCCACACTAAGTACATGTGTACCAGGTGGAATACCGAGCACGCTCAATATCAAAAAATGCCTTAAAAAGGTATCCACAATTCCCCAAGTTGGTAACCTGGCATTTTTCATTTTGCCAAAATGAAGAGTGTTTTTGTCAGAGTGCATGTTTCCTTAATACCTTTCTCCTCTTTTTTGCACGTCTGCAGATCAACACTTGAAAGCTTCGGTTTCTGTCCAGGCACCACTGCTTTCTTTGATTCCTTTTCTTCATCAGATAGAATTCCTGCCAATGGATCATCTATATCTAGAAAGGAAATAGGAACACTACTTAAAGAGAAAACCTTATTACAACAATCCCTTCAGAGTATGTTTGGCAGAATGCATTACTGGAATTGTCTGGAACAGCCTCTGGCTGCACTGGTTACCCAAATACAGCACACTGCTAGGAATAAGGCAATCTCCAGTAGACAGGCACACAGAAGCACAGGAATAACAGTAAGTTTCTCAGTGTTTTTATTGTTAGACATGCATCAATAATGCAAAGTCCAAATTCAGTTTCAAATTTTGTCCACCCTCCCCTTCCTCTGATAGTGCTGGCTCTACGGTTCCAAGCACACTTGCCTGATTGGCTCAGTTACACACCCAGGGGAGTCCCAGTTTTAAACTCAGAAGGAAAACTGAGTTAAAATATAAGCCATCACTAAAGCTTATTTGGGAATAACATTTATGAAAACATTTTCAATCTAATATGGAAGAAATAGCCATGCAACAGTGGACAAAGAGACAAGGAGCACACATGCATAATACTGGGAGATGGGAAGTAGAAACATCTAACAAAGATAGCATCAGAGTGAAATTTGCTCCTGATAATGCAGTTGTTTCTTTTATCCCCAAAAATTGGAATTATCAGATCATTTGAACTGAGCATCATTGAAATAAAGCTAATAGACTGTACATTTCAGAAATCAGTTCTCACAAACCAGTGTTATCAGGTCAGGTTAGAGAAAATACATTGAGGAATTGGTCCTAGGCTTTGGGGAAAGGGTTAAGGATTGCAGAGAGAGACATTTGGGATGGAACACTACCAAAGTTTTCAGTCTGGGAGAAATGGCGACTTCTAGACCGCCTAGTTGCAACTGGAAGAACAAGGAAAGAGCAGGCTTCCTGTTTGACACTGTTTACCTTGCTCAGTAGCTTTCAAACCAACATCCTCCTCACCTGAAGTTTTGTGCGGAAACAAACATGCAGAAAAGATTTTATTTTGATGAGCAAAGCATGATCACTTCCAACTGAGGTCAACAAGATCCTCACGACATTTCCTGACAACAGAGGTTCTACAGCACAATCACATTCAATATATGATTACTGGCTTGTAACATTCATGACCCCATTCAGTTGCTTCAAAACAACATGGAGCTAAATGTGACTGTGTGATAGTGTAAAATGAGTGATAGCAAATCAGCAGCACCCTGCAAGTCAACAAAAAAATGGAAGAAATGTAAAATAGGCTGCCCATTCACTACCGTCCATTTTACACTATCACACAAAGTTACATTTACCCTTCTGAAGCTTTAGCCACTATTTTCATGGTGATTTTTCAGTATGAAAGAACTGCCACCCAGAACATAGGTAGTTCCATAAATCTAAATGTTTTTCCTATGTCCTGACCATAGTCAATCAGATTTCTAAGTGTCAATTATCTCTAATATATTATCAATCAATGAAAAGAAAATCTGACTGAAAGACCACTCCAAAAACCTTCCATTAGTTCAGCAAACAGAAAGGACCATAAATATTACATTTTTTACCCAAGATTTTAAGATGATGTGATTTACTTCTTCACCAAAACTCTAATAGCTTTGGCATCCATTTTAGACATGCAGATAAACAGCCAGTGTTTAAAATGGTGGCTTAAATGAAGATTAAGACAATACTATTAATTCACTATTTTGTTCACATAAACTCATCTGTATTTTAGACAAAAAAAAATGTTTCCGCCTTATATAAACAGATTTGTGCTGTGGTCACTGCATGCATCAAAAAACTCACCATCAAATGCGAACTTCTTGTATTGGCACCTTGAGGTTGGAGGGGCAGAGTGACAGTTCTCATCTTCACCAGCCACATCTGAGGAGGTGAGCATATCATAATATGACTCTTTAGACTTTCCATCTATAAGGGTATAGCAAATGATTTGGTGCAGCTTACCAAGTATCACCACATGAGCCCTCTCCTCTAATCACCTTGCCCAACATTACTGGTTGCCCGATAAGCTCTTCTTTGTGACCCACAAGCTTCCCACATCAATTGAAAAACAAAGAGACTGTTTGAAACCCAACCGTCTGAGTTGCGATTGTCAGTCATACTGCCTCTTCCTTCTCCGTGTTACCCACCTCCCACCCACCCTATCTCCAATAATTAATAAACAAAAAAATTCAAAGAAAATCAAAAAACTTTTTATATTGCCGCTATGATTTTTCTCCCAGGTTGCTTTCACAAGTACCCAGGAGATTAATTTTTAATTCTTGGAGACTCCAGAGCAATCCTGGACAGTTGGCAATCCTAGCGCAGTATGATCCCTTTGAGAAATCCTGCTAATCCGTGTACTTTGAGTGCACCATGGTTTGCTGTCCAAATATTGCCATTTTGTGCAAAACCTTAGGGGAGCATTGAAAATGCCAGCTCCATTGATAGCAAATCACCTGCTCTACTCAGATCTATTTGCAAGTTACTTCAAATGATAATTTAGCCTGAATTAGAACTGCTACTGTCATAAATGCTTTAATCATAGAAAATGCCTCATCTTTTCACTAATAACCTTTAGGGAAGGAAATCTGTTGTCCTTATCTGATCTGGCCTACCTGTGACTCTAGACCCACCAGCAATGTGACTGACTCTTAAACGCCATCTGAACAAGGACAATTAAGGATGGGCAATAAATGCTGGCCTAGCCAGTGATGCCCACATCCCATGAATGAATAAAAACAAATCTTCAAAGACTAAGAACATTCAAATCAACCGACTGCAAGTTTTCCACAAAGTCTGCCTGTAAAGTAGTGCAAGAGTCATTGATTGTTTCACAGACCAGTGCTGAGGGGCCAACTGTATAACCCAGACATCATTTCAAGGACTCCCACATCTATCCTTTTCTCTTGAACCATTGACATTTAACCTTTTGGCAGAATTCCTCTATTGCATTTTTTTTGTCGGGTGTGTGAGAGAGTTAAGGTATTTAGAAAGAGTAATTATTATCCTTTCATATTTGATGATTGCTGAAAAATAACATTTCGTTGAAGCATTTCGTCTTGCACTCATCAAAACAATCACGAGAGTACCAATGTCAGAGGAAGCAACAACTTTATACTGTATCAGAAGAGAGTGCTGATTGGTAAGCAATTGGACTCTGATTGGTAGAGGCATTACCATGGAGAATGCACCAGTTAATGTTGACTGATAGTTAACTGCTAAGCATTGTTTGAACTTTAAACCTGGCAGCATGACTCTGGTCAAGGCATTGCCCTGGGGAATGAACCAGCGAATGGCTATCACTTATTTTGTTTAGCTGAAACAAGCACAATATGTGTATGTGTTCTTTCTTCTGCAAAGAACAGGTCCCTGTCTATTAATATATGTAGATTCCAGTACATGCAAATGCCCCACACTGCAAGCCTGACTGACGATCTTAGATTGTTGTCAGCATAATTTTTAGCACACTGAGAGTTATTTAGCAAATGTTGACCAATCACAGAATCACATCTAATGTTGGACACTACGTTTTGAGTTTTGCAAGCAAGGGCTGGTTGGGTACGGTCTGTACCTTGCCCATTGTGAACAGCAGCTGGGACATGCTATTTGATACGATCCGCCAGTCTTTGAGGCATAAAACCTACATACCTAGCATCACACTGGCACTGAAATTCATACACCACATTGCTCATTTATCTGATAGGTAGAACGTCTTTTTGGCCTGATGGCAGCATCCTGTTAATGGCAGTTTAATTTAGCTAGCTTCACCAGTTGCTCAAATTTTTGAGATATCTTGCCTTGCCAGGGTAATCTAAGGTAGACTGGGAACTTTTCCATGCCGAAAGTGACGGCCTTAGGCCTGTTCATGAGTCTGTGTGATATACAGCATGAAATAATCTAATCAGGGTAGCCATTATCCCCCAGGGTGTCTTTGAAGCACCCTATTTCGGCATCAAGCATGCATGGTGAGCAAATTATGTGGGACTTTCATATTCCATGCTGTATGTTAATAAGTTTTGCCTTCTGCTTGACAACTCTGGTTTTATAATAAACTAATATTGTTGTTGTTTATTGAAGAAACTGAGCATTGAGTGGTGATTCTGAGATTCATAGGTAAAGCACATATATGGCCATATAGCTAGCTGGAGAAATCATTTAAATATATGTTGTGAGCTGTGGAGTAGTGGAACTGCGACAGACTGTGCACTCCTCCCATCTCAGTCGTAATACTACCATAACAGATGACATGTTATTTGAAATCAAGAATGGGATACAAGTTTAGCAGATGGTATACACCTGAGATGCAGCAAGGGATCATAATTTTCTGGTTAAAAGCTTTTGATTTTTATGTTCTTTGAGGTAGGGGGTATTACTGCTGGGAAATGGAGTTAACCCCCATGTCCTGGCAAATAATTGCCTCTCAATCAACGTCACTAAAACAGATTATTTGCTCGTTATTGTTTTTGGTGCTTTTGGGTGCTAGCCATGTTGCAAATTGACTGCCTTGTTTTCTATATTACAACATTGACTAAACGTCTTAAGTACTTAATTGGCTGTAAAAATGTTTTGGGATTTCAAGAGGTTGTGAAAGGCACTATAAAAATTCAGAAATTCTTGTTTATTGATCTTTATTAGAATCATCCCCTCTGCAATCTCCCCACATGATGACATGATTTGCACCCTGCCAGTCAGCAGCAGAGGCCAACCTCATTCAAAAAAAGCAATGCTCAGAAACCCCAAAGAAACCCATTGCTCCAACACCCAGGACCAGATTTATATCAGGAATTTTCCTGACATGCAATCTCGTCTCTGTCCTGCCATTGGGATTTTCATCTAGCACAGGCAGGGAAAGCCTGGAGACAGGCCTGCCACGAGGGGCCCAAATTATAAGACCATCCTTCTCTCGCAGAGGCATCAGTCCAATTCTGCAGATCAGTGTAAAGGTCTCCTAACCCTCACCTTACTACCTCTAACCACCGCACTCAAACCCATCACACTCTCCCAGTATCCACTATAAACAGAAGTCACAAGCTTGGTAATAACATCTGGAAGTCATTGAAAAGCTCATAAATCTGTCAGAATAAACCAGCTCACATTCCCTTGGATAGCTATGTAAAAATACCCTGCAATACAGAATCCATTAATGCCTTTGAAGACAGCCTAAAGCTCAGACATCTGTCAAAGCTTTCACACAATCAAACAGATGACCATAATGTTCTTTAAAGAATGGGTGAAAGCCATGGGGGGAGTTTAAACAATTAACTCTGGAACTGACAATGGATAGATTTTCAATATTGTACAATACAAGATAGCACTTTATCCAGTAGACAACCTATTCTAATGCATCTAAACATTTCTTCACTTTTACAATGTTGTTCTTTCACTTGACAGCTTGCCAGTTGTCAGAAGTAACAACCTGGCAACCACATTATTTAATGGCCATTTACCTTTGCAAATCACAGAGCTATCATAACCCACTTTAGCAAACAAGCCCCTTATATCCCTAACACCCACCCACCACCCCACCCCCACCCAACCCCAACGACGCCATACACACTTCTAGAACGGTGCTGGCAACTTCCAAACAACAGCGTGCAGGGATCCCAGCCTGCCCTGTTTCTCGCTCTGCTGAAAACAGATGGAGAAGGAAATGGGGGCCATACCTCCGGATCTGCGCTCCGGTGCCATTTTTTTCTCCTACCCAGCTCAGGACCCCAAAGCCTTATACAGTACGTCAGGTGACTTTAACAACAAAGAATATATCATGGAATGGACTTAGAATTCCACATCTAAGATATATCTGTATTTAAATTGGTCTGTTCCTTTAAAGCCACAAAGCTGAAGTGCTTTAAGTCAGTATATCCTGAGGTCAAATTGGAGTTAATTGCTGTTTGTGAAGAAAGTATGTAGACTAGAAGGTGCTTGTAAATTCCAAGATAAGGTCAAAAGAAACCAACACAAAATAAGCTCCCCTTTCCTTTACACTGTAGAGATTCCCATACAGGATAAGGATTAAGCATGCCAGTCTGCTCTCAAATGCCTTCCATACACCAGCCATGTCAGATCTGCACATGTAACTACTTTAGTTCTGTCTTCACGGAGGAAGACACAAATAACTTCCCAGAAATAGTAGGGAACCAAGGATCTAGCGAGAAGGAAGAGTTGAAGGAAATTAGTATTACTAAAAAAAAAAATGCTGGAAAAATTAATGGGACTGAAAGCCGATAAATGACCAGGGCCTGATAATCTACATCCCAGGGTACTAAAGGAGGTGGCCATGAAAATAGTGGATGCTTTGATTGCCATCTTCCAAAATTCTGTAGGTTCTGGAACAGTCAAGACAGATTGGAGGGTGGTAAATGTAACCCCACTAAATAAAAAAAAGAGGGAGGGGAAAAACAGGGAATTACAGACCAGTTAGCCTAACATCAGTGGTAGGAAAAATACTAGAGCCTATTATAAAGGACGTGATAACAGGACACTTAGAAAATATCAACAGGATTAGACAAAGTCAACATGGATTTATGAAAGGGAAATTACGTTTGACAAACCTACAGGAGTTTTTTGAGGGCATAACTAGCAGAATAGATAAAGGAGAACCAGTGGATGTGGTGTATTTGGATTTTCAGAAAGCTTTTGATAAAGTCCCACATAAGAGGTTAGTGTGCAAAATTAAAGCACATGGGATTGGGGGTAATATATTGGCATGGATTGAGAATTGGTGAGCAGACAGGAAACAGAGAATAGGAATGAATGGGTCTTTTCTGGGATGGCAGGCTGTGACTAGTGGGATACTGCAGGGATCAGTGCTTGGGCCCCAGCTATTCACAATATATATCAATGATTTGGATGCGGGAACCAAATGTAATATTTCCACGTTTGCTGACGACACAAAACTAGGTGGGAATGTGTGTGGTGAGGAGGATGTTAAGAGGCTTCAAGGCAATTTGGACAAGTTGAGTGAGCGGACAAATACATGGCAGATGCAGTATAACGTGGATAAGTGTGAAGTTATCCACTCTGGTAGGAAAAACAGAATGGCAGAGTATTATTTAAATAATGATAGATTGGGAAATGTTGATGTACAAAAGGACCTGAGTGTCCCTTGGTATTACCTCCAATCCCATGTGCTTTAATTTTGCACACTAACCTCTTATGTGGGACTTAATCAAAAGTTTTCTGAAAATCCAAATACACCACATCCACTGGTTCTTCCTTATCTATCTTATCCTGAAAGCAAGCATGCAGGTGTAGCAAGCAGTTAAGAAGGCAAATGGTATGCGAGAGAACTTGAGTACAAGAGCAAGGATGTATTACTGCAGCTATACACGGCCTTGGTGAAACCACACCTGGAGTATTATGTGCAGTTTTGGTTTCCTTATCTAAGAAAGGATATTCTTGCCATAGAGGGAGTGTAGCGAAGGTTCACCAAGACTGATTCTTGGGATGGCAGGATTGTTCTCTGAGGAGAGATTGGACCGACTAGGCCTGTGTTCACTGGAGTTTAGAAGGATGAGAGGGGAACTCATTGAAGCGTATAAAATTCTGACAGGGATGGACAGACTGGATGCAGAGATGATATTTCCTCTGGCTGGGGTGGGGTCTAGAACAAGGGGTCACAACCTCAGGATATGGGGTATGCTATCTGGGACTGAGATGAGGAGAAACTTCTTCACTCAGAGGGTGGTAAACCTGTGGAATTTTCTACCAATTAGGGCTGTGAAGGCCAAGTCACTGAAAATATTTAAGAAGGAAATAGATTTCTAGACTTCAAAGGTGTCAAAGGGTATGGGGAGAGGGTGGGAGTATGGCATTGAGTTAGAGGATCAGTCATGATCATACTGAATGGCACAGCAGGCTCGAATGGCCAAATGACCTACTTCTGCTTTTACTTTTCTAAGTTTCGAACTGCAGCCAGTTTTTTTATCCAAGACAGGGAAGGCAGCAATAAACCATTTACCAAAGAAAGGCACTCCTTTAAAGACTGTGTTTGAAGGCACTTCACCTTATTTGGGTGGCTTTCTGAAATTAACCCCCATGCACGCTTGTTCACACTACTCTCCTCTAATTGGGCAGTTATTTGTACACAGAACTCCTGCATTCTGTTGAAGGGCTCCACCTGAAACATGAACCTGCTCTGTTTGTTAAGGTTCTAACTGCAGTGTTGCATATTTTCCCATTTTTGTTTTGTTCCTTATAGTTTACCCTTTGCTGCTGCTGGTTTTTGTGTGGTTCTGGAGGATTCTAATGTGGAGCTTTCTGTCCCAGCAATCTTTCCAGTAGGTTGACTCGTAACAGAATGCAGCTTCTTCCTTTTTCCAAAGAGGTCGGCGTCCATATCATCGATATCCTGCATACAGAAAGCACAGGAAAAGAAAATAAAGTAAAAGAAGCAATTTGGCAAATTGGATCCAAAATTGGCTTAGTGGCAGGAGACAGAGGGTGATGGTCAAAGGTTATTTTTGAGATTGGAAGCCTGTGATGAGTGGTGTACCACAGGGATCGGTGCTGGGACCCTTGCAGTTTGCAATGTACATTAGTGATTTATACGTGAATATAGGAGGTATGATTAGTAAGTTTGATGACACAAAAATTGTTGGTGTCGTAAATAGTGAGGAGGAAAACCTTAGATTACAGGGCAATATAGATGGGCTGGTAAGATGGGCAGAAGTAGTGGAAAATGGAATTTAATTCTGAGAAATGTGAGGTGATGCATTTTGGGAAGACTAACAAAGCAAGGCAATACACGATGAATAGTAGGATACTAGGAGGTACAGAGGATCAAAGGGACCTTAGTGTACATGTCCATAGGTCTCTGAAGGCAACAGCACAAGTGGTTAAGAAGGCACATGGAATACTTGCCTTTATTAGCCTAGGCATAGAATATAAGAGCAGGGAGGTTATGTTGGAGCTGTATAAAAGCTAATTAGGCCACAGCTGGAGTACCGTGTAGTAGTTCCGGTCGCCACCCTATAGGAAGGATATGACCACACTGGAGAGGGTGCAGAGGAGATTTACCAGGTTGTTGCCTGGGCTGGAGCGTTTCAGCTATGAAGCGGGACTGATAGGTTAGGGTTGTTTGCCTTAGAGCAGAGAAGGCTGAGGGGGAACCTGAAAGAGGTATACAAAATTGTGAGGGGCATAGATAGGAAGAAACCTTTCCCCTTAGCGGCAGTGTGAATAACCAGGGTGCATAGATTTAAGGTATTGGGCAGGAGGTTTAGGGGGATTTGAGGAAACATTTTTTCACTCAGAAAGTGGTTGGAATCTGGAACACACTGCCTGAGGGGGTGGTAGAGGCAGGAACCCTCAGAACATTTAAGAAGTTTTAAAAGAGCACTTGAAACGACAGAGCATACAGGGCCAAGGGCCAAGTGCTGGAAAATGGCATTAGGACAGATAGGTACTTAATGGCCGGCACTGACACAATGGGCCAAAGGGCCTGTTTCTGTGCTGTATAGCTCTATGACTCTAAATCTGGTGCTTGTAGGAGTGGAATAGCAACCCAGAGGTTGTGAATTCAAATGGTATTACGGCCAAGCAAACCGAATTCAATAAAACTGGTAATGTGTGAACTTGCAGCAGAAAAAAGACCATGCAAGCTGCAACCCTACCTGGTCTTGCCTCGATGTGATTCCAATCATACACCTTGTGGTTGATTCTTAATGGGGATGGACAATAAATCCCTGCTTTGTCAGTGTCACACATATCCAAAGGACAAATGAAGAAAAAAAATTTGCATCCCTGTAAAGCCACAAAAGAGCCAGCCACATTTCCACCAAGAGAATGCAGCATTCTCTTCCAAGTTCTTTGTTTCCTCTACCTAAGGCATTGATTCCTGACCAGGATTCCATTCAGTTCACTTCAGAAACCGCATGGAACTTTTCATTGGCATCCTACTGTGCTGTAAAATTAATCTGACCCATTGTGCCTGTGCCAGCTTTTGAAAACAGGTATCAAATATAATATATGATATATAATATATATAATGTAATTATATATTATAATAGCTGCCAAATGTCAATATTAAAAGGTACAAGCTTCCTCAACAGGGAGATTACAGAAGGAATAGTGGTTGATGATGTCATTTCAATGAAAACTTTTGAAATTAGAATTATTAATAGCTCCACAATCAAAGGCAGAATTAAATTGAAGAGAAATGGATTCATATTCAGAAAATACAAATCGCCTTTTGGTGGCAAGATTTTGTACAAGTATCCAGAACCCATTTAAAATCAGAAATAAAATCAGAAATTGCTGGAAGTGATCGCCAGTTCCACAGCATCAGGGGAAAAAAAGGATGGGCTGCAAACAACAGCAACTACTGACACTGCACTTTTAACTTAGTGAAACTGTGCAAAACGTTTCATGAAGTGGAGATGGGATACTGGGCACTGAACAGGAACTGAGAAATGAAGTAAGGAGAGTTAAAGAGATAGCCTACAAAGATTTTTGAAGGTGGGGTAAGGTGTAGCAAGGGCGACAGGTATAAGGGCAGGGCCACAATGGATGAAGGCTCTACCATCAATGGTGGTGATAGGGTTTAATGCACTATCACCTATAGGTGGATTTTTGCAGAGTTGGAAAGACTACGTGGACCTTTAAAAATGGCAGGCAGGACCTAGATGTGGAAGTCCTGCCCCTATTCCCAGCTGATACCATTTTCACTGATGGGGGAAAAGGGGGCGCGACATTAATCACACAGGCATGAAATACAAATCTGCTGGGCTACTTGAAAATAGTTGTGAGTTTAAACAGACGCAATTTTCCCTGCTCCAAGTGTGCTACCCGTAGTGCGGGAGTCACAGATTTATGGTGGCGGCATTAATGCTTCTGAAGGCCTCATAAAAGGTGTGTATCCTTTGTGCAGAACTCTGCAGTGTAACAGTTTAAACACAGAACTTCAGAGATAGAGTTTGGTGGCAGACCGCAAGGGAGGGAGGAGTGGGGGTTGCGATGGAGGTCAGATCTGTGTGGTCCCTCAGATTATTTCTTGCTTTGGGCAGCTAAGTGACTGTCAGGCTCACTGGCTGAAGAGGTTGTCTGTAGTGAAGGAAATTGAAAAGATTGGGCATGGCACCTTCCCTTATACGGAATGGAGGAAGGGCAGTGGCAGCAACACGCAGCTAGAGCCAGGATACCCAGCCAGAAGTTGGCAGAGTCACCACAGAAGGAGAAAGGATGTTACCCTAAGCGAAGAGCATACCATCTCTGACTAAGTTTCCTCGACATGACCAACAGGCAGTGTAGGCGAAGACTCTGAATTTCAAGAGAAACAGTTAAAGACATCTGTGCCATGGTGGAGGAAAATCTCATGCCATGATCAACCGTGTCCTGCCTGTTGCACTCAAAGTTATCATGGCCCTCAATTTCTATGTGACTGGCTCCTTGTAGGGGTCTGCCGCAGACTTTTGTGGCATCTCTTAATCAGCTGCCCACTGGTGCATCTCCACTGTCACCGATTCACCCTTTGCTCAGGTGAGGGAACACATCAATTTCCCCACATTTATTGCATCATAGACAGGGAGGGAAATGGCTTTGCCTCCATTGTCGGTTTCCCACAAGTTCACGGAGTGGTAGACTTACCCATGTTGTTATAAGGGCACTAAAGCAGTAACTGGAGACATTCATGAACAGAAAATCATTCCACTCCATCAACATGCAGATTGTGTGCAAAGACAAGAAGGCCTTTCTGCACATACGTGAACATTTCCCTGGCAGCTGCCATGGCTCATTTATTCTGAGGCATTCACCTACCACACCTTTCCAGCCCAGGCCCCAGGTCTGTGGTTAGCTTCTGAGGGACCAAGGGTACCATTAAGGATGTGGCTGCTTACTCCCTCAAGGCGACCAGAGATGGGACCCAACACCACTATAACAACAGTCACTTGCAGATGAGGACCATCATCGCGCAAGCTATTGGCCTGTTAAAGATGTGATTCAGATGCCATAACCACTCAGGAGGAGCACTCCAGTATGCGCATGAAAGGGTGTCGAGGATAGTGATTGTTTGCTGCATGCACAGCGGAGGGGCATTCACATCGAGGGGCCAAAGGCCGGGGAAAAATCTTTATCATTGGAGGGGGAAGTGGTGATGGAGGGTGAGGAAGAGGGGGAGGAGGGTAAGGAAGACCCCACAGACTCCAATGGAGATGCCACCAAGGTGGAGGGCTACAATAGAAAGAAATTTTGAGAACAGGCTCGGTACCCACGGCCAGATCCATACAGGACTTCATTGTCGCCATAGACCTCTTAATACTGAGGCAATTTACCTAAGCAGCCTTGAAGATCTCACTGCACCTCCAGGAGCACATAAGTGCCCATTAATATTAATGCCACACAACTTCCAGGTCATGACCACGTCCAACAAGAGAGAATGCCAACAGCAACCCTTGATATTCATTGTCATCAGCTTGGCTGAATCCCACACCATCATCACCTTTGGGTTCACCATTGTCCAGATTGACCTTGAGATGCCCCTTAAAAGCTGGGTCTGCAATTGTATGTTGGAGGCCGGCAACTAGCCAGAGACTACTTCACCTTGTGTCTAGCCAAAGCCTATCCACCATGTCAAGAGTGCACACATGCAGTGACAGCTGAGATTCAGGACTTGCAGATATGAATGCTGGGCCAACAGAAATTCAATGATTTGACACCTTGCAGGAAAAAGCCACACATATGCTCACCGCACCACCCACAGTCACCACCCATCACTGGCGCACAGTGACATCTACAACATCCAGTGCTCCAACTCACCGAGGCACTGAGCCCACAGCCTCGTCAACCTAGAAGGATAAAGGCTTCAATCAAATGGAATCCCACAAATGTAAGCTCCACTCAAAGATGCATAACATCCTGACCTGTGGAGCGGCCGCTATGCTGTCAATATGGACACTGAAATGCATCTCACTGGCTTCCACACATGACTATGTGTCGAACTACACCAGACGGACTACATCTTCCCAAGAAGTTGGATCATCACAACTTTCTCAAATGCACCTATGAATGGACAACAAGTGTTGGGAGGGCCGATGATATCCATTTGGTGGACTAAAACCTTCTCTGAACATCTGGATGAAGACTCTCCTTTCACTGCTGATCGTGCATGGCCACACCCTTCACACTCATACCATCACTAAGAGCTGGACTATTGACTGCAGTTTCCATCGTCACTGGTAAGAAAGAACCTGCTGCTTTTTACGTCCTGCACTTTCTGACAATGAAAAAAAGCACATGGACAAGTAAGGTTTCACACTTCATGCAAAGCAACACATAACCTACGCCCGCTCACATGCAGGAACCTGATTATCTAAATAAGCACAGACTGATGTTGCTGAGGGGCAGCTTGAATGCTGGGTAGCCTGGCATTTGTTGTTTTCAGGCCAACATGGCAGGGTGTGTTCCTAAGTATACATGTCCCTGCTGGTCAGCTCCTTATGGGTCACAGTCATCTGCAATGTCAGTATGCCACAGTGAGGGTAATGGACAAGGGACTTTTGGGTGCCCACACTCTGACAGATGGGTGTTGAAAGCGTAAGTGGAAGGGCAAAGGTTCTGCATGCAGCATTCAAAAACCAGCCCGAGGCATTATGATAATCTGTTAATGCTGGCTGTCAGGACCTGCTGAAGCTGCCCAGATGTAGCCATGTGCATGGCTTAGTCTTATGAATCTTTGCCAGCTTCAATTACTGCTGTGTGGTCTTTCATTAAACAAGGTCAAGGGGTAGTGTTAAAATCTATAGTTTCCTATGGGAGGCCCATTACAGGCCAACTAACCAATTGGCCAACAATTACAGTTCTTCCTCACCTGACTGCTACGGATGTCCCCTCCCATGAACCTGCAACACTCTACCTGCTTCCTCCCTCAGAGAGGGAATGGTGTCCAGGGTGGCCCTCTATATCAGACCTGAGACTTAATCTGCACGCTTCATCATCAGGGCTCATCTCTGCCTTCGATCTGCTTCCAGGCTCAACTCGAAGATGCGCCCCCCCCCCCCCCCCCCCCCCCCCCCCCCCCCCCCCCAATCCCCAAGCAAAAACTGCACGTAACAGGGCCCTTTTTATTGAGGCACATCTACTGAGTCGGGGAATTTCCCTCGACAAATCTGACCACTGACATAGAAGAGCCAAGGATTTGAGCTGGAACACAGGGTAGAGTTTGTAGAGATAGACAGGAGAAAGGCTACAGAGGAGAATCTTAAACTCAAAGTGCTATGGAACGGAAGCCAGTGAAAGTCTACAAGGGCCACAATGCTAGTTGAGAAAGATTCAATATGGGGCAGAACATAGAATCATATGTGCGGTACTATTTTGGATGAGCTGAAGTTTGTGTAGGGTGGAGTTTGGGAGGTTGGTTGGTGAGGGCAGGGGAGAAACAAAGTCCCTTTATCCAAAGTATTAATCTCACTTCTATTTTCAGATGCTATTTGGCTTGCTTTGCATATCCAGTGTTTTCTGTGTTTAATTCACAGTTCCTGTGTTTGTTCATTCCTCAAAAACTGGACAGTCTAATACAAAACCAAACAGAGTGCACCCAAATTGGGAACAAGAGAGTAATTACAGGACTGAAATGTAATCTTGGAGCTCAGTTGAGGTGGATGAGCTGTGAACCGAACCCAAAGAGTTGTGCTATAGGCTCATAATCACTCCCAACTCTCCGTTATTCAATAGGTTCTGTACAACAAGAGTATAACACAGTAACTATAATAACGTAGCCAACTTTTCTTACCTTCATAGTTTCTAACAAAGCTTGAGGATCAGCGTCTGAAATCTCTGACTCCTACACAAAAGAAAACAGTAAAGCTCCTTTAAATTCAGCAGTGGTGTAATGTTGCAAGACGGTCCCGTAAAAAATGATCAGGACTGCTTCCAGCAATTTAACATTAGCGCAACTACGCCACAGTAATCAGGAGTTCAGCTACTTTGCTCCCAACATGTAAACCGTATACATTTGTGTTAAAGGCATAAGGGGAAGAGAGGATGAAGATAAAAACAGATGGGTTTCAGATATCAACTTCCTTAAGAAGGTATATCCCACAGGCCAGTAATCAGTGATAATTAGCAGCCTGTGAAATTATATCCTCAGTGAAGTGGGGAGATAATTCTCAGGATGCAAGGCAGTTTAATAAATAAAATGATGCCCAAAATTGGGATTGAAGACAGCTTGGTACCATATACAATCTGATAAAATTAGTTCTGAAACGCACACTCCAGCTTGTCTGCTTTTCTGTATCTTGGCTGTCGGATTACCTCATCTCCTGAAGGTGCAGACTCATGACGGTGTACTGTCACATGTGCATCGTCAGTACCTCCATTGCAGAGACTACACTGAATTTCACAGAAACAATGACATGGAAACAGGCAATTCAGTCAATGCAGTCCATGTCGTGTTCAGCCTCCACATGAACACTAGCCCCCATCACACATGCTATTCATGGTCATTGAGTTGAAACCAATCCTGTTCTCAATAGAAATTTAGGAAAATAAGAAATAGGAGCAGACCATTCGGCACCTCCAGTCTGCTTCACCATTAAATACGATCTTCTATCTCAACTCCACTTTCCGGCCTGCTCTCCATATCACTTTATCCATTCAGAGATCAAAAATCTATCACTCTACATCATGAATAAACTTAATGATGGAACATCTACAACCCCATGGAGTACAAAATTCCGAAGATACACATCTCTCTGAGTGAAGAAATTTCTCCTTATCTCAGACCTAAACGATCGACCCCAGAGGCTGTGCCCTGTGTTCTAGACTCCTCAGCCAGGGGAAACAACCTCTGTGTCGACTCTGTCAAGCCCCTTCAGGCTCTTGTATGTTTCAATTAATTCACCTCTCATTTTCCTAAGTTCCAGCAAGTAAAAGCTCAATTTACTCAGCCTCTCATCATGGGGCAACCCTCTCATCCCAGAAATTTCATCATGCTGCCTGCAAAACAGGTATATCATTTCTCACTCATTCGACTGGAACAAGTTAAATATGTTTCTCTGTCCAGAGATGCTGGCAGATCTGTTGAGTATTTCCAGCATTCTGTTTTTATATCCTTCCTCAGATATGGAGACCAAAAGTACAAACAGAATTCCAGGTGGTGTCTCACCAAAGCCCTATACAATTGTGGCAAGACTTCCTTATTCTTGTACTCCAGTCATTTTGCAACAAAGGCCAACATACCGTCTGCCTTCCTAGTTGCTTGTTGTACTTCTATGCTAATTTTATGTTCCTTGTACATCCTCTCTGAACATCAATATTCAAATTTCACGCCTTTTAAAAAATATTCTGCTTTTCTATTCTTCCTACCAAACTGAATCACCTAACATTTCCTCACATTATGCTCCTCTACCCACATGTTGCCCACTCACTTAACCTGTCTGTATCTCTTTGCCATCTCTTTATGCCCTCCTCACAGCTTACATTATCACCTGACCCTAATGTTTGATAGTCTAAAAATGTAAACTTGTTAATGTTATACTTTTTTGCTTTTTTGGATTGGCAATTAGATTATTACCTGAAAGGAAAGAATGTGCAGGGTTACGGGGAGACGGTGGGGGAATGGCACTTGGTGCATTGCTCAGAGATCCAGCACAGACACGACCGGCCAAATGGCCTCCATCTGTACTGTAACAATTCTGTGATTCTATGGTTTTACATTGCGTCTTTTCCTCTTTCAATCCAATCTTTCTTTCCCTCTATTTCTCCTTCTGCACCTGATTTGATTGCACTTCCTTCTCAGTCCTTGCACTGTTAATTTCACAATCTTTCAATCAAATTAAAGAGAAACACAATTGTTTTACCTGTTCACTCAGGTCCCAGATGCCCCCTTTCCCGTGCTGCAGCATTATCAGCTCACAGTCTCCTTAAGTTGCTGTGCAAAAAATTTAAAAACCTAAATGTGCACAGGCAGGTCTAACTAATGACAGAGGCCACTAGGTTAATTCCTACAGCAAATTATGACCCATTCCACTTGGGATCATTATAGCCTGATATGAGAATAAACTGACATCAGCAAATAGGGAGACCAATAAAGGCAGAGAATTTAGTGAAAGAAAAATTGCAGAAGTATTTAAATTATATATGCAACTGGGCAGACAAACAGTAAAGGAAATTAACGTGGATAAATGTAAAGCATTGTGTATAAGTAGGTTAAAAACTAAGTAATAAGTGCACGAAGATTGAAACTAAATTAGTGCAGGGAGACTTAGAAGGGTGCCTGGTAGGGATATACAACTGAAACAGAACTGTACAGGTCTACAGGGGTCATGTTACAGCTTTATTGTACACTGTGCACACTGGAATAATGTGTTCGATTCTGGTTACCACTTGGCGTCATCAACAAACTTAGAAATATTATTCTTGGTCTCTTTGTCTAAGTCATTAATATAGATTATAAATAGCTGAGCCCTGATCCTTGTGGCACTCAACTAGTTACAGCCTGCCAACTTGAAAATGCCCCATATATCCCTACTCTCTGCTTCCTGTCCTTTAACCAATTCACATCCATAGCCTATGCTAATATACGGCCCCCAATTCCATGAACCATTATCTTGTGTACCCTATCTAATGCCTTTTGGAAATCCAAGTATACTACATCTACTGGTTCCCCTTTATCTACCCTACTATTTACATCCTCAAAAAACTAATAGGATTGTCAAACATCATTCGTGAAACCATGTAGATTTTATTTGATCATACTATCTCTCCCTCCTTTCTTGAATAGTGCTGTTACATTTTCCAAGTTCCAACCTGCTGGGACAATTTTAGACTCTTGGGAATTTAGGAAAATCATAACCACTTCATCTACTATTTCTGCAGCTACTTCAGTTTCTCCAATGCTTTTTCTCTGGTAATATTAATTACCATAAGTTCCTCACACCTTGTAGCTCCTTGGTTGCTCTCTATTTCTGGTATGCAATTTGTGTCTTCGAATGTGAGGACAGACACAAAATATTTGTTCAATGTCTCTACCATTTCCTCATTCCCCATGATAATTTCTCCCTGTCTCAGCCTCTAAAAGATCAATGTTCATCTCCTTTTTATATACTTTTAAAAGCTCTTACAATTTGCTTTTATATTTGTGGCTTTCTATTCTATCTTTTCCTTTTTTATCAACTCAATCAACTTTATCAATCTACACATATCCATTTTCCAACATGGGGTAACTGGGTAGTGATCAGTAACAAGAAGTTTGGTTGATTTTTTTTCTCCTCGCTAGCCAGGAGATCTGGGGCCACAAGTACTACATAAAATACATCCCACAACAGAGATCAGGTAACAGACAACAAATCTGGAATTGAACCTGGGATCTTCGGGGGAATATGGCTTAGCTTTGTACCAGGCTTTGTTTATACCCATTAGACCATTCTATTAGGTATGGACTGTACAACAGATATATAAAACAAAAAGATGTACACTAATCTCATTATCCTTGTCAACATCCTGCGCCAATTTACTGAAAAAGTCTTCATCCAGCAATGACCTAAAGAGAAGAAACAGTCATTGCATTAATCTTGATAAATCAGTACAATACTACAGCACTCACTGCATTAATCTCTAAAGATCAGGGAATCCCCAAGCTATTTGCAGCATTAATCTCCACATATTAGGACGATCCCAGGACATCTGCTGCAATAATCCTAACAAATCAGGGGAAACCACAGTGCATTCACTTACAATGTACATTTTTATTATACAGAAACTATAAATTACATTTGATGTTACTGATTTTGTTTGAGTGACTCTTTAAATATACTCCATTTCAAGTTGAAAGCTGGAATTAAACTTTCAAATCCGATTAAACTAAATCCCTGGGTGAACACTACAAATATCCATGAAGCATGCTCATTGGTGCTACAGTCAGAGTCGGTCTGCTAACTTGCATACTTTTTGCTTCTTCTGGATGGTGTGGTGCCTGATGTTTTGAGGTTGCTTCCTGAACGTGTAGTCGGTAAGGTTGGTTTATTGGGAGATCCATCTGCAAAAAGAAATTGGCAGAAATAAAACTTTTAGCGTACTCACAGTTCCTCAAACCACAGATTGAACATAGGTACTTTATTTTCTCTTTAAACTACATTGGATGCCACCCCATTCATTGTAGAAGTTTCAAACAATGCAGCGGAGAGATAAGTTTATCAGTGATTTATGTTGTTACTGCTCAATTAAAAGGCACCAATTTATTTTTAAACCCTACCGGCATTATCACTAAGGTACCATAGCTAATTTTCACTGCACACTCCAACTCAAACTTTTTTGCTTCAATTTTATTGATGTTAATATTCTAACTAAAATAAAAGTAAAATTCTGTGAATGCTGGAGATATGAAATAAAAACAAAGTGCTGGAAAAACTCAGCAGATCTGGCAGCATCTGTGGAGAGAGAAACAGAGTTAATATTTCAAGACTGACATGATTTTTTTCGGGACCGGTCACCGTTGAACAGTTTTAACATCATTTAACTCCAGCAGCTTCCCTGCGCTCACTTAGGGCATTGACAGGTTAATGAAATTGGCAGACTAGTGGCAGATGCAATTTTATTTGGGGGAATGCGATATATTTTGGGAGGAAAACTAAGGAACAAGAATACACATTCACAGAAAGATGGTGAAGGATGTGGATGAACAGGGAGGTCTAGGGGCTTCATCACATAATTCTTGAATGTGCAAGTGCACATGAACCCATAAAAAAGGACAATAGCCAAATTTCTCTATTATAAGAAATTCTACATGTTTTAATAATATTTCTAAAAGTGTGTTATGATATTTTGGCTTCTACCAAGGTGTCCGTACCAATCATTTATTTCACAGCTGGAATTTTTAAAAATTAGAAGTGATGGAATTAGTGTTTTCTACTTCCTGATTTGTCATCTGTGAGAATACTTCAATATGATTGGCTGCTTAAACTGCTTGATGACATCATTGTTGCTGGACATCTGGAGATTCCCTTGATTTGGCGTCAGATTTACACTAATGTCAAGAAAGGGGAAGTCTGCACCCCAGAGATTGCTAGATCTTTGTGGGCAGTTTTCTTTGAGGCCAGCGGTGACCACAAAATCCGGGCCAATAATTACTTAATGTAGATTATAAAACAGGGCCATGGGATTAGTTTTGGATTATTCCAGCAAAGTTCAAAAACAAACTTGAGGAGCCAAATGGCACTGTACCGTAAACATATATGATTCTAAATTTTGGTTCCATTAACCTGTGTCTAAGCTCTCTGGAATTTAATTAAATGAGGTGTGTCCTTATGAGGACAGTATGTAAACTCCACCAGGCAAATAGAAATTCATAGGTGTAAGTTGATGGGCAGTTTAATTCAGAAACGCCAACATGGGCAATAGATGGCCTGATATAACAGATATATATGTGACTGATCAATTAAAATTCATAATTATGCTCCTCTCTGCACCCTCAGCATGCAAAACTCCCTGCACAGGTTTTTTTTATTCTTTCACAGGATGTGGGCATTGCTGGATAGGCCGGCATTTATTGCCCAGCCCCAGCTGCCCTTGGGAAGGTGACCCACCTTCTTGAACTGCTGCAGTCCATCTGGTATAGTACACCCACAGTGCGGTTAGGAAGAGAATTCCAGGATTTTGACCTATTGGCAGTGAAGGAATGGTGATATCGTTCCAGGTCAGGATAGTGTGTAGTTTGGAGGGGGATTTGCAGGTGGTGGTGTTCCTATGTATCTTCTGCCCTTGTCCTTCAAGGTGGTAGAGGTCATAGGTTTGAAAGGTGTTGCCGAGGGTGCCTTGGTGAGTTGCTGCAGGGCACCTTGTAGATGGTGCACGCAGCTGTCACTGTGTGTCACTGGTGGAGGGAGTGAATGTTGAAGGTGGTGGATGAAGTGCTAATCAAGCTGGCCACTTTGTCCTGGATGGTGTCGAGCTTCTTGAGTTTTATTGGAGCTGCACTCATCCAGGCAAGTGGATAGTATTCCATCAGACTCCTGACTCTTGCCTTGTAGATGGTGGACTGGATTTGGGCAGGGGGGAGGTGAGTTATTCTCTGCAGAATTCCCAGTCTCTGACGAAGTTTTTATATGGTTGGTCCAGTTCTCCTGCTCATTAATCCCAAACCCTGAAAACTGGGCCATCCTACTTCCCAAATTCTTCCTTTCTTCTGGAAATTTTCAGGATATTAAAACCAAAGCTAACATCGATTCCCCATTACTATTTGATTTAATTTGTCTTCACTACTACTCTTTTCAAACTTGGTGTTGTCCTGAAATCTGAGCTTTAGTACTTCACCTTGGGATTTTCGAATTAAAATAAACAGAACTGCTGTAAGGAGGTCTCTGAGACACAGACTATTCTCAATATGCTGTGGTGAAGGTGCACTAATCTGTCAGCTCTGGATTGTCAAAAGGATAAAGTTATTCCAACCTACCATCTTCTCCAAGAAGGTCATCCAGCACGTCATCAATTGATTCTGAAACAGAACAGAGACACAGTAATATCACAGAATATTGCATTTTCACACCCAGCCGTGAAGGATGGAAAGATACAGCATGCAAGGCAGCTATTTGGCCTATCATGCCTTTGTCAAATCTGTGAAAGAGCGAACCAATTATTGCCACTCCCCTGCTCTTCCTACATGGCCCTGCAAATTTTCTTTTTCAAATACATATCCAATTGCATTGGGACATCTGATGAGTTCACAATGGGGCAGGCACTAAAGGGGGACTGAATGTTCTCTCAAAGGGATATGGGCCAAATGGATGGGTTTTTGGTTGTTGCAGGCTATTCAGAGAATAAAAAGAGGCATCATCTGCAGCGTTTCAGCTAAGTAGCTCTAACATCAGAGCTCTGAAAACCCAGCACGTGGGTCAGAAGTTACTGCATAATTAATACAAATTGCATCATTTCTCAGAATGGAATCCTGCACAGTACCATAATGCCACAAAAAGAGTCCACTTTCTGTATAAGGAAGACTGTCTGCGAACATGGAACGCCACACATCTATTCTTCAGGCCAAAGTAGTATGGAACAGTCAGTCCCTAGACCCAAGGAGGGCGGGTGGAGATATCTGCAGCCTAGACTATTTAACCTTTCCATTAAAGTAAGCAGACAGTAATGTGAGGGGTGAGCGTGATGGAAAGCAGAACAGCTCTCACAATTCTCCACTAGGCTCCTGTTAACTTTTTTGAATTGTTGCAATTTTGCTGTGTTACAGGTGATGAAAGGAGATTGTATTTAGATCGCTGCAGAGCATTTTCAGTGATGGAAGAGATAATGGGCTTGTTTTCTCTCTTTTTTTTAAATGTAATGTACCCAGTAGTTCATCTTCCAAGACCGGCTCTAGATTCATTTCCACAGTGATTCAAAATCAATGTCGTAACTGCAATCAGCGTAATCATTCCACTTCACACTCAGCTTGTCCTGGTCAGTGATATTACCAGAACAACCTGGAAGCAAAGGGACCCAACATGGCAGTTCTTCACTTTCTTAAAAAACTTCAAGTGGTGCTGTTACACATTTTGTACAAAAATAAAATGGCTTCCCTTCAGAAGACATTTCTTTCTCTTTAAGTTACTATAAGCAATTCAACTAAATAAGGAGGCATACAAGTTACTCACCTCGGAAACCTTTCTTTTGTTTTGATCCCTGAAACACAGTTTATTCATTTTCAAGTTAAACATGTTCAAAGCTGCTTGTTGAAAGTAAGAAAAATTTCTAAATTTAGGTTGAAACCATCCCAAAATTTTAAACTCATGGCAATGTTAAAAAATACAGTATCTGGCACTTGAGTTAAATTTAAGGATTAGACCACATTGCTTCACCAAGTATTCCCAGGCTATTTACAGCAAAGGCTACATCATGTTCCAGGCTTTTTTCTGCCCTTCTTACTCTAGATATTCTGGCTTCTCTAGGGCTCAGCGACAATGAAGGAGCAGCAATATATTTCTAAGGTTGGTGTGACTTGGAAGAGAACTTCCAGATTGCAGGGCCCCAAGCACTGCTGCCCTTGATCTTCTGGATGCTAGAAGTCATTGATTTGGAAGGTGTTGTCAAAGAAGACTTGAAGAGTTGCTGCAGAGCATTTTGTAGATGATACACACTGCTGCCACTGTGCATCAAGTGGCAGAAGGGGTAAATGTTGCAACTGCTGAATGGGGTGCCAATCAAAACTGCTGCTTTGCCCTAGACAGGGTTGAGCTTCTTGAGTATTGTTGGAGCTGCACTCATCCAGGCAAGTGGAGAGAATTCCATCACACTCTTGACTCGGGCCTTGTAGATGGTTGACAGTCTTTGGGGACAGAGGAAGTGAGTTACTCGCTGCAGAATACTCAGTCTCTGACCTGCTCTTGTTGCAACAGTGTTCATGTGGCTCCTCCAGCTTTTTTCTGGTCAAAGGTGACCCCCGGGATGTTGATGGTGGGGGATTAAACAATGGTAATGCCATTGGAATGTCAAGGGGAAGTAGCTGAGGAGTTACAAATGGAACTGTGCAATCATCAATGAACATCCTTACTTCTGAGCTCATGTCGCATGGTATCAAACTAAAGCAGACAAAATACTGCATTTTTGACACAGATTAAACTAGATTAAAGCTCCCCAATATATTGTCCCATTGACAATTGTCGTGAACAACAAGGGTTAAGTTAAAATTCTCCTTCGATACCTAATGAATACCCCCAGATCACTGACAGCTGCAGTGCAGAGGTGCTTGGAGTCCATATGGGTACCAATGACATAGGTAGGCCAAGAAAGAGGTTCTGCTAAAGGAGTATGAGCAGCTGGGAGCTAAATTAAAAAAAAACAGCACCACAAAGCACAGAGGGTGGAATTTAATGTCCCCTTCCCGGGTTTGGTGAAGGGGGGCGCTTAATCAGGTGTGAGGGTGGCAGATGGGGATGCCACTGCCTTCCTCCTTCTGCCCCGATTAAGTATGGAGCAGGAAAGCTCGTAGATGGCCTTCCCTTTCTGCACCAATTGAGGCCCGTAAGTGGATAATTAATTTGTAATTACAGAATTAAGCCTACTTAAGTACCTCATCCCACCACCATTGGTGTCAACCCAGCAGCTGGTGGGAGACTCACCATACTGGAAGCCTGAAAAGCAGCGATTCAAGAAGGCAGCTCACCACTATCTTCTCAAGGGCAACTAGGGATGGCAATAAATGCTGGCCCAGCCAGCGAAACCCACATCCCATGAATGAATTTTTAAAAAAACCCTGTTATGGTTGTTTGCAGGCTTCTCGAGCTGGGTGGAGGGGAGAGTGGGGTCCCTCTTTCAAAGGCATTCAGTGTGTCATTGAGGCATATTTAAAAAAGCAGCAAAAACTTCTACAAGCATATAAAAAGGGAAAGAGTAGCTAAAGTAAGCATTGGTCCCTTAGAGGAGGAGGCTGGGAAATTAATAATGAGAAACAAGGAAATGGCAGAGGCTTTGAACATGTATTTTGAACTTGTCTTCACAGTCAAAGGCACAAAAATTATTCCAAGATTAGTAGAAAATCAAGAGGCGAAAGGGTGGGATGAACTTAAAACAATCACAATCACCAGAGAAAAAGTAATGGGAAAACTAATGGTACTAAAGGCTGACAAGTCCCCTGGACCTGATGGCCTGCATCCTAGGCTCTTAAAAGAAGTGGCTGCAGAAACATTATATGTGATCTTCCAAAATTCCCTAGATTCTGGAAAGGTCCTAGCGACTGGGAAGCCGCAAGTATAACGTCTCTATTCAAGAAAGGAGAGAGACAGAAAGCAGGAAACTGTAGGCCAGTTAGTTTAACATTTGTCATTGAGAAAATGCTAGAATCCACTATTAAGGAAGTGGTAACAGGGCATTTAGAAAATCATAATACAATCCGGGACAGTCAACATGGTTTTGTGAAAGGGAAATCATGTTTGAGAGATTAATTAGAGTTCGTTAAAGATGTACCAAGCAAGATGGATAAAGGAGAATCAGTAGCTGTAGTGTATTTGGATTTCCAAAAGGCATTCGATAAGGTGCAACATAAAAGGTTTTTACACAAGAAAAGAGTTAAAAGAGTTCCTGGTGTTAGCGGTAATATATTAGCATGAATGGAGAATTGGCAAACTAACAGGAAATAGAGGGTCAGAATAAATTAGTCATTTTCAGGTTGGCAAACTGTAACTAGTGGAGTGTCATAGTAATCAGTGCTGGGCCTTAACTATTTTTAAATTATATTGATGAATTGCAGCCAGATTTGCTGACAATACAAAGATAGGTAAGAAAGTTACTTGTGAGGAGGATACAAAGAGTTTGCAAAGGAATATAGATAAGTTAAGCGAGTAGGCAAAAATTTGTAAGATGGAGTATAATGTGAGAAAATGTGTGGTTGCCACTTTGGCAGGAAGGATAGAATAGCAGAGTATTATTTAAATATAGAGAGATTACAGAATGCTGTAGTATAGAGGGATCTCGGTGTCCTTCTATTTATCACAGAAAGTTAGCATGCAGGTATAGCAAGTAATTAGCAAGGCAAATGGAATGTTGGTCTTTATTGCAAAAGGGATGGGATATAAAAGAAGGAAGATCTTGGTCAATGCTGAGACTGCAACGAGAGTACTATGTAGTTTTGGTCTCCTTAAGGAGACTTGCATTGGAAGTCGTTCAGAGAAGGTTCACGAGGCTAATTCCTGGGATGAAGAGGTTGTCTTATCAGGAAAGGTTGAGCAGGTCGGGCCTATACTCATTGGAGTTTAGAAGAATGAGACGTGACCTTATTGATGGGCTTGACAGGGTAGATGCTGAGCAGATGTTTCCCCTTGTGGGGGAATCTAGAACTAGGGGCACAGTTTAAAAATAAGGGATCTCCCATTTAAAACTGAGATGAGGGGGATTTTTTTTCTCAGAGGGTCGTTAATCTTTGGAATTCCCTTCCACCAGAGAGTAATGGAGTCTGGGTGATTGAATATATTCAGGGCTGAGGTGGACAGATTTTTGATCTACAAGGAGATCAACAGAGTTAGCAATAAATAGGTATGATTTGGTGGCGATTACTGAGACGTGGTTACAGGAAGAACAGGTTTGTGAGTTGAGTATCCAAGGGTACTCAGTGTTTTGGAAGGTTAGGCAGGAAACAAAAGGAGGTGCTGTAGCTTTGTTAGTAAAGGAAGAGATCAGTGCTATCGTGAGGAATGAAATAGGCACTGGAGAGCAAGACGTAGAGTCAGTCTGGGTAGAAATAAGAAATAACAAGGGAAAGAAGTCCCTGGTGGGAGTAATCTATAGATCCCCAAACAGTAGTTTAGCAGTAGGGCACAGTATAAACCAGGAAATACTGGGAGCATGTAAGAAAGGCACAGCAATAATCATGGGTGATTTTAATATGCACATAGACTGGACTAATCAAATTGGCAAGGGTAGCCTTGAGGGAGAGTTCATAGTTCATAGAGTGTATTAGAGATTGTTTCTTGGAGCCATATGTTGTTGAACCAACCAGGGAGCAGGCTATTCTGGATTTGGTTTTGTGTAATGCGATGGGATTAATTAATGATCTCATAGTAAAGGATCCTCTAGAGAAGAGTGATCATAATATGATGGAATTTCAAGTTCAGTTTGAGAGTAAGAAACTTGAGTCCCACACTAGTGTTCTGGAGTTAAACAAAGGTAACTACATAGGTATGAGGGCAGATTTGGCCCCAGTGGACTGGTCAGGAAGACTACAAGGTAGGACAGTTGATGAACAGTGGCAGATATTTAAGGAGATATTCATTTCCTCTCAAGTAAAATATATCCCAATGAGGAAGAAAGATGGTAAGAGGGGGAAAAAGCATCCATGGCTAAGCAAGGAAGTAAAAGATAACTTAAAGGCAAAAACTAAGGCATACCAAATTGCAAAGGTCAGTGGCAGGCTGGGAGATTGGGAAACTTGAAAGATCAATAAAGGGTTACTAAAAAAATAATGAAAAGAGCAAAGGTAAACTGTGAAAGAAAATTAGTGCAAAATGTAAAAACTGATAACAAAAGCTTCTACAAGTATATAAAAGAACAGAGAGCAGCTAAAGTGAATGTTGGTCCCTTGGAGGATGAGACTGGGGAGTTAATAGTGGGGAATGCAGAAATGGCAGAGACGCTTAATCAATATTTGCCTCAGTTTTCACAGTGGAGGACACTAGTACCACCTCAATAGTAACAGGTAGTGCAGAGGATATAGAGAAGGAGGAACTTAGAACAATCACCATCACTAGAGAAAAAGTACTGAGCAAACTATTGGGATTAAAGGGTGACAAGTCTCCAGGACCTGATGGACTACATCCCATGGTCTTAAAGAAAGTGGCAGCGGAGATAGTGGATGCATTGGTTATAATATTCTAAAATTCCCTGGATTCTGGAAAGGTTCCAGTGCATTAGGAAAATGCTAATATAACACCCTTATTCAAAAAGGAGGGGAGGCAGAAGGTGGGAAACTATAGACCAGTTGGTTTAACCTCTGTCGTTGGGAAATTGTTGGAATCCATTATTAAGGAAGTAGTAACGGGACATTTGGAAAGTCAAAATGCAATCCATCAGAGTCAGCATGGCTTTATGAAGAATAAATCATGTTTGACTGATTTGCTAGAGTTCTTTGAAGATGTGACAAGCAAGTGGATAATAGGGATCCTGAAGATGTAGTATATCTGGACTTCCAGAAGGCCTTTGATAAGGTGCCACACAAAAGATTAATACACAAGATAAGATCACACACGTTAGGGGTAATATATTAGTTTGGATAGAGGATTGGCTAACCAACAGAAAGTAGAGAGTCGGGATAAATGGTTCTTTTTCTGGATGGCAAGCTGTAACTAGTGGGGTGCTACAGGGTTCGGTCCTTGGGCCCCAACTATTTACAATCTATATTAATGACTTGGATTCAGGGGTAGAAGGTACTATAGCTAAATTTGCAGATGACACCAAAATAGGTGAGAAAGTAAGTTGCAATGAAGAAATAAGAAATTTACAAATGGATATGGACAGGTTAGGTTAATGGGCCAAGGTCTGGCAGATGGAGTTTAATGTGGATAAGTGTGAGGTTATCCATTTTGGTTGGAAGAATAAAAAGATGACATTATTTAAATGGAGAGAAACTTCAGAATGCTTCAGTGCAGAGCAATCTGGGTGTCCTCGTGCATAAATCACTGAAAGCTAATATGCAGGTACAGCAGGTAATAAGGAAGGCAAATGGAATTTTGGCATTTATTGCTAAAGGAATAGAGCATAAAAATAGGGAATTGTTGTTGCAACTGTACAAGGCATTGGTGAGACCGCACCTGGAGTACTGTGCACAGTTTTGGTCCCCTTACTTGAAGAAGGATTTGTTGCACTGGAGGCGATTCAGAGGAGGTTCACTAGATTGATTCCAGAGATGCGGGGCTTGTCTTATGAAGAGAGATTGAGCAGTTTAGGCCTATACTTGCTAGAGTTTAGAAGGATGAGAGGAGATCGCATTGAGGTATATAAGATGCTAAAGGGGATAAACAAAGCAGACGTGGAGCGGATGTTTCCCTTTCTGGAGCATTCTAGAATGAGAGGCCATAGTTTTAGGCTAAGGGGTGGTAGATTTAAATCAGAGATGAAGAGGAATTACTTTTCTCAAAGGGTCGTGAATCTGTGGAATTCAGTACCTCGGAGTGCAGTGGATGCCGGGACGCTGAATAAATTTAAGGAGGAGATAGACAGATTTTTAATTAGTTATGGGTTGAAAGTTATGGGGAGAGGGCGGGAAATTGGAGTTGAGGCCAAAATGAGATCGTAATAAATGGCGGGGCAGGCTCGAGGGGCTGAATTGCCTACTCCTGCTCCTAGTTCTTATGTTCTTAAGGGAGTCAAGGGTTATGGGGAGCAGACAGGAAAGTGGAGTTAAGACCACAATATTGTTAGGTATTTTAGAAATGTAACTTTTTAATTTTAACTGTTTTTATTTTTACATTCTGTCTCTTCTCTCTCACCAACTTCCCTCAAATCTTTTTTTCCCGTTATCTTTCTGCACCTAATTTGATAGTGAATACGCCAATTCTAATTTACACTTCCTTCTCTGACCCTGCATTGTTCACTTCATAATCCTTCAATTTGATTGGCCTGTTCAGTCAGGGGATGTCCTCTTTCCCTTGCTGAGGTGTTATCAGCTCGAGCTCTCAGCAAGTTGCTTGTGCAAAAAATTTATAAACCTAAACATGCACATGCAACTCTAACTAATGGCAGAGGCCATTAGATTCAAATTATGACCAATTGCACTTGAAACCATTATAGAAGAATCAAGTCACATCAGCAAATAGACCAGTACAGGCAGAGAATCTAGTAAAAAAAATTACAGGAAAGTTAAATTATTTATGCAACATCGGTGGACAAGTACTAAAGAAAATTAACACTGATAAATGATAATTGTGTAAATGTAGACTGAAAAACTGAATGATAAGTGGAGAATCATTGAAATTGAATTGACACCCCGAGACTTAGATAAGGACTTGGAAGGGATATAAAGTCTGGACACAATTGTACAGGTCTGCAGAGGTTATGTCACAACTTTATTGTCACTATGCAATCTGGAATATTGGGGTTGATTCTGGTCACCATGCTAAACTACATATGAAAATACTGGAGCACTGCAAAACTGATTCCAAATGTAATGGGGAAGAGCTAAGAGAACAGATTAGAAAAGTACTAGCTTTAATATCTAGAAATAAAGTGTTAATAGTGCGACCTTGTTGAAATATATTCATTATTAAATAGTATTGATAAAAATACTAGATTTATAAATAAACCCAGAATATTACTGCAAAGTATGCCTGGGAAGTAGGAGACGAGGACAGAAGTTTAAAATCAGTAGAAATTAAATTTAAAACAGTCACATTAGGAAAAACTTCTTTACTGTAAATGTTAAATGATTGGAATAATCTGACAGGCTGAAGAGAAAAGGTGGATTTTCATCTTGGGGACGGGGGTCAGGTGTCAGGGGATTTTCCAACATCATGATCATGTCTCCTGATTGACAGTGCTCGCCCACACTATCTTCACAGTGGGCTGGCAAGGACAGTCCAGAGTCGGGGCCGCCAAATCTCGCAGCTAGCCCAAGGTAGAGATGGAGGTGGGCAGATGCCAAGGCGGTCAAGTTAAAAGGCCTGCCTCTGTTTGCTGGGACATCAGCGCAGCTCTAGACATGTCAGCCCCCCTAGCCCTCATAATCCTACACCCTTCACCACCGCTCATGCGCCCCTATCCCCAATCACCCCAGATACCCCCTCACCCGCCATATCCACTCACCCAGTATCCACTATATATAGAACTTACAAACCCTATAACATTGGCAAGTCTTTGAATGGGTCATAAATCTGTCAAAATAAACAGTACTTCAAAAAGCACTTAAAAGATAATCCTCTGAACTGTTCATAAATCTATCAATATAACCAATCACATAGTACCCTTGACATCTGCATCAATAACCCCTGCGGAGTTGAATCCATTAGTGGGTTTGGAACTCAGCCAAGCATTCACAATGAGATTCCATTCAAAGACAGCATAAACAATCCCTGCTGAGCTGAATCTATTAGTGGGTATGAACTCAGCCAAGCACTAATAATGAGATTCCACTGAACAACTATATGTGCAAAGCCTCCAGAGCTAAAACAATAAAGCCCCTGAAGTCAGCCAGAAGCTCAGCCATCTGTCAAAGCTTTGAAACAGCCAAACAGATGGCTGAACTGAAATTCAAAGAAAGCGCAAGTTCAGCCATCTGACAAAGCTTTAAAACAGCCAAACAAATGGTTGAACTGCAATTAAAGGAAAACATGAATGCAAAAGGAAAAACTGGCACAGGCAAAATGGAATTTTACTATTGTTAATACTCTACTACAAATGAAGACTTTTTCCCTTTCACAATGCTATTCAATTTAATGGTCACTTTTCAAAACAAATCACTATATTAAAAACATATACAATTTATCAGAAAACATTTCATCATGAAATGTGAAGATGGCAACACCTGCCAAACAGTTCCCGTCTCCAAAGCAGAGTTCCTCCATGGTTTACCACACCTCTGAACTGATGTGAACCATATCGCCTTCAAAAGCCACCCGCAACTCCATGAAAATTGCCCAATTTTGCAATGAAGCTAGCAACATCAATATAGCTGGATGCAGGCTTGCAACTCGGCCCCTTATCATGTGCCAATCAAAATTGTTGGCGAATGAGGTGGTGGGGGTGGGGGGATGGGGCGAGGAGAATCCCAAAATTTGCTTCCATCTGCCATTTTTAAAGGCTGCCTGATGCAGGTCAGCCTTGTGTCAGGACAGGAAAATATAACTGGCTACTACAATGGCAGTTATCTGAGTATTATGGGCCTCATGGCCTTTACCTGGGTGCTTATGAAACATTTCTTTATTTCAGGATAGATCTGACCTTTTGCCTACACAGCTTGATTAAACAGTGTAAAGATAAATTTATTCTGCATCAGTTAATGTAGTAGCCTAGACTGCTGGATGGAACAGTGCAATGGAAACTTTACTCTCTTTATAAGCCACACTATATGTATATAGCATGTATATATTGCTCTGTATATAATCCGTGTTATAACTGACCTGGCCGTTACTCTGCATATAAATCGTGGTATACCTAACCTGGCCATTATTCTGTTTATAAGCCATACTATACCTGACCTGGCCCTTACTCTGTATATAAGCCACGTTATACCTGCCTAGTCGTATATACCTGAAGAACACATCTATCAGATCTTTAGAAGAGTACAAAAAAAATCTGAAAGTAAAAATCTACTATGTATACCAAGAGACTATCATAGTGTTGCCTTTCTTTCAACACTGATGGAATAAACTGCTCCTCACTTACCATCTCTGATCACTTTTCAATTCAGGCTGCAGTAAGCACAATCAGCATCCCTGCCTAAACGTAGGATCAGAAACATGCATCAATCTTGACCGGAAGTTCAAGTTATGTACTGCATTAGGTTATGAGGGATCTACCACTCTTCGAGGGAGAAGGCTGAAAGGAAAAGGGCTAAGTAGAGTACAATCATAACCAGTATAAAATAGTAGCTATCTGGCAAACTTTGGTAATACTGCAGTTACAACGTGCAAGGCCCTAGTGGACCTAACATCAAATAACTGTTTATGAAACACATGCAATTGTTCTTAAAAATGATGAGTTTTTAAAAGAGAACGCAACATAATGTGGCTCCTACTTATGTCACATTTCTAATGCACTTACCATCCCTTACCCTAGCTACTCATCAGGCATACGGATCTTGCAGTGATGGTACCTCATCATTCTATACACAGCCTTCTGAAATGTGACAAGGATATTGTTTTTCAGGAAGGTCAGCCACAGTGATTGAGTGACATTTTTATCCCTTAGTTGCATGCTGGTGTAAACATATAATCAAATCTATCTCAGCGGGCCAGTGATAGGTGGAGATTGCCAAAAGAAGTCATAGACAAAAGGGCAAAGAGGTGTTGACGGTGGTGATATTAGCTAAGAAATGTGCTAATAGTTTACATTAAGGGTAGAAAGCAGGACGAGCAAGGTACAGATAGCCCTAGTGGGGTGGGGTGGGGGGAAGGGATCGAAATAGGCTAAAAGGTAGAGATAAAAAATGGATGGAAATGCTTTTAAAAATAACAGAGATAGGTGGGAAAAGTAAAATATATATAAATTATTGGAAGAAAGAGGGTGGGGATGGAGGAGAGAGTACATGATCTAAAGTTGTTGAACTCAATATCCAGTCCGGAAGGCTGTAAAGTGCCTAGTCGGAAGATAAGATGCTGTTCCTCCAGTTTGCGTTGAGCTTCACTGGAACATTGCAGCAGTTCAAGGACGGACATGGGGGCATGACAGCATGTCCGTCCTTGGCCTGCTGCAATGTTCCAGTGAAGCTCAACGCAAACTGGAAGAACAGCACCTCATCTTCCGACTAGGCACTTTACAGCCTTCAGGACTGAATACTGAGTTCAACAATTTTGGATCATGAACTCTCTCCTCCATCCCCACCCCCTTTCCAATCCCCCCTTTTTTCCAATAATTTATATAGATTTTTCTTTTCCCACCTATTTCCATCATTTTTTAATGTATTTCCATCCATTGTTTTATCTCTACCTTTTAGCTTATTTCGATCCCTTCCCCCCACTAGGGCTATCTGTACCTTGCTCGCCCTGCTTTCTACCCTTAATGTAACCCATTAGCACATTCCTTAGATAATATCAACACCTCTTTGTCCTTTTGTCTATGACTTCTTTTGGCAATCTCCACCTATCACTGGCCCTCTATCCAGCTCTACTTGTCCCACCTTAAATTTCACCTCTCTTCTATTTTTCCTTAGTTCTGTTGAAGAGTCATACGGACTCGAAACGTTAACTGCGTTCCTCTCCACAGATGCTGTCAGACCTGCTGAGTTTTTCCAGGTATTTTTATTTTTGTTTTGGATTTCCAGCATCCACATTTTTTTGCTTTTATCAAATCTATCTCGTTGCACATGACACTCCTGCTGCCTAACAGCGGCTGAGTTTGTCTCTACAACACTGCATTTTGGAAATTATTTAACGTTTGAAATTCTCTGAGGTGTCTCAACATTATGAGTGCTGTATCAAAGCGGCTACACAAGCAAGTGATACAATAACACATTTTAGGTTCAGACAATGAGTTTTTGAAGAGCAATCACTATTGTTCTGTGGGTAAACGCAGTAGCCAATTTATGCATGGCAAGATCTCAAGAGCAGTTTTCTTAGGGACAAATGGCCACTGGGAGAACTCCCCAGTCTCCCTCAAAAATTGCCATAGGATCTTTAATGTCTATTTAAACAGTAAGAATGGGTTTTACATCTCAACCAAAAGGTGGCAACTTTCACAATGCAGCAGTCCCTCAGCATTGAAAAGTCAGCTAAGTTATGCACTCGAGTCCCAGAAAGCAGCTGGAACCAACTTCGTCTGACTGCAGGGCAAGAGTGATACCACTGCACCAAACTGATATTTTGGAATCATCTTGGGATTCTAAAACTTGTGGCAAGTTGCATCTTCAACCAATATTGTAGCACTGGAAATGGGCTATTCTTGTGCCCCATGCAAACAAAATGGTCAGCAGTGGTTCTGAAAAAAATGTTCGCTTAGATCACTGATTGCCTTGCATTTCTCTCTAATCTGTACATATTCACCTGTTGTGACCCTTTGCTTGTGCACAAACTAGTTGCTGCATTTGCCTACAAAACAACAACTACCATGCTTCAAAAGAGAGTCATTACTTGTGAATCACTTTGGGGCATCCTGAGGATTTGAAAGATGCTCTTCCTGTCATTGGGCAACAAAAACAGCTCTGCAACACAAAAGTGACAGCACTGATGCCAACTCAGAGCTGAAATGTGCTGTTCCACTGCCCCCTAGAAACTCATTTTATTATGGGCCTTTTCTCTTATAGACACATACTGAGACTGAACTTGGCTCAGTGGGTACCACTCTTGCATCTTCACCAGGAGGTTGAGTGTTCAAGTCCCACTCCAAGTCCAGACTAACACTTCCAATGCTGCACAGCAGGGAGGCTGCTACCAGAGCTGTGGGGGCAGGTGGGGAGCAGCTGTTGCAGGAGCTGCAATTTTAAGGACATAATTACATGAAAAACAGTGCCCTGGCAGCATGTAACCCTGGACAGTGGCCCAACCCCTACACCTCAACACCCTCCCACGGCACCTTCCCATGCAACCGCAGAAGGTGCAACACCTGCCCCTTTACTTCCCCCCTCCTCATTGTCCAAGGGCCCAAACACTCCTTTCAAGTGAAGCAACATTTCACTTGCACTTCCCTCAATTTAGGGTCACAACAGGTGAATATGTACAGATTAGAGAGAAATGCAAGGCAATCAGTGATCTAAGCAAACATTTTTTCAGAACCACTGCTGACCATTTGCTGCTCCCAAAGCGGTCTCCTCTACATTGGAGAGACCAAACGCAGACTGGGTGACTGCTTTGGGGAACACTTTCAGTCTGTCTGCAAGCATGACCCAGACTTCCCTGTCGCTTGCCATTTCAACACGCCACCCTGCTCTCATGCCCACGTGTCCATCCTTGGCCTGCTGCAATGTTCCAGTGAAGCTCAACGCACCTCATCTTCCGACTAGGCACTTTACAGCCTTCCAAGCTTAATACTGAGTTCAACAACTTCAGATCATGAACTCTCTCCTCCATCCCCACCCCCTTTCCGATTCCCCCTTTTCCAATAGTTTATCATTTTTTTACAAAAATATTTTTCTTTTCCCACCTATTTCCATTATTTTAAATGTATTTCCATCCATTGTTTTATCTCTACCTTTTAGCCTATTTCAATCCCTTCCCCCCACCCCACCCCACCCCCACTAGCCCTAGTAGATAGTAGATAGCCCTATCTGTCACTTGCTCGTCCTGCTTTCTACCCTTAATGTCATCATTAGCACATTCTTCAGCTAATATCACCACCGTGAACACCCCTTTGTCCTTTTGTTTATGACATCTTTGACAATCTCTTCTTTGCCACCACCTATCACTGGCCCTCTATCCGGCTTTACCTGTCCCACCTCCCTCAACCAGCTTATATTTCATCTCATTTCTTAGTTCTGATGAAGAGTCATATGGACTCGAAACATTAACCGTGTTCCTCTCCACAGATGCTGTCAGACCTGCTGAGTTTTTCCAGCTATTTTTGTTTTTGGCCTCAAATACAGGTCTATCCAGTAAAATAAGGATGGTTGGTCACCCTGGGTCCATTTGTGCCTAAGGCAGCTCTTTGACAGAACTTTACAATTATTTCCACTCACACCACAATTTTCCCACAGTTTGGCCAATGCTTTTTTCCCTTTCAAGTATAAATCCTCTTCCCTTTGGAAAGTTTTGGATGAAACATTAAGGCCCATATGCTTTCCCAGATGTACACACAAGATCCCATGGCCTCTATTTCGAAGAGGAGAAGGGGAGCTCTCCCTTATGTCCCGGCCAATACTTATTCCTCAACTAACACCTCTAATCATCAGGTTAGCGTGTGTGAGATCTTGCTGTGCCACAGTTGACAACAGGCATTGGCTGTAAGGCACATGGAGAGTCCAGAGATTGTGACAGGCGCGATATAAACATAAGCTATTCTATCTCTGGCAGTACAATGTTACCAGGCAGGCAGCACTTGTGCATCATTAAATTGCAAAGACCAATTCCCACCTTGACCCGGAGTGAAAGCCGCCTCCTCACCTCTCCTGGTGCCGTGCTGGCGTCACTCCGTCACTAACTGCCCTTGGCAACAGGAATACATCCGGGGCATCCACTGCTCGGTGATCCTGCCCCACAAACCCCCGCGCCCCCGCCCCCAAAACACAACCCCGCCCCTCGAATCAGACCACGCCCCTCAACCGCAGCCCGATAATTATGCATGCGCTAACCGTTAATAACATGAAGCTAATGGATCTTCTACGTGTCCGACTCCTCCTCGGTTACCGTTAAAATTGTCTCCACTGGTGCTGGAAACATCTCGGTTTGAAGCAGGATTGAAGATCCGGCTGTTGACCCGGACGGCTTGTTATCATAAAAACAAAAAAACTGCGGATGCTGGAAATCCAAAACAAAAACAGAATTACCTGGAAAAGTCGCTTCATGCTCTCGTCGGGACTTGGAAAAATTTATTAATTTTGCTTCCAATCTCCACCCCTCCATCATTTTCACGTGGTCCATCTCTGACACTTCCCTTCCCTTCCTTGACCTCGCTGTCTCAATCTCTGGTGATAGACTGTCCACCAATACCCATTACAAACCCACCGACTCCCACAGCTACCTTGACTACAGCTCCTCACACCCCGCTTCCTGTAAGGACTCCATCCCATTCTCTCAGTTCCTTCGCCTCCGTCGCATCTGTTCCGATGATGCTACCTTCAAAAACAGTTCCTCTGACATGTCGTCCTTCTTCCTTAACCGAGGTTTTCCACCCACGGTCGTTGACAGGGCCCTCAACCGTGTCCGGCCCATCTCCCACGCATCCGCCCTCATGCCTTCTCCTCCCTCCCAGAAACATGATAGAGTCCCCCTTGTCCTCACTTATCACCCCACCAGCCTCCGCATTCAAAGGATCATCCTCTGCCATTTCCGCCAACTCCAGCATGATGCCACCACCAAACACATCTTCCCTTCACCCCCCTTATCGGCATTCCGTAGGGATCGCTCCCTCCGGGACACCCTGGTCCACTCCTCCATCACCCCCTACTCCTCAACCCCCTCCTATGGCACCACCCCAAGCCCACGCAAAAGATGCAACACCTGCCCCTTCACTTCCTCTCTCCTCACCGTCCAAGGAGCCAAACACTCCTTTCAAGTGAAGCAGCATTTCACTTGCATTTCCCCCAACTTAGTCTACTGCATTTGTTGCTCCCAATGTGGTCTCCTCTACATTGGAGAGACCAAACGTAAACTGGGCGACCGCTTTGCAGAACACCTGCGGTCTGTCCGCAAGAATGACCCAAACCTCCCTGTCGCTTGCCATTTTAACATTCCACCCTGCTCTCTTGCCCACATGTCTGTCCTTGGCTTGCTGCATTGTTCCAGTGAAGCCCAACGCAAACTGAAGGAACAACACCTCATCTTCCGACTAGGGACTTTACAGCCTTCCGGACTGAATATTGAATTCAACAACTTTAGGTCGTGAGCTCCCTCCCCCATCCCCACCCCCTTTCTGTTTCCCCCTTCCTTTTTTTTCCAATAAATTATAAAGATTTTCCTTTTCCCACCTATTTCCATTATATTAAAAAAAACCCCACTAGAGCTATACCTTGAGTGCCCTACCATCCATTCTTAATTAGCACATTCGTTTAGATAATATCACCAACTTTAACTTTAACACCTATGTGTTCTATTGTACTACTGTCGTTGACATCTTTTGATGATCTGCTTCTATCACTGCTTATTTGTCCCTACAACCACACCCCCCCCTCCACCTCTCTGTCTCTCTATCTCTCCGCCCTCCACACACACACCTTAAACCAGCTTATATTTCAACTCTTTCTTGGACTCGAACTCAAGTTCTGTCGAAGGGTCATGAGGACTCGAAACGTCAACTCTTTTCTTCTCCGCCGATGCTGCCGGACCTGCTGAGTTTTTCCAGGTAATTCTGTTTTTGGCTTGTTATCATGGATACGTTATCAAGGCTGGAAGAACCTGCCAGAGTGTCGCCGGTAAAGTTTCACGCGAAACACAAAAATAGTGTAATTCAGCGAAGGGCAGTGACAAATTCTGATTAAAAATATAGTTTTATCGACACTTCCCAGTAGGCACTGCTGCATGGCGATACGCATGCGAGGGATTATCTGGCGCGTGGCATTATGGGAGTTGTAGTCCTCTTAGAATCTTAGAATGGTTGCAGCACAGAAGACCATTCGGTCCCTCATGCCTGTGCTGGCTCTCTGCAAGAACAGCGCAGTTTGTGCCATTCCCCTGCAAATCGTTTCCCTTAATTATTGAATTCCCTTTTGAAATTAAGCCACTATTGAACCTGCTTCCAGCACACTTTCACACTCCAGAAGGAGGCCATTCGGCCCATCGAGTCTACACTCGCTCTCTGAAAGAGCATTCCACCTGGTGCCATCCCCTGCCTTATCCCCATAACATTGCACATTCTCTCTTTTCAGGTAGCAATCCAATTCCCTTTTGAATACCTCGATCGAACTTGCCTCCACCACCCTTTCAGGAAGTTTGTTCCTGATTTCAACCACCCTCTGGGTAAAAAATTTTTTCCTCATATCACATTTACTGCTTTTGCCATTTGTTTTGAATCTGTGCCCTTTCGTCCTTTCAGTGTCACCCCCACTTGCCATGTTGCTGTAGCTGCTCCCATCTCTTTAGAGAATTGCTGGTCCCCACACCTAGCTCCTCCCCATTTAACTCCTAATCCTTATATCCTGAGCCTAACCTTATATCCTAACCTGAGCCCCGATCTCATGACCAAGTGTTCATTCTCTTTCCCCCATTCCCTCTTTCCCCTAACCTCAATTTGCAGAGAGTCATTATTACACCACAGAAGGAAACCATTCAGCCCATCAAGTCTATGCTAGGTCCTGGCAAAGCAATCCAGTTATTCCCATTCCCCTGCTCAATCCCCGTAGCCCTCCAAATTTATTTCACTCAAGATCCTAACCAATTTGCTTTTGAGATCATTGATTGCCTTAATTTGCACCACTCTCGTGAGCAGCAAGTCCCAAGTCATTACCACTCACTGTGTAAAAAAAGTTCATCCCCACATTCTCCCTTCCACCCACCTCTTGCTCAAAACCTTAAACCAGTCTCCCCCAGTCCTTGTACTATCAACCAATGAAACAGCTTTTCTTTCTCTACCTTATCTAAACCTGTCATAATCTTGTATACCTCTATCAATTCTCCCCTGAATCTCCTTTGCTCCAAGGAGAACAACCCCAGCTTCTCCAACCTAACCTTGTAACTAAAATCCCTCATCCCTAAAACCATTCTGGTAAATCTCCTCAGCACCCTCTCAAATACCCTCACGTTCTTCCTAAAGTGTGGTGACCAAAATTGGTCACAACATTCTAGTTATGGACTAACCAGAGTTTTATACAAGTTCAGCATAACTTAAGATCATAAGAAATAGAAGCAGGAGTTGGCCATTCAGTCCATCAAGCCTGGTCCGCTATTCAATATGATCATGGCTGATCTAATTGTGGCCTTAAGGTCACTATCTTGTCTGTCCCCCATAACCCTTTTACACCGTTTAACTCAGCCTTGAAAATATTCAATGGTTCAGCCTCCACTGGTCTCTGTGGAAAATAATTCCAAAAATAACGACCCTCAGAGAAGAAATTCCTCATCTCCATCTTAAATGGAAGACCCCTTATCTTTAAGTTGTGCTCCTAGTTCCACATTGCCCCATGAGAAGGAACATGCTCTCAGCCTACTCTATCAAACCTAATACCTCTTTCTATGAAGTCCAAGATACCCTATGTTTTGCTGACTATTCTCTCAATATGCCCTGTTACCTTCAAAAGTCCATGCACATGAACCCCCAGCCTGTCTTTGTCCCCGAACACACTTTAGAATTGTACCATTAAGCCTATATTGCCCTTTATATCAAAATTCATCACCTCACACCTCTTTGTATTAAATTCCATCTGCCACTTGTTTGCCAATTCTGCTAGTCTACCTATGTTCTGTTGCAGTTGATTTACCATAAGACCACAAGACATAGGAGCAGAAGTAAGGCCATTTGGCCCATCGAGTCTGCTCTGCCATTCAGTGAGATCTGATAATCCTCAATTCCACTTTCCTGCCTTTTCCTCATAACCCTTGATTCCCTTACTGATTAAAAATCTGTCAGCCTTGAATATACTTAACAACCCAGCCTCTACAGCCCTCTGTGGTTAAGAATTCCATAGATTGACTACCCTCTGAGAGAAGTTTTCCTCATCTCTGTTTTAAGTGGGCACTCCCTTACTCTGAGATTATGCCCTCTGGTCCTAGACTCCCAGCAGGGGAAACAACCTCTCAGCATCTACCCTGTCAAGCCCCCTTAGAATCTTATATGTTTCAGTAAGGTTGCCGCTCATTTTTCTAAACTCCAATGAATACAGGCCCAACCTACTCAACCTCTCCTCGTAAGAAAATCCCTCCATCCCTGGGATCAACCTAGTGAACCTCCTCTGGACTGCCTCCAATGCCAGTATGTCTTCCCATAAATAAGGGGACCAAAACTGTTCAGTATTCTAGATGTGGTCTAACTAGTGCCTTGTATAGTTTTAGCAAGACTTCCCTATTTTTATTCTCCATTCCTCCATTTGAAATAAAGGTCAACATTCCATTTGCCTTACCTGCTGAACTTGTATGCTAGCTTTTTGGGATTCATGCACAAGTACCCTCAAATCCCTCTGTGCTGCAGCTTTCTTCAGTCTTTCTCCTTTTAAATAATATTCAGCTTCTCTATTCTTCCTGCCAAAGTTCATAAACTCACATTTTCCCACATTGTATTCCATCTGCCACGTTTTTGCCCACTCACTTAACCTGTCTATATCCCTCTGAAGACTCCTTGCGTCATCCTCACCCTTGCCTTCCCACCTATTTTTGTGTCATCCGCAAACTGGGCGATAGTACATTCATTTCCCTCATCCAAGTCATTAATATATATTGTAAATGATTGTGGCACTCCATTAGTTACAGGTTGCCATCCTGAAAATGCCCCCCATATCCCAACTTTCTGCCTTCTATTAGTTAGCCAATCCTCTATCCATGCTAATATACTACCCCCAACACATGGGCTCTTATCTTATTGAGTAGTCTTATGTGTGGTACCTTATTGAACGCCTTTTGGAAATCCAAATATATTACATCTACTGGTTCTCCTTTATCTATCCTGCTTTGTACTTCCTCAAAGAATTCTAATAATTTGACAAGCATGATTTTCCCTTCATAAAGCCATCCTGACTCTGCTTGATTAGATTATGCAACTCTAAATGCTCTGCAATTACATCCTAGCATTGCTATCATCTTCACTGTCTGAAGCACTTCCAAGTTTAAGACAAACCTTCCAGAACCTAACTACTTGCTATGTAAAAATGTTTTCCCCCATGTCACCTTTCATTCTTTTGCTATTCAGCTTAAATTGGGGTCCTCTGGTTCTTAAATTTTATGCAAATGGGAACAGTTTCTACCTATTTATTCTATCCAGACCCCTTCTTGATTTTGAACAGCTCTTTCAAGTCTCCTCTCAGCCTTCTCTTCAAGTAGAACCGCCCCAGCTTCTCTAACCTACCCACACAACTGAAGTCCCTCATCCCTGTGATCATTCCCTCAAATCTTTTCTGCACCCTCTCCAATGCCTTCACACCCTTCCTAAAGTTGGAGCCCAAAATTGGATATAATACTCCAGTTGAGGCCAAACCAGTGTTTTATAAAGATTCACCACAATTTCCTTGCTATTTTATTTTTGCATCACCCTCAACCCCTGCCTTTATTTATAAAATGCAGGATCCTATCTGCCTTATTAACTGCTTTCTCAACCTGTCCTGCCATCTTCAATAATTTGAAGTCCCTCTGTAAATTCATCCCCCCTTTAGAATCGCACCCTTTATTTTGTCTCTCCAAGTTGCCTTACTACCACATGTATCACTTCCCTGCATTAAATTTCACCTGCCATGTATCCATTCATTCCACCAGCCTGTCTATTTACTCTTGAAGTCTGTTCTCCTCACAGTTCACAGTACTTCCAGGTTTTGTGTCATCTGCGAATTTAGAAATTGTGCCCTGCACACCTAAGTCTAGGCCATTAATATGGATCAAGAGAAACAGTGGTACTAACCCCAACCTTGGGAAACCCCACAATATACATCCTCAAGTCCAAAAAACCATTCATCACTACTGTGTTTCACATCATTCAACCAACTTCATATCTGTGTTGCCACTGTTCCTTTTTATTCCATGGACTTTAACTTTGCTGACAAGCCAGATAATTTGGCCTGTTGGAAGTCCATGTACCCCACATCAATCGCATTACCCTTATCAAGCCTCTCTGCTACCTCATCAAAAAAATTCAATCAAGTTAACCAAACATGGTTTGTCTTTCACAAATCTGTCTTGGCTTTCCTTAATTAATCTACACTTGTCCAACTGACTGTTAATTTTGGCCTTGATTATCATTTCTAAAATCTTTCCCATCACCGAAGTTAAACTGACTGGTCTGTAGTTACTGGGTTTATCTTTACACCAACCCTGTATCTGCCTCCAGAGATCTGTGGACATGCATTCCAAGGTCTTTCTGTTCCTCTACACTTCTGAGTATCCTACTGTTCATTGCATATTCCCTTGCCTTGTTTGAACTCCTCAAATTCATTATTTCACACTTCTCTGAATTGGATTCTATTTGCAGCTTTTCTGCTAATTTGACCAGTCCATTGATACCTCTCTCTAGTCTATAGCTTCCTTCCTCACCATCAACCACATGGTCAATTTTTGTATCATCTGTAAACTTCTTAATCCCTACATTTAAGTCCAAATCATTGATATATATCACGAAACATGTTGGCAAGACAAGATGGGTACCTGTTTCCTGAGGAGATCACATATCAGAATAAAAGATAATTGCTCCACATGGATGCTCAACAAATCTCACTAAAGTGATCAAACAGACAACGAATACACATTTCCTGAATCTGTCTACTTGCCACAGATCCTTATAAAATAGTAAAAGATTTATGGGATGTCCCAAAGGGCTTTACAGTCAATGAAATGCTTTTTGAAGTTTGGTTGTAATGTCAGAAACGTGGCTGCCAATGTGCGCACAATTTGTGTCCCCCAAACAACAATGAAATAAATAATCAGATATGATTTTTAGTGAAACAAAAACAAAAATACCTGGAAAAACTCAGCAGGTCTGACAGCATCTGTGGAGAGGGATACAGTTGATGTTTCGAGTACGTATTTTTAGTTTTAGTGATATTGATTGATATTGGCCAGAACATCAGGGAGAAGTCCTCTTTGAACTAGTGCCTTGAGATATTTTACATTCACCCGAAGTGGGCAGATGGGGCCTTGGTTTAGCATCTCATCCACAAACCAGGAATGTACATCAGAAGTGGCGAGCAGACAGAATCGACAGAAAATCAGGAACCGCCTTGGATTTTCTGTAATGCTTTCCCAGAGGATGATCACTTGATATGTGAGCAGGCATTAATAAAATTCAACCTGCAATATTTTACACACAGCTTTACAAGGAAGTGAGAAAAGGCACCAGCAGATTGTGCATAACTGTTCAATGTAATAGATTTCATTGTTTACATTATGTCTTTTAGTGGTGCAAAGCAATCCAATATATTCAATAAAGCTACTTTTATTTTAGATTCAAATATGTTGCAGCTCACACGTACATTAGCATAATTATTCAAGTGAGATCAGTGTTTGTATTTAATTTATTAAAGAGTCTCGCTAGAAATAACTGAATTTCACTCCAGAATGAGACTTCATGATAGGAGCAAACCAGTTATCATGCACCTGATCCTAGACAAACAAGGCTCTAAATTATTGATGGAATTTTCCACGGTACCTAAAATTTTAAATTGAAGCATGCGGCAGCTGACTGTGGCTGAGTGGAGAAAATGAAAAAAAAACTATTAATGCCCCTGTGATCTTTCTGCTGAGTTGCTCGCAGCAGAGTCCTGGAGATTAATGTTCAATTCCTAAAGACGCCAGGACAATCCTGGAGGGTTGGCAACACTGCTGGGTCTTATCTCTTCATAATTTTAAATACCTCTATCAAATCATATACACACAGCACCTTTCCTCTCTTTATCACCTTCAAAATATTGTTCACATTCTTCTGAACAATTTTACAAATGATTGCTAGAAATAATCTGCTGGACTTTTCTCAGGGGTTTCTCATCTTCTAATGTAACTTTGGAAACCTTGTTTATGTGCAAACCTCCATCAGAATTAAGGCAGTGAAGCAGAAGTCCCAAGGAAGTTCCAGAGAATGGATTGGATGACAAGAGTGCAGAATGATCTCTAAGGCAAGGTACCAGAGTCAGGCATTAGAGTATTAAAAAGATAGCTGGACAGTGAGCAGTGTGAGTTAGAGTACAAGGGGATCATGCACCAATGGGCCAAATAGACTCAGTTTATGAGAGGTGAATGGAGGCCCCGCGAAACCTGCAAGTCTGCCATTATATTGGGCTTAGTGCTGATGCAGTCGACAGCACCTCCAAAGTTAAACTGGTAATTTATTCACCAAGGCCACAAAGACACAATAAAAATGGGTGGCTAGTGCCTGCAAGAGAGTTGTGCCCAGCACACCCAATGTAAAAGCTGCTTAAAGTAGAAATTGGGCAATTGTCACTATAAGCACCATTCAATGCAATGGGGTTTCCATAGTGATAGTAAATTTGGTGAGAAAGAGGAGGAAAGGGAGCAGCAAGCATTTTAAATCTTCATCTACTGGTGGGATTCGGAAGCCAATTGAATTTTGAGCCATGTCTGAGTCATTGAGATTTCTGTTTCTTTGTGGAAATCAATGGAGAACAGTTGGCTTTACTCTTGAGCACCTAAGCCAACAACAAGCAGCTTGCAGTCTTTGACAGATTGTCATTCTATTTTCTAAACTCAGCAAAAGTCCAGCCTGTTTATATCAAAATCACCACAGGCTCCAGCAATTGAACATTCCCTTTGGCTGAAGGGCAAGCTTACTTTTGCCTGTTGTTGAAAGCAGAGATCGATTCAACCTTTCATATCTTTGAACTATATTGTGCTTCAGTGTTGTTGCTGTTTTTTTTGCATACAGTAATGCATTTCAAGCTTGGTTGATGCTCAACATTGAAAAGCTAAGTTCTGGCCTAACCTGAGCAAACAAACTGCACTGGGATTAGGCTAGATTCTGGAGAGAGCTGCGCACCATTCCCAGTTTGAGGACATATGTTGCACGTATCCTTCCCCTGTATTTTGCCAATTTGAGTAGCTATGCAGAGTGTTTCTCAACCCCCTGTTTTATCCCAAGCACAAGGTGGAGGAACCAATTGAACTGGACAGTCCATCCCTTGTCCCGGCAGATCTCGATCTGGTCCAGAAAGTGCTTCTTGGCTTCTTCATCATTCTTGCCAACAGTAAGTGTCTCACGAATATATTCAATATCTTCTTTGCTGGTTAGTTGTGGCATCCCTGTCATTACCATCATGGAGAAGAGTATAATCAGCAGGTTGGTGTGGTGGCGGAGTGCAAGGTAGGCCTTGACACAGATATCCTGTGGGAAGAAATTATATTTGGCATCTATTTTCTCTTTCATTAAAGTTATATTAAACAGAAACTTCATTCAGTCAGACACTGCATAATGAGCAGACTTGGTCTCAATGCACAATGTAGCAGGCCTGTGTCTTAATTGCCATGCACATATAGTAAGCCTAATCCCGAATCCAGACAGTCAGTTCTTGGATTTAAATAAAAATCAGCAGGATTTAACATGTAGAGTTTAGTGGGGCTGACATTTTGTCCCTAATTTATTTTGTACAAAGATATAGAAGCTGACAGGTAATGAATTTGGGTTCATCTCTTCAGTCCCACACATATTGAGTTCCCAACCTGTGTCACCTATTGAATAGTGACAAAGCAGCATAGCAAAAGAAAACCAAACTGGGATTGATGTCCTGTACTGTGATCAGCAGTTTGCCCAGCAATAGAGACTGGAAGCTGGGTTTTTGCCGGTCTTTTCAAACTACTTTGTGTGTTAGAAAACTTCACACATCCGTCGCTTGACAGAACGTTGAATTTAAAACTCATTCATAGATGCTTCTGCTGTGTTGTTAGATGGGATGGTTACGTATCTTGGATAAGCTTTGTATTTACTAAGTGCACCAATAATATATCTGTAGCTTCCTGTCCAATAAATTCTATAAAGCCTCACCCTCCACACTTGGGAATGCAAGGTGCTGCAACAACAACATGCATTTTTTTAGCACCTTCAGTGTAGTAAACATCCAGAGATGCTTCATAGGTGCACTTTCAGATAAAATTTGATGCTGAGACTTATAAAAGATAGGTAAACAAAAGCTTAGTGAAACTGGTAGGTTTTAAGGAGCATCTTAAATGAGGGAAGAGAGGGGGAGAGATTTAGAGAGGAATTCCAGAGCCTAGGGCCTTGAAGGCTGAAGGCACGGCTGCTAATGGTGGAGTGATTAAATCAGGGATGAGGCCAGAGTTGGAGAAACACAGAGTTCTCATTAGGATGAAGGATTAGAGAAGGTTACAGAGATGAGGAAGGGAGAAGCCATAATGGGACTTGAACACAAGAATGAGAATTTTAAAGTTGAGGTGTTACTGGACCTGGTGTTAATGTAGACCAGCAAGCACATGGGTGTTGGGTGAACAGGACATGGTGTAAGTTGCGATACAGGCAGATGTACCTGGCAGTCACTGTGCAATCTGTCAGGTAATGACATCATTGGATTCACGCACCTGAAACTTCTGGAAGTGTTGGCTTGTCTTCTTGCCAGATGTGCCCATTACAAAGAGAAAGTCAGGAGTCAGAACAAAGGGGACTCTCTCCTTATTGATCCCCAGGAAGCTTTTATAGTTTCCAAGGATATGACCAAAATCGATATGGAAAAGATTTCCTGAATGGAATGAAGCAGAAACTTGTCAATTTATTTTTATTAGCACCAACATAAGTGTTCTTTTCACAATCCACTCAAGACTGTTAATGAGACTCAGAATAAACTGACCTGGCAGGAGGATCAGTAACCAAATGACACTGATTTAAGATAATTAGCAAAAAAAACCAGGAGGAGGTGAGGAGAATCTTTTTTATGCAGCTTGTGTGTTCTGGAATGCATTGATAGGGTGGTAGATTCAATAGTAATTTTCAAAAAGGAATTGGATAAATACTTTAAAAGATAAAATTTGTAGAGCTAAGGGGAAAGAGCAGGGATATGGGACTACATAGCTCCTTCAAAGAGCCAGCATATCTACAATAGACCAAATGGCCTCCTTCAGTGCTGTATGATTAAACAAAACCTGCAGCATAAAATATTTAGCTAACACCTAGTTATCATAGGAAGTTATATGTGAGGTCAGGGCAAGTTTATCTTAAGGTTTTATCACTTACCCGGGGAGGTGAGCCCCAAGAGGCTATTGCAAATAGAAACAATGTGCAGGGTTACAGGGAAAAGGCAGGAGACTGGCAATAAGTTAAAATGCTCAGAGAGCTGGTGAGGACACCATGAGCCAAATAGCCTCCTTCTGCACCGTAACAATTCTGTGATTCTGCAAAACTTATTCCCAAAGATTAATAAGATTTGGGAAGGACACTAAAGTGGAGACTGCTAAAGGAGGCCAAGGGACACTCAAATGTATTTCTGGAATAAGAAAAGATTGTGGTGGGTAGTTGGAGTTGATCTACAGGATTGTTTGGCTTTCTGTACTTTTGCTATTCTGATTTTTTTTAATTCTTATGCTCTAGATTTTGTCATGTCAACAATGTGCTGTGCTAGTTGTGTACTGCACCCAAACTCCACACAATTACCAACATTGGACACCAGAAAATCAAGGAAAAAGCAACAGTAGAGAAGATAAAATGTAATCATCACAGGAACATGAATATCAATGTTCGGAAAAGCAATTTCAATTAAAGCTTTTAAAAAATAGTTGTTTCACTTAATTGCTAAGTTGTGTAATTAACAGGACAATCCTGTTTCTGTAGTTCAGTTGTACCAGAGTGTCTCATTCATGGTGTGGCACCACTAACACTGACATGCTTCACTTAATTTGTGCATAGATATATGCGTGAGCAAATGATTTGAGGCGCTGATTCGCCCTACAACAAGCTCCCCTGCGTGTGCTGGCCCATTGTGTGGGTGAGGTGGTGAATGGAGATGAGCTAGTTATGGCTGAGGAGTGGAGGGATAGGGATACCAGACTGATCCCCTTGCGACACCTCTGTGTGTCTCCCCAGCGACTGGTTCAGCAGCAGCACTGACATGGATCTGGCTGTCAGTCTTTTTGGTCAGCAATTGATAATTGGATGGAAAATAACAATAAAGGAAAATAGAGATTACGGTGCATGACATGCACACATTTAAAGGCCACTCTCTGCCTGTTGTAAAGAACGTATGAAATGGCACCATGAGTAGGCCACTCAGCCTTTTAAGCAGGATTTGCCATTTAATAAGATCATGGATTATCTCCTACCTCAATGGCACTATCCCACAAGATCCCCATATTTCTTAATTTGCATAATATTCAAAAATCTATGAATCTCTTGAATATAGACAATAGCTGAGCACCCACAGCCCTCTGGTGTACAGAATGCCAAAGATTCACAACCTTTTGAGTGAAGCAGTTTCTATCCTAAATAGCTGACCCCTTCTTCTGAGACTGTGAGCCCTAATTCCAGACTCTACAGCCAGTGGAAATATCCTCCCAGCACCCACCTTGTCAAACCCTCTAAGAATTTTATATGTTTCAATGAGTATAAGTGACACCATCATCAATGTGCTAAGAATTTTGTTCCCTTGCTCCTAACGGCTATCCGTGTTCTGCTTACACACCAATCCTGTGTTGTGGTTTACACACCTACCCTGCATCGCTGCTTGCACACATATCTAATGTTGCTATATCACATCTTTCACACTCACTGATTATCTCATGCATTAGTGCTGTCATGTCACTGGCACTTCTCACCTTCCACTCAGCTCTCCCTTTTCTTAGGGCAGTAACCCACTCTGGGGTCATGGCTTGGTGAGCAGCAGCAACCCAGCTATATTGCACTCAAAAGAGCATTTCCATCATTATTATTATTATTAATGTTATCGGAAAAAGTCAATTTATAGCTTTTAAGATCATTTCTATTTCTTAAACAGGCCATTTGCAGCAATGTGCTGCTAACTGGAGCATAGACAGTGAATGGACAGGTTACACCACTATGTGGTACATTATCCTGTACTCACCAGACATCCACATACAGAAACTTTCACAGTATAGGAATTAAGAGTAATAACTCTAGTTTGATTTTCTACTTTCTCTTTCACTATCCCAAGAGATGCTGAAACTAATTGCAATGTCTAACAATGGTTCTCTTTTAGAGAAGATTAAGAGGAATTTTAATAGAGCTATTCAAAATTATGTTGTCTTTTGATTTAAGATAATTGTTAAAAAAAACCAGGAGGGAGATGAGGAGACTTTTTAAAATATTATTATGATTTGGAACGTCCTGCCCAAAAAGGTGATGAAAGCAGATTCAATGGTAACTTTCAAAAGGAAATTGGATAAATAGTTCAAAAAGGAAAAGACTTGCAGGTGTATGGGGAAAGAGTAGGATGACTGAGACTAATTGATAGCCCTTTCAAAGAGCTGACACAGACATGATGTGCCAAGTTGTTTCCTTCATTGCTGAATGATTTTATGTTCCTACAAACCACCTTTCTTGCAACATTGCCCTGATAATTCAGTACAGATCGAGAATGGAATAGAGACTTTCCAGGTTTGTGTGTCTTAGCATCATTAAGCCATCAGAGGAGCATATATTTCAATCACCTATCTTAGACACTTCACACTTACCTGACTCTGTGATCATAATGTTGTCATTGTGCCTGTCTCCTATGCCCAGAATGTAGGTAGCAACACAATACCCAGCACACGAGTAAACAAACCTTTCCACAGCAGACTGGAACTGCAATGTCAATTGAGAATTCTTTCAGTTTGCATAATTGAAGTGGCATTTCAAATATTAAAGACAACAGTATGAGAGGGCATCCAGCACAGTCACACCAAGCAAGGAACAAAGATCTGACACAATCCAGTCAAAAAATAGTGGTGAGAATATGGTGGTATTGTTTGCTTCAACAGTTGTATGTTGTGCTGTCAGAGAATGCAGCTGTCACACGAGTACATGTCTGGCACAGTATACGTTGTATCAACACCTGTCAGGCTGAACACATGTTTGTACCTGTACCGATTAGGCAGAGTACATCCTAGTAGGCACACTACCAGTTTATTCCATCTGATGGTCATTTTTATGAGAATTTTACTTCATGGGATAAAAACAAAGTGCTGGAAGAACTCAGCAGGTCTGGCAGCATTTGTGGAGCGAGAAACAGAGGTAATGTTTTGAGTCCAATATGACTTCTTTTGAACCCCAAACCTGGGATTTGAAATATTAACTCTGTTTCTCTCTTCAAAGATGCTGCCAGAACTGCTGAGTTTTTCCAGCACTTACTGTTTTTACTTCAGGCCTCCAGCATCTGCAGTATTTTGCTTTTATTTTACTTCATGGGATGTCATTTACATCATCAAGTTGCAGTCTATGGTATTGGTCGAATACCTGATGCTAGTCCAGTACATAGGAACCAGTCCAGTATCAGTGAACTGATACAATGCCTGTTTGGTGCTCGAGAACTCATTCAAAATAGATGAAATAAAAACAAAATACTGGAAAAACTCAGCTGGCCTGGCAGCATCTGTGGAGCGAGAAACAGAGTTAACGTTTTGAGCTCTGAGCTGAACAAGGGTAGAAATGTGATGGGTTTTATACTGTTGAAGAGTGGAGTTGGAGCAGATGGAGCAAAATAGGAGGTCAGGGATAGGTTGGACTCAGGAGAGATTAAATGACAAGGATGTCATGGACACAAGACATAAGGAGTGCTAATGATAGTGTTTTCGACTATGCCTCTATTAACACCTGCCTTAAAGGTCAGATAGCGGCATGTGTCAGCAGAACAAGAGTCAGCACTTCCTGAAAGCAAAACATGAGAACAAGTTACAGACTGACCCTTGGGTGGTGTAGGTGGAGGATGGGGTGGGGCTGGGGGGGTGGGGGGAAAGGAAGGGGGAGGTGGAAAATAAATCAAAATGAAGGACAGAGTTCATGGTCTGAAGTTGTTGAGCTCAATGTTAAGTCCGAAGGCTGTAAAGTGCCTAACTAGAAGATGAGGTGCTGTTCCTCCAGTTTGCATTGGGCTTCATTGGAACATTGTTGCAGGCTAAGGACAGAAGTGTGAGCATGAGAGCAAGATGGTGAATTGAAATGGCAAGCGACAGAAAAGTTGGGGGCATGCTTGCAGACTAAGTTAAGGTGTTCCGCATAGGTCCATCTGCCTCTAGCTTGCTTCCCTTAATGTCCCCATTAGCACATCCTTTAGATAATATCGTTACCGTCAACACCCCTTTGTCCTTTTATCTATGACATCCTTGGCAGTCTCTTCTTGGCCTCCACCTATCACTGGCCCCCTATCGAGCTCTCCTGTCCCACCCCATTCTACCAGCTTATATTTCATCTCATTTCTATATGTCTTAGTTCTGATGAAGGGTCATATGGACTCGAAACATCAACTGTATCCCTCTCCGCAGATACTGTCAGACCTGCTGAGTTTTTCCAGGTACTTTTGTTTTTGTTACAGATTTCCAGCATCTGCAGTAGTTGCTTTTACCTTAGTGTTCCGCAAAGTGGTCACCCAGTCTGCATTTAGTCTCCCCAGTGTAGAGGAGATCTCATTGGGAGCAGTGAATGCAGTAGACTAAATTGAAAGATGTGCAAATGAATTACTGCTTCACCTGGAAGGAGTGTTTGGGGCCTTGGACAGTGAGGAGGGAGGAGGTAAAGGGGTAGGTGTTACACCTCCTGTAATTGCATGGGAAGGTGCCTTGGGAAAGGAATGAGGGTGATAGAGGAGTGGACCAGGATGTCATGGAGAGAATGGTTCCTATGGAATGCTGACAGTGGTGTGAGGGGAAGATTTGTTTGGTGATGGCATCAAGCTGGAGTTGGCAAAAATGGCAGAGGATGATCCTTTGACTACGGAGACTGGTGGTGTGGAAAGTGAGGACAAGGGGAACCCTATCTGGGAGGGAGGGGAAGGAGCGAGGGCAGAAGTGCGGGAAATGGGTCAGACGCAGCTGAGGGCCCTGTCAACCACAGTGGTGGGTGGGGGGGGATGCTCAGGAAAGCGCCATTGTGGAAGGTAGCAACATTGGAACAGGTGCGACAGAGATGGAAAAAGTGGGAGATTGGGATGGAGTGTGTGGAGACAGGGTGTGTGGAGGTATATTTGAGGTAGCTGTGGGAGCTGGTGGGCTTGTAATGAATATCGATAGACAGTCTATCACCAGAAATGGAAACAAGGAAGTCAAGGAAGGTGAGTTGGTCCCTGTGAACTGGCCTAACATTTTTGAGCCAATTCAGCATCTCTTTGCCAGTCTAAGATCTCTGAACTGGTCCAGTACTTGGGAACCTGTCTGGTTCCTAGGAACTGATCCTATACCTGGGAACGGTTTCAATACCCGTAAGTTGTTCCGGTACTTGCAAACCAGTTCAGGACTTGTGAACTAGTCCAGTAACTGTGAACCAGTCCTGTACCTCCTGTGTTATTCCTGTACCTATAAGTCCGTCCCGTACCAATGACCTTCTCTAGTACAGAGCAGACAGTCCATTTACCTTGTCCTCAATCAGACACTTGTCTTTCAGCCAATGATTCAACACTTCATCCTTGAATGCCCCAGTGTTGCCGACTGTGCTTTGCTGGATCTTGGCTATGGTTGTGGCATCTTTTACAATTTGAATGATTCCTATAGAAGTGCAACAAAACTTTTGGGTTTGAGACCTTGGATAGAATTACATGACTATTTTTAATCAGAAGTCTATAAAGCAGGTTATCACTTCATTGGTACATCTGGCACTCACTGTGAAAGATCATTACTGAGTTAACCCATTAGTATAGAGACCCTACAACCATCCCATAAGTGATTGGGCTTGATTTGAACACAGGGTGAAAGACTGATATCTAACTAACTGTGTCCCCTACACAGCTTTCTAGGTTTTATTTGCTCATCGTGCTAGTACAGTGTGTATTAAATAGAACAGTTTCCATTTCCAGCCCCATTTCTCACATCAACCATCATCAGTCATTGGCAGTTCATTTCCATGATGTGCTCTAAATTCATGCTTCCCTCAGGACTGGACCAAGACTGGCCAAATCACAAAGGACATTGATAGCCAGTAGCCAGTGTTGACTTTGAGCCCATTGGTCTGGGCTACATTTGAACCCTGGTATCAGAGATGTCAGGTTTGTGTCTGAACCATCCAGTTCTCCACACCCTGTTCGAAACACAGATACACCAAAAAGTAGCCACAGTCTACAAGACCAGAGTAAAGAGATTTTTTTTTTACCGATTTTGTTCCCTGTTGCAATGCACCCGTACGGCAACAAACAAAGATCCAAGGATTCTGTCTCCCAGATTGAGTCCATAATTATAAGGATCTGTGGATAAATGGAAGTGTTGTTATACTTATGAAACAAGAGCGTTCAAAAAAGTAAATACACAGCGTCATGGAACAATTGTCTATACCTGTTAGCAACTTTTGTTTGCTCCTCCCACACTGTCGAGCTTTGCTGTATTCCCTGTGTTACTGGATTGTTCTTTACATTATGAAGCAGGTATGGCCCCCTCACCGCTGTCATACTTATATAGAGACTCCTTCGTAACAGTTTATTCTATCCTCTGATACCTCCAGCTATGTGTGACCCTAGCAATACTCATCTTTGCTTTACACAACATAAAGATTAATCACTCATTCCCCTTCCCCTACAATATTCTCTTTGTCTGTATATTACTGGGCTTTCTTCACATCACAGATAAGTAATGGCAAACATTTAATGAAATAATTCATAACTCTCAATGAATATACATTCCTCGGAGGGATAAAAACTCCACAGAAAAAAATGGTCCAACCGTGGCTAACAAGAGAAATTAAACTTTGTATTAGATTAAAGGAAGAGGTTTATAACGTGGCAAAAAAAAAAAGTAGTAAGTCTTCCGATTGGCAAGGTTTTAGAAGTCAGCAAAGGATGACCAAGAAATTGTAAAGAGAGAGAAAATAAGATGTGAGAGTAAAATGGCAAGAAATGTATCATGAGAGCTTTTTATTCTTTCATGGGATGTGGACGATCACAAACTGGTTTCACAACATCATGTGGCCGCTTTGCCATATTGTCCGCTCACACCGCCAAATATTCCCAACACCAATGGGCACAGCCGGCATTTGTTGCCCATCCCTGATTGCTCTTGAGAGAAGTGAAGAACCAACTACATTGCTGGGGTCTGGGGTCACATGTAGGCCAGACCAAGTAAGGATGGAAGATTTCCTTCCCGAAAGGGCATTAGTGAACCAGATGGGTTTTGTGACAATTGATGATAGTTGCATGGCCACCATTACTGAGACTCAATTCCATAGCTTTTATTAATTAACTGAATGCTTTAATTAATTGAATTTAAATTCCGTCTGTTTGTACAATTATTTTAAAAGTAAGAGGTGAGCAAAAGTAAAGATTGATCCCTTAGCGGCAGAGACAGGAGAAATTAAAATGGGGAAATTGGAAACGGCAGAGATATTTTGGCCTGGATTTTCCGTGCCCACTGGCATTGGGAATATTTGGTGGTGTGAGTTGACAATATGGCGAGGCAGAAAAAATTGGTTTCACGATGTACTGAAACCAGTTTGCAATCATTCGCTCAGCCCCTCAATGGCAGGCCACGTTTCTCACCATTGGACGCCGGGAACCTCATTGTAATACATCAACATAAAGCTAGACCACCAGACTCATTCCCCCCCACTGGATTGTCCGCCCAAGTTAGCGGAAAAACAAGCCGACGTGTTTCACAACAGCATATATAAGGTGTGCACCTGGAGGGCTGCACTTCGCTCAAGACTTCGAGGTTTGTTTGCCCATCTTGCTTTGATCAGCACTTGCAGTCATCAACGCCAGGCTTCACGGCAACACCATATCACTTGTAGGGGGGCTCATGGGCAGGTCTCTACCTGCCAGTTCAATCATATGTGGGTGGCTTTTCAACAGCAACAGGGCTAGGGCTTGCCTCAGACAAAGGAAGAGGCTGCAGGATGAGGGCTGTACTGGAGAAGAGGGTATCCCAGGGTGTGTGTGGGGACACATGTTGATTTATCCAAGTGACCTCAAGATGGTGAGGGCTGAGGAGGCAATCTCCAGAGGAGATGAGGCTGGATGGACATGTGAGGGTATGTGTGTGAGAATGGGTGGTAACGTCTCTTGAGCTGGCAGTAAGTGAGATGCCAATCCTCTGCACTGGATGGCCAACCTCTTCTTCGCAGCATTGACACTGACCACCACTGCCATCGCCCACCACGCCAGAGTGGTAACGTTGCTGCCCCTCCTGTAGCCAAAGTGGAAGTGGAGGACATCACACTGGGCCTCCACGATGTCCAAAAGATGCTTGAAGGCTGCAGTCTTCTTGTTTTCGGGGCCATGTCTTCCTTGCTGCGGTCCCAGGCTGGAAGCACTGAGTGCAGCTATACTTTAAATGTGATGCCTTGCATGATAAAGCAGCATGGCAGGCAAATCGGAGCCTGCCTGCCATCGAAACAGCATGCATCCTGGGAATTCAAAATCATGCAGTGGGTTTGGGGTGGTCTGGCATGAAAAGCTGCCATTGTGGCTGGCAGGTAAAACATTGTTTTTCCTGCCTGCTACCGTACTTAGTGTAAATCTGGGACAATTCTGCCCTTTGCGTCTATCTTCACAGTAGAAGACACAAAAATTACCAGATATAATGGGGAACCAAAAGTCTAATGGAGTGAGGAATTAATTAATACTAGTCAAGAAAAAGACTGGAGAAATTAATGGGACTAAAGCTGAAAAATCCCATGGGCTTAATGGCCATCAGCCTAGCATTTGGCTGCATTATATTGTCTTATAACTGGTAGAGTGGATAAGGAGGGACCAGTGGATGTAGTATATTGGGATTTTCATAAAGCATTCAATAAGGTGCCACACAAGAAGCTGTTACATAAGATTAGGGCTCATGGGATTTGGGATAATATATCTGCATGGATTGAGGATTGATTAACAGACAGAAAACTGTAGGAATAAACAAATATATAGGATGCATTAGTTTTGATCTTCAATAATTCACTGGATTCTAAAACAGCCCTATGGATTGGAAGGTAGCTAACATAACTTTGTTCAAGAAAGAGGGGGAAGAGAGAAAACAGGGAACTACAGGGACATCAGTAGCAGGGAAAATGCTGAAATCTAGAGGAAAATGGTAACAAGTCACCTAGAAAATCATATCATTAGGCAGAGTCAACACAGTTTTATGAAAGGGAGATTGTGGTTGACAAACCTATAAGAAGTTTTTGAGGCTGTAACTGGCAGGGTGTATAAGGCAGAACCAGTGGATGTAGTGTATTAAGATTTTCAGAAAGCATTCAATAAGGTGTCACACAAAAGACTGTGACATGAGATTAAGGCTCATGAGATTAGGCAGCATGGATTGAGGATTGGTCCACAGACAGAAAACAATAAGAATAAACAAGTATTTTCTGGTTGCCACAAGGATTAGTGCTTAGGCCTCAGCAATCTGCAATCTATTTCAATGACTTACATGAGGACGCCAAGTGTAATATGTCCAAGCTTTCTGACAATAAATGGATAGTTGAAAAATAAACTGTGAGGAAGACGTAAAGAGGCTGCAAATGGATATTGACAGGTTAAGTGATTGGGCAAGAAGGTGACAGATGCAGTATTATGTGGGAAAATGTGAAATTGTCCACTTTGGGAGGAAGAATGGAAAAGCAGACTACTTTTTAAATGCTAGTAAATGTTGGTAATCAGAGAGTTTTGTGTATCCTTGTTCATGAATCAGAGAAGGTTAACATGTAGGTACAGCAAGCAAATTGGGACGGCAAAGCAGTATGTTAGTTTTTATTGCAAAGGATTAGATTACAAGAGTTAAGAAGTCTTGCTGAAATTACCATACATAAGAAAAAGCTAATCTCATAAAAATCGACCCATGATTTGTGGCTTAAAAGTTCAGAAATTTTCATACACCGCATGTAAAAGTTGACCTTAATTTTTCAGGGATCACGGCCCATTGGCTGCCCCGCTCTCCTCTCCTCCCCACACCTCTGGGAGCCTTTCACACACTCACTGAAAAAAGGCAGCAGGTAGAAGACACTGTCCAGGAAAGTCCTGGTATTGATCTGCTGTCCATTGGGAGCTGCTTGAACTGATGCTCTGCAAACATCATTATCACGTATAGCCAAAATCACAGTGCTCCCCAAGGAGGCACAACTGCAACCAAACAATCTGCCGAATCCACCCTGCTGCACTCAGGCTCAAAATTAAATAGCGCAGCCTGGCTGACTGCAGCAGACCAGACTCGCCAAGGTCCACACACCCGTGTTATGGCAACAGGCCGGAGGCATCTGACCAATCAGTGGACTCATCTGGATAACCAATCCATGAACAGGATGCTAAGTGGGCCCAAGTCAAGCACATACGTAAACTCCTTGAAAATATTACTCATGCAAAAGTTAGCCCTTAATTTTTTTGCTTAAATAATTGGTTGCCCAAGTTCAACATTTGTACTGGTATATACGGTATATAGGCTTTGCAATGTTACCTCTAACTTCTGTTTGCTGTGCACAGCTAGCCTTGTTGCATTGCGTGGTCCATTTGGTCCCTACATGGCACATATTCCTGATTGTTGTATGGCACCCATGCAACTTATATAGAACATTGAGACTTTGGTGGATGACACCTGGAGCACTGTGCACAGTTTTGGTTTTCTGATCTAAGAAAGGATTTTCTTGCATTGAAGGGGCTGCCACAAAGATTGATTAGACTGATTCCTGGAACGTGAAGGTTGTCCTATGAGGAAAGGCTCCATGATTCGATGACAATTCTCAGTAGTTTAGAAGAATGAGAGGTAATCTTATTGAATCTTATCAAATTCTTTGATACCTTAGCAGGGTAGATGCTGAGAGGCTGTTTCCCCTGACTTAAGAGTCTAGAACCAGTCTCAGAATAAATGGTCAGCCATTTAGGACTGATATGAGAAGAAATTTCTTCACTCAGAGAGTTGTGACTCCGGAATTCTCTATTCCAGAGAGTTGTTGAGTGTTCTATTCCCCATAAACTTGAGGTCATGCAAATTTTTTTCTGCCCATGTCTTAACTCACACTAGGTACCGTTCCCCTATCACCCCTGTACTCGCTGACCCACATTGGCTCCCGGTCAAGCAACGTCTTGATTCTAAAATTCTCATCCTTGTGTTTAAATCCTTCAATGGCCTTGCCCTTTCCCATCTCTGCAATCTCCTCCAGACCCACGACCCTCCAAGATATCTGCACCCCTCTAATTCTGGATTCTCGAGCATGCCCAATTTTAATCATATCACCACTTGTGGCCATGCCTTCAGCTGTCTGGGCCCTAAGCTCTGGAATTCCCTCCCTACACCTCTCCGCCTCCATACCTCATTTTCTTCCTTGAAGACACTCTTTAAAACCCACCTCTTTGACCAAGCTTTTGGTCATCTGACCTAATGACCCCTCAGTTGATTTGGTGTCATATTTTCTTTTATAATGCTCTTGTGATGCACCTTGGGATGTTTCATTATATTAAAGGCGTTATATAAATATAAATTGCTGTTGTTATTATATTCAAGGCTGAGATTGATAAATGTTTGGATACAAAGGAAATAAGGGATATGGGGATAGGATGAGAAAGTGGAGTTAAGGTAGAAGATCAGCCATGATCCTACTGAATGGCGGAGTAGCTTCAAGGGCTATATGGCCTACTACTGCTCCTATTCCTTATGTTCATATTTCTGTGTTACTGACTGATATTATTGAGTTATTTCTCTTCTGTTATGACATTTTCTGTATCTCTTTATTACTCAGAAATTCTTAACCCTACGTTACTGGCTATTTTGTCGTGTTATAAGACTGGTATGTGGAGGCCACTAATTATAGCATAGTTACAGTGGAGAATAACAAACTGATTTACAGTGAGACATGTGACTAAGTATTATAGTAACAGGGCTTACAGTAAGGGGTGTATTAGAAAGTGTTACAGTGGGAGGTATGGGAGATAGCAGCGTTACAGTAAAGATGTATCAGAGAGTGTTTCAATAAAAGGTGTGGGACATAGTAGTGATACAGCAAAGGGTGTATCAGGGAGTGTTACTGTGAGACCGCAGAGTGTTACGGTGAGAGGTGTGGGAGATTAAGGGGAAAATATTCACTCCCGAGTCAGGCGCACAGAGTCAGGAAAATTCCTAACTACCCAAACCCCACTCTGAGGAACTTCCCCAAAAGATCAGATTTTCACTCTGGGGCAAGGGGTACTTGGACCTTTCCAAAAGGTTACCTTACCTCTCCCAAAGAACTCCAGTAGGTTTAGACTTTTCTTCAAATTCGTAAAGCCCATGAGTCCTGTTAATCTAATTACTATTTATTAAATATGGAAATAGTGTGGGAAAATAGAGTTGAGGTAGAAGATCAGGTGTGATCTAGTTGAATGGTGGAGCAGGCTCAAGGGGCCATATGGCCTACTCCTGCTCCTATTTCCTATGTTCTTATGTTCGGAAGCCTGGACGACAAAAATTGTTTGATCAAAGGCTACTGCACTTTTAAATGTGTCGCTGCCTCCATGAACTGCAGACGTATGAAATACAACCCTCCCGCCCCCCAAGTGAATATGGTGGGTGCTGGGTCATGAGCGGGACTTCCAGAATTGGGAATCAGGTGCCATTTTGGCTAAGGTGCGGAGCCCTTCTGTTTCTGTGAAAATTTGGGCATAAGTTGCCTATCAAAAAATGTTAAATTGAGGGAACTAAGGAACACAAAGTATTATAAGGTACGTTAGGTATGGTAAGGGGCGGCGATGGCACTGTGGTATTGTCGCTAGACTAATAATCCAGAGACTCAGGATAATGCTCTGGGACTCAGGTTTGAAGCCCGTCATGGCAGATGGTGAAATTTGAATTCAATAAAAATCTGGAATTAAAACTCTAATGATGACCATTAGACCGATGTCGATTGTTGTAAAAACCCATCTGGTTCACTACTGCCCTTTAGGGAACGACATCTGTTGTGCTCACCTGGTCTGGTCTCCATGTGATTCCAAACCCACAGCAATGTGGTTGACTCTTAAATGCCCTCTGAAATGGCCTAGCAAGCCACTCAGTTGTATCAAACGGCTACAATGACACAAAAAAGCATTGAAATCGACAGACCATTCGGCAACGGTCAAGGCACTGGAGATGAAGTTGTGGAGATTGAAGTCCCACCTTTACACTGAGGATATCCTCCATTGTGTTGTGTGGCACTACCACCGTGCCAAGTGCAATAGATTTGTAACATATCTAGCAACTCAAGACTGGGCATCCATGAGGCACTGTGGGCCATCAGCAGCAGCAGAATTGTTTTCCAACACAATCTATAACCTCATGGCCCCTGGCATATCCCCCATTCCACCATTACCATCAAGCCAGGGGTTCAGCCCTGGTTCAATGAAGAGTACAGGAGGGCATGCCAGGAGCAGCACCAGGCATACCTAAAAATGAGGTGTCAACCTGGTGAAGTTATAACACAGGACTACTTGCATGCCAAACAGCATAAGTAGCAAGTGATAGACAGAGCTAAGCGATCCCACAAACAACGGATCAGATCTAAGCTCTGCAGTCCTGCCACATCCAGTCGTGAATGGTGGTGGACAATTAAACAGTTCACTGGAGGAGGAGGCTCCACAAATATCCCATTCCTCAATGATGGGGGAGCCCAGCACATCAGCGCAAAAGATAAGGCTGAAGCATTCGCTACAAACTTCAGCCAGAAGTGCCGAGCGGATGATCCGCCTCGGCCTCCTTTGGAAGTCCCCAGCATCACAAATGCCAGTCTTCAGCCAATTCGATTCACTCCATGTGATATGAAGAAACTGCTGAAGGCACTGGATACTGCAAAGGCTGTGAGCCCTGATAATATTCTGGCAATGACACTGGAGACTTGTGCTCCAGAACTTGCCACGCCCCTAGCCATGCTGTTCCAGTACAGCTACAACACTGGCATCTACCCGACTATGTGGAAAGTTGCCCAGGTATGTCCTGTACATAAAATGTAGGAACAAATCCAATCTGGCCAATCAGTCTACACTCAATCATCAGTAAAGTAATGGAAGGGGTCATCGACAGTGCTATCAAGCAGCACTGCGTAGCAATAACCTGTTCACTGACGCCCAGTTTGGATTCTACCAGGGATACTCAGCTCCTGACCTCATTACAGCCTTGGTTCAAACATGGACAAAAGAGCTGAACCCGTGAGGTGAGGTGGGAGTGACTGCCCTTGATATCAAGGGCATCTGGACAGCATTTGACTGAGCGTGGCATCAAGGAGCCCTAGCAAAACTGGAGTCAATGAGAATCAGGGGGGAAACTTGCCAATGGTTGCAGTCATACCTAGCACAAAAGAAAATGATTGTGGTTGTTGCTGGTCAGTCAGCTCAGCTCCAAACATCACTGCAGGAGTTCCTCAGGGTGGCGTTTCTCAGCCCAACCATCTTCAGCTGCTTCATCAATGATCTTCCTTCCATCATAAGGTCAGAAGTGGGGATGTTCGCTGATGATTGCACAATATTCAGCACCATTTGCGAATCCTCAGATAATGAAGCAGTTCATGTCTAATTGCAGCAAGACCTGGACAATGTCCAGGCTTGGGCTGACAAGCAGCAAGCAACATTCGTGCCACAAGTGTCTGGCAATGACCATCTCCAACAAGAGAGAATTCAACCATCGTCCTTTGATGCTCAATGGCATTACCATCACTGAATCCCCCACTATCTAGATCCTGGAGTTACCATTGACCAGAAACTGAACTGGACTAGCCATATAAATACTGTGGCTACAAGAGCAGTCAGAGGCTAGGAATCGTGAGTAACTCACCTCCTGACTCCCCAAACCCTGTCCACCATCTACAAGGCACAAGTCAGGAGTACGATGGAATACTCCCCACTTGGATGAGTGCAGCTCCCAAAACACTTAAGAAGCTTGACACCATCCAGGACAAAGCAGCCTACCTGATTGGCATCACATTCACAAACATTCACTCCCTCCAGCACCAATGCACAGTAGCAGCAGTGTGTACCGTCTATAAGATGTACTGCAGGAATTCACCAAGGTTCCTTCAACAGCACCTTTCAAACCCATGATCACTACCATCTAGAAGGACAAGGGCAGCAGGTAAATGGGAACACCACCAACAGTAAGTTCCCCTCCAATTCACTCACCATCCTGACTTGGAAATAAATTGCCATTCCTTCACAGTCGCTGGGTCAAAATCCTGGAACACCGTCCTTAACAGCACTGTGGGTGTACCTATACCACATGGACTGCTGTGGTTCAAGAAGGCAGCTCACCACCACCTTCTCAAGGGTAACTAGTGATGGACAATAAATGCTGGCCTAGCCAGCGAAGCCCACATCCCGTGAATGAATTAAAAAAAGCTAAATCCATGAACACTATGGTATAGACATTGACAAGCAGCCTCCTATAGCAAGTGATAGTTTGTATAGAGGGTGTTACATTGAAGGATACCGAGTTACAGTATTGGGTGTTGTAAATGAGGAATGTGAATCCAAGTTTGTATTTCTGAGCATCACCTGTATGATCAGCATGTCCTGCCGCAGGTCATCTCCATGCTTAAAGATGATTCCAATGGTATCCTTGGATATGGAGGTGAGGTCTGCACACTTAAACTCTAGCCACAAGGGCTTTTTCTTTGATGGCATGACTTTGCATTTATCCACCTGCAAGTCAGTCAATGGAAGGTGAATGTGAGTCAGACGAACTTTTTCATTCTGCAGTCTGGCAAAAATTTTACAATGTATTTATATTGATTACAAAATGAATCTAATTATGTTTTGGCTCTGGATATGTGATGTATCACAAAAGACTAGCATTTATATAGCACTTATCACATCCCTCAAACTTCTTGAAGTACTTCACACATGATAAATAATTTTTAAGTCCAATCTTATTATTTAGACAAAAACTGATAACAGAAGATTTTTTAAAAACCGCATTCCTGATAGTCAAATAACCTAAGTTTACGTATGAATAACAATCTACCCTGAGATGCTCTGAGCAAGCCAGTGTGTTTCTCTGATTCTGCAATACTGGAATAGTCAATACTGGAATAGTGTGGAAAATCAACAAGACTGCCTTGTAGCTTTCCAGTCAGTTGTTCCATGTATTGGGGTACAGCTGAACCCTGACACTGCACCACCCAATACTGCATTTGTTGATCTGAACCAGGATATATGGGAGAGAGAGAGAGGCGCTGTAATGAAAACAGTGTGCTTCTGAACAAAGAACAGAAGGAAACAAAGTTAATCAACCATATTATTATTCAGTGACCCCTGTTGGAAAATGTGCGTTTGTAGATACAACAGATAAGGACAAAATGGTTTGGCTCAACGTTAGGCTGACACTCACTGCTTAGGCTGACCCATGAAGAATGGGCATTTGGTGTGGATGAGGTACCGAAGGGTGGCTGATGATGGTGGAACCAGCAGAATGCACCCTCACGAGGAAAGAGAAGAAAACTGGAAAGTGAGAGAGGCGAACATAGGGATTGAGTCTTTCATATTAAATTAAGCCAATTATTAAAATATTAAATTAGACCTCAGGGGGTGTACATCCCTGCCATTTTGAATATTGCCACAGGCCCAGGTATGGTTTGTGTGCCCAGGTTCACAAAGCCATGCCCATCTGATCCAACCAGCGAATTTTCAGTGATGATGGCAGAAGAGCTAGAACCTCACAAGATAATGGCTGCTTACAGGCCGGAGTGGAAGCAAGTCATCCTCAATACCAAGGGACTGCCTAAGAAGAAGATGACAGGTGGAGGAGGATCCTTTGGGAATGGGGCTCGTGTTTCCTTAACAGATACGTGAGGACAGCAATGGGACACCACTCCAACTTCTCTTTTTCCTATTCATATTACTCATTGAAACTGAAAATGGGAGTCTCCTTCATGCAACTGAAGAGGAAGGCACAAGACTGGGAGGCCTAGGGAAATGAACAGAGAACCTTCCCTTAGACGGATCACCACTTCTTCACACCAACAATGTCCCTAAAAGAATATTCTGGCAGTGAAAGAATAAATGACCAAGTTAAACGCTAGTCTATTCCGCAATGTATATGTGAATGGTTTAACATCACACCTTTGACTCTACAACAGCAATCTGTGCCATGTTTAGTGCGCAAGTTAGCAATGAAGATACTCAGGGCTATTTTGGCTAAAGGGTGAAAACAGGCACTAAATAGGTGTTGTGGTATTAAGAAATATCAGTTTGAAAGTGTGGATTTAGCTGGCAATTTTAAGGCTAATTGATGATCATCATGATTTAAACGCCTACAGGTGCTGAAAATGACGTGCTCATTAGGCACAATTTCCCTGGAGCTCTATATGTAGCCTGCCCTCACCCACTTCTCACTGAGGTTGTAGATTACCCTGGCTGGAAGGGAAATCAACCTGGAAGGATGGCTCAAGGACTGGGTGAAAGAGCACACAAGATCTTGGATACATCATTTGGAGTCCTGGTGGAGGAGGTCTAGAGAAGCAGAGACATCCCATATCTACAGCAGGGGAAAGGTTTCACCTCACCCTCCTGTCCCTTTGCTGCTTTGTCTGGCCTTATGACTTCTTCCCATTCCTGCAGGCCAAGGTGGACCCCCTAACAAAATGCCAAGGACCAAGCACTCCCTTTCTCCTGTAAGGTGTCCAGTAAGGTAGAATAGCACAAAACCCACTCTCTTTAGGTGAATTCCTGAGAGAATTTTCAGAATAAATGTTGATAAGAGTGTTGGTGAAGTCTGCACAGAGTCTCCCAAAAAGTCCTCTTCAAAATACCAGCAGAGAATGAACAGTAAAAGCTCGTACACCTTTTAAATAGCATAAAAATCCTCTGCAACAATGAGCTGAATTCTATAGGGTTACTGTTAGGAGTGGTTGTAAGGTCAAGTGCTAGCCACCAAAATGCTGTACAGCCCTCGAGTGCGAGCAGATAATTTAAATGGAAATCAGCCCCTTAATGATCCTCTGGGCTACTGTTTATAGCAATATCTTCAACTCCTTTACCAAGATGGCGTCTTGCATTAAACACAGGCTAAACTAGCATTTTCAGCTTAAGATCCCATCTTGGCCATGTCAGAGGCTCTTTAGCATGGAAATTGCTTTCATATATTTTAACTTACCACAAGCACACCTGCACGGAGACCAGGGTCATATGGAACTCGGAAACATTCTGGAAAACCAGATGATTGGAGCTTCTCAAGTTTGTGTCTTAACTGAGAGATTGCTACAAATAAAATCAGAAAAAATTAGACACTTGTCAGCTTTAACAAAAAGAGCACTGAACTCTCTAACTCCTGTGTCAGCTATGGCTCAGTTGGTAGAAATGTCACCTCTGAATCCAGCAGGTTCAAATCCCACCACAGAGACTTTGAGCACAAAAACTTAGGCTGACACTCCAATGTGCTACTGGTGGAGTGCTGCGCTGTCAGGGTCAGATGAGACATTAACCTGAGGCATGTCTGCTATCTCAGGTAAACATAAAGCATCCTATGGCACTATTTTGATAAAGAGCAGCAGAGTTAACCCTGGTGTCATGGCCAATAGCTATCCTTCAATCAACATCACTAAAAAAAATCTGGTCATTATCACATTGCTGTTTATAGGAGCTCGCTGTATGCCCATTACAACAATTTCTACAATTCAGAAATACTTCATTGGCTGTAAAACTCTTTGGGGTGCCGTGAGGTTGCTAAACACACAGTCATTTTTTCCTCCCTCTTCATAAATATAGCCTGTCACCCTTGGTTTACACTACACTTATTCAATTGCTTTTATACATTTTCTTTATCTATTTTATATCCTGGTCAATAACGCCAGGTATCTTTGCTTCTTTCAGTCTAAGGGAGCATAGATTTGAAGACATCAGGAGCACAACTGGTTCAGCCTTCATCAACAGATGTGGCTGCACCAACCACTGTCGGGTCTCACTTTCCTCTTTCCTACATGCTCATTATCCCAGGATCCCCCTACAGACATGCAAACATAATGCTCTGGCTTCTTTCCTTCGCAATCAACCTTCCCTTTAAACCTGTCTCCTCTAAACACTCTCGCCTCCAACATCTACAGCAAAAAGCTCATGAACTTCTTTGTTACTTTGGGAAAATATCCAATGGTGACATGAGGAAAATCTATTTTATGTAGCGAGTGGTTAGGATTTGGAATGCAGTGCCTGAGTGTGTGGTGGAGGCAGATTCAATCGTGGCTTTTAAGAGAATTGGATAAGCAGCTGAAAAGAGATAATTTTCAGGTCTATGAAGAAAGGACGGGAGAGTGGGACTAGCTGAGTTGCTCTTACAGAGAGCCAGCGTAGGCATGACAGATTGAATGGCCTCATCTGTGCTGTAACCGTTCTATGATTTTATAATTGAGGTGCCTCTATAATTCTATAACTTAGCTGCCTCTGCTGTTTCCCACTCCCTTTCTTTCCCACCAAAAATCACCAAACCTCCACATACACCCCTCACCCTGAACTTGAACCTAATATCTCTCTAGTTTCCCACCTATTTCCCCTCATGCCCTCTCTCAACTAGTACCTGCTCCTTTGACCCCATTCCCAATATATTCCTCACCATCAAACTTCCTTTCCTCACTCCAGATGCCATTCTAAATACTTTCCTCTCCTCAGGTATTGTCCATCTTTCTTTCAAAACTGTCATCACCCCCTTTCCAAAATAAACCATTTTTGACCCCTCATTCCTTGCAACTTTTTAACCCATCTCCAACCTTTCTCCTCTCCAAGGTCCTTGAACATTTGTGGCCTGAACTATTTGTGTTCATCTTTCCCACAACTCAATCTTTGAATCTCTGCTTTTGGTTTTCAGCTCTGGAAGTGCTGAAACAATCCTCAAAGTCACAAATTACATCCCTCATGACTGTGACCATAATGCATTATCCTCCCTCATCCTTCTCAAACCTCTCTCCAGTCTTTGAGACAATTGCCCACACTATATACCTCTAACATATTTCTTCCATTGTTCAGACTAATGTGACTGTCCTCACTTAACTTAACTTGTAATTTCTCTTCTCACCTCTACATCTTTACTTCCTGTTACCCAAGGATCTATCTTTGAGACATGCTGCATCATCTGCAGACATGGAGTCAGTGTCCACGTTTACACTGATAACACCTAGCTCTATATCTCCACTGCCAATTTGGACCCATCCTCTGCCTTTGTGTTGTCAGAAAAGATGTCTGATATTCAGTCTTGGCTGACACACCATTTCCTCCAGTTAAACATCAGAAAGGTCAAAGTCCCCACGACAAATGTTGTACCCTTGCCACTGATTCCATCCTTCTTCCTGGCCACTGTCAAGCAGAACCAGGCTCTTTGTAATTTCAGAATGCTATTTTACCCTGGGTTGATCTTCTAACCACAGACCCTCCATCAAAAAGTTAATGTTGCCTGCCTCAGCCCACCCCTAGCCTATGTATTTGTTGCTGAAACTCTCATGTATGCCCTTATCACCTCCATACTCAAAACTACTGCAATGCTCTCCTGGACAGCCTCCCATCTTCCATAAACATCAGCTCATCTGTTGCCCATTTACAATCTAGCACCAAGTCCCCTTCAACCATAATCCTGTCCTTGTTTACCCAAACTGACTCCCAGTCCAGCCAGTGCATTAAATTTAAAATTCTTATCATGTTTAAATTTCTTCATGAACTTATACCTTCCTATCACAATTAGTTCCTCCAGACATACAACAGCCCCTGTCCCTCCCAGACTCTGGCCTCTTTTGTGGCCCCTAACCCTTCCCTCTACCATTGATAGGCATGGCTTCAACTGGCTAGGCCACTGAATACACTGCTTTAGCCCCTCTGCATCTTCAATACTCTCTCCTGCTTTTAGACACCCTTTAAAACCATCTCTTTTGTCAAGCCTTTAGTCACCTGCCCTAATATCTCCTTTCACATTGTTGAAAAAAGGTACATGTTGTCAAAGCTTTTCATCTTGCACTCATCAGAACAATTTGCAAGAATTCCAAATGTTAAGGGAACAACAATTTATACTTCATGAGAAGACAGTGCTGATTGGTTGGCAAGTGGACTCTGATTGGTAGAGGCGTTACCATGCAGAATGCACCAATTAACTGATGACTGACAGTTAACTGGAAAGCTTTGTTTAAATTCAAACTGGGCAGATTGACTCTGATTGGTCAAGGCACAGCCGTAGGGAATGAACCAGAGAATGGCTGTCATCTATTTTGTTTAGCTGTGAAATTTTAAGAGTTTATTTACTCACCAAACAAAATCAATTAAACTGGACTTCTATGCATTACAGCAAATAAGTCATCTCTGAAGCTACAACATTTCTTAATAAATCAGGAATACTTCTCCACCAAAATCAGTCAGTGGAGGATAGTTACATTTTACAATTCTGCACATATAACCAATCCCAATCACTTTCAGCATTGCAGTCTCCAGGTGTGATTTACCGGAGGAGGAGTGGGGTTAGGGAGGGAGAAAGTCATCCAATCACCTCCATTCTGGCCGGGACTTGGGGCACCACCCTATTGCAGCCAAAAATATATTAACTTACCTTGAGCGGAAACATCATATTTGTCAGCAGTGACGTTCTTTATCTCCAATGTGACTTTGTGCAGAGCTTCCATCACCTTGACCTGCTTCATGAAATCCATCAGCATAGCTGTCCCACAGCCTCGGAGGTAAGCCTCGAGAATGACCGCATAACGCTGGCGGTAGTGCATCGATTCAGCCACTTCACTCCTCAGGAACCAGAACAGAAAATGCCCTATTCGTTTACTCTAGCAAGAAGTCAAAAGTAAACGATCAGGCAAGTTTTTAAAAGGGAAAATAATCTATCTATATGTTTTGGAGAAAAAAATTCAAAAATGTTCTTCCAATCAAAAAGGAAGAAAATCAAAAAGAGAGAAGTTGTACTCACTCTTAATGCTCGTTTGAGGAGAAATCGAGCAAGGGCGCTGTCATGGTAGGGCTCGAACTTGACTGCCTGAAATCAGTTTAAAATAATACGTGAATAAGCTCACAAGCCTCAGGTAGGGACACAAAGCAACAATGACTTGCAATTTTTATTTGTTCATGGACATGGGTATCAGAGCAAGGCCAGCATTTATCGTCCATCCCTAATTGCCCTTGAGAAGGTGGTGATGAGCTGCCGCCTTAAACCGCTGCAGTCCGTGTGATGTAGGTGCACCCACAGTGCTGTCAGGGAGGGAGTTCCAGGATTTTGATCCAGCAACAGTGAAGGAACAGCGTTATATTTCCAGGTCAGGATGATGTGTGACTTGGAGGGGAACTTGTAGGTGTTGGTGTTCCCATGCGTCTTGTACCCCTGTTCTTCTAGGTGGTGGAGTTTGTGGGTTAGACAAAATTTGATACTGAACTACATAAGGGGATATTGGGACCATCTTGGTCAAAGAGATAGGTTTTAAGAAGCATCTTAAAGGGGGGGATGAGAAGTAGAGACATGTAGAGGTTTCCAGAGGGAATTCCAGAGCTTAGGGCCTTGGAAACTGAAGGCACAGTCACCAATGATGGCGGGCGGGGAGGAAATTGTTGATGTGTTCGAGGTCAGAATTGGAGAATTACAGGCATCTTGGGGTGTTGTAGGGCTGAAAGAGGATAAAAACATAGTGAGGGGTGAGGCTTGGAGGGATATGAAAACAAGAATGGGAACATTAAAATCGAGGTGTTGATGAACCAGATGACAATGTGGATCTGTGAGGACAAAGGTGATGGGTTAACAAGACAAGACATGGGCAGCAGAGTTTTAAATCAGCCCAAGTTTACAAGATAGTGGAAGGTAGGAAACCAGCCAGGAGAACATTAGGATAGTCAAGTCTAGAGATAGCAGTGGCATAGGTTTGTAATACAGCAAATGAAACACTTCAGGAACACTAGATGCTGAGTTCCCATTTCCCAACCAGGCAGTTACAGACTAGCTCCTAGGCTGCCCAACACCTAAAGCCAGAGATGAGGAGAATTTTTTTCTCTCAGAGAGTTATGAGTCTTTGGAACTCTCTTCCTCAAAGTGAGGTGGAAGCAGAGTCTTTGAATAATGTTAAGGCAGAGCTAGATAGACTCTTGATTAACAAGGATATGAAAGGTTATAGGGGGAAGGCAGAAATGTGGGGTTGAGGTTACAATCAGATCTTATTGAATGGCGGAACATTCGAATGGTCTACTCCTGCTCCTAATTCATATGTTCGTATGTATGTTCATATATAATTGTCCTTGAGAAAGTGGTGATGAGGTGCTTTCTTGAACTGTTGCAGTCCATGTGGTATAGGTACACCCACAGTCTGGTTAGGAAGGGAGTTCCAGGATTTTGACCCAGTGACAGTGAAGGAATGGCGATGTATTTCCAAATCAGGATGGTGTGTGACTTGGAGGCAAACTTGCAGGTGGTGGTGTTCCCATGCATCTGCTGCCCTCGTCCTTCTAGATGGTAGAGGTCACAGGTTTGGAAGACGTTGTCGAAGGAGGCTTATTGAGTTGCTGCAATGCATCTTGTATATGGTACACACTGTTGTCATTGCACTACATTAAACATACTACTCTCATCGACACTCCTTGCTACCCCCTTAAAAAAAAATCAAGACACTGCCTTCTCTTAACAAATTAATGCGAACAATCTTGGATTAATCAATGCCTTTCTAAATGACTAACGTATACAGTTTCTCAGAATTTTTTCCACTAATTTGCCCACCACCTAGGTTAGGTTGACTGTCCTATAATTACTCAGTTCATCGCTCCTCCCTTTTTAAACAATGGTACAACATTAGCAGTTCCTCAGCACCATGCCTATAGCCAGAGAGGATTGGGATGGTCAGAACATCTGCTATTTCCTCCCTTGCTTCTCTTAACAACCCTGGGATACATTTCATCCAGGCCTGCCGATATATCCACTTTCAAAGATGCTAAACCCCTTAATATTTCCTCTCTCACTATGTTAATACTATGCAATATTCCTCCTCCTTAACTAAAATGTTTACACCATCCCCCTCTTTTGCGAATAGAGAAGTAAAGTATTCACTGAGAACCCATGCTTACATCTTCCACCTCCACATCAAAGTTATCTTTTTGGTCTCTTATCTGCCTTATTCTTTCTTTAGCTAACCTCTTTCTCATTATTTCATTTTAAAACATCTTTGGGTTTTCCTTTATTCTACTTGCCAATATTTTTTATGCTCTCATTGCTTTCCTAATTTTCTTTTTAATTTGACTCCTACAATTTCTATACTCCTCCAAGCTCCCTGCATTATTGAGCTCTCAGTATCTAATACAAGCTTCCCTTTTTTTCTGTCTTCTCCTTTTCTGTATGCTCCTTGACATCCAGGGGTGGGTGGAATGGGGGGAGGTGGGGCGGCTGGGTTTGGGAGCCCACCAGTTTGCTTTCCAGCAGCGTAATTGTTCTGAACCCGCTCTACCTGCTCCTTGAAAATCCCCTGCTGCTCTGTTACTGATTTAACCTCAATAACTGTTTCCAGTTCGCCTTAACCTAAATTACATCACAGCTTAGTAAAATTGGCTTTTTCCCAATTTGAAACTTTCACACTTGTCTGTCTTTATTCTTTTCCATGACTATGCTAAATCTAACTGAATTATGATTACAGCATGGATACTGGAGTGTGTCAGAGAGTATTATTGTGATGGGATGTGGTATATCCAAGAGTATTACAGTGCAGATTTGAGGAATGTGTTACAGTGGCGATGTGAGGTTTATTGGAGTGTCACGGTGAGTGTGTGAGATATATCAGGGTGTTGTGGTGAGGTATAACGAAGTGTGTGGGGTATATCAGAGTGTTATAATGAGCTGGTTTTGTTTCCTCAATCCAATCTTTCAATTTCCTATGCTCATCTGTTTTATTCTTTACAATTGCTACTCAATGACAGTGTGAGGGCTGCTTGTTTAAGTTAAATCCTCACTTTGGTTAAATAATGAAGCTCATCTTCCAAAATGAGGAAAAAAGACAAAGGAAGATCATTCCATTTGTAATATGTAGAATTACCTAGTGATTGAAACACATGAAACCATTTTAAGTGTCTTTTATTTGGCTTCAACATGATTCAGGCCAACCCGGTGGGCACCGCGGGGACTGGGGTGTTTTGTTGACCCCTTTAATCACATTTTGATTTAAAGTTTGTAAGTTTCCTTTAAACTTTGTTCTTGGTTTTACAGCTGACCTGAATTAGGGGCTGTGCCTGATTTATCCCAATTTTGTTAATTTGGTTTTATTGGTTTTAACTCAAAAGAGTTACATCTTCTTGCTTGGCCTAAATAGCCAAGTGGTTATGGTACTGGGTTTGTAACCCCATGATTCAGGCCAACCCTCAAGGTGCTGGCATTTGCCGGAGTTTCCTAAGTGCCACATTTATTAACCAACCACCATGCATGATAGCTAGTCAGGCGGGGTGGGGGTGGTGGGGGGAGACACTGTTTGATGTAGGTGAGTACCAAAAATGAACCCATTTCCAGATTCATATCCAAGATCTATATACATTTACCTGCAGGGCTCTGGAGAATAATGAGGCAGATGAATCATTGGTTGACATTCCTCTGTTCCTGCCCATAGACACAACAATACAACCTCTCCAGCTGATATCTGCTGACTTAGCACTGACTGGTTGATTGGACCTGGGGTTTTTCTGGTTTTCATGGTTTAGTGCTACACAAATTACTATCTTTATCAGTCAGACCTGTGGACTTACTGCCTCACTGCACCCCATATATAATGGAAAGTTATTTTACCTGGACCAACTGTAAGAGATATTGTAACACCTCATTATTGTCAAATGTCTCCAGCTTTTGAATGGCCAGTGCCCGAACCTGCTCATCTGAAAACCGGCAATCCAGAAGCTGCATTGCAAGTCCCACATCCAAGGGGCTGCTGTTCCAAATGTCCTGTTTGCCTAAAAGTTGATGAGTCTTCAGCACTACCTCCTGTTGTCCCCATTTTACTGAGCTAAGAAACTTGGGGTAGGCCTTAGGCTGTCTCATGCATTCATGTTTGAAATGCCACAATAATTCTTTGTCCTCAGTGCTCAGTGGGTTCAGGGGGTCAGTACTGATGATCTCTTCGAACTGTTTGCGTAACTGACTGTGCATCTCATGGCCTGACCTCTCAACCTCGGGGTCGTGGGTTTGACAGCTTCGTGGAAGAGTAATTGGGTAATTGTACCTGTCCAGCAGGATGCAAATGGCCATGGAGGTCTGCTTGTCAGGATTGGTCGCTGATGTAAGCTTGTCAGCTTCAATAGTGCCTTGTTCTTCCCCTTTATCAGGGATCTTCCACATGTGAAGCACATACTCTCCTTGTCGAAGGAGAGATCGATGGTCGATCACCAACAGGTTGACATAGTACAGCATATGGTTCTTACTCTTGGCATCCCATGTGTTATCATCTTGTGGTTGGGATGCACCCTTCGTACCTTGTGCTGGTGCCTTACCACAGTAAACTTGAAGATTCAGTCGTGCCCCCCTAGATAGATCCTTGACTTTAATATCGAATTCAAGCCAAACATTCCACAGGACTTCTTCAGTAAAGACTTTTGTAGGGGTCCTTTGTTGTGTAAGCACCTGCTGCCCATGCAGTATACTAGCCTCAACAAAGACAGTAAGTTCTGTGTTTCTTGGGAGCACAGGAATATCAATCCCTATAATTTTGACCCTGAACTTTCTGTCACAATCCCAGAGGGATATGGTGAACACTTTGTCATGATCTCTTCCTTCCAGGGTTAATTGTTCATGTGATCCAGTAACCCCCGTACAATCATCCACAGGAGGCCACTCTTCTTTCTGAACTTCATCCAGAGCTGGATCTGGGGGTAGGTCCAGGACAAAATGAATTTCCTCACCGTTCTTCAGGCAGGTTCTTACCCAATGGAAGTCCTTGATTGGGTGGTTACCAACTATGTAATCCTCCCTGCCACAGACCCTAAGAACAAAGTCCTCCTCGTTATGGTTCTCAGAAATTTCCAGGAGGCCCTTTTTGTTGGCCATTTTCTTGAAGAAGTTCTTCAGAATGCTTTGTGGTGTCTCATTGATGGAAACTTTTATAGTCAGACTTGTCGTTCCCCTGTGAATAATTATGAAAATGTTATTACTGCAGATCTTACTCAGCAGAAATTCAGGTAAGGGCTTTGAGATAATCCAAGGGTCCATTGAATACAGTTTTGCATCCCTGGTGGACACCTCATTCAGCTGAGGGGTGATTAGTTTTCGCCGGGTGAACTCCAGCTCATCATCATGGACATTGCTCACATCAGTGACATCGTAGCCAATCAGGTAGTTCAGGTCATTTTGCAACTGCAAGGATTCTTTGGAGGCTCTTGCTTTCTGTACCAGGTGAATCTTTCCATTGCTTTTCTGCAGTGCCTTCCAGTAGTTGATGCAGTCCAACGTTTGAATCACCTGGTGTTTGTCATATATCTCATACCACTGCCCCTTCTTCTGGTACATTAACCTGAACTGGTCTGGGCTAAGCTTCTGATAGAAATCCGGGCAAGCACTGATCCCACCAGCTTTCACCCAAACCTTTGCTTTCAGTTGTTCCACTGTGTAATTCCCAGCCACCTCCAGGGAGACCTTCTCATGGACATTGTTGAGCTTGTTGCGCGTGGGTAAGACAAACTCAATAGTCAGCTGCTCCAGAGAATAGTACTGCATGTTCCTGTTTGTGTTGGCTCGCATCTTCCGCCTTCTCCTCCTGTTTTCCTCTCTCATGACAATGGGAAACTCATCATTGTCATTCTTTGGCTGTTCCATGCCAGGGGTAATCTGTGGAGGAAAAATAGTGCAGAAAAAATTTGTTTATGTGGTACAATACTGAAGAACTGAACCTAGAGTTGCTGATACAGAGCCATCATGCATTCAAATACCAACTCATTGTGCCACAAAACAGCAGCCTCCATTTTGTTTTCTTGTTCAAACTCTTCTTCCTACCCTCTTCAGATGACACTGACTCATGCTGGTTTTTCACTTCCATGGTCAACAGAGTTGCCCAAGAGGCAATATTTCATCATTTAGTGTCAGCTGTGGCCCAGTGAGTAGCACTCTTTGACTCAGAAGCCTGTGGGTTCAAGACCCACCTCAGAGACTTCAATTCATAATCCTGACTAACACTCATGCAGTACTAAGGGCATGCTGTTCTATCAGAGGTTTGAGGCTTTAAACTGAGGCCCTGTCTGTCCTCACAGGGTTGCTAGTTGTGGGATATTGCTTCGCCCGAATGTGCTGCTGTGTTTCCTACATTACATCAGTGGCTCAGGCTGGATCTCTTCATTGTGTGGGGAGTACTGGTGTTGCTGAAATCTTGTTAAAATATGTTTGTCTTGTTTCTGTTAATCTTAGTTCTTAATAAACCTGATTTGTAGCTTTTCACCCGAGATAAGTGGTCTGTCAGAGAGTTATTCGTCAGTTGTAGGGATCAGTCTGGGAGATTCCCAGAACTGCCCTTACTTCTCTGTCATAATTTCACCAGATGTGTGGCAGAAATCTTGTTTGCATATCTAAACCAATTTTGCACTTCTCTCAGTTATGATGGCAGAAAGGGAGCAACTCTGGGGATGGTCCTGGCCCAGGAGTGACAGCAGTGAAGTTCTTCATCACTCCCAGCACATGCTGTAGCAATAAAACAATTTCCAGTGCTTGCACTGTTATTCTAGATTACCCAAGCATAAGGTCACATTTTTCAGTTCATAGGGGCTGAGGCCTAGCCTGCAAAAATTAACATTTACATTTAGAAAAAGTCTCTTTGACGAGCTGGAATTATCATAATTAAGTAGTGCTTCAGTGGGTTATGCCTTCACCTGTGAGGAGATCATGGATTCAAGTCCAGAACCTTGAGCTGCTAATTCAGTGTGGTGCTCTGAGGGAGTGCTGCACTGTCAGAGGTGTGAGACATTACATTGACGCTCTGTCTACCTCTTCAGGTGGATGTAAAAAGTCTGATGGCACAACTTCAAAGGGGACTTCTCCCGGATATCTTGGCAAATATTTATCCCTCAACAGATTATCTGGTTACTCTGATATTACTAGTAGTGGGAGCTTACTTTGCACACTTTGCCTGCCACATATCCTAAAATACAACAGTGACTACAATTCAAAGCATCTAATTTGGGACAGGTTGAGAATGTGAAAGGTGCTATATAAATGCAAGTCTTTCTTTCAGTTATTATGTACTTTATCCACTTGATCTAATGGCCCCAATACTGAAATCCTAGTATTCCCCAGAGAATTAGATCAGCAGTTTATGTTTCTTTGTAATACCCTCAATCTCATTTTTAGCCAGATTATCCAATTTTTCTCAAAACAAAGAATCTATTGACATGTCCAATCTGCAGTAAAAACAAGAAAGTTGCTAGAAATACTCAGCAGGTCTAACAGCATCTGTGGAGAGAGAAACAGTGTTAACATTTCAGGTGGATGACCTTTCACCAGAACTGGTGCAGTTGAATCTATCTCTACTGCACTGTGCACGGGGAAAAGCAGAGAAAGATGGTTCACAGAAAGCTGGTTCAATTTTTACACCCATTTGCTTCAACCTTTCAATCACAACATCAGCTGAATAATTTACATCTGCACTAGCCACAACTTCCACCACCTGATATCTCTGGTTGGTACCTCTTCTTGATCTTCTCTCATTCAATAAGAGGGTGAGTTATGCCATTGATTCTCACCTGAAGCCTCAGGGATTGGCTCTGCTGTGCATCTTTGATTCCTCTCCAGTGAATCATCGTCTCAATGGTAAAGTGCCGGAAATAAGCGCAATAAAATCCAAAGGTTTCAAAAGATTCCAATGTGATCAATGTGCATCAACAAATGTGTCCTTCCCTCTGACTATTGGGGCAATTTGTTTTCAAGGGCTAGAGAACAATCATGCTTTGTTTAATTTGCATGGTGTCTAAATTCATCATACCATCCAACACAGTCATTGCCACAAAGAGATAAATATGCCTTTATTTCCTTTTATTTTCATCTTGATAAATTATGAAAATTTTTCAGTGTCCTTCCCCTCCCTCCCCAGCCCTGTATCTGTTCCGTATGAGGTATGGGAATGTTGCCTTAATCAAAAGGCTTCCGTGCAAGGAAAAGACCCAACTAATTTTCACCAACAAACTTAACAACATTTTCTCTGATCTGACTACATGCAAAATCACCACTGCCAAAACAAACAGCAATGCAAATAAACAGAGTTTTTGTTTCCTTGATGTGGATGGAGTGTGCACTCTCTCCTTGTATACACACATCCCTCTGACATCAGTCCAGAGAGTTAGGCACAAGTTGGCAAGAGATTTATGAATGTCCAAGAGTATGTGGGGTACTGTCGAAGTATAAAACCATATACAGCTACAGCGGCACAGATAATTAGTAAGCTCTTAACTATTTATTCCTCAGGACCATTTGGCTTCCAGTTCCAAAGAAGTCATATTGGACTTGAAACATTAACACTGTTTCTCTCTCCACAGATGCTGACAGACCTGCTGGGTTTTTCCAGTGCTTTCTGCTTTTATTTGGCTTGAAGGTTTGTTTGATTGGAGTAGGGTTGGAAGACTTATAAACTCCAGTAAAAGATTGACCTTCCTGGTTCCATCAGTGAGGAGGGTCAACCAGGACTACTCTAGAGCTGATTAGAAATTACCAAGTTGGCCACAGGAAAAAACAGAACTTAAATTTATATAGCACCTTTCATGAAATCACTGCCTCCCAAAGTAGTTTTTCAGTTAGTTAAGTACTCTTTTTGAAGTGTAGTCACTATTGTAATGTGGGAAGTACAGCAGCCATTTTGCACACAGCAAGATCCCACAAACAGCAATGTGATAATGTCCAGATACTCTATTTTATGAATGGTAGCTCAGGCCAGAACACCAGGGAAGATTGCAGTTGGATCTTTGATGCCCACCTGAAAAGGTAAACGGGCTTTGGTTTAACATCTCACTCGAAAGATATTTCCTTCAACAGTGCAGCACTCCCTCTGTATGGCAATGCAGCATCAGCCTAGATGATGCTTTCAAGTCTGTGAGTGGGATTGAACTCACAACTTTGTGACTGAGGCACAAGAATGCAACCAGCTGAGCCACAACTGACACCTTAAGATTGACTCTCATGGTTCACAGAAACACTGACTTGGTCCAAGTTCCTCCCTCCCCACCCAGCATCATTTTGAAGTGAGATTCTGCTAAATCCCTTCAGGGTGATAAAGTGTGACCTTTGCATCGAGGTCTTGGGAGGGCTGCTCTCACATTACAGCAAGATCCAGTGCCCTTCGGGGACTTAAAGCAGAAGGGGAGAACAGAAAGAATTCCACTGTTGTGTGAAAGGGTTCTGTGGGCCAGAAGTGGAACTTGGGAACTGCCAGACAAGGTTTGGCATTATTCCCAAGAATGTTGGGCTAGCTCTAATTTTTTGAGAATGTTTTCAGAATGTGACCACTCCATATTTATTGACAATGAGTTGTCCAGAAAAGTGATCCACCCACCTCCTCACCTTCACCTTGAACAACTGCGATCCATGCTGGTGATGGTGATCTCCCAATAGTGTAAGACAGGAAATTCCAGGATTTTGACCCTGCCTTATTTGTTTCTATACAGGGAGAGGAGAAAGCTGATGGGGAAGAGTCATCCTCATTTGCTTTCATTCATGCAGTAAGAACCGGTTCCAAAACAGCACTAGTAAAGGCCTTGGAGCAAGTTCCTCTCCCCTCCTCCAGCCCAGTTAGGTGCTAGGAAACTGAAAGAGGGGTATAGTTAATTTGAATTACATTCTCATACACCCTGGACACTTTGAGCCCACTTCTTTCTACCTCATTTGATGAGAATACTTACACTTATTGGTGCACCTAGTTTATCAGCAGCAGATTACTTCAGCAATGCCCAGCAGGAGCTGGGTGACAAAAAAAAATACAGCGAAGCCACTCCTCAACTTCCCCATTTTGAAGCTTCTTTTCTGTTCGAGATTGGAGGAAATGGGCCACAACCAGAACAAATTCAACTTACCTCCGTGTCATGAGTCTGCGATTACACAGATTCCATTTGCTTGACAATGCTGTGGCTCAAGTGTAGTCAGCCTGGGCATGTTGCCCTGATCCTTTGTGCATGGTTAAGCAGTGTTTGCACTTTTTGTGTTGTCTCGGTGATCACCATGTATAAGCATAAACGGAGAGGAAGTGCTGTATGAGGACTCAGGAAATGAAAGCAAACCACAGTGATTCTCAAGATGTTTACTCATTCAGAAACACCAGCATTGCGTAAATGGAAACGTAGGAACTGCTAGATGATAAAAAGCCAAGGAGCGCCTAATTTGCTTTCTATCACCCTTTTTAAAAAAAATTATCCTAGGGATGTGAGCATTGCTAGCAAGGCCAGCATTTGTTGCCCATCCCTAATTGACTTTAAGCAGCTGGTGGTGAGCCACCTTCCTGAACCACTGCAGTACGTGGTGTCAGTACCATTGTGCCATTGGGAAAGAAATTCCCAGATTTCATGTGGCCTGGAGGGGAACTTGCAGTTGGTGGTGTTCCAAGGCGTCTTCTGCCCTTGTTTTTCTAGGCAGTAGAAGTTTGGAAGGTGATGCTAAAGGAAACTTGGCAAGTTGCTACACTGCATCTTGAAGATGGTACACACTCCTGCCACTGTGCGGTGATGATGGAGGGAGTGAATGTTTCAGTTGCTGGATGGGGTTACTTTGTCTTGGATAGTGTTGATCGACCCGAGTATTGTTGGTCGTTGCATGATACAATGATAGTAATCAATCTCAATCCATTATTTCTACAAAAGACCCAGACATGACTGTTCCTCTTGCTTTAAATAAGGAGAGTTGTTTTTTAAATGATGTTGCTTTTCATTGGAGGTGTCAATCCTGGCTCAGTTGGCATTCAGTTGGCATTCTCACATCGGACTCCTTCTGACTCAGAAGGTTGTGCGTTCAAGTCCCACACAAGAGATTTGAGCACAAGTCTAGGCTGACACGCCAATGCAGTACTGAGGTAGTGTTGCATGGTCAGGATCGTAGAATCATTACAGGCATTCAGCCCATTGTGTACGTGCTGGCTCTCCTAAGGAGCAATTCAGGTACTGCCACTCCCCCACCCTCTTCCTACATATTTCTCCTTTTCAGATACTTAGAAAATGTAGAAACATTTACGGCACAGGAAGAGCCCACTCAGCCCACAATGTCTGTGCCGGCTGAAAAACGAGCCACCAGCCTAATCCCATTTTCCAGCACGTGGTCCGTAACCCGTAACCTTGGTCAGTGCGTATTCAGAAACCTTTTAAATGAGTTGAGGGTTTCTGCCTCTGCCACTCTTTCAGGCAGTGAGATCCAGACCCCACAACCCTCTGGTGACAAGATTCTTCCTCATCTCCCCTTTAATCCTTCTACCAATCACTTTAAATCTATGCCCCCTAGTCACTGACCTCTCTGCTAAGGAAACAGGTCCTTCTCATCCACTCTATCCAGGCCCCTCACAACCTTGTACAGTTCAATCAAATCTCCCCTCAGCCTCCTCTGTTCCAAAGAAAACAACCCCAGCCAATAGCTGCAATTTTCTAGTCCCAGCAACATCTTAGTAAATCTCCTTTGTACCCCCTCCAATGCAATTAGATCCTTTCCGTAATGAGGTGACCAGAACTGCACTAAGTACTCAAGCTGTGGCCTAACTAGTGTTATATAGTTCCAGCTCTTATATTCTATGCCTCAGCTAATAAAGGAAAGTATCTTGCTACCTTCAGGGATCCGTGGATGTGCACTCGAAGATCCCTCACTTCCTCTATACCTCTCTGTATCCTCCCATTTATTGTGTATTCCTTTGCCTTGTTTGACAAATGCATCACCTCATACTTCTCTGGGTTGAATTCCATTTGCCACTTTTCTGCCCACCTGACCAGTCCATTGATACCAGTCCAATTTTTGTGTTATCTGTAAAGTTCTTGATCATGCCTGCTACATTTAAATTCAAAAGCAGGGGACCTAGTACTGAGCTGTGCGGAACCCCATTGGAAACAGTCTTCCAGTCGCAAAAAACACCTGTCAGCCACTTAATATTTCCTCTCTCCCTATATTTATCACATCCAATATTTCACATTCCTCCTCCTTAACTACAATGTTTGCATCGTCATCCCTTTTTGTGAAGACAGACTTAAAATATTCATTAAGAATCATTCCCACATCTTCTGCCTCTACATATAGGTTACCTTTCCCTTAGTTAACCACTTACTCTTAATGTATTGGTAAAACATCTTTGGGTTCACCTTGGTTTTGCTTGGCAATATTCTTTCATGCCCTCTCCTTGCTTTCCCAGTTCCTTTTTAATTTCACCCCTGTACTATCTATACTCCTCTTGGCTTTCTGTAGAATTGAGTTCTCAGCATTTGACACAATCTTTCTTTTCTGCCTTATCTTACCTTGTAAGCTCCTTGACATCCGGGGGGCTTGAGATTTGGCCAACCCACCCTTATTCTTTGTGGGAATATGTTTACTCTGAATGACTTGAATCTCCCCTTTGAATGCCTCCCACTGCTCTGACACTGATTTACTTTCAAGTAGCCGTTTCCAGTCCACTTTTGCTAAATCACTCCTCAGCAGAGTAAAATTGGCCTCACCTCAATTTAGAACTTTAACTTTTGTTCTACCTTTGTCCTTTTCCATAAGTATGTTAAAACTAACTGAGTTATGATAACTAGCACCAAAATGTACTCCCACTGCCACTCCTTCCGCCTGCACAGCTTCATTTCCTAAAACTAAGTCCAAGACCACACTCTCTTATTGGACTTGCTACATACAGACCAAAAACATTCTCCTGAATACACTTCAAAAATTCGGTTCCCTCCATTTCTTTCACACTAAAACTATCCCAGTTAATATTGGAGTAGTTAAATTCCCTATTACTGCCCTACTGTTTTTGCACTTCATTCTCCCTCTGTTTGGGGATCTAAAGTATGCATTCAGAAGTGTAACTGTCCCTTTTTTATTCCTTAGTCAATCTATATAGCCTCATCTGATGATCCTTCTAACATGTCATCCCTCCTCTCAGCTGTAATTGTTTCTTTGACCAAAATTACCACCTTTTATCCCCCTATGTTTTCTGAAAACCCTATAACCAGGAATGTTGAGCTCCCATTCCGGTCCTTTTTTAAGCCATGTTTCTGTAATAGCTATGATATCAAACTGCCCCATTTCTATCTGGGCCCTCAGCTGGTCTGCTTTATTTGCTATACTCCTTACATTGAAGTGTAACCTTTGGGCACTGCCAAACTCCTTTCTTTATTTTCTAACCTTTGCTTCCTCTGCTTTCCAAACTCATTCACTAATTTTCTGCCATCTATTTCCATCTGATTTTGTCCCATCCAAATTCATCCTTGGGTTCTCATACCCTGCCAAACTAGTTTAAACACTGCCCAACAGCACTGTGCAAGGATATTTGTCCTGGCCTTGAGGTAAAAACTGTCTGGCTGATACAGGTCCCACCTCTCCCACAACAGCTCCCAGTGCCCCAGGAATCTAAAGGTCTCCCTCCTGCACCATCTCTCCAGCTACACATTCATCTGTTCTAACCTCCTATTTCAATGCTCACTGGCACACGACACTGGGAGTAATCCAGAGATTTTGAGGTCCTGCTTTTTAATGTCTTTCCCAATTCCTAAACTCTGCCTGCAGCACCCCATCCTTTTTTCTACCTATGTCATTGGTACCAATGCAGACCACGGCTTCTGGCTGTTCACCCTCCCCCTCTAGAATGTCCTGCAGCCACTCATTGACAACCCTGTCACCAGGGAAGCAACATACCAACCTGGATTCTTGTCTGCGGCCACAAAAACACCTGTCTGCTCTGCTAACTATAGAATGATTTATCACTATTGCTCTTCCAGTCCTCCTTGTACCCTCTTGTCCAGCTGAGCCACCCATGGTGCCATGAACAAAAGCAAAATACTGTGCATGCTGGAAATCTGAAATAAGAACAAAAAATGCTGGAAAAACTCAGCAGGTCCGACAGCATCTGTGGAAAGAGAAACAGAGTTAACGTTTTGAGTCTGTATGACTCTTATGGAGCCCTTGATTTAGCTCTGGCTGCACTCCCCAGTTGAACAATCACTCTCATCAGCATTCAGAACAGAATACAGGTTAGAAAGTGGGATGCACTTGGGGGGCTCCTGCTCTAAGTACCTATTTCTTTTTGACTATCTGGTGGTCACCCATTCCCTGACTCCCTGTATACCCTTAAGCTATGGGGTGACCCCATCCATAAACGTGTATCCATGTGGCTTTCAATCTCACAGATGCACCACAGTGACACCAGCTGCTGCTCAAGTTCTGAAACCTGGAGCTCAAACTGCTTCACCTGACAACACTTCCTACACAAATGGTTATCCAGGACACGGGAAGTGTCCTGATGTTCCCACATAGCACAGGATGTGCACTCTCGAGGTTCAAGCAACCCGCTATATCTCTATTAATAAATTTGCTATGACTAATAAATTGTAATATTGCGAATAAACCTTTATGAACACTAATAAACCTTACTATCAATAAACCTTACCAATAGCAATGAACATGACTAATACTTAGTACATCTTACTAGTAATAAATCCTACTTTATAAAACAAGTTGACTCACCGGTTTTATGCCCTGGTTTAGATCATAAATAATCACCAGCCAATCACCTACCTGCTTTCCTGTAATGTCATGCCTCAATTTTTCTTTCCCAATTGACTAGGAACTACCTAGCCCCACTGCCCTCGCTGTTTCTCATCTCTCGAACTGAGCTCTCACCTTCCCTCTCTGCTCTTTGTGGTCCCACTTATTCTTACCATCTTTTCAGTAAGACACTAAATTGCCCTCTCAGATGCACATAAAAGATTCTATGGCATTATTTCAAAGCAGAGAAGTTATCCCTGGTGTCCTGGCCAATATTTATCCCTTAACCACTAAAACATATTTGATCATTATTTTGTTGCAGTTTTCAGGAGCTTGCTGTGTGCAAATTAGTTGTATTGTTTCCGATATTACGACCAGGGCTACACTCAAAAAAGTATTGGCTGTGAAGTGCTTTGGGATGTCATGAAAGGCAAATACTTCCTATCTTTCTTTGCTCAGTCAGAATTATTCAGCAGTCCTTTGAATGAGGCATTTATCTGAACTGCCATCAGGTGGCACCAAAGACATGCAGGGAGTCCTCCCAGTGCCATGGACAACACTCCTCCCTCAGCCAACGCCACTACCAAAACAGATTAATTGCTCATTCATTTTATTGCAGAATCTTTCAGTGTGTAAAAATGGTTGCCATACTCACCCACATAAGCCACTGGACTTAAAAGGTATTCATTGTCTATTAGGTACTTCAAGGTATTTGTGTGTGCTTTGATTTTTTTAATATATAAACTCAAGTTTATTTTAATAAACTTCGTCCTTTTGTTTATACGTGTGGGGACTGTATTATAAAGCAGCCATTGGAAATACTGGCAGAATATTTAAGAACAGAAAGCATGAAGTGAGTAAAGGCATATTGAGCCTCTTTGATGGAAAATGTGTAAGTCGCAGAAAATGTGTAAGAATTTTCAGTGAGTAATTATGGTTTGAAAGTACCAGAAATTTTACCTGCTCTTTCCTAGTAAATCACTGTAGATGTCACTGAAGTTTTTAAAAATTTATAGAATGTGCTACGCCAGCATTTATTGCCCATCCCTAATTGCCCTTGAGAAGGTGGTGGTGAGCTGCCTTCTTGAACCACTGCAGTCCATATGGTGTAGGTACACCCACAGTGCTGTTAGAGAAGGAGTTCCAGGATTTTGACCCAGCGACAGTGAAGGAACAGCGATATATCTCCAAGTGAGGATGATGAGTGACTTGGAGGGAAACTTCCAGGTGGTGGCGTTCCCATGGATCTGCTGCCCTTGTCCTTCTAGATGCTAGTGGTTGTGGATTTTGGAAGGTGCTGTTGAAGGAGCCTTGGTGAGTTCCTGCAGTGCATTTTGTAGATGGTACACATTGCTAGCATTGTGCATTGGTAGTGGAGGGAGTGAATGTTTGTGGATAGGGAAACTAATCGAGCTAAAGACCGATAAGTCACCAGGACCTGATGGGTTGCATCCCAGGATATTAAAGGAAATAGTTGTAGAGATGGTGGATGCACTGGTAGTAATCTTCCAAGGATCCTTAGATTCTGGAAAAGTCCCAGAGGGTTGGAAAACTGCCAATGTAACACCCTTATTAAAAAAGGGAGGGAGACAAAAAATAGGTAACTATAGGCCAGTTGGCTTAACATCTGTCATTCGGAAAATGTTAGAATCTGTTATAAAGGATGTAATAGCAGAGCATTTAGATATGCATAGTATAATCAAGCAGAGTCAGCATGGCTTCATAGAACCATAGAACCACAGAGAAGTTACAGCACAGAAGGAGGCCATTTGGCCCATCTTGTCCATGCCAGCCCAAGGACACCCAGGTGCCCTTTCTAATCCCACCTTCCTGCACCCGGCCCACAGCCCTGCAGCTTACAGCTCTTTAGGTGCAGATCCAGGTACTTTTTAAAAGAGTTTAGAGTTTCTGCCTCTACCACCAACTTGGGCAGTGAATTCCAGACACCCACTACCCTCTGCGTAAAAAAGTTCTTCCTCATGTCCCCCCTACACCTTCTGCCACTTATCTTGAATCTATATCCCCTGGTTCTAGAATTCTCCATCGAGGGAAACAATCTTATCCTGTCCACTCTATCTATTCCCCTCATAATTTTGTACACCTCAATCAAGTCACCTCTCAACCTTCTTTGTTCTAAGGAAAATAACCCCAACCTATCCAATCTCTCCTCGTAGCTACACTTTCCTAACCCTGGCAACATTCTTGTAAACCTCCTCTGCACTCTCTCCAGAGCTATTATGTCCTTCCTGTAATGTGGCGACCAGAACACACAATACTCCAGTTGTGGCCTCACCAGTGTTTTATATAATTCGAACATTATATCCTTACTTTTATATTCTATACCTCTGCCAATGAAGGAGAGCATTCCATATGCCTTCTTTACAACCTTGTCTACATGAACTGCTGCCTTCAGGGACCTGTGTACTTGTACACCAAGATCTCTCACTTCATCTTACCCTCTTAGTATATTCCCATTTATTGAATAATCCCTATAACTGTTTGACCACCTTAAATGTATGACCTCACACTTCTCTATGTTAAAATCCATCTGCCACTTTACCGCCCATACCACCAACCCATCTATATCGTTTTGGAGATTATGGCTATCCTCTACACTATCCACTACTCGGCCAATCTTTGTGTCATCTGCAAATTTCCCAATCGTGCCCCCCACGTTCACGTCCAAATCGTTAATATATAACACAAACAACGAGTCCCAACACCGAGCCCTGTGGAACACCACTTGAGACAACTTTCCATTCGCAAGGGCATCCATCGACCATTGCCCTTTGTTTCCTGTTACAAAGCCAACCTTTTATCCAGTTTGCCACATTACCTTGAATCCCATGGGCTTTTACTTTCCTGACCAATCTGCATTGTGGGACCTTGTTAAATGCCTTGCTAAAATCCATGTACACAACATCCACTGCACTACCTTCATCAACCTCCTCAAAGAATTCAATCAAATTTGTGAGGGAAGACCTTCCTTTAACAAATCCATGCTGACCATCCCTGACTAGTCCATGCCTTTCCACATGACAGTTAATCCTATCTCTCAGGATTGATTCTACTAATTTGCTCACCACCGATGTAAGACTAACTGGCCTATAATTGTTTGGCATTTCCTTTGATCCCTTTTTAAACAATGGAACTACGTTTGCATTTCTTCAGTCCACCGGTACCTCCCCTGTATCTAGTGGAGATGGAAAATCATCCTCAGAGCATCTGCTATCTCCTCTCTGACTCCCTTCAGCAGCTCGGAAACAATCCATCTGGCCCTGGTGACTTAACAACTTTCAAGGATTTCAACCCTTCGAGTACTTCCTCTCTCTTTATGACTATCCCATCCAATATCTCGCAGGGTTCCTTCTGGACTATTATATCTACATCCTCTCTTTCCTTTGTAACCACGGAGACAAAATATTCATTCAAAACCCTTCCCACAGCCTCTGCATCTACACACAAGTTTCCATCTTCATCTCTGATAGGTCCCAATTTTTCCTTAACTAACCTTTCAGCATTAATGTATTGGTAAAACATCTTTGGGTTATCTTTAACTTTACTTGCTAATCTTTTTTCATGCCTTCTCTTTGATTTCCTTATTTCCTTTTTTATTTCATCCCTACACTTCCTATATTCGTCTAGGCTATCTGCAGTGCTTAGTTCTTTGTGCCTATCGTACGCTTTCTTTTTCCGTTTGATCTTCCCCTATATTCCTCTAGACAACCAGGGGGTCTAGATTTGGCAGTACCACTCTTACTTTTGTAGGGGACATGACTACTTTGTACAATTATGATCTCACTTTTTAGTGCTTCCCACTGGTTTTCCACTCTTTTATCCTCCAGCAGTGCTGTCCAGTCCACCATAGCCAAGTCCATTCTCATTTCTGCAAAATTTGCCTTCCCCCAGTTCAAGACTTTTACCCCTGCCTTATCTTTGTCCTTTTCCATGGTAATGCTAAATCTAACTGAATTGTGATCACTGTCCCCGATATGGTCGCCAACTGTCACTTCACCCACTTGCCCTTCTTCATTCCCCAAGACTAGGTCTAGAAGATGCTCTAGAGAGCATCTTGTCTCGTTGGATTTGTCACTAATTGGTTGAAAAAATTTTCCTGGACACACTGCATGAATTTTTCTCCTTCAGTGCCCCTTATATTGTTTGAATCCCAGTTGATATTAGGATAGTTGACGTCTCCTACTATTATTGCCCTCTTGTTCTTAAAAGCAGAAATTTGCCGACATATTTGTTCTTCTATCTCCCTTTCACTGTTTGGGGATCTGTAGTATACTTCCAGTAGTGTGACTGCCCCTTTTTTATTTCTAAGCTCAATCCATAAAGCCTCGTTTGTTGACTCATTTAGTATGTCATAACTTCTCACAACTGGAATTGATTCTTTAACCATTAGTGCTACCCCCCTCCTTTTTTATCCCCTACTCTACCGTCTCTGAAGACTCTATCACCAGGGACATTTAGCTGCCAGTTTTGTCCCTCCTTTAGCCAGGTCTGTTATAGCAATGACATCCTGCTGCCATGTGTCTACCTGTGCCCTTAACTCATCTACCTTGTTTGTAATATTCCTTGTATTGAAGTGTAAACAGTTTAACCCCGTCAATTCCCCTTGCTGGACACTTTTTAAACTTTGCTTCTCCTGTAACTCCATGTCTATCACAACGTCCCGAGCTAAAGTTCTACCTCCATTTTTCTGATCTGAATCTGACCTATCTGATCCTCCTCCTGGGATCCCATCCCCCTGCCACACTGGTTTAAATACTCCCCAACAGAACTAGCAAAAGCCCCTGCAAGGACACTGGTCCCAGCTCTGCCTGGGTGCAGCCCGTCCGGTTTGTACAGACCCCACCTTCCCCAGAACCGGTCCCAGTGCCTCAACAATCTGAATCCCTCCCGACTACACCATCTCTCCAGCCATGTGTTCATTTGGTCTATCCTTTTATTCCTGCTCTCGCTAGCACGTGGAACTGGGAGTAATCCTGAGATTACTACATTTGAGGTCATGCATTTTAATTTATCTCTTGACTTCCTGCACTGAGCTTGCAGGTCCTCATCCCTTAGTTAACCTATGTCTTTGGTACCAATGTGTACCACGACCACTGGCTGTTTACCTTCCCTCCCCAGAATGTCCTGCAGCTGTTCCGTGACATCCTGGACCCTGGCACCAAGGAGGCAACATACCATCCCTGATTCATGTTTGCGGCCACAGAAGCGTTTGTCTGTGCCCCTAACTATTGAATCCCCTATCACTATAGCCCTGCCACTTGTTTTCCTCCCCCCCCTCTCTGAGCAGCAGAGCCACCCACAGTGCCATGAACTTGGCTGTTGCTGCTTTCCCCTGAGAGGCCCTCCCCCCACAACAGTATCCAAAGCGGTATATCTGTTAGGGAGAGGGATGACCACAGGGGACTCCTGCACTACCTTCCTGAGTCTTTTACTGTTCATGATGGTCACCCATTCCCTTTCTGCCTGTGTAATCTTCACCTGCAGTGTGACCGCCTCACTAAACGTGCTATCCACGACTTGCTCAGCATTGCGGATGCTCCACAATGAGTCCACTTGCAGCTCCAGCTCCGAAATCCAGTTAGCTAGAAGCTGCATTTGGACACACCTTCCGCACACATGGTCATGAAGGGGAAATCATGCCTAACAAAGTTATTAGAATTCTTTGAGGAGGAAACAAGCAGGATAGATAAAGGGGAACCAGTAGATGTAATATATTTGGATTTCCAAAAAGCATTCAATAAGGTACTGCACATAAGGCTACTTAATAAGATAAGAGCCATGGTGGTGGGGCTAGTATATTAGCATGGATAGAGGATTGGCTAACTAATAGAAGACAGAGAGTTGGGATAATGGGGGCATTTTCAAGATGGCAACCTGTAACTAGTGGAGTGCCAAAGGGATCAGTGCTGTGGCCACAATTATTTACAATATATACTAATGACTTGGATGAGGGAAGCGAATGTACCATCACCAAGTTTGCAGGTGACGCAAAAATAGGTGAGAAGGCAAGTGGTGAGGATGACACAAGGAGTCTACATAAGGATGTAGAGAGGTTAAGTGAGTGGGCAAAAACTTGGCAGATGGAATATAATGTGGGAAAATGTGAGGTTATGCTCTTTGGCAGGAAGAATAGAGGAGCTGAATCCCAAAAAGCTAGCATACAAGTTAAGAAGTTAATAGGGAAGGCAAATGGAATGTCAGCCTTTATTTCAAAGGGAATGGAGTATAAAAATAGGGATGTCTTGCTAAGACTGTGCAAGGCACTAGTTAGACCACATCTAGATTACTGAACAGTTTTGGTCCCCTTACCTAAGGAAAGATACACTGGCATTGGAGGCATCCAGAGAAGATTTACTAGGTTGATCCCGGGTATGGAGGGATTTTCATATGAGGAGAGGTTGAGTCAGTTGGGCCTGTACTCATTGGAGTTTAGAAGAATGAGAGGCGACCTTATTGAAACATATAAGATTCCTAGGAGGCTTGACAGGGTAGATGCTGCGAGCTTGTTTCCCCTACTGAGAGAGCCTAGGACCAGAGGGCATAATCTCAGAGTGAGGGGTTGCCCATTTAAGAGAGATGAGGAGGAATTTCTTCTCTCAGAGCATTGTTAACCTGTGGAATTCCTTACCACAGAGGGCTGTAGAGGCTGAGTCGTTAAGTATGTTCGAGGCTGAGATAGATTTTTAATCAGTAAGGGAACCAAGCATTATGGGGAAAAAGCAGGAAAGTGGATTTGAGGATTATCAGGTCAGCCATGATCTTGTTGAATGAATGCAGCAGACTCAATGGGCCGAATTGCCTACTTCTGCCTTATGGTCTTATGATGGGGTGCCAATCAAGTGGGCTGCTTTGTCTTGGATGGTGTCAAGCTTCTTGAGTGTTGTTGAAGCTACACTCATCCAGGTAAGTGGAGTGTATTCCATCACACTCCTGACTTGTGCTTTGTAGATAGTGGACAGGCTTTGGGAAGTCACCACAGAATTCCTAGCCTCTGACCTGCTCTTATAGCCACAGTATTAATATGGCTAGTCCAGTTCAGTTTCTGTTCAATAGTAACCCCCACGATGTTGATAGTGGGAGATTCAGTGATGGTAATGCCATTGACTGTCAGGGGGGTGTGGTTAGATTCTCTCTTGTTGGAGAAGGTCATTGCCTGGCACTTGTGTGGCACGAATGTTACTTGACACTAGTCAGCCCAAGCCTGGATATTGTCCAGGTCTAGCTGTATTTGGACATGGACTGCTTCAGTATCTGAGTCGTCATGAATGGTGCTGAATATTGTGCGATCATCAACGAATATCCCCACTTCTGATATTATGATGGAAGGGAGGTGATTGATGAAGGACACTACTCTGAGGAACTCCTACAGTGATATCCTGGAACTGAAGATAATGACCTCCAACAACCACAACCATCTTCCTTTGTGCTAGGTATGAACTCAATCAATTCACCTTTAGAATGTCTCAAAAATCCAATCCAGAATTATGTTACTATTCCAAAAGAGGCCATTCAGTCCCTCGAGTATGTTCTATTATATTCAATTCTATTAGATTTTATTAGATCATGGCTATCCATGCTTCAACTTACTTTTTATTATCTTTGTTCTATATGGTAGTGCGGAATGTTCTACATTTCCACTATCCTTTGCATGAAAGTGTTTCTTCACATTGCTCTGAATGACTTCGCTCTAATTTTAAGACTGTGCTCTTTGTTTCTGGATTCCCCAATAGAGGAAATTGTTTCTCTCCAACTACTATAAAGAGCACAAGAAGAAACAGGAATAAGCTGTATGGCACCTCGAGCATACTCCATCATTCAATAAGATACTCATTACCTGGTCTTGGCCTCAACACGACTTCCCTGCCTGCTCTCCACAGTCCCAAGAACCTTCAACTCCCCTACAGTACAAGAATATCTCTACCTCAACCTTGAATATATTCAATGATTCAGTCTCCACAACTGAGGTAGAGAATTTCAAAGATTCACACCTCTGAGAAGAAACTTCTCATCTCCATTTTAAATGGATATCCTCTTATTCTGAAAATGTGCCCCCTAGTTCTAGACTCCCCTCCCCCCGCTCCCCCCTCAAACCCCCGCAACCTCAAGGAGGGGAAACATCTACCCTGAATAATGCTCTTGTATGTTCCAATAAGATCACCTCTCATTCTTCTGAATTCCAATGACTGTTGGCCCAACTTGCTCAACCTTCCCTCATAAGACAATCCCTTAAGCCCAACGAAGATTCTCTGAACTTCCTCCAATGCAAGTAAATCCAGAGTGTGAGAGAAACAGCGTGGTCATTTACAGTGAGAGAGGGGAGTGCGCAAGAGAGGGGCCTTTAACAGTGAGAGAGTGAGAGAACAGTATTAAAGAGTGCGGAGAGCAGCTGATTGGTGAGTAGGATTGGTGAGTATTTCCAATCTTTAAAGTAAGGTTTTTAGTTTGTGTTTAGATCTCTAGTCTTTTTTTTCTCTTTTTCTTAAAGATAGCTTGTTAAGTATAAGATTGATACTGTTGTGTATAAAAAATAATTATTATAAAGTGTAAAGAATGGAGATACTAGAGTAATTAATTAATAAATTGAATAAAATATGATAGTGATGGCAGGATGGGTGATGTGTTGCTGCTGCAGCATGTGGGAGCTGCTGGACACCAAGGTGATCCAGAGTGAGCAGACCTATACCAAGTGTTTGCAGCTTGAGGAACTTCGGATCCAAGTTAAGGAGCTGGAGTCTGAGCTGCAGACATTGCACTACATCAAAGAGGGGGAAAGTTAACTGGGCACTTTGCTCGAGGAGGCAGTCGCATCCCTCAGATTAGAGAATTCAAATTTGATCTGTGATCAGGGACAGGAGGGTATGGCTGCAGGTGAAGCAGGTTTGGGACCCAGGAGGTAGTGTTCTAGGATCCTTGGCCCTCCCGCAGCTGTCCAACAGTGACAATGTTATGCAAGCTGTGTGGACGACAGCAGGGACTGCAGGGTGAACTGACCATGGCACTGTGGTACAGGGAGCCATTCAAGTGGGGGGAAAGAAATGGGAACATAATGGTGGTAGGGAACAGTATAATTAGGGAGTTAGATACTGTTCGCTGCAGCCATGAGCATGAATCCCCAAGGCTGTGTTGCCTGCCCGGTGCCAGAGTTAAGGACATCTCCTCTGGGCTGGAGAGGAACTTGGAGTGGGAGGGGAGGGATCCACTTGTTGTCATCCATGTTAGTACCAATGGCATTGATAGGGCTAGAAAGGAGGTTCTGCTGAAAGAATTTGAACAGTTAGGAGCTAAATTACAAAGCAGAACCTCCGAAGTAATAATCTTGGGATTGCTACCTGAGCCACGGGCAAACTGGCATAGGGTAAATAAAGTTAAGGAGTTAAATGCATGGCTCAGAGGTTGGTGTGGAAGGAATGGGTTTCAGTTCATGGGGCAATGGCACCAGTACTGGGGTAGCAGGGAGCTGTTCCAGTGGGATGGGCTTCATTCGAACTGTGCTGGGACCAGTACTTTGGTGAACTGAATAACTAGGGCTGTAGAGAGGGCTTTAAACTAAATAGGACATGGCAGCCTTGTAGGGCAGCTATTTAGGTAATGATATGCAGTGTGTGACAGGAAGGGATAGAGTGTACAAACATTATTTAAATGCACGTAGTATTCAGAACAAAATAAATGAATTAACAGCACTAATATGGGTTAATGGGTATGATCTTATAGCCATTACAGAGACATGGTTACAAGGAGATCAAAGCTGGGAACTAAATATTCAAGGGTATGTGACTTTTCGAAAAGACAGGCAGGAAGGAAAGGGGTAGTTTTGTTAGTACGTGATGGAATAAGTATGGTAGCAAGAAAGGATCTTGGATCAAAAGATGTAGGATCCATCTCAGTGGAGGTAAGAAATAACAAGAGGAAGACGACACTGGTGGGATTAATCTATAGGCCCCCTGACAGTAGCTATACTGTAGGACAGAGAATAAATCAGGAGATCAGGCATGTAAAAAAGGAAGTACATTAATCATGGGTGACTTTAATCTTCATATAGATTGGGAAAATCAAATTGGCAGAGGTAGACACAAGCAAGAATTCATAGACTGTATTCGGGACAGTTTCTTAGAATATATTGTGAATCCAACCAGGGATCAGGCTATTTTGGATCTGATGAGGCAGGTTTAATAAATAATCTCAGAGTAAAGGATCCCCGAGGAAACAGTGACCATAATATGGTAGAATTTAGCATTCAGTTTGAGAGTGAGAAACTTGGGTCAGAAACAACTGTGCTAAACTTAAATAAGGGTAATTACATTGGAATGAGGACAGAGTCGGCTGGAGTGGACTGGGAAAGAAGTTTAGCAGAAAAGACGGCTGATCAACAACGGCAGATGTTTAAGAAAGTTGTTCATGACTCTCAACAAAGATATATCCCAGTGAGGAAGAAGGATTCAAGGAAGGGGATAAATCAACCATGGTTAACCAAGGAAGTTAAGGACAGTATTAAATTGAAAGAAAAAAAACATACAATGTGGCGAAGATTAATGGTAAGCCAGAGAATTGGGAAAGTTTTAAAAACTAACAAAAGATGACAAAAAAAAAGAGAAAATAAACTTTGAGGGTAAACTAGCAAGTAATATAAAAATGGACAGTAAGAGCTTCTCTAAATATATAAAAAGGAAGAGAGAGGCCAAAATGAACATAGGCCCCTTAGAGAATGAAGCTGAGGAAATAATAATGGGGAACCAGGAAATGGCAGAGGGGTTGAATAAATACTTTGTTTCAGTTTTCACTGAAGATACTAATAGCATTCCAAAAATACTAAAATAATCGAGGGGAAAAAGTGGGGGGGGGATGTTGGAAATAATACAATAACTATCACTAGAGAAAAAGTACCAGGGAAACTAATGGGGCTAAAGGCCAATAAGTCCCCTGTACCTGATGGGTTGCATCCTAGGATATTAAGAGAAGTAGCTACAGAGATAATGGATGCATTGGTAGTAATCTTCCAAGAATCATCAGGTTCTGGAAAAGTCCAAGAGGATTGGAGAATGGCCAATGTAACACCCTTATTCAAAAAGGGAGACAAAAAAAGATAACTATAGGCCAGTTAATTTAACATCTGTCATTGGGAAATTGTTGGAGCCTATTGTAAAGGATGTAATAGCAGAGCATTTAGAAATGCATAATACAATCAAGCAGAGTCAGCATGGCTTCATGAAGGGGAAATCATGCCTGACCAATTTATTCGAATTCTTTGAAGAGGTGACAAGGATAGATAAAGGGGAACCAGTAGATGTAATATATTTGGATATCCAGAAGGCGTTCAGTAAGGTACTGCATATAAGGCTACTTAATAAGATAAGAGCCCATGGTGTTGGGGGTAATTAGCATGGATAGAGGACTGGCTAACTAATAGACAATGGAGAGTTGGGATATAGGGGGCATTTTCTGGATGGCAACCTGTAACTAGTGGAGTGCCACAGGAATCAGTGCTGGGACCTCAATTATTTACAATATATATTACTGACTTAGATGAGGGAAGTGAATGTGCTATCGCCAAGTTTGTGGATGACACAAAAATAAGTGAGGATGACACAAGGAGTCTACGACGGTATATTGATAGGTTAAGTGAGTGGGCAAAAACTTGGCAGATGGAATATAATGTAGGAAAATGTGAGGTTATGCACTTTGGTAGGAAGAATAGAGGAGTTGAATATTATTTAAACGCAGAAGTCTGCAGCACAGATGGATTTGGGAGTCTTTGTGCATGAATCACAAAAAGCTAACATAAAAGTTCAACAGGTAATAGGAAAGGCAAATGGAATGTCATAGAGTCATAGAGGTCTACAGCACAGAAAAAGGCCTTTCAAGTCTGCACCAGTTAAACAAGTACCTAACTATTCTAATCCCATTTTCCAGCAATAGGCCCATAGCTTTGTATGCCGTGGCATTGCAAGTGCACATCCAAATACTTCTTAAATGTTATGAGGCCTTTATTTCAAAGGTAATGGAGTATAAAAATAGGGAAGTCTTGCTAAAACTATACAAAGGACTAGTTAGACCACACCTAGAATACAGTGAACAATTTTGGTCCCCTTATCTAAGGAAAGATATGCTGGCATTGGAGGCAGACCAGAGAAGGTTCACTAGGCTGATCCCAGCTATGGAGGGATTTTCTTATGAGGAGAGGTTGAGTTGGTTGGGCCTGTAATCATTGGAGTTTAGAAGAATAAGAAGTGACCTTATTGAAACCTTATAAGATTTGTAGGGGGCTTGACAAGGTAGATGCTGAGAGGTTGTTTCCTCTTATGGGAGAGTCTAGGACCAGAAGGCATAGTCTCAGAGTAAGGCACCCATTTAAAACAGAGATAAGGAGGAATTTCTTTTCTCAGAGGGTAGTGAATTTGTGGAATTCTTTACCACAGAGGGCTGCAGAGGCTGGGTCGTTAAGTATATTCAAGGCTGAGATAGACAGATTTTTAAGCAGTCAGGGAATCAAGGATTAAGGGGAAAAGACAGGAAAGTGGTGTTAAGGATTATCAGATCAGCCATGATCTCATTATGGTGCAGACTCAATGGGCAGAATGGCCTACTTCTGCTCTCATGTCTTATGGTCTTAAATAAGGAGACCACGTCAGTGGCAATGGTGCTTGCACTTGGAGAAATCCAGTCATTCAGAAGAAGTTAATCATGTTCTATCTCTGCTTTACTGTATTCATATGCTGAATGAACTTGGGAACCATGCGTGAACAGTGCAGTTGCGCCATTTCTAATGCAGACTGGCAGCTGTGACTAATGTCAGCTGGAAACATCAAGATGCATAAAAGTCAATACCATTGTCACCTTCAAAGCCACTGACAAGGTTGTGCCCATAATGGCTCTTTCCTCTTTGCTGCAGGTGTTGGGAAATGCAGTGCATATATAAAAAAACAGGTAGATCCACTTGTGGAACAGGTGTCTGTGCATCTGGTGTTTTTTGCCTGCTTGCTGCCATACTCTCCGGGATTTCATCCTTGTCCTCTCCGAGTCCTCTCCCTCAGATCACAGGGACAATGGAATCCCAGACAAAAACCAGTGTGTGGGTGTAATTTTATGTTGGGATCAGGTACATCTGGAGTTACACTCTACCGCATCCTCCATTGAAGACAATGGTCAATATTATATGGGATGTAAAACTGGCATTCCATCCAATCCCATGGGTTTCCCGCTCCTTGTGTTTGTTTAAAATTATCCCTTGATTTTACTGTGGAGAAATCCCTTTAAAATTTTCAGTGAAACTACTCAACTCAAAAACTGCAGTTTGAAAGCAGTGGAAATGACTCCCGGCCAGAACTGCATTGCAGACTTGCTCTCCTGCACGACTTTTCACCCTCTTGATTTTTCCCTACCGATGAACAACCATCCGCGCTCAGTTTTACAGTAGACTGATCTGCTGAGCTAATTCTTCATAAATAATCCTAGATTTACAGAGGAATCAAGGGAACCCATAGACTATATTCACCTGCCTTCCCCAAATGCCCCCTCAATCTGTCCAGAAACTACTTTCTCTCCAGGAATATTAAAGCATTTTAACTTCTACCTTTTGCTTCCTCTCCAGGAAAAAGGGGTTAATCAACTCAGCATCGATTGCTTTTGCTGGGAGGTCTGTTTCTCATCTGCTGTTGAAGGGGTGTAGCTCTAATCTCATATATATTAGTTCTGCGGTCAAAATCCAAGCCACATAGTGTTCTTAGATTTACATCTCAGGATATCAGAGATGGATCGTGACCCCTCTCAAGTTTCTTCTTCCCTAATTAAAACAAGTTAAGTTTTGAGTCCTTCCTGTAACTTGAATCCTTATTGAGTTCCAAACTTACCTGTAACACATTTCTCTGCCATCTGAAACCCAACAACTTTTGTATCCGTACATTGCCTTTAACACAGCAAACAACCTAAGGCGTTTCACAGAAACCCCAACTTATTTTGCAATGTAATATTTTGTTTTAACAACACAAATAAGTAATTTCTCGAAACTCACAAGGAGGTTGATGGCAAGATCCTGTGTCCATGAGGATAATGGCAGAGCAGAGGAAAACATTGAGGAATTTGAAACTCAACTAGGTTCTTCACACACCTACTTAAAACCCAAAAGGTCAGAAGGATTGAGAGGCCAAACATTCAGTCTGAATTCCTACTGCAAATCATGATCAAGCGTGCTTTTGCCCTTCTACCTCACCATAATGCATTAACTCACCTGTTATGTTGCCAGCAATTTCTGGTCCACACAAAGGCAAGCAGTGCTGTCACTGCAGAAAACATTTCTCAACAATGTACAGCAACAGAAATAGTGCTTGTACGCCAACAAATGAAGGGAACTGAATCATATCCAAGACTTTTTCTTTTCAAAGAGATTCCATGTTTCAAGCTTCCTGTTACGATGTATCCTTGTTTGCTTGTTTCTGCGATGTGGGCATCATTGGTAAGGTTGGCACTTATTGCCTAGCCCTTAGGATGATGAGCCTTCTTCCTGAACCACTCCAGTCCATGTTGGGAAGGCACCCCCCCACAGTGCTATTTAGTTTGCTTGTGCTCTGCATTACCCAAAAGTAATCAACCCACACAGACTGTATTTGCAAATTGTATTGTTATTTTATTAATTATACATATATTAATCTTTCACAATATCTAGTGGCACTTGAAAGTGCGACACCGATTACATCAGACAGCATCAAGAAACAACATCATTTCCTCTCCAGAGATCAGAGGAAATTTCTAGTTGGAATACTCCTGCAGTTAATCCTTAGGATCATATATTTTAAAAATTCAAGAAAATTATTCAGAATACTGGCACCTGTACAGGTAAACTCATGATGGTGGTTCGACTCTTGGCTGAACAGCACACAGATTTGGGTCACCCTGAACAGTAAGTTCCCCTCCCCAAAATGTCTGTCGTGTGAACATGCAAACCCACCCAGCCGCCCTTGAGCCGTGACTAAAAAAAAATTCCTATTATTAAAATGTTTAGGTTTCTGTCCTATAATGTTGATGATTTGTGACTATTCATACTTCAGCACTGACTTGGAAATTGGAGTAGGGAGGGTGCGAGTGAGATGCACAGACAAGGACCGGGGCTATTCATTCAGCCCAATATTTGTTACAGGCAATTTAGCCTGAAAACTGAAGCATTTTAAAACAATGTTATTTAAAACAAATATATTGAGATCATTAACTCCAAGCGTAGAGGTTTCAGGAAACAGCATTTACTGACCCAGCACTGGATGAAAGATCACAGAACACTTAAACGCTGCTAAAATGGGAGCCCTGAACCAGCTGACAGTGCCAGATCCTGCAGCCTGACCCCGTGTGCAGAGACTCCAAATGATTCGAAACATCATGAGCCACTGAACATAACAGAAATCAAACTACAATTTTAACTTGGTTAAATCTTAATGCATTAAAATGAGACAGAATCATCCCTCCATCATAGAGAAAGTTTTAAGCTGAGCACCTGCAGCTTATTCATTTCACAAGATGTGAGCAGAAAATTACTTAAAATCTCCCAGGGCAAATAGGCATTTACGATTGTTCCATTTGATTTCACCCACAACCCGAGAAATCTGATGAATACAAACTTTTTGCTGTAATTAATTCCACAAAGATATCAGAACGTAGAACACAGGCCCTAGGCCAAACAAGGCACGAGCCACATTCAGCAATAATGTAAATTAGGATATAGAGCAATTCGGGTAGACATACAGTGACCAGCATTGCTCGAAACAGAGAGAATAGGAGAGCAGTCTGGATTACTTAGTGACAGTGTGACCCACAGAATTACTGGTAGGCAAAAATTTATCATAAGTATCAGAAACTGCTCCAAAGTTACTCAGTTACACCTACTGAACGGTTAAATGTGCAGGGTCAGGAATGAGCGAGAGGCACAATATAAATTGGGAGAAAGGGACACAGTAGCCATTTCTGAGTTGCAGATAATATTTGCAAATATCCTAGGAACTAAATTATTCAAGAGTAATCTTCTTGTTAGTGGGAGCATCAAATCAGTGTTTTAGCATGTTGTTACAATTGAGGTGTAAAAGATTTGGGACTGTATCTTTAAATTTAGGGTAAATGAAGGGGGGGTCATGTGACTCGTTCTGAAATCTGCCCGCGTGGTTTGATTGTTAGAGATCAAAGGAAGGCTTTGATTATTTGACTAGGAAGATAAGGCAATATATTTATGCTTGGAGACAATGGCAGCAAACTCTGAGATTACAATGAGTCAACTCAAAGTTTCCCAAAATCCCAGAAAGGTGTTGAAGGTACTGGGTTGTAAATAGTTGTACTGTAAACCGTCCATTTATTTCTAAGATGAAAGGGAGTTGGGCTCTTCAGGATAGCTAATTAGCCTTGTATCCAGGCAGAAATGCCAATGTGTTTCATGTTACCATGGGGAAGAGAGCAGAGGAAACCATTTATTGAGCTCAGATTACTGGTTTCCCTACAAATCAATGAATCTCAGACAGTTGTGTGTGGTCAGCAAAGATAAAAGGCTGCTCGACTTTGCGAGCTACTACAGCCAGATGCGGGAGGAAGATGGTCTCCAGTTGAAGAGACACATCCTGCAGCATTATAAGGATTCCAGGAGATGTGTCCTAGCATGGCTAGGGGGAAGAGGAATCATCAGAACAGGCTTTACTGCTGGTAGCAGATTTAAGAAACTCTCTGAAAACTGAGGAAAGCGCCTGGAGACGGTCACTTGAAGTTATTACTCAGCGAAACAGGGGTACAGGAGCCCACTGGAAGCAACTATGGGCTGTTTGCTACAAGGACTGAAATTCTGTGGAAGGGGGCAATGGGTGATATGTATAAAAGGGGGTTGTTATTTCCTGTAGTTTCAATTACAAGTTGCCCATAAAAAGAAAATAGTTTAGTCAAGAGTGTTTTTTAATCATTTGTTACAGTAAAAGTTTTAAAACGTGAAATCTTGTCATGTCATTCTTTCAGCTAGAAACTGGAAGTTCAAATCTCTTTTTCAAGAGATTGGTGTCTAAGGGGTTCATAACAGTTTATTGATAATATATGGTGAGATCAGTAAATTACAGATGCCTAAGGAACTTGTTTCAGCTGTCCCATTTTTGCAGGTATGCTTATTTTCAAAATGGTCACTGACCCGATGATCTTGAAGAATGAGCTGAGATTGTGATCAGCATCTAAGCAACTGCAAAAATTTTGAGAATTTGTGTGAAACCAAATAAAATGGGAGTATGAATAAAATGTCTGTTCAAAATGAAAATATTGCCATGTGCAGTACTGTACAGTGGAACCTGTCCCTAATTCACATTCAAAAGATGGACAACTAAAACAATTGGGGGTGAAGTGCATGCATCTCCTGAATCTGTTTGGGATTGGGTGTGTAATCTGCTGCTGTGTCCTGTGTTTTGAGGTTCAAAAGGGCTTGGTGCACTGAAGGTCATCAGTACTTTGTTAATTTGCGAATGTTTGTGGTTTCAAAATAAAGTCTGTATTTTTCCAATACTGGCTGCTTGGGAGTACGAATAAAATGTCTGTTCAAAACATTTACTGTATTTTTAAAATGCACTTGTTAAAACTTCAGTTGCTTTACTATTTCAGTTTATGCCAAGTTAGAAATGTCAGTAATTGTGGAAAAAAATGTTTGCTGTAGCTCTACCTTCCCACCAAGAGAAGGCACCAATACATTGAAAAAACTGAATTTATCCCAAGTCTGCAATACATGGTGAAAGATAAAAACAAAAAACTGCAGATGCTGGAAATCCAAAACAAAAACAGAAACAGAAATACCTGGAAAAACTCAGCAGGTCTGGCAGCATCAGCGGAGAAGAGCACAGTTGATGTTTCAAGTCCTCATGACCCTTCAACATAGGGTCATGAGGACTTGAAATGTCAACTTTGCTCTTCTCCGCTGATGCTGCCAGACCTGCTGAGTTTTTCCAGGTAATTCTGATACATGGTGAAAGCCTTAGTTCCAGGAGACTTGATAAATGGATGTTTACCCCACTAACAGAAAAAGGGCAAAAAGCACACAGGAGTACCACCTGGTTAAGGGTTAAACAGATAAACAGCAACATAGCAAAATCCTTCATATGTGTAGGGGAATGATCATACAATCTGGCTACGACAGCACAAAGCCCAGTTTAGAATCCACCATGATCCCCCATCCCTGAAAGGAAGCCCGAAGCCCAATGACAAGTCAGTTTCTGATCTCTTCCTCCGTCCCCAGACTCTCAGAGACCATTTGCCTTGAATGTTTCTGCTTCCAAATTGGCAGTGACCTTTATACCTCTGATTTATTAACGTGGATTAACAGTACCCTAGAGCTGGAGCACAACTAGTCGTGACCAGTGTGCAAAACAAAGTGCAAATATTAAAATAAAAGTGGTACAAATCTGCCCCATAGGGGAAAGAGTTAGGTTTTCTTTGATCTATAACCCTCTTTCTGGTTCCCAACGCTATCTGATCTGCTGCAAAACTTTGGGGAAACGGGAGAACTGATGGGAGGCGGCACATCAGCCTGGAAGCTTTTGTCAGGAACTGAAACTGAAGGCAATTCCCATCAGGCTCTGCTGTGTCACAGCCAATGCAGCCCCACAAGTGTACTGCTATGCTCAATGGGAGGTGGTGGATGTGAAATGTGAAATTTGCAACTCCAATTCTGAAGTCAAACTACAGAACCGTACCAGTACAGAGTACAAGGGAGAGGACAAAAAAATTATCGTAATAGCAGGAAAAGTACCCAACCTGGAGACTGTTGAAAAGGAATGCAATTCCAGTGGGACCACCATTTGGGAACCGAAACGGAGGAGTCAAAGATGCTAAGGATCAAAATTAAAGGTTTAGAGTTTTATCTGCAGCTGGGTTCAATTTTATGGAGAGCACAGCCTCACAGTTTGGACTGAAGAGGCTTCAGATACTTGTAGAATGATTTGTGAACCTAGGAATAAGAAACAAATGATGATCAGTCCTCAGTAATCAAACAATCTCCAAACCCAACAGTGATCAACCCTCATGAGTACACACAATCACTGATTAATTCTCACTAATAATGATCAACACTCCTTTCTAAATAAATAACAAACAGCTTATACAAACTGTTATCAGTGATCTAAACTGTCAAACAACAGTTGATAGTCACACCTGTGTAACAGCCTCAGAAACATCAAGATTTCTCTAATATATCTGTAAAGAAACAGAATTGTTAAACTCTACTGAATCTGTTCTTCATTCTGATCATCTGCGCAAGGGATGGAACGTGTCTGCATTCAAGTCAGGTACAGGATGACTGGATGCCAAGTAAAGCTCTCTTCATGAAGGGTTAGAGAGAGATTGTTTCCACTGACCACAAAGTAACGAGAAGACATTTGAGAAATTCAAAAGTGGGAGGCATGAACCAATGTCTTCACACAGAGGGTAGTTGGAACGTGGAAATCCCAGCCACAAATTGTTGTTGGAGTTGAGTCCATAAGAGAGAAGCATTATCAAAAAGGGGAAGAATGGGATTAACCTATATGGCTCATGGAGAAAAATACCAATGTAGTCTTGATAGGCCAAGTGGCCCCTTCTACTCACTCCTCAGCTCAGAGGAGTCCCAATTGACAGTGAAAATTTTCCACCTCCCACATCAGCAACATTGCAACTTGTTGGAGTAAGCAAGTCAACTTCTGACGGCATGTTTCCTTTGCTGTGGGGTCAAACCTACTAGAAATGGACTGAGACTGCCCAAGCTAATTTCACATAGGACCCTCAGAGTCAGCAACGAGTCTGGCTCCTTCAGTTGGAACTAAATTTAGACCAATTCCCAAAGACGATGACCCACTGCTCCAACAACCCTTTCGCACACATCAGCGAATTTCCAATATGCCTGACCAATGATCAACTGGTGTCTCTTACCTCAGTTTTATTTAGAGGTGATTTCTTAGCCCATTCAAACATGTGTTCATAAACATTCCCATCGTAACGCCCAAGCACAGATGCCAGGACAGCGTCAGGGTAATCAAAGGCGTCTACTAGAGGGACAGCATTGGGTCGGATCACAGCGAGCAGCTCCTTCACACGCTGATGAACCTGGGAAATCTGCAGGTCACTCAGGATCCCGGCCTGCAGAAGACAACAGAATGTTATAAACCGGACCCCAAGCCAGCTCAGAAGACAGATTACTGGCCAACTCTGCCTATGGTCCAGGCAAGGTTACTTTTGATTGCATCATTCCTAAACCAACTGGCCATGTCTTCCCCTGTATGCACTAACGTCCCAGCCTGGAGTTTCTATTGAGAGATAGTCCTCTGATCCATCCCTCAGCTGTGTGTTCAAGAGTTAGTAACATATCCTGAACAACTTTATATTTAAAGGAACTTAAGTTTATCATTTTAATTGCATTTAAATATGTTGCAGGGTGACAGAGGCGAGCTGACCACAGATTTGGAACCTAAAAGTTGGGAAGGCCGAAAGGCAGGTTTATACAAATAAAGCAGGTGTTACAACCAGTCAAAGTGACAGAAATGTAACAAACAGGAGTGCTTGCTAACTTCAAGACCAAAAGTGTGGGGGTTAGAGGACAGAGATAATTGAACTAAGATGCAAAGGTGCATTTTGGTCCCCTTTTTAAAGTAATATATTCTTCCCTTATTGTATACAATATGTTGATTCTATATCAAACGTTAACTAACAAAATTACAGCAATTGGGAAGTTTAAGAGGGGATTGGGGATTCAGGCAGTACTCTGGAGTACAGACAGAGGAGCTAGGAGATGAAAGGTTGAGCACATTGGGCCTGTATTTATTGGAGTTTAAAAGAATGCGAGGTGATCTTATTGAAAAATATAAGATTTGAGGGAGCTTGACAGGGCAGAAGGTGGCAGGATGTTTCCCTTAGTGGGACACATGGTCTCAGAATAAGGAATTACCCATTTAGACAGAGGTGATGGGGAACTTCTTTACTCAGAGGATTATGAATCTTTGGAATTCTCCACCCCAGACAGTTCTGGAAGCTGAGTCATTAAATGTATTCAAGACTGAGGTAGACAGATTTTTGACCCATAAGGGAGTCGAGAGTTATGGGGAACAGGCAGGAAAGTGGAGTTCAGAGCAAGATCAGATCATTCATGATCTTATTGAATGACAGACTGGCTGACCGGCCAAAAGAGCCTGTTCCTGCTTTGATTTCTTATGTTAAAGCTACCAAAGGAGGCAAGGTGTAATTACAGCGTGACAAGATTATGTAGGTCTTTTCCATTATAAATATGGACAGAGGGATCTGTAATAGAAATGTCAACATTAGAGGTACTACCAGACTCATGTTTTTAACACATTACCAATGGGATGGTTATGATAATTAAAGCAATTACTAAGATTTTCAATGAACTTTGACCATCAGACTTTAGAACTCAATCTATTGCTCCATCCTCACTATGCCATATCTGAGCCTCTTTGGGCTTTACAAAGGGCAGCATGATAGAATATACATTACAAACTAGGCATAATTCCAGCTCCTTGTAAGATCCCGCAAAGATTGACATACTGCAAGTACACAATGACTCCAGCTGTGTTTGTAAGGTCTCTATATCTACACAACCTTGGTTGTGGTTTAACTTCCACTCACGTGCAGAAAGTCTCCGGAGTTCTTGCTAATTCCATACAGCGCGTACATCAGGCACAGAGTGTTGAGGACATCATGGATCGCGGCATCTGTGATCTCAGACAGCTTGGCCGCAAACAGCTTCACCACCACGTAGTGGCAGTGAGCCTAAGGGAAGGGAGAGCAGGAGCAAGAACACAATTAAACACACACAAGCAGTTGAACACCCTCCACACAAAGAAGCAAGGCACACAACAAGATTAGACAGGAATAAAGTGAGGGATTTCTTAACTGCAACAGCAGCACAATCTACCCTTGCATAATGTATAGGAAGGCACAGTACTAAGTATTTGAATCACGATTCAACTCATCGCCTCTCTCACAATGCCAGTGAAAGTGAGCCTAAAGCTCCAAAACTGTATGCCATCAGCTTATTGTTATGTCTAATTACATCTCTACAATGTCCAGCCAAGTCTACCATTACACTCAGAAGTGAGGAGCCAGACGGCACAACCCCACGTCACCTCTTGGCTTCTGGGGGCAACTGCAGTATAGTTACAGTAATTGGATCATTGAAACTTTGCAATGGCATCCTACAAAGGTCTGCCATCATTCAAAAGATGCCAGGCACAAGCACCCTGACTCAAACCAACCCAGAAGGAAGTCATGATCCAGCACAAGGGAGGGGAATGGGGAAATTTATCTTCATAATGGAAGGGAAGGGTGGGAAAGGAGAGGTGGGTAGGGGAAGAAAGGGAAAGGCAAATCTACCTTCCACGAGAGAGGAGGAAAACTCCTAAACGTGGGCAACTCACCCCCGAAGCTCTAACCAGGTCAATAGAGGTGCTGTTCCAGGCCTCCTCCTTGTTCTTCCTGCGTCCCAGCTCCATCCGATAATTCCGTGCAGCTGCCTCAACTAGGCTGGGATGAAAGTACAGGGAGTGGGATGAGTGAGGGAAGAGAAAGATTACACAAAGCATCTGCAGGGAGAATGGGTAAGTGTCAGGCCTGACCTGTACCTGCTGGAGGTTAGTGAGGTGTGTTGGTCTTATACACATTTTTGCCTCGTTAGACTAAGCCAAAACAGAATGTGGATTTTGCAAAAAGTCTCAAATTACACATTCCTCACAGGACAAAGCTGCTGTTCAGGATGGGTTGGGTGGTGTGAATTTTAAGTGAAGGGCCAAGGCCAATAGTGCAGGACACTAAGAGCAAAAAGGACAAATGAGGTAGATTAGCAAGTACTGATTGAGGCAAGAAAGTGATCGTGAAACTGAGTCAGAGGGGAAAAAGAAATAACAGTAAAAACAAAAGGGTCTAGCAGTCAACCAAGATGCAGGATTGTTCCTGCCAAACTAAGTAATCAAGAACCTAAAGCACTAAAGCTTATTCAGCCCGTGGCACCTGTTTAACCAAAGTCACAAACGACATCCTTTGTGACTACGGCACTGGTGCATTATGTATTCTGAGCCTCACTGCAGGCTTTGACAAGGTTGGCCACACCACCATCTTTGTTGTTCAGCTTGTGGACTGTCCTTCTGGATGTCCAATTATAGCCAGAGTATCTCCAGCAATGGTTCGCCTTCCTATTCCCACACCGTTACCTCCAGAATTCCCCAAAGAACTATTCTTGGACTCCTCCACATGTTTCCCCTTAACATTGTCACTTGTGGACATAGGTCAGTTTCCACCTGCTGATGTCACCCAGCTCCATCTCTCTTAACCGTTTTACTGTCTTGGTGTTGTCCAGCTGCTCGACTGATATACAGTTGTATAAGAGCTGCAATTTCCTCTCGTTAAACATTGGAAAGATTGAAAAGAATGAAGAAGCTATCTTTAGCCCACAACAATCATTCCACCTTCTTCTCTGACCACACAATCCATTCCAGACCACTTGTAAAGCTGGCATTCTATCTGACCCCTGACTGAGCTTCTGCCCCATATCCTCCCATCAAAAGACCACATATTTCCAGCTTTGTTACATTGCTGCTGAAACCCTCATCACTGTTTTTCTCACCTCTGAAATCAACTATTCCAAAGCTTTCCTGGCCAACCTTCCACTCTCCATAAACTGGAGCTCATCCAAAACTCTGCTGTCGGTATCCTATCACAGTATCTTTACAGTGCAGAAAAAGGCCATTCAGCCCATCGAGTCTGCAATGGCTATCTGAAAGAGCACTCCACCTACTGTCACTCCCCTGCCTTGTCCCGGTAACCTTGCGCATTCTCGCTTTTCAGGTAGCAATCCAATTCCCCTTTGAATACCTTGATTGAACCTGCCTCCACCACCCTCTCAGGAAGTTTGTTCCAGGCTCCAAACATCCTTGGGTGAAAAACTTTTTCCTCACATCACATTTACTCCTTTTGCCAATTATTTTGAATCCTATTGAGCACCCCACCCCAACCACCCCATTCTGTCTCCACCCCCATCCTCAACAACCTACATTCACTTCTGATCCCCCAAATCTTCCAATTTTAAATTCTCGTTGCTGTGTTTAAATACCTTCATAGTCTCACTCCTTGCTATCTCTAACTGTAACTCCCTTCCTAAAAGCACTGTGGGTGTACCTACACCACATGGACGGCAGTGGTTTAAGGCGGCAGCTCACCACCACCTTCTCAAGGGCAATTGGGGATAGGCAATAAATGCTGGACTAGTGATGCTCACATCCCATGGAAAAAAAACTTCTAGTCTGAAATACCCATCCTGAATCTTTCACTACAATTTTCAGGATTTTGTGAATCTTTAACTGGTTTTCCCCTTCCAGTAAAAAAGTACCAATTTTGAAGCCTTTCTTCATCCTGTAACTTCCTATTGGTGTTAATCTTCACTGTACCCTCTTCATGGTTGAATTCCTTTCTATAACAAGTTTCACTGAACTGCACGCAGCAGTATAGCTATGGGCTAATCAAAAGACTTCTACGAATTCAAAAGTTCCTTGTTTTATATTCAATGCCTTTCAAAATATAGAATCCTGTTCGCTTTTTAACGATTCAGGAATTATCCCCTAGGATTGGAAAATTGCAATGTCATTCCAGGGTGGGAAATAGACCGGGGAATTTTATAGACCTGTTAGACTAACATCTGTTGTGGGGATGTTACAGTGATTAAGGACAGAATGACTGAATAATTAGTCAAATGAGCTGATCAAAAAGAGCCAGCTTGGATTTGTAGAGGCTAAGTTATGTCTAGATAAATCCGGCTGAACGTTGAGGTCACCAAAGTGGTGGATAAGGGAGTATCTATGGATGTTATTATCTAAGCTTCCGGAAGGCATTCGATATGGTTCCACACAAAGGCTTGGCAAAAATGAAAGTGTGTGGAATTGAAAGCAATCTTTTGATATGGGGAGGAAATTGGTTAGAAGGTATGAGACAGAAAGCGGGAAGACAAAGATGGGACTAGCGATGTCCCCAGGGATTTGTACTGGGGCCTCAGTATTCTGCCATATTTATCAGTGACTTCGGTGAAGGAATAGAGAGCTGTGTACCAAAATTTGCTGACAGCTCTAAGTTCGGTGGCACAGTAAAGAGCATAGGTGGGGGCAGAAAGTTTTAAAGGGACGTTGATTAACTGAGTGAATAAAACTATGGAAGATGGACTTCAATGTATAAAAGTGCAAGATCATCCACTTTAAGTCCAAAAACGGGTCAAAGTATTTCCTAAATGACGAGAAGTTAGGAACTGTGAAGGAGCAAGAAGATTTAGGGCTCTAAGTACAGTAATCACTAAAAGTAGTGGACAGATACAAAAGATAATTTAAAATGTGAAACACACATTAGTCTTTACGTCAAGAGAGCTGGAATACAAAGGGGTGTAAGATATCTTACAGGTGTACAAACTCTGGTTAGACACTGTAGAGTACTGACAGCAGTTCTGGGTACCCCATCTCAGAAAACATATACTGGCCTTGGAGAGACTGCAACACAGATTTGTCAAAATGATACTGGGACTAAAAAGGTTAAATTATGAAGACGAATTGCATAGAGTAGGCTTGCAGTCCCTTGAAGATTAAGGGGTGATCTAATTGAAATTTTTAAATGATTAAGGGATTTGATAGGCTAGGGGAAGAGAAACTATTTTGTCTGGTGGTGATAGGGTGATTCCAGAATAAGGAGCTAAAAATTAGACCTAGGTTGTTCATGGGTGCTGTCAGGAAATGATTTCACTACTTCTGTGTTAGAAAGTGAGGACAATCTCCTAAAAAAGGGCTGTGGATGCTGGGGGTCAATTGAAAATTTCAAAACTGGAATTGATAGATGTTTGTTGGGGAAGGGTGTCAAGGAATATGGAACAAAGCTGAGGAAGTGAAGTGAAGACAGAGATCAGTCATGACCTAATTAAATGAATGAACAGGCTCAAGGGGCTGAATGGCCTACTCCAGTTCCTATGCTCCTTCTCTATCTGTTCCTGTACCATATTAAGAATTTCACCGTTGAGGATAGATTTTATTTTTTTCCCCAAAATGTATACTGAATTAAATCTGACAACTACTTGCCTTGTCCTGCAATCTCCTTCATCACTCAGTTCCCCATGCCCCCAAAGTTAGTATCAACAAACTTCATTGAGAGTAAACTGCTCCTCTAGCTTCTCTGTCTAAAACATTTCAGGGAGAAAACGAGAGTGGTTGTGGCACAGACGTGTTAAGGGTCATAGGACACTGGAATATCCACTGGATCCTACTACAGGACAGTGGAACATCCCAAAGACTCTGAGGTGATAGTGTCCTTATCCTAGATAATCAAAGAAAGTCAAACACTTGCAAGGTATAACAAACATGAACAATCCAAACAGAAAATATGGCCTAGCTACCCTGGTTATCTCCTGGTACTCACCTGGCTGCTCGCAGTTGGTATGCTTCCACTAGCCTGCTGATGTCATTAATGTTCATCACTATGGGTCGACTGGCCACCTGCTGGGGCTGGATGTGGCTGCACAGGTTGTTCAGATACGAGACTGTGCCCGAAAGCTTCTGACCAGACTTGGCCTGTGTATAACTCTTGAACAGGTATCTGCAACATAGCCAGAGGCAGATAATACATCACCAGCAGTCCACATGACTAATGCAACCAATGTCAAAATAGTGCAAAGAGGGGGAGGAAATAAATTCACAGAGAGTTTTATCATAGGATCGTACTGCAGGAGTGCAGTGTGCCAACTCTTTGAAAGGAGCTGTCCAATATTCCATTCCCTTGCTCTTTCCCTATAGCCATGTGAGCGTCCTGTACTGTACATTACCCCGGTGCCAAACTTGAGCCCACTCGGTATTGCCGTGCGCAGGAAAAATGCTCATTTACACAAGGCAAACCCGCAAACAACAAATAAGTGGATGTAAGGCTCAGTTGTGCTGGCTTTGTAGGTTGATTGTCAAGGTATAGGGCAACATTTAACCCTAGGATTACAGGTCAACACCCCAGGCCTAGACAGTGCTAGAGGTACAGGGACAGACAATACAGTCTCACCACTCTCAGCTACTCTCTTAGACCTGGAGATAGGATAAGAGTGTAACAGCCTAGGAGGGAGCACCAATGAGAAGGAGGAAGTGGTATGTTTGCATAGTTTTAAAATCCTCAGGATAAAGAGAGACTTACATTTATACAGCACCATTCACAACCTTAGGACATCTCAAGAGGTTTAACAGCCAAAATGTAGTCAATGTTGTAATTTAAGGGATGCAGCGGCCAATTTGCGCAAGCAAGCACCCACAATGATGTGAAAATAACCAAATAAATCTGTTTCTGGGTATTAATTGAGGGTTAACTTTTTGTCAGGACAAAAAGGCAATGTTAAACTTCCATAGGGACAGAGAGTGAATATCACACAAAAGAGCACACTGAACCCAATGGCATAAGGTTAACTGATCCCTAATGTCACACACTACAAAATGCAGTCTGATGTACTCCAGCCAATGCTGGTGATTCCTTACCTGGCTGTCTGCAGCATCATCACAGTGTTCTCTCCTTCGTACGTGCAGCTAGGCGAGAATGTGACATAAATATCTGGGAGACCACTGGACCGTGAGTACCCATGACCACCACACGCCATTCGACATTCCTCAATTCCGGCACTGGCCACCCAAGTGGTGAAGGCCTTCAGTCCAGCAGACAGGGCATGGAGCTGGAATCAAACAGCAGTTGTGAACACAGCAGTTGAGAAATAGCCAGGGTGCAGATAGGTGGGTCGATCAAATACACATTTCAGAGCCACAGAAATCACAACCGTGTAAAAGCCAATTGAAAAAAAATACACCAGGGAGGGGATCCCTGAATGGTTTTTTAAAAAATTCTCAGGATGTGGGAGTCACCGCCATTTATTGCCCATCCCTAGATTCCCTTGAGAAAATGGTGGTGAGCCACCTTCTTCAATTGCTGAAGTCCACTTGGTGAAGGCTGTACTACAGTGCTATTAGGTAGGAAGTTCCAGGATCTTGACCAGTGACAATGAAGGAACGGAAACAGCGATGTATTTTGTCATCGACAATAACTTATATATAAACAATGCCTCTAACGCAATGAAATGTCCCAAGGTGCTTCACAAGAGTATTTTTTTTAATTCATTCATGGGATGTAGGCTTCGCTAGCTAGGCCAGCATTTATTGTTCATGCCTAATTGCCCTTGAAAAGGTGGTGATGAGCTGCCTTCCTCAACCACTGCAGTCCATGTGGTGTAGGTACACCCACATGGCTATTCGGGAGAGTTCTCCACGATTTTGACCTAGTGACAGTGAAGGAATGGCGATATATTTCCAAGTCAGGATGGTGAGTGGCTTGGAGGGAAACTTCCATGTGGTGGTGTTCCCATGCATCCAGTGCCCTTCTTTCTAGGTGCTAGCAGATGTGGCTTTGGCAGATGCTATCTAAGTGAGTTCTTGCAATGCATCTTGTAGATGGTACACACTGTTGCCACTGTGCATTGGTGGTGGAATGTTTTGTCCTGGATGGTGTCAAGCTTCTTGAGTGTTGTTGGAGCTACACTCATCCAAACAAGTGGAGAATATTCCACCACACTCCTGACTTTTGCAACGTAGGTGGTGGACAGGCTTTGGGGAGTTAAGAGGCAAGTTACTCACCGTAGATTCCCAGCTTTTGACTTGCTCTTGTAGCCACGGTATTTATATGGCTAGTCCAGTTCGGTTTCTGGTCAATGGTAGTGCCCAGAATGTTGGTAGTGGGGATGGGGAATTCAGCAATGTGGTGCCATTGAACGTCAAGGGGGCGATGGTTAGGTTCTCTCCTGTTGGAGATGGTCATTGCCTGGCACTTGTGTGGCATGAATATTACTTGCCACTTGTCAGCCTAAGCCTAGACATTGTCCAGGTCTTGTTGCATTTGGACATGGGCTGCTTCAGTATCTGAGCAATTCCGAATGGTGCTGAACATTGCACAATCATCAGCGAACAACCCCATTTCTGATGGAAGGAAGGTGAAGATAGTTGGCTCTAGGACGCTACCCTGGGGAACTCCTGCAGTGATGTCATGGAGCTGAGATGACTGACCTCCAACAACCACAACCATCTTCCTTTGTGCTAGGTATGACTCCAACCAGTGAAAAGCTTTCCCCACCTGATTCCCATTGACCCCCATTTTGTTCAGGCCCCTTGATGCCACACTCAGTCAAATGCTGCCTTGATGTCAAGGGCAGTGACTCTCACCTCACCTCTGGAGTTCAGCTCTTTTGTCCATGTTTGAACCAAAGCTGTAGTGAAGTCAGGAGCGGAGCAATCCTAGCAGACCCCAAACTGAGCATCAGTGAGTAGGTTATTGCTAAGCAAGTGCCGCTCGATTGCACTGTTGACGACTCCTTCCATTACTTTACTGATAATTGAGAGTGGACTGCTAGGGTGGTAATTGGCCAGGTTGGATTTGTCCTGCTTTTTGTGTACAGGACATACCTGGGCAATTTTCCATATTCCAGTGTTGTAGCTGTACTGGAACAGCTTGTCTAGGGGTGTGGCAAGTTTTGAAGCACAAGTCTTCAGTACTGTTGCCATAATATTGTCAGGGCCCAGAGCCTTTGCGGTGTCCAGTGCCTTCAGCCGTTTCTTGATATCACATGCAGTGAATTGAACTGGCTGAACATTGGCATCTGTGATGCTGGGGACCTCAGGAGGAGGCCGAGATGAATCATCCACTCGGCACTTCTGGCTAAAGATTGCTGCAAATGCTTCAGCCTTACCTCTTGCACTGACGTGCTGGGATCCCCCATCATTGAGGATGGGGATATTTGTGCAGCCTTCTTTGCTATAAAACAAAATGTGACAGTAAGCCACTTAAGGAAAAATTAGGGTAGATGGCCAAAGCTTAGTCAAAGAAGTCGGTATTAAAGAGCATTAAGGAGTGTTTCAGGGGAGGCAGTGGCAGTGGTATTGTCACTGTACTGGTGTTCCAGAGACCCAGGGAAATGCTCTGGGGACCCGTATCCAAATCCCACCATGGCAGATGGTGAAATTTGATTTTGTGATGCCATGGCATACAAGGCTAGGGGCCCATTGCTGGAAAACGGGGTTAGAATTGTTAGCTTCTTGTTTGACCGGCGCAGACACGATTGGCTGAAGTGCCTTTTTCTGTGCTGTAGACCTCCATGACTCTATGACTAAGAGCATTTTAAAGGAGGAGAAAGAGCCAGAGAGATGTAGAGAGGGAATCCAGAGCTTAGGGTCTGGGCAGCTGAAGGTAGGGACACCAATAATGGAGCAATTAATATGAGAGATATCCAAGAAGTGGAATTGGGTGAATGCAGGTATCTTGGAGGGTTGTAGACCTGGAGGAGATTACAGATAGAGAAGCAGATGGTGACTTGGAGGTGGTGGTGTTTGCATGCATCTGCTGCCCTTGACATTCTAGACAGTGGAGATGGGTTTGGAAGATGCTGTCGAGAAAGCAGTACATCCTGTAGGTAGAACCCTGCAGCCACGGTGCGTCAGTGGAGAGAGTGAATGTTTAAATTGCTGGATGAGGTGGCAATCACATGCACTGCTTAGTGAATACGGTGCTGCGACGTGGGGCCAAGCTCAATAGTTTGGGAAGAGGGAGGGAGTGAAACAAAGGGGCCATGTTGGGCCACAATGTACCTCGACCTGAACAGCCTCATCATCTATACTCACTCCAGAAGCAGTTAGAAGGGGAGAGGTAGTAAAGGGCAGCCAGCAACCAATGAGCTATGCCCCTCAATAGTCTGCACTTTCAGGAGAGGGGAAAAATTATAGGTGGAAGGGGATGGGGGAAAATCTCAATGAGGACATCAACAGGGACCTGCCATTCTCTCTAACAATCTCTAATTCTGCTCAGAAGGAGCCTCCAACTGGATAATGGGACACCGGAGAAAGCTCTGGAAGAAGCTCAACTACTGTAGACTCCATGCATAATTGTTCAATCAAAAGACAAAACAGGCACAACGATTAAAATAATGCAGCATAGCCTCACACACCACACCCTATACCTCAGGTAACTGGCTGTAGTCTCCATCATTCATGTCCCCGGTAATGCGATGGTACATCTCCCTCATGAAGCTTCCTACAAACCGGAAGGCATAAGCCGTCACCAGTAAGGGAAAGAGCTTGTACTGTTGAGTCTGGTAATCCAGTATCTGGGGTTCTGGATCACTAGAGGGACCAAACACAAGCAACATTACTTAAAACAGAAGCTAAAGATCCAATTACATTGCGTTACACAGGAAAGGTGAAGGCAATTCTATGCATTTTGGGCCATTTGACGCCCTTTTTCTCCAATGGCAGCAAGAGATATTGCTGAAAAGAGAGACACGTTGCCGAAGCTTTGTGCCTTGCACTCATCAGGACAAACGTAAGAATGTCAAATATCAAACCATCACAATTTTTACTACAGCTTCGGCATCCTTTTCTCCAGTAGTATAATTTGTGGTGATCATTTGAAATTTGGCATTCTTGCATTTGTCCTGATGAGTGCAAGGCTAAAAGCTTCAGCAACATGTCTCTCTTTTCAGCAATTTTCAAGTTCTGCTCTACTGAGCAATAGTTAACATCAAGAGATTTGGAGCTAAAGCAGGTAAATGGAAATGTGGCACAGATCAGCCATGATCTAACTGACTGGTGGAAAAGACTCAAGGAGCTGATTGGCCTACGTCTGTTCCTATGATTATGTCTGGCTAAAGCATGGTTTAAATTAAAAGCTTCACTCCCTTTATCCAGTAAAGGTAGCAAGCAACCCAGCCATAATCATAGGAATTATTATTTTCTTTTGAGTGCATGACATACAAATCTGACTTTCATTAGGGACCTTCACTTAACACATAATCTCAAGCGAGGGTGCTACATGAGTGGGCTGCAAATTTGCCCACTCATGACAATCTATCACCAAACTACAGTGGACTTGCTCCCACCTGGCACACTCTTATAAGTATTCAGGTTCATATTTGATCATACTCCAAAACAAAAAGATTTATATAGACTCAACATCAATAACCCATTAAGGGTTACTGAAGACAGCTAAACCTTGTCAATTGGTCTCCAGATAGCAATGAGTATCAGGAACCATGACCTATTTCTGTCCTCCAGCCTAGGAGGAACGAGGCCAGGACAGGCATCCTAAAATTTGCATCGACTGTGATAAATCAATACAGCAGAGACCATGGCAATGAAGTTCGACACTTACCAGCTTTCACCTAGTGATATGGGTGGATGACTATTTGAGTGTAACAGACCCATATTGCTGGTCTCCCACACTCTTAAATACAAAGTGCAGAACCTACCCAGGTTTCAGCTCTGACTGGTGTCGGACTGCACTGTAGCGGATGGCGATGGTGCACGCTTGAGACAATGCATGTGCCGAGTCTCCCACAATCATTGAGCGTATAAAGACCATCGTGCCGTAGGTCAGCTTGTCACTGGGAGGCTTCATGTATGTCCCATCTGGCATCACCTTTATAAAAAAGCCAACAAACGCCATTTGTTGCACCTGTGTTGCTATAAACTTTAGTAGCTCAATATGTGAATCAGTGAGAATCTGTTGTTTCTTTTATGAACAGTACAAGGGATGTTAGCACTGGAAAATGGAGCGTTTTCTCATCTCAAGCTCCTACTGTCTGCAACAAGTGCTTCCAGGTCAGTTAGAATACTATTTTAAACAGGGTGAACCTCACTGTATTCTGCCCTGCCTTGAAAGAGTAGCTCCCAGCCTTTAGCAGCGGTGTGACATAACCCATTTCCCAAACTCGAAGCAACACTGCCAATTTAGTGCCAGCACTATGGCACCTCCCACTCAGTTCCATTCCTACTGTTTTTCTACTGATGTTAATCCAGCATCCTACCTGTCACTCAGTGCCCTCTCCCCACCAGTGTCATGTCTATCGAAGTGCACCAAAGCAGCTGGCAGATATTGTGCAATGCCAACTTCTCTTGTGCCCATTCACCTCTAGTATCTCCCTTTTGTTCCTCATCTAAAAGAGTGAAGCATTTTAGGGTGTCTTGGTACATCAAAGGCATAAACAAACATTAAGCTGCTTTTTGAGGAAGACAGATTAAGTAGAGATACAGTCAGTAATACTAGGTCACATTGAGAGAAGTTACTGGAACCTAACATGCAAGGAAGCTGGATTAACATCAGTGGAGATCGTCAGTAACATGTGCAGGCAAGGAGAAGTTACTAAATGACAGTGAGCAGAAGCTCGATCATCAGTAGAAATATTGTCATTAACACAAGTTGCTTAAGAATTCAAAGTTTTAATAATTAATTCAGCTTCCTCACTGCATTCAGTTCTGCTTTTGGTCAGTACTTTGAAGTTGACATTAGAAAGCCCAATAGAGAAAACATCATGAACAGAGAATGAGTAAGGCAGATTCTAACCATGTTGTCAGTATAAGCATTGCCACACCTGTTGTCCTCTATATTACCTTTGCATATCTCATACCTTTGCATATCTCATCAGCATGTTCTCACGTGGAACACGGACATTCTCCAGCTTCAGGTAACCATTATCCACCTCATCATATCCAAACTTCGGTCCAATATCACCGACCACTACACCTAGAGAGCAGAGGGGAAGGCAGAGGTCGGTGAAACAACATTGGCAGCAATCCAGGCAAACTCCTTTCTTTAATTCTTCACAGGACACGGACTCTAAGGCAAGGCCAGCATTCATTGCCCATTCCCAAATGTCCTTGAGAAAGTTAGCTGCCTTGAGTGGCTTGCTAGGCCATTTAAGAAAGCAGTTAAGAATCAACCAGGTAGGCTTTTAATGATAATGCAGTGGTTTCAAGGTACTAGCTTTTTATTCCAGATTTATTTGATTAGTTCTCCAGCTGCTGTGATGGGATTTAAACTTATATCTCCAGATTATTAGTCCAAGCCTCAAGTCCAGCATCATGCTACCATACTTCCAACTGTCTGACCTGGCCTTCCAGGCTGGGCCTGATTACGTACTCTGGATCATGCATGACCAGTAGACAAAAGAACCTCCAAGACAAAAAAGTCCCAGTTAACTGCTACTGGACTGTAACTACTGCTAAATGATGAGCATGCAGGGCCTTGGTGGACATTACCTCATTGGCTGGCCAACACTACAAACAGCAGGACTTGTGTCCCCAGGCTAGCTTAGTATGCACGTCGGATCCATGAAATAGCAGAACAAAAATAAGTCCGTCTGGTTCACCTACCACCATCCTGATAGTCACATGACAACAATAATGGAGTTGTTAACTAATCATAGCAATCAATCTCCATTAATTAATCTAAAAAACACCCGGACATGACATGAAGAAAAGCCAAGTGGTGAAGAGCTTTGAGAACCATAGGTCCCAAGTCACCTGTTCCTCCCAAGCTTGCATCACTTCATGTAACAATGAGTCATACAGGAAAGTCTGATAAGTGGTGCACTGCAATTTTATTTTTTATTTATTCATTCATAGGGTGTGGACGTCGCTGGCTAGGTCAGCCTTTATTGCCTATCCCTAGTTGCACTTGTTCAGAGAGCATTTAAGAGTCAACCACATTGCCTTGGGTCTGGAGTCACATGCAGACCAGACCAGGTAAGGACAGCAGATTTCCTTCCCAAAAGGACAGTAATGAACCAGATGAGTTTTTACGACAATTGACAATAGCTTTATGGTCATCATTAGACTTTTATTTCCAGATTTTTATTGAATTCAAAATTCCACCATCTGCTGTGGTGGGATTCAAACCAACGTCCCCAGAGCATTACCCTGGGTCTCTAGAATACCAGTCCAGTGACAATACCACTACGACCCCAGTATCCCTCAGCTTTGTTGGATGACTGCAGTAAGCAGAG